>NC_091449.1:45320930-45992444 GCF_964237555.1 Oryctolagus cuniculus
AGAGAAAGGTCTTCCTTTTCCATTGGTTCAACCCCAAATGGACGCTGCAGCCAGCGCACTGTGGCTGGCGCACCAGGAGCCAGGTGCTTCTCCTGGTCTCCCTTGTGGGTGCAGGACCCAAGGACCTGGGCCATCCTCCACTGCCCTCCTGGGCCACAGCAGAGAGCTGGACAGGAAGAGGAGCGACAGGGACAGAATCTGATGCCCCAACCGGGACTAGAACCCAGTGTGCCAGTGCCGCAGGTAGAGGATTAGCCTATTGAGCCGTGGCGCCGGCCAGCATATGGTTTGTAACATGCATTCTAAGACACACTTAAATATGGGATTTAAATATTAATCATGCAGAGATAGTATATGTTATAGTTAAATGCATGAACTATGAAGTTCGAGTCCCTGTGGTGGAATTTGGAAGATATGGACCATGGTATCAGATATTTTATAGAATTGGTACAAGGGCTAAATACACTCAAATGTGTATGACTCTTAAAAGAAAAAAGAGAAGCCAGCGCTATTGCCCAGCAGGTTAACACCCTGGCCTGAAGTGCCGGCATCCCATATGCTCCACTTCCGATCAAACTCTCTGCTATGGCCTGGGAAAGCAGTAGAAGATGGCCAAGTCCTTGGGTCCCTGCACCTGCGTGGGAGACCAGGAAGAAGCTCCTGGCTCCCGGCTTCGGACTGGCGTAGCTCTGGTAGTTGCGGCCATCTGGGGAATAAACCATTGTAGTGAACCAAGACCTTTCTCTCTATCTCTCTTTCTCTCTCTCTCTCTCTCTGTGTAACTCTGACTTTCAAATAAATAAATAAATCTTAAAAAAAGGAAAATAGAGTCAAATGTCAGGAATTATTAAATTATTAATTGATTGAATAAAGAGGAACCTGCATTATTCACAAATTTATCTCTAGATTATCTCTATAAATAGGTGCTCAGAAAAGTTGATAACTGCTAAATTGTAGAGAAAGCAACAACTTAGAGTTGGAAAGACTTGGGCTCAAACTATATTCACTGTATTTAACAATAGTGTAACCTTGAAGTGGACATTTGGAGCAGCTGTTAAGATGTTTCTTGAGAAGCCCACATCCCATAATGTGCCTGGATTCAAATTCCTGCTATCTTTCTCATTGCATCGTTTTGCGAATGGGCACCCTGGGAGGTAGTGATGATGGCTCAAGTGCCTGGGTCCCTGCCACCCACATGAGAGACCCAGTCTGAGTTTTTTACCAGGCCATGTCCTGGTTATTGTGGGCATTTGGGTAGATGGGGGATTGCTCTTTGTTTGTTTAGTGGCAAACCCAACTCACATGTCCCTCTGCTTTTCAAGTATTGTTTTATTTCTTTATTTTTAAAATTAATTTATTTATTTGGCAATCAGAGTTACATAGAGAGAGAAGGAGAGGCAGAGAGAGAGAGAGAGAGAGAGAGAGGCCTTCCATGTGATGGTTCACCCCCCAAATGGCTGCAACTGCCGGAGCTGTGCTGATCTGAAGCCAGGAGCCAGGAGCTCTCTCCGGGTCTCCCACATGGGGCAGGGGCCCAAAACCTTGGGCCATCCTCCATTGCTCTCCCAGGCCACAGCAAAGAGCTGGATCGGAAAAGGAACAGCCAGGACTCAAATGGGTACCCATTTGGGATGCCAGCACTGCAGGCGGCAGCTCTAACCACTACGCCACAGCGCCGCCCCTCAAGTATTGTTTTATATGGGCAAAACATACTATGTAACCTTGGATATTAAACTTGCTGAAAATCTGTAATAATGACAATAGAGCTACAATATGTATGGTTGGCTCTAACATATATATGACCTCCATGGCTTTGCCCTCTGATATTATCCCTATGTTAATGTTACTTCACATGACAAAGAGATTTTGCATATAGAATTAATTTGAAATTAAAACAGAAAATTATAGGGCTGAGTTGTCTGAAGGACATAACTGAGCACTTTGAAAGTAGAGTTTTCTTCTGTTGGTACAAGATCAGAGGCACAAGAAAATTGGCATCATGTTCCTAGTCTTGAGATTGGGAGGAGGTCCATGAGAAGACATTTGGGACACCCCTTAAAACAGAGAGCATTCTCCAGCTTCAAAAGTAAGGCAGTTAGGAAATGGGCACCTCACATCTACATGCAGAAGGAAGGGACAGGATTCTGGCCATAACCTGAATGAAACTGGAAATGGGTAATTCCCCAGAGCATCCATAATGGCCCAGCCTGGTTGGACCCTTGATTTGAGCCTTGTGAGTATTCTGAGCAGGGACTCCAGCTGAGCTCTCCCAGACTTCTCGCATACTGAACTGAGAGCTGTTATGTGGGTGTTCTTTACGCCACAAAGTTTACGGCAATATTTTACACAGCAATAGAAAACTAATACAGCATGTAAATTGGGTTACACTTAGTAGCTACATATTAAATGTTAGTGATTATTATAATTAAATATTTGTTCAGTGGCTCAAGATTGAACATTTGGTGTTAAAATTCTTCCTACAAGCAAAATTATCCTATATGTAGTTTCATATTTCTCTTTTCCTTTTAACTTTCTGAATGCTAGCAGTAATAATACATACTTTACAGAGACAAGAACAGCAAGAAACTGCAAGGGGTGTGGAAAAGGAAAGTAAAAAAACTGTTCTTGGAATAACTGAGTCATTTGAGATATTCCTTTCCTAGAAATATTTAATGGGAAAACTAACCAATACTTTTTTGTAGTGGTTTCTGATACATCCAGTCCTTTCTGAATTGGTTGGAAAAATGTCTAATTTTAGAATTTTATGATCAATTGCTCTGTTGGAAAGGTCTATTCCTTTTAGAACTGGAAGTGATCCAGGGTATACCTTGTAGAACTGAAAATTCTAAGACATAATTATGGATTTGTTATTTGCTTCCTAATGTCGAGCATAGAGTAGGTACTCAGTATTTGCGGGAAGAATGTATCCCATAACTATATTCTGGTTCGCGATTGTAGTCATCTTCTTAAGATTAATTAATTTGTTTATTTGAAAGGCAGAGATAGAAAGATATATAGCAAGAGATCTTTCAACTGATTCACTCCCTGACCCAGGGCTGAGCCAGACCAAACCCAAGAGTCAGGAATTCCATCTGGGTCTCCCATCAGTGTTGCAGGAACCAAAGTATTTTTGCCATCATCTGCTGCCTTCCAGGCACATTAGCAGGAAGCTGGATTGGAAGGGGATATAATTCCAGGTATCGCAATGGGGATTACAGTGTCTCAAGCAGTGACTTAGCCCAGTGTACAATACTCACCCCTAGCAATCTTTTTCAAAACACTTAGCTTTGTGTCTGACAAAGGAAGTCTTAAATAATCTTGAACAAGTGAGTGAATAAATGGATGACATTTCTGTTGCCTCTTAACACCATGAAGTTCTTCCCCTATGTCTACACTCTACTCTCCCCTGCCCACTACTTCTAGAATTCCAAATTATATCTCTTTCCAAATAGCTAAAAGAAAGCATTTTATAGAATGCTCTTTGGATCATAGTTTTAGAGCAGCTATCTCTGATTTTTCATCATATAGGAAGTAATTTATATATCTTGAAGTATCTTAAGTGTCATCATAATTTCAAAGAGCATGATACTAAAGCAGAATGTGTGAATAGTGGATATAAATTTTCCAAAGTTGTATCCTTCTATTAAAACTAAATGTAGTATTAATAATTTTGATGAAACCCGCTACTACCAGTATTAAAATATGTTTCAACTCAACTGCATGTTGTTCAGAATCTTCACATTCAGGGGAAATAAATGTATATGGGGGGAAATGGGACAGAGAATTAATGTTGTATGTATATGAATAATGCCAAATTTTATGTTAAATAACTAATTACAATTATAGGTATGTCCTTTCGGCATGCTGTTAATATTCTTGAATCAGAAAGTAATTAGATCTTTGCTTTAAAAATATTGAATCAAACCATAAGAGAATAATATCCCTATTATTAAGACTATATAGAAGGATCATGATTTAGGCATAAGTAATAAATACAACGTCTTCAGAAGGTTCACAGAGGGAGAAGCATTATGACAAAAACAGTTAAGTCTCTGCTTAGGATCCCATATCAGAGTGCCTGGATATAGTACAGGCTTCTTCTGCTACTATACCTGGGAGACAGTAGATGGTGACCCAAGTACTTGAGTTCCTGTCACCCACATGGAGACCCAGGTGTGTTCCTGGATCCTGACTTCATCATAGCCTAGTGCTAGTAGTTGCAGGCACTTGGAGTGAACCAGATGGAAGATAAAGCACTCAGACAGGAGGAAATCCTGCTTACTCACAGTGTGGTCAGTCCTTTTGCTCTTTTCAGGGCTTCCACTGATTGCATGGGGCTAGCCCACTACAAGGAGACAATCTGCACTATTTGTCTACCAATTCAAATGGTAATCAAGAAACGATCTCACAGACACATCCAGAATAATGTCTAACCAAGTATCTGGTTTCCTTGTGGCCCAATTAAGTTGACAGATACAATTAACCACCATAGTACAAGCTTTGGGATAACGAACATTTCAAGACACATCTCCAGTTGTGCACATAATTCATATAAACTGCTTACAGTTACTGCCTCTGCTTTGAAAAACTTTCTTCGCTCCTTTCTCCCTCCCTTTCTATTTGTGTATAATTTATTTCAAATAAGTATTAAAGAGAAGATTAAACTAGGAGGATTTTGAGAATACTTTGGTTTTTGGGGAGTCCATTTCAGAGTATGTTCTTACAGAATTTTTCATATGGAATGAGGTAAAAGTAACAGCATAAATTCATTCCAGCACATTTTCTCCTGAACTGTTAAGATCAATTACACTGCTAATAAAATTCTGGGTATCTCTCTTCATTTTTTCTCTTGTTTGAATGTTTCTTGGTTAAGAAAAACAAATTAACATTACAAAAGTACGATATTTTGGCCGGTGACATGGCTCAATTAGCTAATCCTCCACCTGCGGAGCCGGTACCCCGGGTTCTAGTCCCGATCAGGGTGCCGGATTCTGTCCCGGTTGCTCCTCTTCCAGTCCAGCTCTCTGCTGTGGCCCAGGAGTGCAGTGGAGGATGGCCCAAGTGCTTGGGCCCTGCACCTGCATGGGAGACCAGAAGAAGCACCTGGCTCCTGGCTTTGGATCAGTGTGGTGCACTGTCTGCAGCACGCCGGCCACAGTGGCCATTGGGGGGTGAACCAACGGAAAAAGGAAGACCTTTCTCTCTATCTCTCTCTCACTGTCTACTCTGCCTGTCAAAAAAAAAAAAAAAAAAAGAAAGATATGATATTTCTCTACAAGTTCATAAACACAAATGTAAATCTAAGTGGCTACAGAATGTGGTACACAGAAATCACACAAAGGTTAACTCAGTGCCCAGACATTCTAAGAAAACAGTACAAAGAGAAAACAATTATTATATCGTCTCATAAAGGTTTCTTTTATATAAAACCAGATCTTGAATATTAACCAACCTTTATCAACTTTCCATTAAAATATTGGATATTTCATTGAAATCATTCACTTTATAAACTGAACTACCCACCCCCATTCAAATATGGGGAGCAATCCATTATGTAAGATGGTTAGGACTGACTGCAGAGAAACAATTGCAATCCATAGTCTTACCAAAAATAAATAACTGAGTGATAAATAAATTGATGCTGGATTACAGCACAATGGTTTCCTTTCACCTTGTAATACTTAATTAACTTGATTGGAAAAAAATTAATGATATTTCTTATGTTTATCACAGGACATTCCCTGTAGAACCAATATTTTTCTATTCATGTTTATATGGAAGAGGTGGAACTACACCCTGATGACAATTATTTTAAATCCAATCAACATTTCATAACTGAATGGCCTCTTACCTTCACTTTCCACTTGGTCAGTCCTACTATACTCCTAAGCAGGACCTGTACTTTTGCACTGAAATTATTATCTGAAGACATTAATGTTTTATTGAGGTATTTCATTTTTAGTAATTTATTTTTTTAATTTTTAAAATTTTATTAATGTAAAGAGAACAGAATTCATGTATTTTTTTTTTTTTATTTTTTGACAGGCAGAGTGGACAGTGAGAGAGAGACAGAGAGAAAGGTCTTCCTTTTTCCATTGGTTCACCCTCCAATGGCTGCCGCAGCCGGCGCCTGGCGCACCACACTGATCCGATGGCAGGAGCCAGGTGCTTCTCCTGGTCTCCCATGGGGTGCAGGGCCCAAGCACCTGGGCCATCCTCCACTGCACTCCCTGGCCACAGCAGAGAGCTGGCCTGGAAGAGGGGCAACCGGGACAGAATCCGGCGCCCCGACTGGGACTAGAACCCGGTGTGCTGGCGCCGCTAGGCGGAGGATTAGCCTAGTGAGCCGCGGCGCCGGCCAGAATTCATGTATTTTATAAGTACAATTCTAAGAAGATAACCATAATTCCCTACCTCCCCCTCTCCCTCAATTCAGTCCACTTCCTTTCTTTTTTTTTTAGAAAGCTTTTATTTAATAAATATAAATTTCATTGATACAACTTTTGAAATATAGCAGTTCTTCCCCCCATGCCCACCCTCCCATCCATAAGCTGACCCACCTCCTACTCCCTCGCCCATCCCATTTTTCATTAACATTCACTTTTAATTATCTTTATATACAGATCAACTCTATACTAAGTAAAGATTTTAGCAGTTTGCACCTACACAGACACACAAAGTTTAAAGTCCTGTTTGAAGACAAGATTTACCATTAATTCTCATAGTACAACTCATTAAGGACCAAGGTCCTACATGTGGACCAAGTACACAGTGACTCCTGTTGTTGATTTAACAATTGACACTATTATTTATGATGTCAGTGATCACCCAAGGCTCTTGTCATGAGCTGCCAAGACTATGGAAGCCTTTTGAGTCCACGAACTCCATCAGTATTTACACAGGGCCATAAGCAAAATGGAAACTCTTTTCTCACTTTAGAGAAAAGTACTTCCTTCTTTGATGGCCCCTTCTTTCTGCTGAGATCTCACTCACAGAGGGTCTTCATGTACATCGTTTTTTACCACAATGTCTTTCCATGCTTGAAATGCTCTCACGGGCTTTTCAGCCAGATCTGAATGCCTTAAGGGCTGATTCTGAGGTCAGAGTGCTATTTAGAGCATTTGTCATTCTAGGAGTCTGCTGTGTGGCTTTCTTCCCATTTTGAATCATTCTCTCCTTTTTAATTTGATCTATTATTACCAGACACTTGGTCTTATTTATGTGATTCCTTTGACACTTAATCCTATCTATACGATCAGTTACACACTTAATATGATCACTTTAACATGTAAAATGGCATTAGTACCTGCCAACTTAATGGAATATGGAGTCCCATGGCAAGTTAGATGTAAATCCTTAGATATTAAGTCTCTGGGAACATGTGCCTAATTGTACATCTCCTCCCTCTCTTATTCTCACTATTATTTTCTACAGGGTTAAATTTTCAATTCAATTTAAACACCTAAGAATAATTCTGTGTTAAGTAAAGAGTTCAAACAATGGTATTAAGTAGAAAAAGAAAATAGAAAACAGAATAAAATAGTAAGCTGTTTCTCCACAGTTAGGACAAGGGCTGACAAGTCATTGCTTCTCATAGTGTCAGTTTCATTTCCACAGGTTTCCTTCTAGGTGCTCAGTTAGTTGTCACAGATTTCTAGCTTATTTCCACTGTGGTCAGAGAAGATGCATGGTATTATTTCGATTTTTTGAATTTGCTGAGACTTGCTTTATGACCTAGTAGGTGGTCAATCTAGAGAAAGTTCCATGCACTGCTGAGAAGAATGTGTATTCTGCAAATGTAGGATGAAAAGTTCTGTAGGTATCTGTTAGGTCCATTTGATCTATAGTGTCAATTAAATCTTTTTCCTTGTTGGTTTTCTGTCTGGTTGATCTGTCCATTGCTGAAAGTGGATTATTGAAGTCCCCCAATACTACTGTATTGGAGTCTAAGTCTCCCTTTAAATCCTTTGACATTTCTTTTAAATAGCTAGGTGCTCTGTAATTAGGTGCATATACATTTATAATAGCTACATCTTCCTGCTGAATTGATCCCTTAATCATTATATCGTGCCTTTCTTTGTCTCTTTTAACAGTTTTTGTGTTAAAGTCTATTTTGTCTGTTATTAAGATGGCTACTCTCTCTCTCTCTTGGCCTCTACTTCTCTCTCTGTGTAACTCTGATTTTCAAATAAATAAATAAATCTTTTTAAAAAACCACAAAGACATTTGAAAAAGTTCATGGAAAAATGGAATTAAAAATAAGTTCATTTAAAAAAAGGGGGGGAGACTGGCACTGTGGTATAGCCGGTAAAGGAGCCACCGCAGTGTCAGCATCCCATATGGGTGCCGGTTTGATATCTGGCTGCTCCACTTCCAATCCAGCTCTCTGCTATGGCCTGGGAAAACAGCAGAGGATGGTCTAAGTCCTTGGGCCCCTGCACCCACATGGGAGACCTGAAGGAGGCTGCTGGCTCCTGGCTTCAGATTGGCACAGCTCCAGCCATTATGGCCATCTGGGGAGTGAACCAGCAGATGGAAGACCTCTCTCTCTCTCTCTCTCTCTCTCTCTCTGCACCTCTCCTCTGTATGTAACTCTGACGTTCAAATAAATAAATCTTAAAAAAATACACAAAGATATTTGAAAAAGTTCATGGAGAAACAGAATTAAAAATAAGTTCATTGGCCGGCGCCATGGCTCAATAGGCTAATTCTCTGCCTGCAGCACCAGCACATTGGGTTCTAGTCCTGATCGGGGAGCTGGATTCTGTCCTGGTTGCTCCTCTTCCAGTCCAGCCCTCTGCTGTGGACCGGGAGTGCAGTGGATGATGGCCCAAGTGCTTGGGCCCTGCACCCCATGGGAAACCAGGAGAAGCACCTGGCTCCTGGCTTCAGATCAGCATGATGCCCTGGCTGCAGCGTGCCAGCCGTGGCAGCCATTGGAGGGTGAACCAATGGCAAAGGAAGACCTTTCTCTCTGCCTCTCTCTCTCACTGTCCACTCTGCTTGTCAAAAATAAATAAATAAATAAATAAAATAAGTTCATTAAAAAAAGAAGGCTACACCAGTTCTTTTTTGGTTTCTGTTGGCATGGAATATCTTTTTCCATCCCTTCACTTTCAGTCTGCATGCATCTTTGTTGGTGAGACATGTTCTTTGCAGCAGCAAATAGATTTTTTTTTTTTAATCCATTCAGCCAGTCTGTTTCTTTTAATTGGGGAGTCGAGGCTATTTACATTCAAGGTGACTAGAAAATAATGACTTTGCCCTGCCATTTTTCGAAAAATATTCCTAATTTATGCTTTGAACTTCCTTTGATCTTTTACTGAGATATTTTCTTCCTTTAACTTTTTTTGTATTGATGATCATGTTTCTGTGTTTCTGTGTATAACACATCCTTAAGCATCTTTTGCAGGGCTGGATGAGTAGTGACAAATTCTTTAAATTTCTGTTTGTTATGGAAGGTCTTTATTTCACCTTCATTCACAAATGAGAGGTTTGCAAGGTATAATATTCTGGGATGACAGTTTTTTTCTCTTAAGACTTGGACTATATCTTGCCATTCTCTCCTCCCCTGTAGGGTTTCTGATGAGGAGTCCGCTGTGAGTCTAATTGGAGATCCTCTGAAAGTAATCTGGCATTTCTCTCATGCACATTTTAGAATCCTCTCTTAATGTTTCACTGTGGTGAGTTTGATTACAATGTGTCATGGCGAGGATATTTTCTGGTCATGTCTATTGGGAGTTCTGTGTGCTTCCTGAACTTGGATGTCCTTTTCTTTCTTCAAACCTGGGACATTTTCTGCTATTATTTCTCTAAAAAGGCCTTCTAATCCTTTCTCTCTTTCCATACCTTAGGAACTCTTAGAACCCATATGTTGTTTTATTTTTTAAAGTATCCTGTAGATTCCCAACAGTGTTGTTTAGATTTCTAATTTCCTCTTCTTGTTGTTGGTTTGACTGTATAGTTTTCTGTGCTTTGTCTTCTAAGCCCGATATTCTCTTTTCTGCTTCACCAATTCTGTTTTTAACGTTCTCCACTGCATTTTTTATTTGTTCTATTGAACTCTTCATTTCATTTTGATTCTTCTTTAAGATCTCAATTTTATGGGAGAAATTTTCTTTCATGTCTTGTGTGGATTTCAGTAGTTCATATATTTGTTTTTGATTACTTCTATGTAATTTCATGATCAATTTTTTGAGTTCCATTTCCTTCATTTCTTCTGTCTCCTCATCTTCACAATCTAGTATTGAAGTGTCATGTTTTTTGGAGGGTGTCATGTTGTCTTCCTTATTCTTGTTTCTTGGATTTGTATGTTTGTTGTTTGGCATTTGTGGAGATAACTATTGGTTTCTACCACCTCCCCCACCCCCCACGTGGAAGCTTTTATCGTTGTACTATGACTCTGTAGATAAATGGAATGTCTGCTCTCAGTGAATCTCTAGAGGCTTGTATTGGGTGTGGTCAGAAGCTCTGTTAAGGGTTAAGGGCGTGCCTAAGGTGACACACCCAGATTTGGTTTAGTAAATCTTCTCTCTCTCTCTCTCTCTCTCTCTCTCTCTACCTAAATCAGAAGGAAGGTATATTTTGCTTAGCTGAGCTCTCAATGGAGACTAGAGCCTGAACGCTAGCCTCAGAGGGCATAATATTCGTTTGCTCTGTCCCAAGGACCATGCAAAGGATCTGTGCAGTCCTCAGTGTAAGTTCAGATTCCCCAGCAATGTCTCTCACCAGGTAACCAGGAATCTCTGAGCTGTGGAGTCTCCCACTGAGATTGCTTAAAGTCCCATACACCCTCAGTTTTTTTTTTTTTCTTCACAGTCCCAGATTAGAAGCTTCACACAGTCACAAGCTCCTAGCCCCCTGTTAGTTCTCCCCACCAGAGTCAGGAATCTCTGCTCGGTTAATTGCTGGGCACAGACGTGAGCTGGTGCAGCTGTTATATATGTCCAAAATAGTGCCTGCTTTATTGGCCTGTTAGAGTATGCCTTTGTAAAGTGATCAGAGAGGGAATAACGTGTCCATCCAGTTCTTTTTTTTTTTTTTTTTAATTCCTCTCCAGTTTGGCTGGTACATTTCCCCCAACAGGGCTCCAAGCCTGGTTCCCTCTAGGCTCTTCCTGATGCTTTTTCGTCAGTGGCTTAGGCTGCTGTGGTCTGGTCTCGCCTCACTTTCCAGTGCTGGTGCATAGGCTCTCAGCTACTGGAGTCCTGAGCTTTGGCTGCCTATGCCCTCCACATAGGTCCACTGTGTCCCTCTAATTTCATTAGAGCTTCCTTTTCATTTTTCCCTAACTCTTCCCTGAGACTACACTATCTCCACTTTTTTTAAAACTATCTTCTCCTGAGCTAGAGCAGTAAGCTCCCTCCCTTCTCTGCCATCTTGGAACTTGGGCTCAGTTTTTATAATTTAACACCCACTGAATTCAGTATTTATACCAACGTACCACATTTATTGTAGTTGGAAATAATCTGAGATTAAAAGAAGCAATGCATGGGCCTTAAGCCAGGATGAATATATTAGAAACTCTCTGAGAGGTATTTGGGTATAGGCACTTTGAAACTGATGATTTAACATGAATTTGAGTTTGGGAGTCCTTGCTTCCTAAGAGGTTGATGATTTTTTTGAATTTCCCAGGTAGTTTCAATTTGCACTTGTGTGGAAACTTCACTAACTGAAAACAGCCCAAACCTTTTCAGAGCTAGTATTGATGAAGAAGCACCATCAAATTGAGGTAGCGAATTAGATTTTTGTATCATAATACTCTGAAGATAGCTTCCAAAGATGAAACCAATAAGCTTTTTCCTCTCTAAAATTTCATTATGAAAACCATAAAACATACAGAGATAATGAAAGAATGGCAAGCAAAGAGCCATGCTCACTGGTTAAATTTAACAATTGTTAATATTTTGTTGTACTTGTTTTTATTTGATTTTGTTTTTTCCATCCCTTTCCTCCTTCCTTCCTTCCTTAATTTATTTGTATAAAACAGCTGTTTATATATTTAGACAATAGCATTGTAGTAAGACTGTGAAGTCTCATAAGCATTCATTTGCAGAAGTCAACATACGTTTAGAAGATTATTATGTAATATGAGGTTGTGGGATTGTAGAATTAAAGGATAAAATATATTTATAAATATACTTCACCAGGAAAAACAAAAAGGAGAACAATAAGAAAAACACAGGGATGTGTAAGACAGCTATGACACATGGTGAAAATAACTAATATATGTGGCTCATGTGAGATGAATGTATCATTTAAATAGACATGATTGTATATGCATAAAATCCAAATGCAAAAAATTGGAAACCCATGCATAATTTTTTTGATAATAGGCATTTTCTGTGAAATTTCTGAAGAACCTTCACACATATATAAGGTATATGTAAATATGTGAAATATATATATACATATTCATTTGCTTATTCATCTATATCTGTACTTTCTGGGCATTTCTGGATACAATAAAACAAATACATATGCTGTATATAATATGATACATGGAAATAGCTGTATTAATATAGCACATACATAATTAATACACAGAGAAACCTGAGCTAAGGAATTCTGTTGAGAAATATCAACTTTGACTATAATAATCACCAAATGACTGATATTATTTTATAAATGAGAAAAACAAGGAGTCAGACAACTTGTAATCATCTGCACCCTGAATTGTGGACATCCACCATGTCATGGTTCTCAAATTTTAGCCTGTGTCAGTACCACATGGAGAACATGTACACTAGTCTGAGTTCTTCTCAGAAACAGAGAGAAAGAGAGAAAGAGAAAGACACTAAGGAATTCACTGACATGACTATGTAGTGTGAGACAATCTGCTGTCTGCAGACTGGAGATCCAGACAGCCACTAGCATAGTTCAGTTTAAGTCTGAAAGACTAAGGACTGGAGGGAACCAATGGCATAAGTCTTAATTCAAGGACAGGAGAAGACTGGTGAATCAGGCTAGTGATTCAGATCCTGATTATGATGCCTGTGTCCAACATGGGAGTGCTGGGGCTTGGTTTCCACCTCCAGCTCCCGATTCCTGCTTTTTGCAAATGTAGACTCTAGAAGGCAGTGGTGATGGCTCAAGTACTTGGGTCTCTGCCGTCTACATGGGTGAGTGGGCTTGATTTCCTCACTATTTGTTTAGAACCTGGCCAAGTCCCAGATTTTGTGGCCTTTTGAGAAGTATACGAGAAGATGGGAGGTCTCTGTCTATCTGTCTCTGTCCTTAGGCCTCTCAAAAAAATTAAAAATGGCTAAACCTCTCCTTCCTCCAACTTTTGTTCTGTTGAGACCCTTGACAGTTTTGATAATGTACACCACACCCACAGTGAGGGTAGGGCAATCTGTTTTATTGAGTCTTTTGATTCAAATGTTAATCTCACCTGGGAACACTTTCACAGACACACTCAGAAATAATATTTAGTTATCTGGGAACCCCTGATCCAGCCATGCTGGCATAAAGTTAGCCAATATCACATGTTGAAGTGAAGACTGCAGGTTCCTATCTCTAGAATTTTCTGAATCAATAGGTTTAGGTGCAATTTGAGAGCTTTCCATCCTAATGAGTTCCCATGAATGCCCATGCTGCAGTTCCAGGATCACTACTGTGAGAATCACATCACTTGAATTTCAAGACTCAGCTCAGAAGTCAATTCTCAGGCCCAAGGCAGTCTGTGTACTGCAGTATCTCTGTGCCCCTTTTTCCTCCTCACTGTTTGTTTAAAATGTCCTTCCCAAAACTCTGTGTTGCCTTTTAAGAAACAGATAGCTGGATATAGTTAAACACAATGTTTTAGCTATGAACATTTCAAACCTTTCTCCAACACATGTGCACACACACACACGCACATGCACATGGTATAGCCTATGTGTATAGCTCCTTAGGGAAGGAAACCAACCCAATCCTGCTGGGTAATCAGTGAGACAAATCCCGTAACTTTTACCTGCACAGCGCTTATTAAATTTTGAGGATTTAAAAATAAATGAGTTACTTGAATTATCATGGTTTACACACAACAGATTGCTATAATATAGAAATTAAAACTTATGTTTTGTTAGTTTTCACCATGACTCAGCAAAGTGACTGGCACATAAAGAACAGGTGACTACTTTAGAACAGACAAAATGAAAGCTTTAAAGATTTGTATTTAAAAGCCTTCTGTTCTTTCATAAAATCTTTGAAGCTGAGTATGATCTCCATACATACTCTAGACAAGTCTGAGTGTACTTCAAAACATTCATGGAATATACATATTATAAAAGAAAAGGCTTGGATAGATTTCAAAAAATTTTTGTACCCAAATAAACTTATCTTTTAAACTACCTTTTCCCACAAACATTTAGAAATACCTTCATATTCTCAGACAGCTCTGAAGGAGAAATAAAATGTATATGATAGTTAAAAATATATATGGAAAAATATTGACAACTTGAAGCCTATAAACTGCTGGTATCATGAGTATTAAAAAAATGGTAGAGCTGGGTATAAAATGTAAGGTCCATTAACAACTCTGGATTCCAAACATCCCTTCCTCCATAAAATGAAGGCAATATCAACAACCTCAGAAGTTTATTGTGAGAGTTAAAATAGATAACAAATCCAAAGCACATGGAGGATCCTCTGAGAAGCTGGGATGGGGCTGTGATACTTACACCAAGTATGTGACATTTATCGTACATTTGACAGAGTCTGTTTTTTTCCCCCAAATGATGCAACCCCTTCTACTTGAAAATGTCTGCCAAGAGCAGAGAGCAGGAAAAAAAATTGCCTCCCACACTTACTTCATGTTATTCTTCTTCCCTATTTTAATTCTGTGGGCCCACTGGCTTGGGCAGATGGGCCCATTTATCACCCTTGCAAATCAAACCTATTAAGTGCATAACTGTTTCTTGGGTCTAATATGAGAGATGAGAGAATCAAGTTTCGTATATATTTTTAAAAGTCTGCTTATGACAGATTAAAATAGCTGCTACATTCTAACATTTCCAGAAGATGAAAGATTAAAAATGCAAGTATCTATGCTTCAGGGAAGGGCAGGTAAAAACATAGAAACAGAGAGGAAAATTCCCAAACAGCAGGAATCATAGCTTAATATCTCTTTCTCACCTTTGGGTACTGTGCTATTATTTATTTTGTTGAATATGTCACCTTTCTTTTTGAAGGAAAAGCACAAATAGATGAATAATTGATGTATATATAACTAGGCAAATTCCCTAGTCTTTCTCCTAAATAGGCCAAAAAACATAAGGTTCCCAGTACGTCCCATTTTATCACATTAACACACAAAATTTAGTAGATTACTAAAAATACATTGCTGTATCACCTTTGGAAAGCAAGCTCCCGTATATATGGAGTAAACACTATTGTTTTTACTGCATCTTTCTCTCCTAATTAAGTTCAATAACCTCAAACAAGTCACTTAGCTTTTTGGAACCTCAATTTCTTTTATCTGCAAAATGGGGATTATGATCCTGTCCTTCCACCAAGAGTAATTTCAAGGATCAAAGCACTTTTTGATGAAAGAGGTATTACATATATGGATCTTCATATTCTGGTCTTCGGAAATATTATAGGGTTGAAGCATACTATTTATTTTCAAATTTCCTTAATCTCTATGCATCTGGGTGATCATATTCTGAATATCTGACACCAAGATACACACAAACACACACACACAGACATATATGTATGCTTATATATATATATATATATATATATATATATATTCCTTTTGAAAAAAGCTTTAGGAATACCCTCTACCATTCCAATTAAGTGGTCATAAAGTTAATATAAAAATGCTTCATATGTAAAGTCCAGATTTTTTCATCCTCCTTTTTGCTTGTAATTTTAAAATGTATTATAAATACATCACCCATTGTCATAAGTAACATTTTAAAATTAAAGGAAAAAAGGACAATGAAAAAATGGGGACTTCACATATACAGAAAAGGCAGCCATTACTGGATTCTGGAATGCCAGCTCTTTGAGAAGTCTCAGCTAAAATTCCAAATTTCTCTGAACCAGAGTTTCTTGATACAATCCGTTAACTAAGCATCATGGAACTATAATTTTGGAGAGTGGAGATGTCATGTTTGAGAACAAGTAAAAGATCCAAATTATATCACCTGTTCTTTTCCACTCCTTTAATTATATTTTGCACCTGTATCTCTGTCAGCAACAAAAATTGCTAAGTATACCTGCACATGGTGGTGGGAATCTCTGCACTGATTTAGGTACTGTTTTCACTGATACCTTAGTGCATTGATTCCAGGAGTTTCCTGATATCTGCAGGCACCACAATCAAAAAGAAAGCAAGCTTTCCTCCTACTCCCAGAGCTGCATGCCAGCAGGGTGGGGATTGTCTGTTCCCCAGTCCAAACACTGAAAAAGAATGACAATGCATTTAGCTGCAAGTCCAACTCTATCTTACAGTATATCATTCTCGTTGTTACAAAGATATGAGTGATAGGAAAGTTTTTTAAAGATTTATTTATTTGAAAGAGTTACACAGAGAGAGGAGAGGCAGAGAGAGAAGTCTTCCATCCGATGGTTCACTCCCCAATTGGCTGCAACGTCCGGAACTGTGTGGATCCTAAGCCAGGAGCCAGGAGCTTCTTCCGGGTCTCCCACACGGGTGCAAGGGCCCAAGGACTTGGATAATCTTCTATTGCTTTCCCAGGCCATATTAGAGAGCTGGACTGGAAGAGGAGCAGCCGGGACTAGAACCGGTGCCCATGTGGGATGCCAGCGCTTTAGGCCAGGGGGTTAACCCACTGAGCCACAGTGCTGGCCCCAGTGATAGGAAATTATCAGCATGAAATTCCTCTGTTCAAACTCTGATTCTGTTACTTCCTGTATTCCTTTTATCTACATCATGGTAGCACAACATGTTATAACATTGTTTTGAAGATTAAAAAAAGACTAAACACACAGCTCCTGGTGCAGATCATCCTCCTCAACATTATGGTAATCAGCATTGCAATAATAATAGTTTATGAAATGTTTTGTACTATTTAAATAGGATGTTATTGGGCTATTGGCACCCTAAAATATCTTTATTAGAGATACTTTCAAATTTCCTCCTTTTTATTACCAATTGAGTAGGGGGAGGAGAGAAGCAGGTAGAGCAAGAAACTTTCAGAGCTCTCCAAATGCACACAACAGCAGGGACTGGGCTGGGGCTATAGCCAGGCGCCAGGAGCCAGGAGCCAGGAGCCAGGAGCCAGGAATTAAATCCAGGATTCCCATGTGTGTAGCAGGAACCGCACTATTTAAGTCATCAACGCTACCTCCCAGGACTGCCCTAGCAGGAAGCTGAAATCAGGAGCTGTAACTAGTGATCATGACCGGGTACTGCAAAGTGGGATGTTGATGTCTGAACCGCTAAGCTAAAAGCCCGACTCCTTCAAATTCCTGTTCTTCTTAAGATCTATGTATCTATCTATGTATCCATCTAATAGATAAGTCTTCTGTCTGCTTGCTTACTTCCCAAATGGCCTTAACAACAGGGGTTAGGCAAGGCCGAAGCCAGGAGCCAGAAACCCTGTCTTGGACTCCTACATGGGTGACAGGGGCCCAAGTATCTGAGCCAATTTCTGCTTTCCCAAGTGCATTAACAAAAAAAGCAGGACAAAAGCAGAACAGCCAGGACTCCAACCAGCACTCTGACATGCTATGACACAACACCATCTTCTAAATTCCCTTTAATACAAATGAATGCTGAGGTTCCTGAGGATAAAAAGAACATTTGTCAGAATTGTTTTTTTTTAAAAAAAACCTCTTCTTTCATCTTTTTATTTATTTTTTACTGTGATTTAGGTTGTAACTCCTTTTTTTAAAAAAACTTTTATTTAATGAATATAAATTTCCAAAGTACAGTTTATGAATTACAATGGCTTCCCCCCCATAACGTCCCTCCCACCCGCAACCCTCCCCTTTCCCACTCCCTCTCCCCTTCCATTCACATCAAGATTCATTTTCGATTCTCTTTATATACAGAAGATCAGTTTAGCATACATTAAGTAAAGATTTCAACAGTTTGCTCCCACACAGAAACATAAAGTGAAAAATACTGTTTGAGTACTAGTTATAGCATTAAATCTCAATGTACAGCACACTAAGGACAAAGATCCTACATGAGGAGTAAGTGCACAGTGACTCCTGTTGTTGACTTAACAAATGGACACTCTTGTTTATAGCATCAGTAATCACCCTAGGCTCTTGTCATGAGCTGCCAAGGCTATGGAAGCCCCCTGAGTTCACTGACTCTGATCATATTTAGACAAGGCCATGGTCAAAGTGGAAGTTCTCTCCTCCCTTCAGAGAAAGGTATCTCCTTCTTTGATGACCTGTTCTTTCCACTGGGATCTCACTCGTAGAGATCTTTCATTTAGGTTCCCCCCCGCCTCCCCGAGTGTCTTGGCTTTCCATGCCTGAAATACTCTCATGGGCTTTTCAGCCAGATCCGCATGCCTTAAGGGCTGATTCTGAGGCCAGAGTGCTGTTTAGGACATCTGCCATTCTATGGGTCTGCTGTGTATCTCACTTCCCATGTTGGATCATTCTCTCCCTTTTTGATTCTATCAGCTAGTATTTGCAGACACTATTCTTGTTTATGTGATCCCTTTGGTTCTTAGTCTTATCATTATGATCAATTGTGAACAGAAATTGATCACTGGGACTAGTGAGATGACATTGGTACATACCACCTTGATTGGATTGAATTGGAATCCCCTGGTATGTTTCTAATTCTACCGTTTGAGGTAAGTCAGCTTGAGCATGTCCCGAATTGCACATCTCCTATAATTCCTGTTTTACAAATGAAAGGTCATAAGGCAAGAGACAAAATTAAAATAACAATAACAGCAACCTCAACAATAGCAATAACAATAATGATAATCATGATAATAGCTACAACTAACATCTTTTTTTTCTTTTTAAGTAGAAAAAAATCACTGTTCCTCAGGAGTATAAACAAGGGCTGTAAAAAATAATGAAATAGCAAAACATCATTTTGCTCAAATACATTATTTTCTTTGTACTCTGTATGTTAGTTACTACAAATCAGGGAAAACATCTGATACCTGTCTTTTGGAGATGGGTTTATTTAACTAAGCATAGTGGTCTACAGTTGCATCTATTTGGTTACAAAAGACTGGATGTCATTCTTTTTTTACAGATGAATAGTAATTCACTGTGTATATACATCATACTTTCTTTATCCAGTGATCAGTTGATGGACACGTGGGTTGATTCGTATCTTAGGTATTTTGAATTGAGCTGCAATAAACGGGGGGTGGGGGGGTAACAAGTAACTCTTTTATTCGTTGGTTTCATATTATTCAGGTAAATTCCCAGGAGTGGGATGTCTGGGTCATATGGAAGATCTCTTCAAATTTCTGAGAGATCTCCATACTGTCTTCTATAATGGAACTAACATTGCTGGCAGGCTTACCTTGCTGAAATGCTTGTCTAATTGTTTAGCTATTTTCCCCACAAGAACAAAAACAGTATTTAGGGCAGTGGCTCTCAACCTGGCTGAACATTAGAACTTCCATGAGTATCTTTTTAAAATGCTGATTCCCTGCACCCATCCCTAGAGTTACTAGTTGGTCTACACCAGGATCCAGACATTGGTGTCTATTTCTAAAGCTCCCAGGTGATTGCATCTTGCAGCCATAGTTAGAAGACTACTGCTAGTGAGTTCAAGTAACCTGTTAAAAGTTGCTTATATGCACATAACTGGGATCCTTCTCCAAAGTTTCCACTTAAAAATTCTTACTCTTAAACTCTCTGTAATTCTAGCTCCATATTCTTTCCACTGTGCCAGTTGCTGTCCCTTCTTTCCCAAGCACATATTGTCTTGGCTTTTCTACAGACTTTGGCTTCACACTGAATTCTTTTAACACCTGTTTCCACTCCTTCCCCTCCCCATCAGGCACAAGAAGGGAATAATTCTGAGTTATTAGCACTTCCTTGTCAGACCATATCTCACACTTCCTCGCCTATAATGTGCCTCTGCTCCTCGACCACAGGGTGCTAGTCTAATACGGAAGCTGGCTGAGAAGAACAAGAGGAGTTGCCACACATAAGCATAGCAATAGCTATGATTAAGCTGGCTGCTTCTTAAACCTATGCAGTTCCTAGCCTACAATACCACATAAGCCTGTCATAGCTGGAAACCTTCTATCTCAAACAGGTACATGAATTCACCTACATCAGAGTTATGTGAAGGTGAAAGCTCTTGAAATCATTGATTTCTGGGATGAACCCATGTCTTCATAATCAGAATTTGATATAATTGTCAATACATTTTTGAGAATATCTAGTAAACATCAAAATTGAGGGGTGGGCATTTGACACAGCACTTAAGAAACTGTTTGGGATCTCACAACCCATACTGAAGTGCCTGGGTATGAGTCCTGGCCCAACTTGGGATACCAGTTTCCCTCTAATACGCCCCTGCAAGGAAGCAGATGATAGCTGAAGTAGTTGGGTCCCTGCCACTCACATAGGAGACATTGAGTCCCTGGCTCCTGGCTCTGGACTGGCTCAGCTCCGGCTATTGTGGGCATCTGGTGAATGAACCTGTAGATAGGTAATTTTCTCTCTTCCTTGTCTTTCAAATAAATGAAGTATATACATCAATAAAAATTTAAAAATGAAAAGCTGACAAGGGGCCAGCACTATGGCCCAGTTGGTTAAACTACTGCCCTGCAGTGTCAGCATCCCATATGGGCATCAGTTTGAGTCCCATCTGCATCACTTACACTCCAGCTCCCTGCTAATGCACTTAGGAAAGCAGTGGAAGATGGCCCAGGTTCATGGGCTCCTGTACTTATGTGGGAGCCCTGAATGAAGCCCCTGGCTCCTAGCTTCAGTCTGGCACAGGCTATTTGGAGAGTGAACCAGCTGATGGAAGATATCTCTCTCTCTCTCTCTCTCTCTCTCTCTGTAACTCTGCCTTTCAAATAAATAAATAAATAGTCTTAAAAAGGAACTATTGATTTTTTTGGACTGTATAATTTTTTTTTGCCATGACAGGTGATAGCTATTATGTGCATTATAGAATAATTTACAGGATCTCTGTCCTTTTCACATTACAGATTGGTTCCATCTTCCTAGTCATGACAAGCCGAATATTTCTGGCATTGCTGAATGTCCCCTGTTAGTGAGGGTAAAATTGTCCCCTACAAAGCACACTAATGTAAATGGAAAAAGAGGGGTTGAACCATGTCCCTGAGCCATCAAGACCAGTTTAATGTCATAATAATTCTTCCCCAAATCAAGTTTATAATTTCTTATACATCCTGCACATAGCTAATTATCCTCAGAGGTAAATACGTTATGCAATTTATTGGCTGTCCACTCTGTGCAGCAGTGTCTCTAGGTACTTATATCTGTTATCTCATTTAATCTTTTTCTGCTACACAGTGTTGTACACTGATAGGTGTCACAGTGCAGGCTGCAGCCCTTGGCTGCTGAGGTCCGAATCTTACTTCCATTACTTTACATCTACACAATCTTGTGGTAAGGAAGTCTCAGTTTCAACAACAGCAATAACAAAAGCAGGATAATAATAGTATTGACCTTACAGGTAGATGTATAAACTGCATATATGGTACTTATTATTGGCAATAAATAAAATCAGCTAGCATTTATTGAACTCCATATTATGTCAATCCAATTTTATAGATGAAGAAATAGTTGTGCATATATAAAGTAATGTGTCCAAGTCTCAGAGATACAGTATCTGTTACTTGGATTCAACATGGGACTGTCTGATACAAACACCCCATTTCTTTTCACAATACAGCACTACCTGAATTGCTAGACTATGTGTTAGTGTCCTCCACGCCCTTTAAACTCTGTTTCTTTTCTAGTACTCAATCTCTCATTCTTGGCAAGAATGTCTCTCTATTGTGATCCAAACTGGCAACGTTTGATTCTTTTAATAGGTACTTGTTGAGCACACACTGTATACAAGAAACTCTGTATAGAGTGGCTAACAAATTACCAATAAGCCCATTAAACCATTAAACCCCAGTGGAAACTACCATTTGTTGGAATGAAATAATTTGACCTATTTGTGGCAGCAAAATGTTTGGCAAAATTGCCAGAAAAGGGTGAAAAAAATGGATTTTGTCTTGGCTTAGACATTAGCTACTAGAGCCCCAGAGTTGGAGACAACTTCCTGAACTTCTCTCTTGACATCTTCTGTGCCATCTGACATCAGTGAATCTGGACTCTCTCAAGTGTTTCTTGTATACAGTGTGTGCTCAGCAAATATCTATAGAAAGAATCAATAAATAACTTTATCACAAACTCATCATATTGTCTACAAAAAATCTTTTAAAAATAACAATTTTTTTTCATTCTAGCACATCCTACTATTTTGGCATCTAAACATAAGTCTTTGTGAAAAAAAAAAAAAAAGCCCTTTCAACACCTTTGCACCATAGTATTCAAATGCTATTTAAGGTAGAATTTTCTCTTGTTTAAACGGTGAATTTTAAAGCACTTTATTTTTGCAGAGTTCATTTGGGTTCAATGTAGAAGAGAAACAAAGTACTTATTCCAGAAGATAAATAAATTTGGTGACTTTAAGCTTTGAAATTTATTGTTTTACCTCCTGGGGAAATACAGCAAACAAGGACACACATTATTCTGTCTGAATAATTTGTTTGCCTGATGAAATCCCAAGTCAACAATTAATATTGCAGGTTCTTTGAAAGTTTAATGTATTTATAGATAATTTGTAAGTGCTGAATTTTTAAATGGTCTTAAATATCCAAGTATGTAACATGAGCCTGGAATAATCTGCACATTTATTTGTCATACACTTTATGAGAGAAAACATTGCCTTATCCTGATCTCATGTTTTTATTGTATCATTTAGGTTACCAAATTGCTGTTTAACATTAGAGGGGAAAATCAACTTGTTAACTTCAGTAAATCTCTAAGGAATTATAATAATAGTTATCAATTATGGAGAGAAATAATTTCCTGATTAACCAGAGCTTGATGAAAAGGACCATTAACTCTTTTAGTGTTAAAGGGACTCCCCATCACTATTACTTTACTGCCTGCACATGCTTATTGATTAATTGACTAGAAGAGATGGTGCATACATCAACCTGAATTCTTGGAGAGAAAAGCATTATAGAATTAGAGCCATAATTGCTATCTTAAGGAGATACTGATTTGGGGAACAGATGGGAATACTAGAATAGATTTGATTAATATTTTTAAATAGTAAAAAAGTTCTGATTCTAAAAAAAGTTAACAAATTCAAAACATTAACTTATCCTATTCCCTGTTGAAATAAGTAGCACTCCAGATGCCCCTTAAGTTAGATTTATACAAAGGGTCTAGAGAGACCGTGTTGTTGTTAAGATAGATTCTCTCTGATGCTATGTAAGTAAAATAGTATTTTCTGGACATTATAATATAAATAGAGGAGCATCTTAAAAATAACTAATGGGATAACAGTTCTTGATCAGGCAGCAAAAATTGACAGAAGTACTACATTGTGGCAGAAGGAGAAAGGGCTATGGAAATAGACTTCCCCACAGTGCTTGTCGGCTCTGCCATTTCCTAGTGAACACTCTTTGCCAAGGTTTTTGTTTATTTATTCATTAACTTTCAAATTTATATACAATAAAATTCAGTCATTTTCACATGAGTTCTACAAGTTTGACAAATGCACACCACCACAACCCAATGAAGATATGTAGCAATTCTATATCTTAAAAATATTGTTTGCTATCCCTTTGTTGTCAATGACTCTACCATACCAGGAGAACCAGTGATCTGTTTTCCGTTTCTAGTTTTTCATTTTCCAAAATATCATTTAAATTAAATCACATATAGATTTTAAGTTTGGCTCCTTTAATTATTTTAATGCATACTAAAGAGAAAAAATGAAAACTCACATTCTCACAAACATGTATTTGAATTTTTATAGCAATGTTACTCATCAATGGCCCAAACTGGAAATAACCCAAATGTCACCTGATTAATGTATAAACTATTCTTGTACATCCAATAGAATAATTTGCAGCTGACAAAGTATGGATGGATCCATAAAACAACACAGATTAACCTTAACTGCTTCAGCAAGATTTTATTTCTGTAATTCTCAATCTTCATTTCTGAGAAATAAAGAAAAAGCCAACATTGAAAGTTTATATTGAGAGCTGAAATATTTTATGTAAAGTACCTGATATGGCATTTAACTTATAGGAGTTACTAAAAAATTTGGAACGATTATTATATTTTGACTGTTAAATTGTTTGATTAGCTGAGTATGTTAGATAATAGTAGTAGAAATAAGAATTCAAATCATCGAAAACATTATGATGACATAATTGCTAGAGCCCTGTTTATGCAAAGAAGGGATGGTATAAACTTCAGTTTCTGAATGCTATATGTCTGAAAGACTCCTAACAGAAGAGAAATATTAATATTCTCAGAAAACGTTTCCTCTTATTAGCTAGTTGCTTTGCTTTAAACATAACAATGACAAAATCTCAAGGCAAATATAAACCATATAATTCTCTCTTTTGTAGTACTTATTGCCAAGCATTAACTTTCTTTTTTTCCCATTTTTTTTAAATTTATTTACTTGAAAGTCATAGTTCCACAGAGAGAGAAGGAGAAACAGAGAGAGAGAGGTGTCTTCCATCTGCTGATTCATTCCCCAGTTGGCTGCAATGGCCAGAGTTGCGCTGATCTGAAGCCAGAAGCCATGAGTTCTTCCGGTTCTCCCATGCTGGTGCAAGGACTTGGGCCACCTTCTACTGCTTTTCCAGGCCATAGCAGAGAGCTGGATCGGAAGTGGAGCAGCCGGGACTCAATCTGGCGCCCATATGGGATGCCAGCACTGCAGGCAGCAGCTTTACCTGCTACGCCACAGCACTGGCCACCAAGCACTAACTTTCATAAAGAAAAAGTCTCCACTTGAACATTAGCATATTTGGATAGTTATTATTACCATTGTTGTTTTGTTAGCAGTAGTTTACAAGGCACTATCACAAATTGCTTATACATGTTCCCTTATTTAATACTCACAACAATCTAGTAGGTAGATTATTATATCCCCAGTTTACAAAGGAGGAAAGTGAGGTCATAGAGGTTAAAGAATTAAAGGACCTAAATGTAGAACCTTGATAGTTGACATAGAAACTCAGTTGTGTATGTGTGTGTGTGTGTGTATACACATATATGATGCATCTTGAATTAAACAACAATATTATCAAGTACAACCATTTTAACACTTTCAAAGTCAGAGTTTTGGAAATTATGTGGATACAGCCTCTCACTTGTGACATATTATTTTACTTTCTACCTATACCTAATCTTTAATCTGAAAGTCTTTATGACATAATCACTGGAATTTTAATTTACAACTAGCTTATGAATTATTTGAGGTCGCAAAATGGATTTTATGAATCTCCATGTTTCTGTTTTATAAACGACTTCATGTTAGATAATGTTTTAAATCAGCTTGTAAATTTGTACTTAATTTACAATTGCTATTGATGTATAATTGTATTCATTTTTACATCTCAAGATATGAATAGAAAGAATCGGGAATTAAAAATCATGTTAGCTACAATTTATGGTATTTGCAGTTTCCTGGTTTAAGATTTACTTTTCAAGGCTTTTACTTGCCTGCCAAGATACAGCCTTTCCTTGAACATGTTGAAAGCTGACTTCCAACCAGCTGCCCCTCACTGCATGTTCTCAAGCACATTTTTTTCAAGTTCAATTGCAGGAAGTAGCTGATATTTACAGAGTTTTTTTCCTAGTCTATAGGGATACAACCAGCATGCAATTTAGTGGTTTACCTAGCAAGCTGTATTCCCTCTGAGGCTTAGTTGCTACCCACTAGCAAAGGATAAAAGTGATAAGGATTCTGGGAAATGAATGGATGTTATTTTAAAGCTACACAAGTATAATTCAACATATAGATCTTTCCACTCTTATTACTCTTGCTCAGCCATACAATGTCTTCCATACATATCCCCTTATTGGGCAAGAGGGAAAATTCTTCACATATACATAAAACCAAGAATGTATCTACAATATGCTCAGTTGTGTGGGAAGCAGTGAGACTGTAATGATTTCAAAGCCTAGGATCATAAACTTGGCCAAGTAGGAAATGAAATGTAGGATCGAGAAGAACGATGTAGAAAAGGAATTACATTCAAAACGGGAAGGCTGGAAAACTATATCTGGGCTTTGCATAACAAAAGTGAATTTGATAAAATCATTTACAGTATCTACCAGAAACACGTAGGAGACAGACTCATGGCACAGCAAGTTAGGCTGATGCCTGTGACACCGGCATCCCATTTGGACACCAGTACATGTTCCGGATGTTCCACTTGCAATCCAGCTCCCTGCTATTGCACCTGGGAAAGTAGCCAAAGATGGCCCAAATTCTTGGGTCCCTGCATCCACATGGGAGCTCCTGGTTCCTGGATTCAGCCTGACCCAGTTCTGGCCATTGCGCCATTTGGGGATTGAATCAGAGGATGGAAGATTCTCTCTCTCTCTTCCTCTCTCTTTTCCTCTGTCTTATCCTAAAAAGAAACCATTTTAACATATATTTACTCTATGACACAGAAATTCCACGCTTGCAGAAATGTTCTGATACACTCATTTAAAATAAACTAGAATGTTCATGAAGTACCTAATAATAGCTAATAGCTAAAAGTTGGAAATCATCTAAATGCCCATCAGTTTGGTACTGGGTATATAGGATATAACAATAAATATAAATAGTATACAATTACACAATAATATTGATATTCATGAAAATACAACCCTGAAAAAAAAAGAAAACATGTATGATTTAAACTCCATGAAGTATGGGCTAGGTGCCATGGCACAGCAGGCTGATCTTCCGCCTGCGGCGCCAGCATCCCATATTTGCTCTGGTTCTAGTCCCAGCTGCTCCTCTTCCGATCCAGCTCTCTGCCATGGCCTGGGAGAGCAGTGGAGGATGGCCCAAGCAGTTGGGCCCCTGCATCCACACTGGGGACCCAGAAGAAGCTCCTGGATTCTGGCTTCAGATGGGTTCAGTCCGGCTGTTGCAGGCATTTGGGGAGTGAACAAGCAGATGGAAGACGTTTTTCTCTGTTTCGCCCTCTCACAGTCTGCAACTCTACCTCTCAAATAAATAAATAAAATCTTAAAAAAATAAATTCTATGCGGTACAAAAGCTAGCAATCTAGCCTATCCTGTTAGGAGTAAGAAAAATGATGGACATGAAGAAGACTTACGGAAGTCCAGTTATGCTTTATTAATTGATGTGGACATTATATAACATGAAAAGTATATTAAGTTCATGAACATTCATCAATCTGTATATGTGTGACATACATGCTTTACTATATAAATAGTAAATGTCAAGATAATGTTAAGGGGTCAGTGTTGTGGCACCGTGAGTAAAACCACCCACTGTGATACAAGTATCCCATATGGGCACCAGTTAAAGTCCCAGCTGCTCAATGTCCAATCCAGCTCTTTTCTAATGCACTTGGGAAAGCAGTGGAGGATGGCCCAAGTGTTTGGGCCTTTGCACTCATGTGGGAGACTCAGAAGAAGCTCCTGGCTCAGCCCAGCAGTTGCAGCCATTCAGGAACTGAACCAGCAGACGGAAGAACTCTCTCTCTCTCTCTCTCTCTCTCTCTCTGTCTTTCCTTCTCTCTATATAACACTTTCAAATAAATAAAAAATAAATCTTAAATATAGTATTAAAATAACTGTGCAATCTAAGGTTATCAGTGAAGAAGAGAGAGTACCTTATGCTTGGGTAATACCTCAGTAGAAAAAAAAAAGTAGCCTTATCAATTAAAGCTCAGAAAGAGCAGCAATCAATTAATGTCTGAATTTATGTAATGTTTACTATGTTGGTACCTAATTCCTAGGGTTCCTAGTAAGCCTATTTCACTGTTTCATGCAGCCTGTCTCAGAGTGGTAGAGCAGAAGAATCACAGACTGTCCCATTAGTCAGAGGTAGAATTTAATTCCTCTCTACAACTCTAGCTAAGAAAAGGTGTGTGAGCTATCAAAATATATACATTCCGTTTTCAAAGGAGCAGTGTGAGCCTGTTACTGAGAAAATGGATTTAAGATGATGAAACTTGCTGGCGCCGTGGCTCACTAGGCTAATCCTCTGCCTGCGGCGCCAGCATACGGGGATCTAGTCCCGGTTGGGGCACTGGATTCTGTCCCAGTTGCTCCTCTTCCAGTCCAGCTCTCTGCTATGGCCTGGGAAGGCAGTGGAGGATGGCCCAAGTGCTTGGGCCCCTGCACCTGCATGGAAGACCAGGAAGATGCACCTGGCTCCTGGCTTCAGATGGGCACAGTGCTGGCCATGGTGGCCATTTGGGGAGTGAACCAACAGAAGGAAGACCTTTCTCTCTGTCTCTCTCTCTCTCACTGTCTGTAACTCTACCTGTCAAATAAATTAAAAAAAAAAAAAAGAAATCATTTGTACCACGAAAAAGGCAACTACAATACTTCAAGTGCATAGTCTAAGAGGTTTAGGTCTTAACAGACATGGAAATGAATTAAGTACCATCAAAGAATACAATGCAGCCATTCTTTCTGAGGTTTAAGTTCTATGACGAGCTTCTGAGAGGTTTTGGGAATGTTTCCCTAGAATGATATATCTAAATTCATTGATCCCTGTTAAGTAATTGATACTAATTAGTAGTGATTGTGTTTGAATTGCTTTAGGTACAGAACAAATATAAAATATTAAGAATAGATAATCCAGAACCCTTCAATCCTTCTGCTAAAAAGAAAACCTAAATGTTCTTTGAAATTTATAAGTATAAATTTGTAAGGAGATCTGTGAGGGAAAGACTTGTTTCTGTTGATCTCCAACCATCAGTAAAGTACCTGACAAGTAGGATGTGCTTAAATAATTGCAGGTAAATAAAAATAAATGCATAGTTTTCAAATGTGTGTCAAATATTTTAAACAAAGTTTTAAAGGCTTAGAATCACAGCAAGTGAAAACTGACTCCTTTGTCATAAGCTTAACTAGAATAAATTTTTATTTATGTCTCCTTCACTTTCTTCTCTGTTGGCCATAATTCAGGAAACTGCATAGTTGTTTGTTAAGCCATATATCTGTTTATTCCAAATTTACATGGTGGCTAAATAATATTTGATAAATAACAATTAGTCACCTTATGCATATGTTTCAGAACAGGAAATAGTAACATCCCATTAGTTTCCTTTCTTCCCTTGAATCTTTATAGATTTAAAACAATGACTTATTAAAGTATTAGAAGATTTTTCTTCCAACATTCTGTTTATTTTCTGTTTAGAATTTGTCTTTGGATTGTTTGTATGGGTGTATTAGTTCTATGTCCCACAGACATGTGTATGAATGAGCTAAAGATTTCTTTTAATTGGGGACCAGATTGGGGAAAGGCAGATTATGTGTTTGCCTGCAACGCTGGGAACCCATGTGTGCTGGTTCAAACCCCAGCTGATCCACTTCCCATCCAGCTCCCTACTAATGCTTCTGGGAAATCAGCAGAGGATGGCTCAAGTGACTGGGACCCTATGACCCACAGGGAAGACCTAGATGGAGTTACAGATTCCTGGTTTTGGCCTGGCCCAGCCCTGGCCATTGTGGCCACCTGGGGAGTGCACCAGCAAATGGAAGCTCCCTGTCTCTTACTGTCTCTCTGTAACTCAATCTTTCAAATAAATAAACAAATCTTAATCGAAAATGAATCTTGATGTGAATGGAAGGGGAGAGGGAGTGGGAAAGGGGAGGGTTGTGGGTGGGAGGGACGGTATGGGGGGGAAGCCATTGTAATCCATAAATCGTACTTTGGAAATTTATATTCATTAAATAAAAGTTAAAAAAAAATAAATAAACAAATCTTTAAATAAAGAATATAATTTAACCAATTAGTACCATAGAAAACAATCTCAAAGTTTCAGAAAGTTTTACCTATTTAATATAGAAACTGATATATTGGTCAACATATTTTTTTAAAGATTTATTTTACTTGTTTGAAAGGCATAATTACTGAGAAAGGTGGAGAGAGAGAGAGAGAGAGAAGGAGAGAGAGAGAAAGAGAGAGAAACTATCTTCCATCTGCTGGTTCATTTCCCAAATGGTTTCAATGGCTGGGCTGGAATGAATCCAGGAGTTCAGAGCTTTTTTAAGGTCTCTCACATGGGTACAGTGGTCCAAAAACACTTGGGCCATCTTCTGCTCCTTTCCTAGGAAAATTAGCAGGAAGTTGGACCAGAAATGGAGCAGCAGGGACTTGAACCAGAGCCGATACGGGATCCTGGTGCTATTAGCAGGAACTTTACCCACTATGCCACAATGCCAGCTCCACATCAACCATCTTAAATAGCTATCCTCAAAACATAATACTGTTAGTCCAATAAACCACAGCTCATTAGTCTACACATAATACATTGTATTAATTTATTTTTTCCATCAATATTGCTTAATATTAATATATTTATTATTATTTAATAATATTTAACATTAATATATTGATACTATTTAAGACTCACATGATTCCATATTGCTCCTTCTAATATGTTTCATTTTTAATGTTGGTTTAGCAAAACATGTCTTTAAGTTCTCTGGTTTAAAATTTTTAAGACAGATAAATAAAACAAAACAATAACTGTCCAGAACTGAAAATGAATTTAATTTGATCACTAAATGCCAACAGATAGATCCTATAGTTTGGGATATTGTAATGGAACATATGGAGGTTTACATATTTAAAAATACCCAGACCAAGTGGGATTTATCCCTGGTATGCAGGGATGGTTCAGTGTTCGCAGATCAATCAACGTGATACACCACATTAACAAACTGCAGAAGCAAAACCATATGATTATTTGAATAGATGCAGAGAAAGCATTCTATAAAATACAACACCCTTTCATGATGAAAACTCTAAGAAAATTGGGTAATCAAAGCAATTTATGAAAAACCCACGGCCAACATCCTATTGAATGGGGAAAAGTTGGAAGCATTTCCACTGAGATCACTGAGATCTGGTACCAGACAGGGATGCCCACTCTCACCACTGTTATTCAATATAGCTCTGGAAGTTTTAGCCAGAGCCATTAGACAAGAAAAATAAATGAAAGGGATACAAATTGGGAAGGAAGAAGTGAAGCTATCCCTCTTTGCAGATGATATCATTCTTTATTTAGGGGATCCAAAGAACTCTACTAAGAGACTGTTGGAACTCATAGAAGAGTTTGGCAAAGTAGCAGGATATAAAATCAATGCACAAAAATCAACAGCCTTTGTATACACAGGCAATGCCATGGCTGAGAAAGAACTGCTAAGATCAATCCCATTCACAATAGCTACAACAACAATCAAATACCTTGGAATAGCCTTAAACAAGGACGTTAAAGATCTCTACGATGAGAATTACAAAATCTTAAAGAAAGAAATAGAAGAGGATACCAAAAAATGGAAAAATTTTCCATGCTCATGGATTGGAAGAATCAATATCATCAAAATGTCCATTCACCCAAAAGCAATTTATAGATTCAATGTGATACCAATCAAGATACCGAAGACATTCTTCTCAATCTGGAAAAATTCAGGGTGAAATTCATATGGAGACACAGGAGACCTCGAATAGCTAAAGCAATCTTGTATAACAAAAACAAAGCTGGAGGCATCACAATACCAGATTTCTGGACATACTACAGGGCAGTTGTAATCAAAACAGCATGGTACTGGTACAGAAACAGATGGATAGACCAATGGAACATAACAGAAACACCAGAAATCAATCTAAACATCTACAGCCAACTTGTATTTGATCAAGGATCTAAAACCAATATCTGGGCCGGTGCTGTGGCTCAATAGGCTAATCCTCCACCTTGCAGCACCGGCACACCGGGTTCTAGTCCCAGTCGGGGCGCTGGATTCTGTCCCGGTTGCCCCTCTTCCAGGCCAGCTCTCTGCTGTGGCCAGGGAGTGCAGTGGAGGATGGCCCAAGTATTTGGGCCCTACACCCCATGGGAGACCAGGAGAAGCACCTGGCTCCTGCCATCGGATCAGCGTGGTGCGCCAGCCGCAGCGTACTGGCCGCGGCGGCCATTGGAGGGTGAACCAACAGTAAAAGGAAGACCTTTCTCTCTGTCTCTCTCTCTCACTGTCCACTCTGCCTGTTAAAAAAAATAATAAATAAATAAAATAAAAAAATAAAAAAAAATAAAACCAATATCTGGAGCAAGGGCAGTCTATTCAACAAATGGTGCTGGGAAAACTGGATTTCCACATGCAGAAGCATGAAGCAAGACTCCTGCCTTACACCTTACACAAAAATCCACTCAACATGGATTAAAGATCTAAATCTACGACCCGACACAATCAAATTATTAGAGAACATTGGAGAACCCTGCAAGATATAGGAACCAGCAAAGACTTCTTGGAAAGGACCCCAGAAGCATAGGCAGTCAAAGCAAAAATTAACAACTGGGATTATATCAAATTGAGAAGTTTCTGTATGGCAAAAGAAACAGTCAGGAAAGTGCAGAGGCAACCAATAGAATGGGAAAAATATTTGCAAACTATGCAACAGATAAAGGGTTAATAACCAGAATCTACAAAGAGATCAAGAAACTCCACAACAACAAAACAAACAACCCACTTAGATGGGCCAAGGACCTCAATAGACATTTTTCAAAAGAGGAAATCCAAATGGCCAACAGGCACATGAAAAAATGTTCAAGATCACTAATAATCAGGGAAATGCAAATCAAAACCACAATGAGGTTTCACCTCACCCTGGTTAGAATGGCTCACATACAGAAATCTACCAACAACAGATGCTGGCGAGGATGTGGGGAAAAAGGGAAACTAACCCACTGTTGGTGGGAATGCAAACTGGTTAAGCCACTATGGAAGTCAGTCTGGAGATTCCTCAGAAACCTGAAGATAACCCTACCGTTCGACCCAGCCATCCCACTCCTTGGAATTTACTCAAAGGAAATTAAATTGGCAAACAAAAGAGTGGCATGCACCTTAATGTTTATTGCAGCTCAATTCACAATAGCTAGGACCTGGAATCAACCTTAATGCCCAACAACAGTAGACTGTATAAAGAAATTATGGGACATGTACTCTATAGAATACTATATAGCAGTATAAAACAATGAAACCCGGTCATTTGCAACAAAATTGAGGAATCTGGAAAACATCATGCTGAGTGAAATAAGTCAGTCCCAAAGGGACAAATATCATATGTTCTTCCTGATCTGTGACACCTGACCGAGCACCAAAAAGGAAACCTGTTGAAGTGAAATGGACACTATGAGAAACAGTGACTTGATCAACCCTTGTCCTGACTGTTGAACAACTTAATACTTTATCCCTTTTAGTATTTTTTTTTTGTTCTACTTAATACTGTTGGTTGAACTCTGTAATTAACACACAATTATTCTTAGGTGTTTAAATTTAACTGAAAAGTGATCTCTGTTAAATAAAAGAGTGGGAATAAGAGAGGGAGGAGATATACAATTTGGGACATGCTCCATCTGACTTGCTCCAAATGGTAGAGTTAGAAACATGCCAGGGGATTCAATTCAATCCCATCAAGGTGGCATGTACCAGTGCCATCTCACTAGTCCAAGTGATCAATTTCAGTTCACAATTGATCATACTGATAGGTTTAAGAGTCAAAGGGATCACATAAACAAGACTAGTGTCTGCTAATACTATCTGATAGAATTAAGAAGGAGAGAATGATCCAAGCTCGGAAGCGGGATATACAGCAGACTCATAGAATGACAGATGTCCTAAACAGCACTCTGGCCTCAGAATCAGCCCTTAAGGTATTCGGATCTGGCTGATGAGCCCATGAGAGTATTATAGCCATGGAAAGCCAAGACACTCTTGCAAAAAAAAAAAAAAAAAAAAAAAAAAAAAGAGTTATTGGGGGGGGAGCCACTATAATCCATAAACTGTACTTTGACATTTATATTTATTAAATAAAAGTTAAAAAATGTAAAAAAATATAGGCATGGAGGCCATTACTGTGGCACAGCTGGTTAAACTACAACTTGGACATCTGCAACCCATATAGGAGTGCCTTTTTGAGTCCTCACTGTTCTGGTTCCAATTCAGCTTCCTGCTAATGCATCGTGGGAAGTATCGAATAATAACTCAAGGGATTGAGCTCCTGACAGCCACATGGGAGACCTAGATGGGCTTTCTGTTCTACTGGCTTTGTCCTAGCCTAGCTCTGGCTTTACAGGCATCTGGGGAGTGAATGAATGAATGCAATGTCATTCTCGCTCTTGTTCTCTCTCCCTCTCTCTTGCTCTTCCTTTCAAGTAGATGAAAATGAATGAATATTTAAATAAATAAATAAGGATAGATACAGTCCTATCACGCAAGTGAAGAAAATATATATTTTTTAAAATTTATTTATTTGAAAGTCAGAGTTACAGAGAGAGAGGAGAAGCAGAGAGAAAGAGGTCTTCTATCCGATGTTTCACTCCCCAATTGGCTGCCAACGGCCAGAGCTGTGCCCATCCAAAGCCAGGAGCTTCTTCCAGGTCTCCCACATGGGTGCAGGGGCTCAAGGACCTGGGCCATCCTCCATTGCTTTCCCAGGCCACAGCAGACGGCTGGATTGCAAGTGGAGCAGCCTGGTCTCAAACTGGCACCCATATGGCATGCCAGTACTTCAGGCCAGGGCGTTAACCCACTGCCCCACAACGCAGGCCCCAAATTGAACTTCTTGAAAGTAGTTTTCATTTGGGAATGATAAAAGGCAAAAAGGTAGGACTCTCTTTACATGCTTTGATCAGATCATCTTTATTTATTTATTAATTTTTTTAACCAGCCAAGGATAGTGGATATGGAACTTAATCTATACCAGAATTGTATCTGATTAGCAGGAGATTAAATTCCAGCCATTTTTGTCTGTTTCTGGTATTATTTGAAGGGCCAATGGGTCTTATACAGAATGTTCAGGAAATAACTCTAATTCACACCAGTCACCCCTGATTTATGCTCATAACCTAAAATAACATATCTTCTGATGGTGGAATTTTCTTTAGATTTTATTATCCTATAAATAGGAAACTTATTGATCATGGGAGACCAATGCCGTAAAATGTAGCTTCTGAAAGTGCATCTAAAGTCATGCCACCCTGAAGGTTCATCTTCTACAAGGTCATAGGTGAAATAAGGTCATGATTCTTTCCTTTTGCTGAACCCCAAACCTCTCTCTCTATTATGAGCTTGGAGAAATCCAAATGGAGCAACCAAAGAAAGCAGCAAAGGAAAAGAGAGGCAACAATAAAAAAAAGCAGGAATCCTAAATTCAGACGTATTAATAATCAGTAAAATTGGTCTAGTGCTCCAATCTAAAGTTACAAGATGACTGAGTACAGACATCTGTTTCATAATGATGAAAGTGTCAGTTCACCAAGAAGTCAACATAAAAATGGGTAGAAAACTTGATCAACATTTCAGTAAAGAGGATACTTCAAAATGTTTCTGGAAAAATGAATTAAGATGTTTATTTTGGACAGAAAAAAATGTTGAAATCCATGCATAGTTTTTCATAATACATATTTTCCATAAACTTTTTGGAAACTCTTTATACAAATGAAAAACAAGCACACAAAAATGTGTAATATCATTACCCCTGAAAGAAACACAAATTGAAAACATAATGTGTACCACTACACACCTGTTAGAATGACTAGAAACAAATAAAAACTCAAAAGGTCAACTCAAACCTAAAATTACCGTGTACTAGTAAGAATGCAGAGCACCTGGAATTCTCATATGTGGCTGATAGAAATGTAAACTAATACTGCTACTCTACAAAATAGTTTAGTGGTTTCTTAGTTAAACATAATTTTACCATAGGACCTAACGTTCACATCCCAAAGTATTTACTCAAGAAAATAAAGATAGCCATGTTCACACAGAAAATAACACCAATGCTTTGAGCAATTCCATTCATAACTGTCCCAATCTGGTTACAATCTAAATGTTCTTTAATAGATAAATAAACCAAATGTGGTACATCTGCACAATGGAATACTACATAGCTTCAAAAATGAAACTATTGTTGAATACAAAACTTGTATGAATCTCAAAGTTGTTATAGAAATTCATAGAAGCCAGTCTCAAGAAGGTTTGTATTTCATGATTCTGCTTATGTGACATTCTTGAAAAGAAAAAAACTAATGAAAGTGAATAAATTAGTGGTTTCCAGGAGGTAGGTATGAAAAGTGAGTGTGTTCATAAAGGAATAGCATGAATGAGGTATTTGGTTATGTAATCATCCCACATCTAGATTTTATGGCGGGCTCATACATACGTTAAAATTCCTGGAGCTATACATCAAAAGGAAAAAAAATAGTTAATAAATTGTTTTAATGTTTGTTTTAAAAATTAATGAAATGTTACTGTAGATCCATTGGTTTTAACAAAGGTACCACTCCCAAGTGGGATGTGGATACTGGGGAGTCTGGGAAGAAGCACAAGGGCATATGGAGATGCTATGTACTTTCAGTTCAATTTTGCTATGAAATCAAAACCACTCTAATAACAGTCTATTTAAAGGCAAACAAAGAACATACCCCTTTAGTTTACTATATGGAATGTACCATTATAATATTGTAGAAGCAAAACCAAGAATCAAAAATATTAGGCTGCTTCAAAGTTTATGTAAAATGGAATTAAAAGATAAGCATCTTGGTGTAAGTTGTTTTTGGTAATCCAGGCATAAAAATGCAAAATGTTCATGAAAATGTATTTTCTGGAAAAAAACTATACACTGATTAAAAGTGCACCAAAATAAACATCTCTTAATTATATTTATCTATATTTTGAAGTACTCCTGTACAGTTCTGTTTGAAGATTCTTCTATAAGCCCTTAAATACAAATCCTGTATGGCAGGAGGATACAAAGACTTTGCTCTCTTCACGTATAGGGAATGTAAAATACAGATACACTTAAACTAAAAATATAATTTATGATCTCAGTGAATCATCTGGCAGAACAGGCGTGGGAGCCATCCCTAAATAGTGGCACTTAAGAATATAAAAGTCTCTGACACTCAGTTTTTCTTGTGTCCAAATCATGTCTCAAACCTGCAGGTAGAATGCCGGCAATGCCCATTTCTTTCTTCTATTTCTGTAGAGTTATTGAACTGCAGTAGTCAGAATTTTCTTTAATTTGCTAAATATCAAAACCTTCCTTATTTCTCTCAGACTCATTAGTAAAGGCCATCCTATACTAGCTCAGAATAGTACAAAAGGATTCAGACTATGAAAAACCTGCAATGTAGTACAAGAATTTTTAATAGTGGTTAAGATGCTACTTCGGATGCTTGCAACCTATGTCACAGTTCCTGGGTTTTCTCCTGGCTTCAGCTTGGATCAATCCTAGATGTGGTGGGCAAATAAGACACAAACCAGAGGATGGAAGTTCTCTCTCTCTCTCTCTCTCTCTCTCTCTCTCTCCTCCTTCCTTCTCTCTTTTTGCTTTTTTTCTCTCTATCCTCTTCTTCCTTCCCTCCAGCCCACCCTACTTCCTTCAAACAAGTTAAACTATCTTTTTAAAAAGAAAGGAAACATGCAATGTGCCAGAAAACACAAAGAATTCAAATGTTGTTACCTTTGATCCCTGAATCCAGTAAGTGAGGTACTTAGATTTGAAACCAACAAGGAAGGCAGGAACTTTGCTGCAGTGGTATCCAGTTTGGAGCATTTGTAAGTCATTTGTAGACAAAGTTTTATTAGATGTTAGGGCTAAATTTCACACAATCCCTATTTCTAGTCTTTGCTGAGATTATAGAGAACAGGGTAGTGGTGTACAAAATGAAGCACACACAAACCAAAAAGGTAACCAAAGTTAAATGCCATTTAGAAACATTTCAGTTCAGGTTCATTTCTTTGGTTGATAGTTTTTTCCATCACCATTATAATACAATTACTTCCGCAGTTGGAGGTTAACATCCCATTCACTAGTTAATTTTTTTAAACCATAAGTTGCATTTTGTCTCTCTCTGTCCATGGAATCTTGCCGATAGCTACCCTCTCCTTCATGAATTAATTCTGTCCATTCCAAATAAGCCAGAGTGCCTCTGTTAATATTCTGTTCAACTGCAAGAATTTAATCACTGTTGTCTCATTTTGCCAAAATACAAATACATCATCATATTTTCTCCTTTCTGTGGTCACTCCTGGTATCACTGACCATCTGTGAGGAGAAGGCCTAGTGAGCCTCAAATATCTTTGTGGGCAAGGTTCTGTTAATTGCTATAAAACAAAGACAGGTTTTTGGGGAAATGTCAAAGTCAGTATTAGAGATTTGAGAATAATATCAACAGATATTACAAATATATTTTAAAACAATCATATACAATTCCTCAGGCAGACTAAGAAAACAGGAATATTCAGCCACTTATTTGAAATGTATTAATGCCATATTTATGTAAAATTTCCCCTTTTTCCTGCTGAAAATCCTGGGTTGGTTTATTCTGTTTCCCTCTTCTACTCTCCCACGTTCTGCCATGGACTAATTGGTCTACCTTTACTTTCCTGTCATGAATCCTTCTTCTATTTATCATATGTTTCCTAAAATGCAGTTTTATGCCAAAAATTCTACTTTAAAATTCCCTGCTATGATTCCCTCTGCAAAATGAAACCAAATATCTAATGCCATTGAAACTAGTTCTTACTATTTATCCACTCACTTTATTTTGAACTACATGACATACCTGTTGCCCTCTCATAATACTGAATACTTGCTAATCTGTGCTTTTTGGTTTTTAATTTTGTGCATCTGTACACATGGCTACCTTCTCCTCTCAGAATGCCTTCCCTTAATCTACCTGGAGCTCTATTTATTGCTTTTTCTTTTTGGCACAGAGGTTACCTGTTACCTTTCTATGCCTTTTCAGAGTTCATAATGGCTTTTTTATTGATTTTATTTATTTGAAAGCCAGAGCTACAGAGATAAAGAGAGACAGAGAGAGAAAGAATAAGAGAGCTATCCTCCATCTGCTGGTTCACTTCCCATGCAACCACACAGCCAGGGTTGAGTCAGGCCAAGGCCAGGAACCAGCAGTTTCATTCTGGTCTTCTACATGGGTAGCAGGGGTCCAAACACTTGGGCTATCTGCTGTTGCTATCTGCTGTTGCCTTTCCCAGGCCATTAGCAGGGAGCTGGAATTGAAGTGGAGCAACTGAGACATGAATTGGTGCCCATATGGGATGCTGGCATCGTAAGTGGCAGTTTGCTACACTACAACATCAGCACCCAGTGGCCTCCTTTATATTCTCACAAAGCTGGGCTTAAAAACAATAGTCAATTTTTAAATCCTCATTCTCTTTTTAATATCATGACTCTCACAACACCATGTTTCTGTAACATTTTAACCTCTTAGTAAATTGCAAATTTCAGTGCTAGTCAAAGTTTAATAAGAACTTTCTGGTGGATACAGAGACTTGAGAAAGATGCATTGGGTTTGAGTAGCAGTGATGAGCAGATGAACAGCAATGCAAATAACTGTCAAGGGACAGATAATACTAAACAGGAGAAGGATGCCTCCTTGTTAGTATCTTGGCATATCTAGGATACTCATAAAACAATCATTTACATCTCTTAAGATTTGAGATTTTCTTATCATCTTCTTTCTCTCCTCTTATTTGGTTATGAATTACTTAAATGTTGGAGTTGGAAATCAAATATATAAAGAAAAGAGTTTCAGGAACTGCGGAAGTATCAAATACAAGTGATGTTGGTTAAACAGTTCAAATTCTGAAAGATGAAAACGATCACCATAATGAATATTCTATAATGATGGAATTTAGGTTAGAATTTATGTTAGTGCTACTATTTTGGTTATTTGTTCATGGACATTGTTTTCCCAGTAATCTCCAGAGAAACAGTCCTTGTCTGCTGTCTGTGAGCTATGGCCCAGGAAAGCTGGTGCTGTAATTTCAGCATGATTCTGAAAGCCTGAGAACAAGGAAAGCCAATGGTGTCAATTCCAGTCTTGGAGAGAAGACTGGTGTCCCTGAGCAGAAGCAGACAGGAGGAAAATGGGGTGAACTCCTCCTCCTTCTGTATGTTTGTTCCATTCAGCCCCTGAAAATGGGTTTGATAATGATGCACATATTGGCAAGAAAAATCAGCTTTAAGGATCCACTGATTCCAGTGCTAATACTATTTAGAAACACCTTTGTTGACACACCTAGAAATAACATTTACTCTAGGCATCCTTCATTTACTTCATTTAGTCAGCTAACCTATAATTCAAACCATCATATAGAGTTGTCCATCAGCAAAATATTCCCACATAAATTATGGAATTAGTTCAGACAGATGATTCAAAGAAAAGAAAAGATCAAGTATTATTTCTGTTTCACTGCTAGGATAATTCATGAACAAAATCATAAAGTGAAAATAAGAGATATGTCTCTCTCCCTCTCTCCATATATATATATATGTATATATATATATATTAGGGGCTATATATGTATGTACACATATATATGTACACATATATATGTACATACATATGTGTATATGTATACATATGTGTGTGTGTATATATATACGTATTAGGGGCTTCCTATTCTTTTTTTTTTCCAATCTCAGCCATGTTGTCAATTTACGCAAGATCATTCTTGGTTGTGTGGTGGTGGTTTGGTTCACTGTAGAGTATTTAGCATCATGTCTCCCTTCTACTCTGTACATACCTTTAGAATCCCTAGAACGACAGCAAAAAATGATCTGTCCTGACATTGTCAGAAGTCCCTAGGGAAACAAACATCCTCTCATTTGAGAATCACTCTGCTAGTTCAAAGAATTTTGGGAGAATAAAATGAGATAATAAACTTCAAATCTAAAATAGTCATGCAAAATCAGACTTCAAAATACAAATAATAAACAAAAGTGATAACTTTATAAAGCAGTTAATACATATATGACATTACATCAACTTCCCTATTATTATGCTTTACAATTTGGTAATTTATATTTATTTGTCATAAGACTCTTCCTTCAGTCAAAGCTCCACTAACTATTTCCTGATGAAAACAATTCAGATATACATCTCTACTGGATAAAAACAGCAACAATAAAACACAATGGAAGGAAAAATTTTGAGAAAATTGCTAGCGAACACATTACAATTATGACCCAAAAGAGTAGTAGTAATTCAGAGGAGGGATTTCTAGGGAAAGTCAAATAGGGAGGATGTGATTATTTTTCCCTTTTAGTATAGTATTTAGATGAAGGATTCTTGAAAAGTAGTAAAACATATAGCAGATACGTAGATATAAGGTATACAGTTACAGGTATAGATATAGGTATTAGGATACACAGGCTGACAATATGTAACAATGACTTAAGCTACTGCTTGTGATGCTGGCATCTTATATCTGAGCACCAGTTCAAGCCCTGGAACTCTGCTTCTTATTCAGCTCCTGGCTAATGTGCCTGGAATGCTTCAGGTACTTGGGTCTCTGGCACTCATGAGGGAGACTCAGATGGAGCTTCTTTCAGGCTATTGTCTTCGACCTGCCCCAAATGTTGTGGTCATAGGGGAATGAACCAACAGATAGGATCTCTCTCTCTCTCTCTCTCTCTCTCTCTCTCCCTCCCTCCCTCCCTCTGTCTCTCTGTCACCTTGCATTTCAAATAAACAAATACATAAACAAATCCTTTTTTTAAAAAAATGAATATAGCAGTTAGAAGACATTCATTGATATTTTTTCTCTTCTCATTTATTCAACAAACTAGATTGAACATCTAATAAACGCTAGAATCTGTTCATCATCCAAGGACTGTATCCCAGGTTGACCCTTATTCTACACTCTTATCTGTGTTCTATAGTTGAGTGGACATAGTGATGACATAATTTTAGGATCATTTGATAGTTGAATTTCGTTCTCCAATAATGAATGCATGGCCTAGAAAATAGTTGTTAGCATATCTTTTATTAAAATGTATCTTTCACACATTTTAGGAAAATGTATGAATGAGCAATTTAGGGAATAGGTGGTCATTGGGAGTGGGGAAAGCTGGGAGCTTTCAAATAAAAATGGAATGACTGAGATATTAAAGAAAATCATTTATCTTTTTTTTCATTTTAAGATCGTTCCATGAGAGAAATATTGCCATCAAGAACCTTCTTTCATTTAGTCAACTTTGTTTATTATTTTATATTTATTTTTGCTGCGGATGACTTTCCTCCCTAAGATACACTGTGCATGGATTGCATATTTGATGAACAAATTCTAATAAAGACAAATTTCTACTTCTTTCAAAAAAGGCTTTTTGGATTCAGTTCTGCTTCCACAGTTGAAACCATTTGCCAAGTTTGTGTCACAAATTAGATGTTTGAGAAGCAGGCAGCAAGTTTGTTAATTATTGGGATTAATTTAATGAACTTACTCTCATTAGGCTTTATGAGCCATGCTGTATATCGTAACGTGTGAAAGTCCACAACCACAGCACAGTGATGTCAGTAGGTAATTAAGAACCCTGATGAGGGCTTTTGCAGCAAAACAAGGTGCAGGAAATGCTTAGTATATAACTGCATTATTAGATGGAATTAAGAGTTGATAATTACAAAGAATCACGTAGAGATGATTTTATTTGTCACAAATTAAGAGAGAAGTCAGTTTGGCTCCAAAAACAAATGTTGAATATACACATAAATCATAATGTTTCACAGCCGACACTTCATCCTGGGTGTGATGAGCTATGTAATAGTGTTTTACTGCCACATGATCTGGAAGTAGGCACAGTTTGTTATCAGAAGGATTTTAAAAGTGTTGATCTTTCAGAAAAAGAACTTCACACTTCAAATGGCCTCATGATGGAAAACACATGAAGCAAGTGTTCTTTTTTTTTTAAAGTCTATTGGTACTTTGTTACAGTTCTTTTTTTTCAATTTTTATTTAATAAATATAAATTTCCAAAGTACAACTTTTGAATTATAGCAGCTTTTCCCCCATAACCTCCCTCCCACCCGCAACCATCCCAACTCCCACTCCCTCTCCCATCCCATTCTTCAAGATTCATTTTCAATTATCTTTATATACAGAAGATCAACTTAGTATATACTAAGTAAAGATTTCAACAGACTGTACCCACACAGACACACAAAGTATAAAGCACTGTTTGAGTAGTAGTTTTACCGTTAATTTGCACAGTACAACACATTAAGGACAGAGATCCTACATGGGGAGTGAAAACTGCAAGAGATCGACTATGAATAAAATGTAAAAAATACATGTTTCAATATATATATATCCCACCTCACCTCCACTTCTCCATAAAGAGAAAGCTTTTGGAAGGTCAGAGAAGGTCAAAGCTTGGGCACAAAAGAAATAGAAACTGTTTAATAAAGCAAACATGGATTGATGATGTCATAAAGTTAAGGGTCAAATAACTATAAGATCAGACCTAGGCTTACCTTGCATGTAGCCTAATAACCTATTTAAATAGAATGTAGCATATTACCAGTGCAAAAATAATGAAGTTAAATGAAGGATTGCCAAAAAAGAGTTAAAGATAATTTTCCAAAGGTTTAAATGTTCCTAATATTACCTTATGTGATGAATGCAGCTTATAAACTTATTCTCATTGTTTTCTGCACCACAGCTTTTAAAATATATTAAAAGTACAGAAATTTTTAGGATGGGCATTTAGCCTAGCAGTTAAGACTTCTGCATGCCAAGTTAGATGTACCAGGGTTCAGTTCTTGGCTCTGGTTTCTGACTCTAGTTGCACACGAATGTAGACCCTTGAAGCAGCAGTGATGGCTCAAGTAACTGAGTTCTAGCCATACTTGTGGGAGACCTGATTGAGTTCCCGGCTCCAGTCTTGGCCTATCCCTAATTGTTGCAGGTATTTGAGGCGTGAACCAGTGGTTGGAAGCTCTCTGTACTTCTTCCTCTCTGCCTCCTAAATAAATAAAATATTTAAAATATGGAAACTTTCTATTATTATTGAGAAAATAGGCATTCAAGTTCTTTCATTTTCTAATCTGTAGAATAAATAGAGCTGCAGATGATGATGGCAATGGTGATGAGGAAAATGGTGCGATTGTTGCTGTATTTTCAATAAAATCCCTAACTAGACCTGTATGAAGAAAATGGTTTTTTATTAATAATATTCATGATCTCAATCACAATCAATTAATATAATTAATTTAATTTTGTTTCACATAAACAAGAAGAAGAGCTTGTTCTTTTCAATGTTAGGCTTGCCTTTCTCCTTCCAGTGCTTGAACAAAGGAATGTGGCTTAATATGAGACTTGATTACTATATAAGTAAATAAGTTTCACAGGGTATTGGAAAGGGAGCTGTTTTTGTTGCTATGGAGATTCCAATATGGCCTGTAGAAATACTGCTAGCATACGCATACATCACATTATACGGTGAAATATTTCTTCCATATGGTACTACTTTATAATTCAAAATAAATTAAAATACTAAAAGTTTTAGTCTTCTGATAGTCCCTGTCATCCTATGTGTCTTTCCTAGTTCCTGTGAGTTTGCCAACTGACTGCCAGGTTGGATCATTTGCAAGTGTGCATGTTTGTGTATGTTTGCATTTTCTGTGCTTATGTTCTTATCTTCTGTATTTGATCAGGAGAGATAATATTGGGAATGGGTTTCTTAATTAAACTAAAAGATTCCCATAGTCTGAGTCTACAGAGATTCATGAAGCCAATAAATTAGATTTAAATAAATAAATAATAAAGAAGCACGGCATTTAAATAGTATGCTTATGGATTTCATACGAAATAACTCTACAGCACAGCTAAAAGCTTCTGCAGGATTAAGGCAATTTAATTAGTGCCAGCTAGTCTGAAACAGAATTTCCAGACCTATGTGACAGTCCTTAATGAAACCCTCCCCACACATATCTAGTTTATCAACAGGTGAAATGATGAGAAGACAAGAAAGTTCTTCAAGACATTCTTAAAGATTGTGAATCTCTGGAAATCAATTCCAATCAACATAGCTTTATTGCAAGGCATTGTTGAATGTTAGACAGTTAATAGAACTTCTTTGACATTACAGGAATTGAGTTAAGTGATGGAAAACCAAGCTATTTTGAAAGTGAGTACTAAAGGGGGCTGCGCCATGGTGCAGTAGGTTAATCCTCTGCCTGCGGTGCCGCCGGCATCCCATGTGGGCGCCGGGTTCTAGTTCCGGTTGCTCCACGTCCAATCCAGCTCTCTGCTATGGCCTGGGAGAGCAATAGAAGATGGTCCAGGTCCTTGGGTCCCTGTACCCGCTTGGGAGAGCAGGAAGAAGCCTGGCTCCTGGCTTTGGATCTGCGCAGTTCCAGCCGTTGCGGCCATTTGGAGAGTGAACCAATGGAAGGAAGCCCTTTCTCTCTGTCTCTCCCTCTCACTGTCTGTAACTCTACCTCTCAAATAAAATCTTAAAAAAAAAAAAAAAAAGAAAAAAGAAAGTGAATACTAAAGCATTAGTTCATTGAGAGTGAATACCCCACATGAAATGCTCATGGTCATGATCAAAGTAAAGAAATCTTCTATTAGGCATCCAGATAAATACTTTATTTATTTTATTTTACTCTATTTGGATTTAAGCCTCTGTGAAGCCTACTTTGAATGCTACTGGTCTTTTGGGAGACATGTATATAGACAGAGGGTTTGGGTATTCTCAAAAGGTTCATGATGAAAGATTTGGTGCCCAGGGTGGAGCTACTGGAAGGTGGTAACATTTGAGAGGTAAGGTGTAATGGGAAGTCCTTAGGTCACCGGGGTTGTGCATTTCAAATAGGGTTGTGCATTTTAAATAGGGCGTGTCTCTCACTCTCTCTCTTCATTTTTGGTGATGTAAGCTGTTCCATACCACCATGCTATGTTACCATCTGCCATAATCACCAGAAGTCACAAACTAGAAATACCTGATTTTGAATTTTCAAACTCCAAAACTGTGAGTTTAGCAACGCTTTTCTCTTCATAAATTTCTTGCCGTGGGTGTGCTGCTATAGTGACAAAAAGTTGAGTAATATAAGTACTCTTTGACCTTCCTCCTAGCACAAGTGCAGATTTACCATTCCATGTTCTCAGGATGAGGTATGATATAGCTTTTGTTATTATTATTATGATCACCACTAGAAATATAGAACATGCATAATCATGGGGCTTACAAATTCTATTTTAAACAATGAACTAACTTCAGAGTGTCTTAGGTCATTTGAAGTATTTCCTATTTTTTTTTTATAAAATTCATCTTTTAACAGAAAATGTCTCTTTTAGAAATTTATATTGAGCAAATACTAGAATTTGTGATAATTTCTGGGATAAAAAATCTCTCTGACCCAAGAAAAAACAAGAGTGCTAATTTTGTTGGGTATGGATATTTATTGGAAACCATTTTTGCATAGCAATTTGGAAAAATTATTCAATTATTTTGTTCAAATTGGGAAGTCTGATACTAATTGAAACTTGATTGTTTTTAGGTAAACTGTTTCTTTTAAAAATTTTTATTTATACAAATTTCATGTATTCCAAATATACAGATTGGAGACATAGTTCCCATTCCCACCCTAATCTCCCTTCTGCCCATGCTCCCATATTTTCCTTCTCTGTCTCCTATTCCCAATTTTAATTTTTACAAAGGTCTATTTTCAGTTAACTTTATACTCATAAGATTAATCATACCCTAAGAGTTCAACAAATAATATGAAGAAAAAAAAAACCCACTATTCCTCAAGTCAAGAAAAGGACTGTCCAAACTCATTGCATATCAAAGTGTCAATTTCACTCCTATAGATTATCTTTTAGGTACTCAATTAGTTACCGCATATCACAAGAATATATGGTGGCCAGCGCCGCGGCTCACTAGGCTAATCCTCCACCTCCGGTACATCAGGTTCTAGTCCCAGTCAGGGCGCCGGATTCTTTCCCGGTTGCTCCTCTTCCTGGCCAGCTCTCTGCTGTGGCTCGGGAAGGCAGTGGAGGATGGCCCAAGTGCTTGGACCCTGCACCCCATGGGAGACCAGGATAAGCACCTGGCTCCTGCCATCGGATCAGCGCGGTGCACCGGTTGCAGCGCACCGGCCGTGGCAGCCATTGGAGGGTGAAACAATGGCAAAAGGAAGACCTTTCTCTCTGTCTCTCTCACTATCCACTCTGCCTGTTAAAATAAATAAATAAATAAATAAATAAATAAAAATTAAAAAAATAAAAAGAAAGAATATATGGTATTTGTCTTTTGGGGATTGGCTTATTTCACTACGTCTAATAATTTCGAGTAGCATCCATTTTGTTACAAATTACAGAACTTCATTTTTTTACTGTTGTGTAGTATTCCATAGTGTATATAAACCACAATTTCTTCGGTTGATGGGCATTTGGGTTGAATCCCTATCTTAGTTATTGTGAATTGAGCTGCAATAACAAGGCTGTACAGATCACTTTCATATACTGATTTCCTTTTGCTTGGATAAATTCCCAGGAGTTGGATGGCTGGGTCATGTGGTGGGTCTATATTAAGATTTCTGAGGCATCTCCATACTGTCTTCCACAGTGGCTGTACCAGTTTACATTCTTAACAACAGTAGATTAGGGTGCCTTTTTCCCACATGCTCACCAGCATTTGTTTGTTGATTTCTGTTAGTTCTTTATTAAATATTTTATAGAATTCAGCAGTGTAGCCATCCAGTCCTGGGCTTTTCTTTGTTGGGAGGGTCTTTATTACTGATTCAATCTCTGTCTTGGTTATTGGTCTGTTTAGGTTTTCTGTGTCTTCATGACTCAATTTTGACAGATCGTATGTGTCCAAGAATCCACCCATTTCTTCTAGGTTTCCCAATTTGTTGACATATAGCTCTTTGAGGTAATTCTTTATGACTCTTTTTATTTCTGTGGTATCTCTCATTTCATTTCCTTTTTCGTCTCTGATTTTATTGATTTGGGTCTTCTCTTTTTTGTTATTAGTTGGGCCAATTGTGTATCAATTTTTTTTAAAGATTTATTTATTTGTTTGAAAGAGTTACACAGAGAGGAAAGGAGAGTCAGAGAGATGTCTTCCATCTATTAGTTCACTCCCTATATGGCCACATGGTGGGAGCTGCACCAATTCGAAGCCAGAAGCCAGGATCTTCTTCCAGGTCTCCCACACGGGTGCAGGGGCCCAAGAACTTGGGCCATCTTCTACTACTTTCCCAGGCCATGGCAGAGAGCTGGATTGGAAGTGGAGCAGCTGGGTCTCAAAACTGTGCCCATATGGGATGCTGGCACTGCAGGCAGCAACCTTACCCACTAAGCCACAGCACCAGCCACAATTTTGTTTATTTTTTTTCCAAAAACCCAGCTTCATTTCACTAATCTTTTGTATTGTTTTTTGGTTTCAATTTTGTTTATTTCTTCTCTAATTTTAATTATTTCTTTCTTCCTACTAATTTTGGGTTTGCTTTGTTATTGTTTTTCTAGGTCCTTGTGATGCACTGGTAGCTCATTTATTTGGTAGCTTTCCCATTTCATTTTTTTAAAAAAGATTTTATTTATTTATTTGAAAGGTAGAGTTATCAACAGAGAGAAAGGTCTTCCATCCGCTGGTTGACTCCAACAGCTGGTGTTGGTCTGATCCAAAGCCAAGAGCTTCCTCTGGGTCTCCCACACGGTTGCAGGGGCCCAAGCACTTAGGCCATCTTCTACTGCTTTCGCTGGCCATAAGCAGAGAGCTGGATCAGAAAAGGAGTAGTTGGTATATGAACTGGTGATAATATGGTATACCAGTGGCACAGGCAGAAGCTTAGCCTACTATCCCACAACACCATTCCCCATCCAATTTCTTGATGTAGGCACTCATTCCAATAAAGTTCCCACTTAACACTGCTTTTGCTGTATCTCATAAGTTTTGATATGTTGTATTGTCATCTTTCTTTGTTTCCAGAAAGTTTTTGATTTCTCTTTTTATTTCAACATGGCCCACTGCTCATTCAGGAGCATGTTGTTCAGTCTCCATGAGTTTGCATATATTCTAGAGATTCTTGAGTTGTTGATTTCCAGCTTTATTCCACTGTGGCCAGAGAAGATAGATGGTATGATTTCAATTTTTTTGAATTTGCTGAGACTTCCTTTACGGCCTAGCATATGGTCTATCCTAGAGAAAATTTCATGCACTGATGGAAAGAATGTGTATTCTAAAATGGTGGGACAGAAAGTTCTGTAGATATGCAAGGTACATTTTGTCCACAGTGTTGATTAACATTGTTGCTTGCTTCTCTGTTTATTTTCTGTCTGGTTGATCTGTTCATTAATGAAGGTGGGATGTTGAAATCCCCCATTACTATTGCATTGGAATCTATGTCACCCTTTAGATCCGTTAACATTTCTTTTAAATTGCCAGACACCCTGTAATTGGGTGCATATACATTTATTATAGTCACATCTTCCTATTGAATTGATCTTTTAATCATTACATAATGTCCTTCTCTGTCTCTTTTAAAAGTTTTTGTGTTAGTCTATTTTGTCTGTATTAGGATGGCTATCTCAGCTCTTTTTTGGTTTCTATTAGCATGGGATATCTTTTTCCAACATTTCACTTTCAGGTTGAGTATATCAGAGTGTCTGAGATGTGTTTTTGTAGCCTGCAAATAGATGAGTTCTGTTTTTTAATCCATTCAACCAGTCTGTATCTTTTAACTTGGCCACTTACATTCAAGGTGACTATTGATAAGTAATGACTTGGCCTTGCCATTTTTCCATACATATTTCTATTGTTTACTTTGGATTTCCTTTGTTCTTTTAGTGGGAGATTTTCTGCCTTCACCTTCTTTCATAATGATGATTATCTTTCTGTGTTTCTGTGTAGCACATCCTTAAGCATTTTTTGTAAGGCTTGATGAGTGGTGACAAATTCCTTCAATTTCTGTTTGTTATGGAAGGTCTTTATTTCACCTTCATTTATAAATGAGAGCTTTGCAGGGTACAGTATTTTGGGATGACAGCTTTTTCTCTTGAGATTCAGACTATGTCTTGCCATTTTTTTCTGTCCTGTAGGGTTTCTGATGGGAAGTCAGCTGTGAATCTAATCTGAAACCTGCTGAAAGTAATCGGGCATTTCTCTCATGCACATTTTAGAATCTTTTCTTTATGTTTTACTCTCGAAAGTTTGATATGATGTGTGTGGTGAAGATCTTTTATGGTCATGTTTATTAAGAATTCTATGTCCTTCCTGTATCTGGACGTCCCTTTCTTTCTCCAAATTAGGAAATTTTTCAGTAATTATTTCACTAAATAGGCCTTCTAATCCATTCTCTCTTTCCATGCCTTCAGGAACTCCTAAGGCCTGGCCTGGATGTTGGTTTGCTTATTTGATAGTATTCCATAAATCTACAACACTGTCTTAAATTTTTCTAATTTCTTCTTTTTTCTTTCTTTTTTTTTTTTGTCTGACCAAAAAAATTTCCAAAGAGTGACTTTTAGCTTGGATATTCTCTCTTCTCCCTCACCAAGTCTGTTATTAAGGCTTTCCACTGCATTTTTTTATTTGACCTATTGAATTCTTCATTTCTAATATTTTACTTTGATTCCTCTTGATGATCTCAATTTTATAGGAAAATTTTTCATTCATGTTACTTATGGATTTCTTTGATTTGTGAATTCGCTTCTCATTGCTTCTGAGTAATCCTAGGAGTAGTCTTTTGAGTTCCCTTTCAGGCATTTCATCAATCTCCTCTTCATCTTCAGATTCTAATATTGAAGTGCTATTGTATTCCTTTAGTGGGGGGCTCATATTGTCTTATTCTTGTTTCTAAAATTTCTGCATTTATGGAGAGGCTTGCTGGTTTTATCCTCCGATGGCTTTTATCTTTGGAGTATGCCTCTATAAGTTAGTGCAGTGTCTGCTCTTTCAGTGAATATCTAGAGGTGCATCCTGGATATGGCCAGGGAACTCTGGTCATTGTTCCAGGGTGGAGTGAGTATCTAAGTTGGGCATGGTAGATTTCCTCTTTTTAGCAGGAAGGAGGTTATGACAACTTCTGTTGGCATAATCATACCCTCACCTTCACTCTTCCAAGGTGATCAATGCCTGGGTGTTAGCTCACAGTGGATACAATAGTTATCCATAGTGCCCTAGGAACCACACAAAGGATCTACGCAGTCCTCAGTGTGAGCAAGGATCTCATTGCAATGACCCACCCCAGGCAATCGGCGAGCTCTGAGTGTGTGGAGCTGCTTACATTGATTGCCCAGAGACCCAAGAACACCGTGCAGCCTTTTGTGCAGTGAGAATCCCCACAGTCTCAGCATACAAGATTCCCACAGTCCCGGGGTGCAGAGGACCCACTCCACTCCACTAGCCTGTTCCATCCTCAGAGAGGGAGAAATGTTCCCAGAGCCAGCTGCCTCTGGGTGCTCTGCATAGGTGGTTTGAGCCCCAGGGGCCTGTGATACTTTGGGAGGCTATGGGCACCTTACAATCCTATGTGGGTGCCCAGCCCCCTGTGAATCCTCCCAGGGGGACTCAAAGTCCATGGGAAAGGTGTATTTTTCCCTATAGTAGAACCTCTCAATCACATGCATGCACAAGAACCACTGGCTGCAGCCCCTACTCATTTCACAATGTTGTCAGGTGTGTGCACTTGAGCTGCTGCCACTGCTACTGCTGACAAGATGGTGTCTTGTCCCAGCCAGTTGCTGGGTGCGTGCACCAGAGCCTCTGAAGCTGCTCCTTATGGCCATATTGCACCCACTCTCTCTCAGCCAGCTGCCAGCACCACTGTGGTAGAGATGGGGAGGGAGAAACGGGCTCTTCTCTCTTCACTGGATTAATGGGTACCCTATCGCTCTTAGGGCTCCAGGCCAGACTCATGACAAGCTCTGTCACTGGCTATGTCACCAGTGGCAAACGCTGCTGCTGTCTCATCTCACCTCAGTCTCCAAAGTTATCACTTTCTCTGGCTCTTGGCTGCAGGGGCCATGTGTTGTGTCTGTGCATGACTGAATATCTGCATCTTCCACAGTGGTCTATGGTGTTTCCTTTCCTTCCATAGAATTTCCACTGCAGTTTTCTCTCTAACTCTCCCCTGAGAATATATTTCCGTCCCCCCTCCTTTACCCCTAGCCTAGAGCAGTATACTCTTTCACTACTTTACCATCTCAGAATCTGAACTGCTTCTTTATGAGAAGTGGTCAGTACTAATTTACATTGATACATGTATCTTTTCATTTATTTTAGCTTTTAGGCATCCCTTTTATTTGGAAACATAAATTTATAAGTTATAGTAAATATCACATGCTATTTCATTATTTTATTTAATCAGCTCTCCTTCATAGTTAATCTTATTGGTTTGAAAATGTTAATGAAAAAAATACAACCAGTCTACACATGATAACATTCCATTATTTTTCTTTGATTCATGTTTATCTTTATCTTCAGTAGTCTTACCAACTCGAGACTACCCTTTGTAATGTTTTAGATGTATTTTATAATTTTCTTTATTGTCTGTTTCCTATATTCTTCATACTTGTTTCTTTCTTTCTTTCTTTTTTTTTTTTTTTGACAGACAGAGTTAGACAATGAGAGAGAGAGAGACAGAGAGAAAGGTCTTCCTTCCGTTGGTTCATCCCCAGATGGCTACTATAGCCAGCGCGCTGCACTGATCTGAAGCCAGGAGCCAGGTGCTTCTCCTGGTCTCCCATGTGGGTGCAGGGTCCAAGCACTTGGGCCATCCTCCACTGCCTTCCTGGGCCACAGCAGAGAGCTGGACTGGAAGAGGAGCAACTGGGACAGAACCGGTGCTCCAATTGGGACTAGAACCCAGGGTGCCAGCACCGCAGGCGGAGGATTAGCCAAGTGAGCCGTGTTTTTTTTTAACATCCAGTCACAATTTTATTTTTTTTTTAACTTTTATTTAATGAATATAAATTTCCAAAGTACAGCTTATGGATTACAATGGCTTCCCCCCATATCGTCTCTCCCACCCGCATCCGTCCCCTTTCCCACTCCCTCTCCCCTTCCATTCACATGAGGATTCATTTTCGATTCTCTTTATATACAGAAGATCAGCTTAGCATACATTAAGTAAAGATTTCAACAGTTTGCTCCCACACAAACATAAAGTGAAAAATAATAGATGATTTTTTAAATGATGATGAAATCAGATCAGACCTATTGTCATGTTTAATCCCAGTGAGAGTCAAGTTGGGAATTGATAATTTCTTCTTTTTTTTTTTTTTTTTTTTTTACAGAAGATCAGTTTAGTATACATTAAGTAAAGATTTCAACAGTTTGCACCCCCATAGAAACACAAAGTGAAATATACTGTTTGAGTACTCATTATAGCATTAAGCCTCAATGTACAGCATATTAAGGACAGAGATCCTACATGAGGAGTAAGTGCACAGTGACTCCTGTTGTTGACTTTACAAATTGGCACTCCTGTTTATGGCATCAGTAATCTCCCTATGCACCAGTCATGATTTTCCAGTTTTCTTAGAAGCAAGGCTCTAGGAAATGGGTACAAAGTTATAGTATTATAGCTGTAGGACCTAGGACTCACGTTATAGGTTTAAAAGTGCAGCAACCTTTGAATTGAAGAAACTATACCTCTCAATGTCTGGTGGAAGTGTGCTGTGAATCTTATACATCACTGGACTGATTTTCACTTGATTGTCCTATTTTTGCCATATTACTTTATTCTTATCCTCAACTATACTTTGGTGTTCAGGTATGATTTCTGTTTCTGCTGGAACCAGGGAGATATGACTACCCAGCTATATGAGTGAGCAGAGGAGATCTGGAAATTTCATTGTTTCAGTATAGATTTGTTATCCTTCCTCCTATATTAGGTCCAATTTTTCATTTCCTTCTTCAGAGTTATTGTGTGTTGTCATACAGAGACTTTTTAGAGCTTTTGCTGTTATTGTTATATACACCTTTGCTTTGTGTATTATTCTGAATTTTCCAAGAAGCAGACACCAAGATGAGATTAAATGTACAAAAGATTTCAGTACATGAAAGCTCTGTATGAGACAACATAAGAGGCAGCAGAAAAGGCTCAGAGAGCCAGAGAGGCAAGATGGAATTCTGTACCTCTATGTTGGACAAAGCTTAGGAATTTGGGAGGAAAACATCCGAGGTTGCCGTGGTCCTTAAAAAAGGGTTTGTGATACCACATGGATGTTTTATAGCTAAAAGAAAAGCTGTCTGTTGAGTTCTGTTCTCTTCTAGAAATGTCCCTGCCATCCTAAGGATTTACCTTTTTTTAAGGTCTTCATAAAAAACTGTGTCAAATGGTCCCTCTAATGGCATGGAAGAATTAACCCATCTTTCCAACACTTAATTCCAAAGTCTTATTGACAAAGGTTACAAGCATCCTTTACTGCAGGCAACTGTAAGCAAAATGACTGTCACGTGCCTTCATTTCCATACTGTTGCTAAAACAGGCCAGCTCCTGAGACTCCTCCCATCCCCTTTTCTCTAGCTTAGGCAGAAAAAAAATACCAATTTGTTAATGAGCATTTGGTGAAGTGTAATGAATACAGTCTAATTCACTAATTGAGGCTCATTCCACAACTCTCCACTAATAAGCATCTTAATGTGCTTAACTGCAAGTGTCCAAAATAGTTATTTAGATGTGTGGAAATTTCTCATTCTGTATGTGAAAACTTTTATAATAGTGCTCTCTGATTAATTAAGAGAAATTGTTGAACTAACAATGAAGAAAAAGTAAAAGCAAGAAAAATATGCATCTTCTGAAAAGAACTAACACAAATAACATTATCCAAATAAATATTTTGAGATAAATTTCACTTCAATACAACCTTGATTTCAGTTTCCATGCAATGCCAAGAAAAGCAGACAATGAGAATTTTTCTAATTAATTTGCTAAAAGATACAACATATATTAGTCAATATTTTGCTAATTATGAGAGTCAAGAAAGATACATTTATATTTTTCTGATTTAAACCAAATTTATATTTTCCCTTTAAAAATCTACTTATTGTGGTTGAAAAGAGCTCAGATCATTTATTAGATCAAAACCTTCTTCAGTATCCTTGTCTCCTTTGCATCAAATGCCCTTACTTCCCTGAAGGATTTATTACCAGAGGTGTAAGAACAATTTCTCAGAACAATGCCCACCCACCATTACCTTCAGAACCACCTCTGATACTTCCAGCTTTTCCTTCAAAAGCAGACTGACATTTTCCAGAACGTCTCTCTGAAATAAAGCTCTTAGTTTGTTCCTTAAAACTTTATTAGTATTTTCTAACAGACCGATCACAACACATACTACATAAAAATTTAATCTTTTTTAGTTCAGTAAAATAACTGAAATTCTGAATGAGTTTTTCTTAATTAAGGATGGAAAGTATAGGTAGAACAGTTAAGAATGTGGATGACAAGTTCTTATATGACGTTTTATAAATGGATGTGGAGGGATGGGTACTATTCCTAAAGAAAGAAGCTTTCACACTCAGGTAAAAGAATGCTTAAAAACAAGCACCAAGGGGTGGGCATTTGTTCTAGCAGTTAGGACACTCATATGTCACATCGTTTACTTGGGTTTGATACCCAGCTCCTGGTTCCTGACTCCAGCTTCCTGCTAATGCAGACCCCTGGGAGGCAGCAGTGATGACCTCAGTGGTTGGGTCCCTGACACCCATGTGGGAGACCTGGATTGCTCCTGGTTTTGTCACAGACCAGCCTTCATGGGCATTTGGGGAGTTATAGGGGATGGTAGTTCTCTCTGCCTGACACTCAAAATGCACACACACACACACACACACACACAATCAGGATTTAGTTATATAGGGATAAAAAGGTTAAAAAATATGACTTTGTACATGTAATAAATGTTTTAAGCCCTTTTTCAGCTCCTACCATTTGTGTGATTTCATTCCTTATTCTTCCCTAGGGATAAGTTGGACATTTCATAAACAGAACTACAAGCTAATAGGTGTTTGTTCCCACCACAGCCAAACTGATGGGAAAAAAAAGCTTAATGAATTCAATTATATACAATGAAAATGCATCATTTTTTTCTGACGTTTAGTGAATCTAAAATATTCATATGTGTCCTATTGAATGGCCAACCTGTAAACAGGCATAAAATGATATAAGCGAACCATTTTTATTACTTAAATGTAAAACCAGGATGCTGACACTTTAGGACTGGACTACTAGCTTCCTTAGGCCCATGTCCCAAGGTATGAATTACCTTGATCTTTATCTAAACTTCTTTTGCTGAGCTGGAAGTCCTGGTCAAGTTAGATCTAATACCACCTGAGCACCTCAAGGATCACCATGAAACAGAGAAGGGTGCATTGCCATCTATCTAGTGACAAACCTTGGTGCCTGACACCAGAAACCTGCAGCTCTCATAGTTTTACCACACCAGCACCCCCTTCCTTAAATCCCCTTTCTAAGCCCCCAAACACCCTTATGCAGAAGAATGGTAGTTCTTGAGGCCTGAAAGTCTTCTACCCTCTTAGACAGATGAAATGTTTTCTTTCACTGCAAAATCTTGTTGTCTTCACTACTTTTGAGTTGGTACTGGGGACAGGGAGCAAGCTTTCAGCAACAAAAACAAACAACTGTGTGGGGACATATCTGAGGACCTACTAACTCATGGGTTTATATTTTCTTGTTTCCATTTTCCTTTGCTGAAATTAAGACTGGAAAATAAAGGGCCTACCAGCTCTAGTGTTTGTGAATTCATTCGTAGGTGTTTCATGCAGGTATATTTGTGGCCAATGCCACTGCAACAGACACTGCAGGTTTTCATTGTGAAACGAGAGTTGAAAACATGCTTGAATTCTTAGAGGAGGTCACAGTAATAGCTATTGCTAATTGAACTCTTAATATAGGTCTGGCATTGTGCTACGTACTTGTCACTTATCTAATTTTTAAAGTTTATTTATTTATTTGAAAGGCAGAATGAGAGAGAGGGAGAGAGAGAGAGAGACAGAGAGTCTTCCATCCTCTAGTTCACTCCCCATATGTCTGCAGAAGCCAGGACTGGATCAGGCTGAAGCCAAGAGCCAGGAGCCAGGAACTCCATTCCAGTGTACCATATGGGTAGCAGAATCCTAAGCACTTGCACCATCATCTGCTGCCTCGCAGGCACATTAGCACAAAGATGGATGGGAAGCAGAAGTGAGACTCCAATCCAGCCATTCCAATATGTGCAGTGGGTATCTCAGCCATAGACTAAACTGTGGCACCATAATGCCTGCTCCACTTATCCTATTTTTATTCCTATTGAGAAGAAGAAACAATACCTCTGAGCAGTTTTATAAACTTACTCAAAATCCTTAGTAAAACAGGGCTTTCCACCCCTGCTCATATGACTATAGAACCTGTCCCATAATCAAATATTGCTATAAAGAAATGGCTTTCAGGGTATAGTCGCAGAACAAGCAGCATCAGCAGTATCTGGAAATTTGCTAAACATGCAAATTCTCAGGTCCACCTGCTGCATAAGAAATTCTGAGTTAGGGGCCAGCAATTGTGCTTTAAGGAGCCTCCAAATGATTCTAATGTGCACTCGAGTCAAAGCCACTGTTCTGCAGCATTATTTCTTGGCTCCTGCCCATGATCCCTTCTGTTTAGGATTACACATTGTAGCTCTCAGAAATCCAGACATAGGACTAACCACTGTCTCTAAGGAGACTTTTCCTAATCTCAGAACCTGCTCAGTGTGGCTTGTGGAAAACCCCATTTTAACAATAAAAAATAATGATCTCTAACTTATGTAATGACTTCCATAAATCATGCTAACAACCTCAGCAAAAGGTTGTCTTGATAATTTATCTGTATCAGTTGCTTCTCATGGTGACTCAAACATTTAGATATGCAGTTGCAAATGTGAGATTATAACAATTGCAATAAGATGATCAACAGAGAAAAACAGTAGTCCCTAGAGCTGAGGATGAGGAAGATGAGGTAGCAGGATGTGAGCTAGAACATATTACAAGAGAACAAAGATACCTTTAGTATCCTCTAGTCAGTATACTAGCTAAAGTACAAAAGCAGTAGAACCCTCCTTAGGCTCCAGGAATCTTATTTACCCAACAGATTCAAAAAGTTTGTAGAAAAATGAAATTTTAAATGATAAATTTATTTTTCTGCAAACATTTTGAAATTCATGCTTACTTTTTTCATGAAATGTATTTTCTCCTAGCTTTTTGAAGATTTTTTTCTATGTAAATCTCAAGAAGCTTAAGTACCTCAGTTTATTTGGAGGTTGTTTAACTGCCAGTCTGAGGTAAGAGCACTAGGTCAGACACACAATACATGCCTAGGTTAACCATTTCTTCTTTGTGAATGTTAATACATTTTGGTGATAAAGAAAGATGACAGAATTTTAGCTTAAATTTTTCAATGACTCCTATATAAGCAGGAGTGAATTTTAAGTCTTTTGCAGTTGCTGTTTTTTCATCTCAAAAATCAGACTTGTGCTATCTGCTTTATTTAGGTGCTATGATTATGTAAAAACATTTGTGGAATATAAGCTTCAAATTTTCTTTTTCTTTCCAGTACTCCTTTCCTGTCTACTACAATCAGGAGTTAATACCTCTATAATTTGATCATTAAGATTTAGGGCTTTAAATCTAGATTAAAAGAAAGACCTAGAGATTTAACATGTGCATAAGTTTTATATTGCTAGCTACTATAGGGAAATAAACTTTCCCCTCAACTACGTTTTGTTAAAGATTAAAAAAAGAAACTTTGTATTTTAAGTAGTTTGCTATTGGTATAGAATAAAACAATCCCTTTGTAGAAGAAAAATTGTTATGATCCAAACAGACTTCAAAATTTAAATGTAGAGTGAACTATATCCCTGAAAATTTGACACTGAAGTATTCTAGAGAAAACAAATTATAGAAAGAAAGCTGGTTGGGGAAGAATTAGGAAACTTGCCTTAATATGTCCTAACTCTCTAGAGGAGGAGGGATATATCAACATAATTAAATTCACATCAGCAGTGATTCAGTTAAATACTCATATAAAAGAGCCCAGTAATCTACTCAGTGATAGCAATGAATGAATAAAAACCATCACCCTATCCTCTTGCAGCTCAGTTTAAGCATTCGTTTCTTGTAAGCTCTTGCACACGTAGAGGTTTATACTACTTAGGTTTGTTAGGACACACATTCTTCATGATTTTCAAGTGTGTGAATTATGGCCCTTTGGAATCCAGCTGAGAATTAAGAGTAGCCAACTTACTTCTTGGAGGCCTGGGAACGTCTTTACATTGGCTTGATCTATCCGTAATAGTTTTGGAGCTAGAAAGGTCCAAATTTGTTTCCTAGCATTTGAAAAAAATTTTTTAAATCTCTGAGCTGGTTTCATAATTTGTAAAAGTTGTCATCTATATCAGAGCCTAAAAGATTGACCAGAGTTATTACTGCCTGCAAGTAGATGACAACATCAAGTTTTCCCACTGTTGTTTTTACAAAACTACGTGGTTAAGATTGTGTCTGCCAGATCTTTCCATTCTAAGGTACTATTTATACTTAAGGTTTACACTGAGGAACCTTATATTTTGAAAAGTTTACAATTGAGGGTACTTAGTTCAAGGTTAGAAATTCAATATTCTATTTCCTAAAATCAATTTCATTTAAGCATTTACCATTAGGTATTGATGATTGCCTAGAATAATTACTACATTAGTAGTTATAAAATAATGATTTTTTAAAAAAATTATTGCTTATATATTACTGCCATTCTTGTCCTCCCCAAAAGACATCCCATTTCTATTTCTGGCGCTGCAGCTCACTAGGCTAATCCTCCGCCTGCGGCGCCAGCACACCAGGTTCTAGTCCCAGTCGGGGCTCTGGATTCTGTCCTGGTTGCTCCTCCTCCTGTCCAGCTCTCTGCTGTGGCCCGGGAGTGCAGTGGAGGATGGCCCAAGTGCTTGGGCTCTGCATCCGCAAGGGAGACCAGGAGAAACACCTGGCTCCTGGCTTTGGATCAGCGCAGCGCGCTGGCCGCAGCAGCCATTTAGGGGGTGAACCAACGGAAAAAGGAAGACCTTTCTCTCTGTCTCTCTTTCTCTCTCTCACTGTCCACTCTGCCTGTCAAAAAATAAAAAAAAAATCTTATTTTTGACTATTGATATTGAACATTGCTGTGTATTATAATCTATTATTATTAGTATTAATATTTTTTTGCCAAATTGTTCAAGATTTGAATAATAGGGTAGCTTCTTCAGGTTGATGAGTTTGCTTTTGACCTTACTGATTTTTGTGGGGTATGTGAAATATTTCGCATCCTTGTTTATTTCTTATATTTGAGGCAAACTTGAAGTTCCCTATCTTCCTATTATTAATTGATGGGTTTTATGTTCTGTTTAGTCTTGTTGCCTGCCTTCTTTATTTTTTATTTTTTAGGCTATGTTACAATTTTTTTGAATTACAGATTTTATGGTCAAGATTACCTTGGCTACTGTTACTCCTAGGCTAACTATCCGAGTCACGGCACCATTATGTCGCTCCCCCTCTTCGTGGAGGAACGACACAGGACCCTGCGTTGTTCTTTCGTCTGCTCGGCCCTCCCCGGGTTTGCTGCTGGTTCTTCCCGGGTTGGCTACCGACCCCTCCACCTCCATGGAAGGGCGGTTCCCCCTGCCACTTTACCCACTTCCGCGGGGGAGCGGCACACCGCCGGCCGGCTCTCTCGGGGGCTGCTCAGGTGTTCCTTCAGATAGATGTTCCTGGTGCATGTTGTCTCTCTCCTCCTTTATAGTCCTCTTCCACCAATCCCAACTCTGCTACCCACACGCCGAGTACGCTGCTCTCCTCCAATCAGGAGCAGGTCCTGCAGTTTATTGGTTGAACTGGAGGCAGCTGCGTAGAAGCTGGTTCCTCCTCTCCCAGCGCCATATTGTGGGAGAGCAGATGCATAGAATAAGTCTTAATTCCAGTAACTTAGTCTAGTCCGAGTTGCTCCCAGTTGCTCCCCACAGCTACTCAGAATTCTTCAAATCTTTTATACCTGAAAGTCTCTGTCTTATGGGGATAATTCCAAATCAATTTTCCCATATATACAATATGGTTCTTAAATATGCATTGCCAGGTCTGTTTTTATAACTCCCCACATTTTCTAATAATCTCATTATAAACACCAGTTCTCATCCGTGATTTTGCATGTCTTCTTTAAGGACAATCTTCACCTATTTTCTATATCCAACATTGTCTCACTACTTTTTTGCCAAAATCCTATCTCTCTTCATTTCTTTAGCTGATTCAATTTGACAATGGGCATGTTTGTGATCTTTTATGCTTTTAAGATAATTTTTTCTTATTTTTCCTTTGTCAATTTCATTCCTAATTTTGTCCAATTTTTGCTTGTCATCTTTCAGTTTTTTAGCCTTTTCTGTTCTGGGCTTATGAACTTCTGACTCAAAGTATTATATTTTCTACTTTAAAGACATTAAAATATGTTTATATTGAGTTGAGATATTATATAGGTCACTTCTGCTTTGAAGTGGAATGTTTTAAGAAGAAAAATTATCATTCAGCTGAAATACTTTGTAATATTTTGGCTCTTTTCTTCTAATAAATTGATATGTTGGGACTGGTGCTGTGGTTATATCCACAGTTTGTATCGCAGGCATCCCATATGGGCACTGGTTTGATTCTTGGCTGCTCCACTTCTGATGTAACTTTCCAATAGTGCACTTGGGAAAGCAGCAGATGATGGCCCAAAGCAGCAGATGATGGCTTTGACTTTATCATCTTTATTTTTAAAGATTTATTTATTCATTTGAAAGGCAGAGTTACAGAGAGAAAGAAGGAGAGAGAGATCGATCTTCTATCCACTGGTTCACTCTCTAGATGGCTACAACGGCTGGGGTTGTGTCAATCTGAAGCCAGGAGCCAGGAGCTTCTTCTGGGTCTCCTACAAGGGTTCAAGGACCCAAGCACTTGGGCCATCTTCTACTGCTTTCTCAGACCATAGCAGAGAGCTGGATTGGAAGAGGAACAGTTGGGACATGAACTGGCACCCATATAGGATGCCGGCAGTGCAGGTGGCAGCTTTACTGACTAAGCCACAACACTGGCCTCCACTTTTCTTGTGGGATTTTATCATGGTCTCTATTTCCCACCTTTCATCATAATGACCAGTTAAATATTTAGAGCTGTTTTTGGTATGACAGAGATCAATAAATTTTCATCTTTCAATAAATTTGATTCAGTGTTCTAGCAATTTGAAAGTACCAAGGAATATGCATTTAAAATACAGTTATGATTTTAAAAGCAGTAAAAATCTATAAGACTAACATCAATAATTGAAAGCTCTCAAGAGAGAGATTTTTACCAAGCCCCACAACAAACTAATTATTAGGATTATAGCCTAATAAGTGCAAAATAAATTAGGCATCTCTTTCTCTCTATTTTTTTAAAGATTCAATTATTTTATTTGAAAGGCAGAGTTACAGAGAGAGGAACAGATGGGGAGAAAGAGAGAGAGAGAAAGACAGAATGAGATAGAGAGTATATCTCCCATCCTCTGATTCTCTCTCCAAATGGCTGCAACAGCCAGGGCTAGACCAGGCCAAAGCCAGGAGCCAGGAGCTTCCTCCAGGTCTCACATGTGGGTGGAGGGGCCCAAGGACTTGGGCCATCTTCTACTGCTTTCCCAGGGCATAGCAGAGAGTTGGATTGGAAATGGAGCAGCTGGAACTCGAAGGGGTGTTCGTATGTGATGTCAGCACTGCAGGTTGTGGCTTTATCTGCTATGCCACAGCGCTGGCCTCTCAGACATACTTTTGAACACCCAAATATTCTGAGGTTGGGAAGCAAACTGAAAAGGAAAGTACGCAACATTTCTGTGGGAAAGGAGGATGACTCAAATGGAAAACTCAAGAACTCAGGGAATAGAGGAGAGCACCAAGGAAAATCATCCCTATAGAATTACCATTTTGCATATGGTTTGTTTGGAATATAAAACTGGTTCCTTTAGTTCATAGATCTTTAGAAACAAGAATCATCTTCATGAATCACAGGTGAAGAAATTTACCTAAATTTGAACCTGACTTCCATTACAAGATTTGGGCCTTTTCTATAAAGGGACCAAATTTATGCAGATTTTGAAGGATAAAATTCTATATTACATTAGGAGTAAATAATTTGTCCCCAGAGGGGAGACTGTCCTAATGAAAGACAGCTGCAAATTCTTTGATATGTCCCTCAATTGAAAAAAAAAATCTAATTTCCTTATACTTGAATTTGGGCTAACATTCATGTTTTACTTTATTCATTAAATACAGCAGAAACAAAATTCTGGGACATTTGGTAAATCATTTCAGGGGGTACGAGCTGCCAAGGTGGAAACACAAATATCCTGAGATAGTCATGTCTTATGGTAGTGACAGAGATAATGGTATGGTATGCATATGTGGAATGTGTGTGTATATGAGAGAGAGAGAGAGAGAGAGAGAGAGAGAGAGAGAGAATATATTCAACATGTAGTGAACAAGCCACTTGCATATTCCAAGCTCAACAAAAATGTAGAAAGAACCATGTGGTTCAACTGACACCCAGAACTGAGGATACAAATGCATGGACCCAGTTCTCAAAGCAAGCCATTTCCAGAAATCTGAGGCAGCCTAGCTGAGGCCTCTATTCCCTTTGGAGTACAGAGGGGACATCCTCCTGGGCTCTAGTCTCTAGTCCTGATCCATAAAATCATGAGAACACTATGTTAGTTTCTGCCACTAAGTTTTGGAGTTCTTTAAATGCAACAGCAGACAACAAATAGGGTCACATTAAATGTATCCCAGTAGATTTTGTTATATGAATCTAAAGATCCAAAAAACCTATAGTGCCAGAGTTACAGATTTGGAGGTCATCAAAACATAAAAAACATAATTGAAGAAATGGAGGTAGATGAAACAGCCCAGGAAGTATAAGTGGAAAAAGGGAATATAAATGATATTAGAAATGACCATAAGAGACAGACAATTAAATTGTTATACACAAACATTTTACCTACTCTACTAGAAACATTTACAGATATTATAGCTGTAAGGAAGAAGCAATTTCTTATCTTGTCATGGAAGATCACAGATGACTGTAAAAAGAAATAAAGCTTGAATGTATTTTGAAGGCTGAGTGAGAATTCAGCAGATGAAATGGCATAGAGTAATGAAGAAGCATGGTCCATAGGAATGGTAAAGAAAAAATGCCTGATTCTGCAGAATTTTTGTTTTCATGTTATCATCTGCAATTACACTTAGTGAGAGTTACCCATCAGCAACCTGTAGTTTTCATACACATACAAGAATTGTGACTTAGTTCTTTTCAACGAAATGTGAGTATAAGTAATGCATGTCACTTAAGAAGTGTGTTATTATTGTTTATTGTCTCTATCTTGCTTAAAAGCTAAACCTGAGAGCCTGAAAATTGAGATCAGCCTGGGGCCTGAATCACCATGCAGAAATAAGTTACCTGCTGATCAAGAACATGTTCATTTCATAGTTTCATAAATAAAAAATAAAATTCTATTTTGTTAAGCCACTGAAATGTTAAGACTTTCATAACAGCAACACACATTTTCCTTTGTCTGCAGCTGTACTTCAGTGGTTTAAATTAGGGTAGTAAAGAAATGCAAGAAAGAGGATTGACAGTGTGCTATCAAATGGGGAGGGTCTTTTTATGCTCCTGATTAAATTTAACAAATTTTCATAAAGACAAATAGTAGTGATTTCTCATGATCAAAGTTCTCTTTGGAGATGTAAGCAAAGAAAGTCATTTAGTCTTTGATCACAGCTTACCTCCCCCAGTAACAAAGAATATCATTATAATTTGAGCCTTTTTTTGCATACATTTGCAATCCATGTGTGTGTCAATTTCCTAGCCTATTTCTATTTTATAGAGTATGGTGTGTGCAAGTGAGCATGCAAGAGAAATATCATTTTTAAAATTTAAGAAAAGCTACCCTGAACTTCTAATACCTTGCCTCCACCAAAATTTGCAGGTTTATATACTGTAGAAGTTGGATTCATTAATGTAAAATAATAATACTTTTTTCCTTCACTGAACTTATTAGTCTGTGTCTCACACTGTGAAGAAAAAAAGAGTGAAATATAATCATTTGATATCTCTATTGTGTGTGTGTGTTGGTGTATATAAAAGAAGAAGGGAAAATAACTTCAAGTATCTTAGCTATAGTTTCTACAATGGGACATATTACAAAACTACTTCCTGTTGAACTGTAATTGTAACAGAACCACCTCTATAAACATGAATACAGGGGAAACTAATTAGGCACTGACAATAAGCAAATATTACTCTCTTAATTAGATCCTCTTCTATTGGAAACCCTGCTTTGTTCCTGCTACTCCAGTGTGAATGACATTTGAATCATAACAGTGTCTCACAGAACCGGCTTTCAGGGATGAAAAAGACAGGCACAATGTCACAGTCAATGAATATCTTTTTAAAATCTCTGCTAATCTGAAGTCAATGAAATTCAGTTCTCCAAACAGCTGTTTTTGCTGATTTGTATACTTGCATAATTAGAGCTGAAACTGTTCAGACTGCACACTTTTTAGTATTCATACATTTTGATAGTTCTTTTGTCACATATTACTTTTACATAGCTGCTAACTATCGTGTAGTTGAAATGTTTGATATTGGGTTACAAAGAGGAATCTAAAGGGCAAATGCTATTTGATGGTTTACTGCCCATCCTCAAAAGCTAGTCAGTTGTCAGTCTCTCCAATCTCTCTCTCTCTCTCTCTCTCTCTCCTCCCCTCTTTCTCCCTCTCCCTATTTTTCTCTCCCTGCCCCCAAATTTTCTCTATTTAGCACAAATATTTTAAAAGAAATGAGAGAAAAAGCCCTACTGAAAAGGCCATACTATGCATGAGATCCAGCTAGGGAAATGGAACGGAATCTATATGGAGACAGTTCTTTCACTAGAAACCTCTAACCCTTGAAACAGCCCTCTGAGATACATGTGAGGACAGCTGCAATAGATGTGTGAGGGTAATGGCCATGGCCCTTGCATAACAAACACACATTTCATTGTGGGGGCCAGAGGGCAGAATTCCATTACATATTCAGATTAAAATTTGATCAAAAGGCTTATTTTAAGAGGCAGTTGAGATCCTACATGAAGAAAATTTTGATAAACTATGTAAAACGAGATTTTCTCTGTTAACAGTTAAGAAGCAACAGTGATTTTTACCTGACATTCACATATAGGAAATTAAATGTTGCATGAATTTAAACTTGTGCCTCAGATCTCAGAAAGAAAACTATGAAAATGATCTTTAAATTCACAAAATCATTCCAATTTTGCTTCAACCTAATATCACCAGGTTTCTTTCAGAGGACACATCTAGCAACAGTCAGTGGAACAAGCCTGGGTGTAAGACAAAAGGCAGTAACCCTTAATAAACACATTATAATGTGGTTTTAAAATAGTTAAATATTTTGAGCTAAATGGTTATCATCTATAGGCATTAATAATTTATATGTTGGGTGGATTTCCTGGTCTGCATTTAATAAAGTTTTTTTAATATAGACATTATCTTAGGGCCTTTGATAGAGATACAGGGACAGAGTAGACATGAATAGCATTTGTTTATTCAATCAACAAATATTTATTCAGCATCTACCCTTAAGCAGAAAATTTCCTAGAACATGTATGTGAATACATCTAAACAGTTACTTCTTAGGCATTCACAATGTACTAGAAATAAGAAACAAACACATACATTAAAATTGCTATAAAAACAACATGAAGAACAGAGGCAGGACTGATTCATGTGGGGGTGTCTGGTGATTTTAAGGCTGGGTCCTGGAGGACAATATGAATATTCCAAGTGACAAGGACATTCCAGTCAGAGGGAACACCAGCATGGTGAAGAAGAACACAGAGCCAAAACTGGCCTGGGAGACATAAGGTTGAGATATAAATGCTGCCTGTCTCCGCTCTCAGCAGGCCTTCCCACTGCCTCCTGCTGCTCTCATCTATTTTCTTGCTTTGCAATTCCCCTGCACTCCCAAACCTACTATTACATTCCCATTCCCCCTCCTCCACCTCCTCACCTCATGTCCAAAACACATGGGTATGTGAGATAAGCGGGTGAGCAAGTTGCAAATTGGTAAGAGGAGGGGTGTAGTGCAGGAGAGGCAGAGAGGGTGAAGGGCACAGGAATGACAAGCACTGGGGCCTAGAAACCCCATGATTGCCTTCCTTCACCTTGAAACCTTTCTTGCTGTTCCATGGCCAACTCTGTGCTTTGCCAAACACTTTTGACTGATAGCTTCCTTAGTGCTGATTCAAAAGAAAAACATAAAACAGATCGTCAAGTTCCATAAATGAGAGGATGCAAAAGAATCACAGATTATTTACGAAGAATAAAGAAAACCTTTCAAAAAATGATTTGGAGCAGTCATCCAATCAAGAACTTCATTCATAGGCACTCCTTAAGCAATTACCACCAGGTGATGCTAATTAACCTGAACGGTTCACAGGTGTTACCCTGCAAGGGAAAATATAAAATAAAAAAAGTAATATAACACAGCTTCAACAGAGCTGCCTGTATCTCACCTAGTTGTCTAAAATATGCCACTTACACTGTGTTTTATTAATATCTTAGTGTTAGTTGTGAAAACCACCATGGTGGCTTAGAAAATGTTCTTTGTCTTTACACATGAAGACCTAAAGGGTCCTCCATCCATCCATTCATTTATGTATTCATCTGTGCATTCATTTTGCCCAGCAACCATTTAGTTGGCTACATATCAGACTCTATGCCTGAATTTAGGGATATGGCATTAGAGTAAAAAAAAAATCTTACTCATCCTTTTATGGGTTTAAACTCTATTGAGGAGAAATACACTAATTGTTTTTCATATTAGGTGATTGCATTTTTAATTTCATTATTGTAGAAAAGTGTAAGGTCATATAACTTACATAAACACTTGATCTATCTTATGCCACTGAGAACAGCTTTCCTTAAGTAGCATAAGCTGAGATTGGTTTGATGTATAAAATAGAAAAAGGGTAGTAGCATGAATGCCAAGCTAAAGAAATAGAAAAGTGCAGCAAAGAAAAACAAAATCAACAGGAAGTTTTGTGTGACTGGAACTCAGAGCAAGCAGATCATAAAGATTACATGAAACTGGAGAGAAAGGGTCTCAAAAGCCTGATAAAGAACAGAAATTTGAAGTCTTTCCAGATAGTCCTAAAATAAAATATTTTAAATAACAGTGCATTACTTGACTCAGAGACAGCTCTTGACAAGAGAGAGAGAGTCCTTGTTATATGGAACAGATAAAATATTTGGAATGGTTGACCCAAAAGTCCATCAAAATGCAAGGATTTAAACATTGTCAGCACTGTGAAATTTTCTCTCTAGAATATGAGTCCAACAGAGAATGGGCACCTGCGTTTTAAATGCCATTTAAAAAAATACTTATTTGAAAAGGAGAGAGACAGAGAGATGGAGGTCTTCCATTTGCTGGTTCACTCCTCAAATGGCTGCAACATCAGGGATGTGCCAGGCAGAAGCTAGGACTCTGGAACTCCATCCTTGACTCCCAAGTGAGTGGTAGGGGCCCAAGTAGTTTGGCTATATTCCACTGCCTTCCCAGGTGCATTAGCAGTGAGCTGGATTGGAAGTGGAACAATCAGGACTCAAAGTAGCACTCATATCAGATGCTGGCATTGCAGGCGCTGCACCAGTTCTGTCCACTCTAAACATCTTTATTGTGATGAACCCGAGGTAAGGATTTTGTCACACACTGGAATTATTTTCATGGAAAATTTGTGACATAGAACATGTAATAAACTGAAGGCATTTTATTTATTTTTAAAAAGTAGTATTCTTTTTTAATTTTAATTTTTCATTAGTTTTTAACAGATTCAATGTGAAACAATTCTAAGAACATAATGATATTCCTTTCCTCCCTCCCTTCCGCTTTCTCTCCCTCCCTCCTTACTTCTCCCTTTCTTTCTGTCTTCTTTTGGTTTTTGAAATAGCATATTTTAAATTTACACTACAGTAAAAAGTCTTAATACTTCACCAAATAAGAAGTCTAACAAATAAAAAAAAAAAAAACAAGTTTAGAGGGAATATAGACAATGGTTATAAACAACAATTGAGGGGCCTGTGCTATGGCATAGCAGGTAAAGCCGCCCCCTGCAGTGTTGGCATCCCATATGGACTTTGGTTCAAGTCCCAGCTGCTCCGCTTCTGATTCAGCTCTCTGCTATGGCCCGGGAAAGCAGTAGAAGATGGCCCAAGTCCTTGGGCCCCTGCACCCACATGGGAGACCCAGAAGAAGTTCCTGGCTCTTGGCTTCGGATTGGCACAGCTCCAGCCATTGCGGCCACTTGGAGCATGAACCAGCAGATGGAAGACCTTTCTCTCTCTCTCTCTCTTTCTCTGCCTCTGGCTCTCTGTAACTTTGCCTTTCAAATAAATTAATAAATCTTTTTGTTTAAAACAATTGAATGGAAAAATTACTATTTAATCATGGATCATTAAAACTACAGTAGTATAACATTCTTAGCTACAGTTTGAGAAAGGTATAAAACAACTTTTACAGAACTATATTTGCAGCAATACTGATACACACAGATATATCTTTCTTTTTTGTTTGTTAAATTTTCTGTCCTATATATAAGGGAGAACATGCAATATTTGTCCATCTGGGGCCAGCTTATTTCACTCAACATCATGTTCTCCTGTTGTGTCATTTTGCTGAAAATGGTAGAATTTTATTCCTTTTTATAGCTGAATAATACTTCATTACGTATATATATACCACATTTTATTTTATGCATTCATCTGATGATGGACATCTTGGTTGAATCCAAATGTTGGCTATTGTGAACACTGCTACTATAAACATAGCAGTGCAAATATCTTTGATACACTGTGCTCAAGTGTTTTGGGCATATACTCAGTAGTGGGATTGCTGGATCATATGGTAAATCTATTACTAGTTTTTTAAAGAAATTGCCACATTGTTTTCCATGGTGACGGCAGTAATTTACATTCCCACCAACCGTAATTTACATTCCCACCAACCGTATATAAGTGTTCTCCCTTGTCCAGATACTTGTCAGCATTTGTTATTCTGGTTTCGGATTTTAGCCATTCTGACAGAGGTGAAGGAATATCTCATTGTGTTTTTTTTTGCAGTTCCCTGATGGCTAGTGATGTTGAGCATTTTTTCATATATTTGTTAGCCATTTGTATTTCTTCCTTTGAGAACTGTCTATTGAAGTCCTTTGCCTATTTCTCAATTAGGTTGGTCAGTTTTTGTTGTTTTTGTACATTTTCTTTTTTTCTTTTTTTATTTCAATTTTTACAGATTCAATGTGATTTGTAGAAACAAGTCTAAGAACATAGTGATATTTCCTTCCTTTCTACCTCCATTCCTCCTTCCTTCCTTCTACATTTCTTATATTTTAGTTTTTGAGTAATATATTTTAAATTCACATTACAGTAAGAAGGCTTAATATTTCAGCAGATGATAACTTTAACAAGTAAAAAGCAAAAAGACCCTAGTTTCATGGGAATATAGACAATGGCTGTACAGTATAATTGAATGGAAGTTTTTTAAATTGCTGATACATTTGGGATATTAATCCTTTGTCAGATAAATGGTTTGCAAATATTTTTCCCTGTCCTGTTGGGTGTCTTTTCTCTGTATTGATCATTTCCTTCACTGAGCGAAAGCTTCTGAGTTTGATATAGTCCCATTTGTTTAATTTTGCTTTTGTTGCCTGTGCTTTGGGGGTCTTGTCTAAGAAGTCACCCCCTACACCAATGTCTTGGACTTCTTCCCCTATGTTTTCTTCCAGAAACTTTATAGTCTCAGGTCTTAAATTTTGATTCTTGATCCAGCTTGAGTTGATTTTTGTATGTGGTGAGAGGTATGGGTCGAATTTCAGTTTTGCCAGCATCATTTGTTGAAGAGATTATCCTTACTCCACCATAGGGTCTAAGCACTTGTCAAAAATCAGTTGGCTTTATGTTTGTGGATTGATTTTTAGGATTTCTATTCTGTTCTATTGATCTTTGTATCAGTTTTTATGCCAGTATCATGCTGTTTTAATTACTATAGTTTTGTGATATGCTTTGAAGTCAGGGATTGTGATGATTCCAACTTGATTTTTCTTTTTCAGGCTCCGTTTGGCTACTCTGGGTCTTTTGTGATTCCATGTGAATTTTAGGATTGCTTTTTCTAATTCTATAAAGAATGCCATTGATATTTTGATAGGGATTGCATTGAATTTGAGATTGCTTGAGGTAGGGTAGACATTTTATTGATTCTTCTGACTGATCCTTGAGCAAGGACTATCCATTTTTTTGTGTCCTTGCTGATTTCTTTCATTAATGTTTGATATTTTTAATTGAAGAGACCTTTCATTTCTTTTGTTAAAGTTATTCATATGTATTTGAGTCTTTTGTGGCTACTGTGAATGGGATTTCTTTCTGTGAGTTCATCATAGCATACAGAAAAACTACTGTTCTCTGTTTATTTTGTAGCCTGAAACCTTACTGAACTGGTTTATCAATTCTAACAGATTTTTGGTGGTTTTTCCATATACTTCATCATGTCACCTGCAAATATGGGTAATTTGACGACACCCCCACTCTCATCAATGGACTGATCATCCAGATAAAAAAATCAATAAAGATACATCGAGGTTGAAACATACATTCAATCAATTGGACCTAATAGGAATTTACAAGACATTCAAGCCTCAGCAAATTTAAAAAGATTGAAATCAAATCAAGGCTATTCTCAGACCATAAAATAAAAAAAAAAAAAAAACCAAAACAAACCAAAAAACTAGAAATTAACAAGAAAATAATACATAAATAAATACTTAGAAATTAACCAACATGCTACTGAATGATCAATGGATCATTGAGGAACTAAAAAGGAAATCAATTACTCTTTTGAAATAAATGAATATGAAAACACAGCATATCAAAACCTGTGAGATATAGCAAATCCAGTGTTAGGAGGTACATTTATAGCATTAAATGCTTACATTAAAAGCAGAGAAATGCCTTAAATTAAAGATCTAACAATGCATCTTGAATATGTGGAAAAATAAGAACAAACCAAACTCAAAATCAGCAGGAGGCAAAAAATAATAAGAATCAGAACAGAAATAAATGAAACTGAAACTAAAAATAATCAACAATTTTATCAGTTAGTATTAGCAGACACTAGTCTTGTTTATGTGATCCCTTTGACTCTTAGACCTATCATTATGGTCAATTGTGAACTGAAATTGATCACTTGGACTAGTGAGATGGCGTTGGTACATGCCGCCTTGATGGGATTGAATTGGAATCCCCAGGCATGTTTCTGACTCTACCATTTGGGGCAAGTCAGCTTGAGCTTGTCCCAAACTGTATATCTTCTCCCTCTCTTATTCTCACTCTTTTATTTAACAGAGATCACTTTTCAGTTAAATTTAAACACCTAAGAATAATTGTGTGTTAATTACAGAGCTCAACCAATAGTATTAAGTAGAACAAAAAAAAATACTAAAAGGAATAAAGTATTAAGTTGTTCATCAACAGTCAGGACAAGGGCTGATCAAGTCATTGTTTCTCATAGTGTCCATTTCACTTCAACAAGTTTCCTTTTTGGTGCTTGGTTAGTTGTCACTGATCAGGGAGAGGTAACGATCCAACATGGGAAGCAGGATACACAGCAGACTCATAGAAGGGCAGATGTCCTAAACAGCACTCTGGTCTCAGAATCAGCCCTTAAGGCATTCAGATCTGGCTGAAGAGCCCATGAGAGTATTATAGGCATAGAAAGCCAAGACACTATATTGTATTGACCTCTATCTCTCTTTTTTGTTCTAAAAGTATTTTCTGTACATATTGGGGTAGATCTGTGTTGGGTGTATATATACATATATCTATGTATACATATGATTATATGTCTTCTTGCTGAATTGAACCTTTTATAAAAATGTAATATCTTTATCTATTTATAAATTTTTTGATTTAAAGTCTGTTTTAACTTATATTAGGATAGTTACCCTTGCTTGTTTTTGGTTTCCACTTGCCTAATATATATTTTTGCAACCCCGCACTTCCAGGCTGTGTGTTATCTTTGTTTGTGAAATGAGTTTCTTTAGGCAGTGTATAGTGGGGTTATTTTTTCTTTATATTCATTCAGCTAACCTAAGTCTTTTGGTTGATGAATCTAATCCATTTAAATTCATGTTTAGTATTGATAGATAGGAACTAAGACCTGCCATTTTGTTGATTGGATAATGAGTTCACCTGCTCTTTTAGTGACTTTGGTAGTGTCATGTTTTTGCATGAAGCTTACTTCTAATGCAGGATGCCCTCCAGAATTTCTTGTGAGGCTGGTCTGGTGATAGTGAATTCTCTCAATTTTTGCTTACCTGGAAAATATTTCCCCTTCACTTTTAAATAATAGCATTACTGGATGTAGTATTCTTGATTGAAGTCTTTTTCTTTTAAGACTTTGTACACAGAATGATTGCCACTCTCTTCTGGCCTATAGGATTTCCACTGAGAAATCTGGTATTAATCTAACTGGTTTTCCTTTATATATAACTTTTTACTTTTCTCTTACTTACTTTAGGATTCTCTCCTTGTCTTTAATCTTTGATAACTAGATGACAATATGCCTTGGAGAAGATCTTTTTTGGTTGAATCTGCTTGGGGTTTTTTGAGCTTCTTGTATCTGAATGTCTATGTCTCTTTCAAGGCCTGGAAAATTTTCAACTATTATTTCATTTAGCAGGTACTCAGTGACTTTTTGCTTTTCTTCTTCATGAATACTTATAATATTAATATTTGGTCATTTAATGGTATTCCATATTTGACATAGACATTCTTCATTCTTTTAAAATCTTTTTTCTTTATTTTTGTATGATTGGGTTATTTCAAAATTGTTTTCATCGAGGTCAGAAATTATTTCCTCCACTTTGTCTATCCTGCTGTCAAAGCTCTGAATCAGTCTTTTTTGTTTCACTGATTGAAGATTTCACCTTCAAAATTTCTATCTGATTTTTCTTAATGAGTTATATGTCCTTAGTAATATTTAATTTGCTCATTTCCTTAATCTATTTGTATTCTCTTGTTTTTCTTTGAGCTTCCTGACAATAATTATTTTGAATTTTATATCTGTTATTTCCTAGACTTTGGTTCAGGATCTAATTCTGGAGGATTACTGTGTTGTTTTGGAGGCATCATGCTACCTTATTTTTTCTGTCTCTTGTGTCCCTACATTAACATCTGCCCATCTGGTATATTCATCTCTTTATGGAGTAGGTTTTATTGGAAAAGAGCTTAAAGTTTAGCTGGAATACAGGGTATCACTTGGCTTATTGCTTTGGCTTTGGTTCTAGGTGAACCCAGGAGTGTAGTCTCTGAATAATTTCTTTTGTCATAGTCAATGTCAGCTATGTCTATAAGTCACACAGTGGACTAGTTTTCTACAGTTTGTAGAGAAAGAAGTGGGACTTTGAGATGTGTAACAGTTTCCTCGATTGTGCATCTTTGGTCCACAGAGAGTTCAGTGTGAGTTTCCCTGGTGAATGTAATAGCCAGTACCTTATTCTTGGTGCTGAGGGACATAAGACTGGCCGCAGCCTTGTCCTACTGGCAAGCCCAGGTGATGTGGGGCTTGTGGCACCAACTGTTGTGGCCCTAGGATTGTCCTGCTAGGAGAGTATAGCTGGTGCTGTGGCTTATAATATCAACAGTCATAGCCCCAGAGCTAGAGAATGTGAAATGAACCCCATTCCAGTCCTACAGTGTGACTAAAAAGTATACAGGAGATTTTACTTTGGGAGTCCAGAGAGGGGAAATGTAGGTAGGTTTTTCCTATGTCCACTGAGTAGATTCCAGTGGCAATGAGAAATTTAGAAAACATTGTTACAGTCCTGGTGTTGCAGGATATAGTGGGGTCATTATTTAGCCTCTCAGGGTGGGAGCAGATTTTGGCAGGGGGTGGGGAGAGCTGCTTCTGGTGTTAGTGCCCAGAAGCTAAAGTGAATCTCCTTTGCTCATGTAGAGTGTGTCAGCATGACTCTGGGGCTAATGCCCCAAATCTCCCACAGTTGCAGGATGCAGTGGATCAGTCTTTTGCCCCAGTGGATCAGTGGATCCCCAGTGGATCAGTCCTTTGCTCTGACTCTGTCTATGATGCTGGTGGAACATGTCTATGATGCTGTATGACTTTCTGCTGAATATGGTGTTCTGAGGGAGTTGGGGAGGAGAAGAATGCTAGGCAGTTTCCCTGCTCCAAGCCAGGCAGCTGCTCAGACCCCAGTCAGCTTTCCAGACTGAAGTAAAAGTCAGTAGGTGACTGTGAAATTTCCTCTTAGCTAAAAATGTGTGTGTCAGGGTGCTAGACAATTTCTTCATACCATGTTGTGGTAAGATGGCAGCTCACAGCTGGTAGATGGCTGCACCACTTGTCTGCCTGTAGTGGTATCTCTGTCTTCTCTTGTTCCACTTTTTTTTTTTTTTTTTTACTTCTTTGCTGTCAGTCAGACTCCTGAAAATGTAGTTCTTCCATTGTTCTTTTCATATCCCAGAACACCTTAAGTTAGTATAGCTTCACCTTATTCAGCCATCTTGGATCTCCCTGAATGTAAATTTAAATCTACAGTATGTACATCAGCTAGACATCAGCAATTTGTAGGAGAGCCTTACTGATTTTACATATTGTGGTTTTGTGTGTGTGTGTGTCTGTGTGTGTATTGAAGAGAGGAGATGCAAAGAGAGAAAGGTGGGCATCTGAATTTTCACATGAACTTTGTGGCAAACTGATATAGTATCCAGAGTTAAATCAATGGATTTTAGATATTCTGTAAAATGTTAATTTTAAGCTAATTAAAGGAAATATACCTATATTTATCACATAATTAAACAATTTACACTGTAGTCTGTAATATAAGTTGTTATAATACTTAAGGAAGTCAACAACACTACAGATATCAAAGGTTTTAGGGATATAAGCTTTTATGATGCATAAGAAATACTGGGTAAAATAAAGTTTATGATACAAGCAACTTCTTGATGAACTGATTGAACTCTATCGGTGTTTATCAATGTTCATACATCGCCTGGACTGTGTATTTATTCATCTGGAAGTTATCTTGTTGTACAAAGACATTAACATGTAGCCATGGAGTAAAAGATTAATGCATCAAAATCTAGATGGCAGAATTAGTAATTTTCCTCAATTGAAATGTCATAGTCTGAGCCAACCAATCAGTGGCTCCCCTAATGAGCCTCAGGTGAATGTCAGATGTTTTGTTTTCAAAGTGTGGTTGAAATGAATCATTATTTGATGGAAGAGCAGTTTGTTTCATAGATGTAGCATGAAGTAATGCTAAATTATGGAGTGTATTTTTCCATTTCAGTTGCATTTTATTTTTGATTAGGAGATTATGTCAATGATGATCACATTGCTTTAACATCTAAAACTTTGTTATCTTTATTTCTATAATGAGGACATATTTCATGTAATTCATAGATATAATACTAAGAATATAATATTTCTCTCCCTCCCTCCATCATTCCCTCCTTTACCCCTCCTCTTCTTTTTTAAATTTTTGTGATTACACATTTTTAATATCCTTCACAGTAATGAGCTTAATGCTCCACTAAATAAAGAGATCAATAAGTAAAAAGCAGAAATACCACTGTTTAGCAGGAATATAGATAAGGACTATAACCTAAAATTTTCTAAATTATATTTATACAAACCTATATCTTAATAAAAATGCAAAATTCATAGCTTTCCTCTGGGCAACAATATCCTATCTGAATATAATAAATATAATCACATTGTTTTCTTTGTCTTAATGTACATGATATCTCTATTTATGGCAAATAATATAAGTTTTATGTATGATAGCATATTATTTAAAATGAAATTAATTTTTAAGTTAAAATTATTTTATTGGATAATTTAGTTAAATGATCCTATATGTGATCAGTAGATGTAACAAATATAAAAATGTAAAGAGATACTAAATGTTGGGAAAATTTGTTTTAATAAAAATAATCTGACATTTGGCATTAAAACTTGATTTCATCTTTTATTAAGTATGTGACCCAGGGCACATTATTTGTCCTTTCTGAGTCTCAGTTTCCTCTTCTGTATTGTGGGAATTTTGGTTCTGACCTTTAGAATACACTGTCAGGGTTAAATAAGTCTAGCACATAAGCAACCTTAGTAAAGGTCACTTTAGTTGAAGATAAATGTATAATAAATTTAGAGAGTAAACACAACCCATATAATGAAAGATAAAAAGCAGCAGTGAGTCCTTTGGACTCATCTGAGGCACACAATAGAAAAGAGAAAAATATTTTGGAAAAAACAGAGTCAGCACCAGATGCAGCACAATTAAACTGAACAGTCCCTTGTGTTTACAAGAAAACACTCACTCACAATTACCCAAACAAATCTATTCACTTAGAAACTCAGAAGGTTTTAAACCAAAGTACACATCTCTTTAGGGCCTCTTAAACTATTTTTATTGCTATCTAAATTTTATAAACCCAACAACATCAGTAATACACATCAGCAAGACTGCTATCAGAAGTTCAGATTGTTTCTACCACCCACCAGCTATTATATTCAGTTTTATCTGATTCATTTTAGATATCATTTTGGTGGCCACTGTCTATCACATATTACATGACATGGCGAACACTAAAGAGGCGTGTCACAGCTCATGTCATCACAGACACCTCTATTCTGCAGCAACATTTATTTGGTTAGAAATCTACTTGATATTCAATACCACCCAATTCCTCTATTTGTTCATTGAATAGATTAATGAACAGTTGTGTATTTAATAAATAGAAGGTGCATATTCTGTGGCAGATGGATGCGGAGCATCGAGATGAAATGATGGATATTTTGCACAGAAGCAAAGGTAAGTGAGAGATTAAATCCCATCTTTCCAGCACACCTTCCTGTCAATGGCCAGTGCCTGGATTTTATCATCTTTCAAATTGATTGGTCCTAGATAATTTGTTCTACTTTATTAAATTTAAAAAATTTGGTCCCATTGGCTTAACAAGGTGATGTTTTCTTTTACACAAAATCCTTCTTATCTAGAGTTATTTTAGGGCTAAGCAAACCTTGGACCTACAGAATTGAATGAAATACATAACTTATGACCTCAGACAGAATTCTTTTATTTGGGGAACAGGTGTTCCTGTCAAATTCTTACAGTCACTCTTCCTCTTTGAATTACTTCAATGTACAAGCAGCTGAGATGAGCTATGTATAAGACATACAGTTACATATTTTCTTTAGTGACTGGAGCCTGAAGCTTCCAATAAGATCACAATTTTAATAAGGTGCTTTTTCAGTCTTTGTGAACCCAAACACCCACATTTTACAATCTGTCTTCCTGAAACTGCAATAATCTAACTTCACGAAGGTCCACGTGGTTTGTATAAACTTTTACTAAATTCTTCTAGCTATCAGTCTAGTTTCTAGAAATAAGGGTGAGAACCTGATACCCTTTGGCGTTGAAGATAGCTTTAAATTCCACAGCAATCCTCATGTACACCTTTTGCTACTGCTGATTCATCTACTGTTTTGGACTTATTTGGAGTTAATTGGAGTTTTACTCAACTCTTTTCGTATGTTTACTTTTTCATTTACTAATAATTATTTGACAAGCAGAGAGACAGAGACAGACAGGGGTGGGCCAGGAATCGGGAACTCTATCTGCTTCAGGACCTGAGTGCTTGAGATACCATCTGCTGTCTCCAAGGGTGCACATTAGCAGGAAACTGCAATCCAAGGCAGAGCCAGGATCCTAACACAGGCACTCCAATATGGAATGCAGACATCCTAAGTGATGGCTTACCTCTCTGTACAACACTCACCCCAAATATTCTTAATCTTTCATAATTGCAATTATAATCTCATTTCCAGACTAATGTGATCCCTTCATATGCCAATCTTCTATCATCTAGGTCTCTGGCCTTTCCATTCTTCTCTGTTTAGGCTGTTACCTGGAATTTTTCTTTGTATGGTTTTCATTTCAGTTTTACCCAATTAAAGACCCATAGATAATTTTTTTCCCAGTAAATGCTAAAACTTTATAGCCCAAGGTCTTTGAGAATACTAAATATGGCAGTGGGAATAGAAAAAGATCCCCTTACCCTTTCTCACTGACACTCTGAGTTATGACTACACCAATAACTCAACGATGTTTTACTTTAATATGAGTTCTGGCTCAGAGTACTTCACATGGGACCTTAACTGTGTCCTTTCTTGTGTTCTAGAAAACTCTGTGACTGATACTAAAAGAATTGCAAACTTTGACACTTAATACTTTTGCAATGACTATTTTACTATCTTTATTGCATCTGCAATCATGTAAACTCTTTCATGGGAATTTTGAATTAAGAAATTAGGAAGGGGGCAGCCTTGTGGCACAGAAGCTAAGCCTCTGCCTGCAAAGCTGGCATTCCATATGGTCACTCGTTCTAGTCCTGCTGATCTATTTCTGATCCAGCTCCCTGTTAATGGCATTGAAAAATCAGCAGAATATGGTCCAACTGTTTGGGTCCATGCCGCCCATGTGGAAGACCTGGATGAGTTCCTGGATCCTGGCTTTGGCCTGGTCCAGCCCTGGCTTTTGTGGTCATCAAGGGAGTGAACCAGCAAATAGAAGATATCTTTCTCTGTATTACCTTCCATCTTTGTAATTTTGACTTTCAAAATAAACAACCAAGTCTTTAAAAAAAAATTAGAAACCAAGATAGCACATAGGGTCATTCTAAAAATAGCAATTCAAGTCATTTAAGGATATGTGGGAAAATTGAGGAAATATTAATTTTTCCTTAAAAAGGAAATTCTGAAAATGAAATTTTGAAAACAAATTTGCATTTTCTAGTAAGATTTCAAGTTAGTTTGATAAAATATTTCTTTCAGTAATTGAACACAGAACTTCTTATCTTATCCTTACACACAGTGAGAAGATAATTCCATTGACCATGATGTTACAAAGGCAATAGCCTTGATGTTCAATCATAGAGACAGCAGTGTTACTTTTAGGGCATTCAAACAAATAGAGGAATTTGGAATTAGGTTGATTTTATCTCTCATTTTGAACCTTAAATAAGGAAGCAAGACATTGTTTTAATTGTCAAACACAAGACATTTTTTACCTTCTACATATATATCATTTTAAAAACCTGACCTTATATGAATGCCAAACACTGATTTTTTTTCAGATATATCTTCATCATCTTTCAAATTAATTGGTTCAACATAATTTGCTCTACTTCAGTAGAGTTTTAAAATTACTCCCATTGGTGTCATCAAAGAAGGAGATACCTTTCTCTGAAGGGAGGAGAGAACTTCCACTTTGACCATGGCCTTGTCTAAATATGATCAGAGTCGGTGAACTCAGGGGGCTTCCATAGCCTTGGCAGCTCATGACAAGAGCCTAGGGTGATTACTGATGCCATAGTGTCAATTTGTAAAGTCAACAACAGGAGTCACTGTGCACTTACTCCTCATGTAGGATCTTTGTCCTTAGTGTGCTGTACATTGAGATTTAATGCTATAACTAGTACTCAAACAGTATTTTTCATTTTATGTTTCTGTGTGGGAGCAAACTGTTGAAATCTTTACTTAATGCATGCTAAACTGATCTTCTGTATATAAAGAGAATCGAAAATGAATCTTGATGTGAATGGAAGGGGAGAGGGAGTGGGAAAGGGGAGGGTTGCGGGTGGGAGGGACGTTATGGGGGGAAGCCATTGTAATCCATAAGCTGTACTTTGGAAATTTATATTCATTAAATAAAAGTTAAAAAGTTAAAAAAAATTACTCCCATTGGCTTCACATGGTGCTAAGTTTTCTTTAATGTGAAATCAAATATTTTTCAAACAAGACATCTCCAGTGCTACATTCTCCTCTGCACCCCATTGCCACTAATTAGGACGAGGTCTTTGTATATCTGGTTTGGATGCTTGTAATGGCCTTCTACGTGGTTTCTTCCTTTCCTTCTTGCCAGCCTTCTTCTCTAGTGCCAATGTGGCTTATTTTTCTGAAGCACAACTCTTCTTTGCTTGTTCCATACCTAAAACCACTCAATGGGGTTCTATTTTATTTTAAAAAAATAGTTAATGTCCTTTATATTTTAACATCATTGTGAATTTTGGTATCTAACTCAAATAAAAATATTTTTAATATGTGTACTTCTTTTGATCTTTCTGTTGACTGCTTTTGGTAGACACTTTCTATGCAGGATATTTGATTCTATCATTTAACATAACCACAAAATACTAAAGATGAAGCTTAGAGGGATGGCTATGATCATACAGGAAACATCTTAATTTAAATATTAGAATAACATAAAACATTGAATATTTATAAAACAGCTGTTTAACACAAAAAATAGAAATAAGAATTGTCAGAAGTAGAGTTTGTATCTTCCTGAAAATTTCTCTTTCAAACTTGCTTTTCCTCCCTATGAGACAAATAATTCCCTGTATTTATAGGACACTAGCAATGCACTTAAAACAGAACAATATGTAAATTCACACTAAATAATGCATAATGCTTACAGGAATTGTTTCCCAACTTGCTGCAGCTATCATCACATGCAAGGAAAAAGAGAAGGACAACTAGAAATAAAAAGGAGCTACATGGTTTTTAAAAGCTAAGAGAGAATAATGTGCATTTTTAATGCTGTGGACTTACATACTATAGCTGGAAGCTGTACATATTTCATTTAACTCATTTAATTCACGTCTGTATGGAGGGCAAGCTAAAGTTTTTAGCAGAACAATACATTTAATGGGTTATTGGTTAATATGCTTTTTATGAAGATGGAGTAGAACAGCTTCATATATTAATGAAATGTGTTGATCACAGTAAGTTCTTTTTTTTAAATTTTAATTTATTTATTTGAAAAGCAGATGGACAAGATAGAGAAAGAGAGAGTTACAACCATGTTTTAGGCACTGTTTCTACAATCTGAGATTTATAGTTAGCAAAATCGATCAATTACCTGATCTTATGAAGCTTATACTCTTGTGTTTGAAAGTCATTTTGGTCAAATATTCTCACAAATCAGTGTAAAAAAAAAAAAAAACAAAAGTAGTGCAATAAATTAGAGAAAGGTGGTTCTATAAAGAACATATAATAACCAAACATTTTTGACACTAGTGGTCAAGGAAAGCATTCTCAAGGAAGTGATACTTTGAAAAATGCACAATGAGTAGAAGTCTACATGGAGAAAGAGGTAGTTAAGACTGAAGTGCACTGAATAATGACCATTATATATGACTACATCCTAATCCCAGTAACTTGTAAATAAAAATGGCTTTATTAATATCAATAAGTTAAATATTTTGAGAGGGGATTTTCTTGGATTACCAGATTAGATCCAATGTTAACCACAAAGGCTTTTTTTGGTTGTTGTTGTCTGTTTTTTTTTTTTTTTTAAGATATATTTTATTCATTTGAAAGGCAGAATTAGAGAGAGAGAAAGAAAAACAGGGAGAGAGAAATCTTTCATCTGCTGATTCACTCCCCAAAGGACTGCAACAGCTGGCACTGGGCCAGGCTGAAACCAAGAGCCAGGAGTTAGAGTCTTCCATATGGGTGCAGCGGCCTAAAAACTTGGGCCATCTTCTGCTGCTTTCCCAGGTGCATAATCAGGATGATGGATCAGAAGTGGAGGAGCAGTCACTCAAACTGGTACCCACATGGGATGTCCAGGTGGCAGCTTTACCCACTACACCTGCCCCCCATAAAGGTTTTTAAAGGAGTTAAGAAGGTCAAACTCAGAGAAGCTGGCACTGTAATTGTGGCATACAGGATAAAGCTGTCTAAGATGCTGGCATCATATGTGGGCACCAGTTTGTGTCCCTGTTGCTCTGCTTCAGAGCTAGCTCCCTGCTAAGGGCCTGAAAAAGCAGCAGAGGATGGCCCAAGTGCTCGGGCTCCTGCACCCATGTGGAACACTCAAATGAAGCTCCTGGCTCCTGGCTTCAACCTGGGTCAGCCTTGGCCATTGCAGCCACTTGGGGAATGAACTAGCAAATGACAGACCTTTCTCTCTTTGGGTCTCTCACTCTCCCTATACATTCAAACAAATAAATAAATCTTTATTTTTTTTTTTTTAAACAGAGAAGGTAATGCCAAAGGGAAAACAAAAGGAAGAAAATGACAAAAACAAAGACAGACAAAGCAACCTGATAAAGAAGCATGTTGATGAGATTGGTGGCTTTGGAGATGGAAGAGGGCCACAAACCAACGAATGTGGGATGCCTCCAAATGCTAGAAAGATAAGGAAAAGAATGCTTTTATAGCAGTTCCACTGCTACATTCATTTCTTAAAAAGATTCATTTACTTATATGAAAGGCAGAGTTACAAAGAGAAAGAGGAAAGACAGAGTTCTCTGCCTGCTAGTTCACTTCCCAAATGGCTGCAATAGCTGGGGATGGGCCAGGCCGAAGCCAGAAGCTTCTTCTGGGTCTCTTACATGGGTACAGGGGTCAAAAGACTTGGGTTATCCTCCACTGTTTTCCCAGGCCACTAGCAGGGAGTTTGATCAGAAGCAGAGCAGCCCGGAATTCAAACTGGCACCCAACTGGGATGCTGGCACTGCAGGAGTTGGCCTAACCTGTTGCACCACAGCACAAGCAAGCCCCTACTACATTCATTTTTACTACTTTTGACCTCCAGAACTCTATAATAATACACTTCTCCTGTTTTAAGCTACCTGTATTGTGGTAATTTGTTGTAGTAACAGGAAGTTAATGCATAAATGAGCTCTAAAAGGCAGAAAAACATCGAAGCAAAGAAAACTGTTTGTGATGAGATAGAGTTTTGCATATCAGGAATTGAAATAAAGCAGATACTGTTAAAGCATAGCAATTTAGAACTGAAGGGAATTTTAAAAAGTTAAATTGCACAAGATATTAGAAACCATCTATTTCAAGACCTCATTTTATGAATGAAGATAAAATACAATTTATGTAACACCATGGAACCCATCAACAATAGAATCTTAGAAAAAGCCAAGATGGAAAAATCCATTTTAGATCTGAATGCAATGCACTTATCCATTCACTCAATTAAAAAACATTTCTTGCCTGTGTTACTGCAGATAAGGGCACAGTGGCTGAAGACGTACAGAATGAGGAAGGAATGAAGCCTAGCTGTTGTCCTGCTGTGGTTCTGTCCTTATATTAGTGTCCCTCTCTGTCACCTTCATTACACAGGAAGTGCCTTGAAGGCAAGCACTGTATCTCATTCTACCCATATCTGGAATTTGTCAAATTTATATTATCTGTTTGGTTTAGTATAGCATGTTTATATAAGGCTGCTAATAAGATATCAAGAAGAACTTAAACCAAGTACAGCCTATGTGAGGGCATGAACTCTGGGAGCCATATTAGGAACATAATGTGATGATAATTAACACACTTAAACATGCTCATGCTACATAATCCATACACCTTTCCCACAAGGGAGGGGAGTGACCTCAAAATGTCCATATTTCTATGGCATGGTCTTAAAACTTTATTGTGTGTTCTAGCTGTATGATGCAAATAAAGAGCTCTCTCCTCTTTCTCCTTAGTAAAATATAAATAGTAATAGTACACTTCCAGAATGATGGCAAGGATTTAATAAGTTAATATGTTAAATATATGTATATTACCTACTGGTTTGATAAGAAGTAGGCATTCAACAATCATTTATTGAGTGAATATATATATGAAAGACTGGTGTGGGGGGTGGAGGGGTGTGGGTGATATGTGGGTACCAGTATGAGTGAGAACTCAAAAAGGTCTATTGGAATACAGTGGATGTGAATTGTGCAGTTTGGGTGCAAGGTAACTGAAAATCCTACATTTCAATCCTGACTCCAGCTCTAACTATTGGATATCATGCTAACTAACCTCTATTAACCTCACTTCTTTCATCTTTCTCACCGTCTAATTGGATTATTTTAGAAATTAAATAGTTGCGATTTTTCTGATTTCTTTTTTTTAAATATTTATTTTATTTATTTTAAATACAGTTACAGACAGAGGTAGAGCCAGAGAGAGATAAAGAAAGGTCTTTTATCTTCTGTTTCACTCCCCTAAATGACTGCTATAGCCAGACCTGAGCTCATCTGAAGCTGGGAGCCAGGAGCTTCTTCCGGGTCTCCCACACAGGTGCAGGGGCCCAAGTACGTGGACCATCTTCTATTGCTTTCCCAGGCCATAGCAGAGAGCTGGATCAGAAGAGGAGCAGCCAGGACTTGAACTGGTACCCATAAGGGATTCTGGCACTGTAGGCTGGTGCTTCAACCTATTGTGCCACAGCACTGTCCCCTCTGATTTCTATAGCAACAAAATATTAATAAAAGAAACAGAATACTTATGACATCATTATCAATGTAAGCATATTTTAAAGGAATATTTAACTTGACTGCATTGTTTTTCAAAAGCTTTAATATTCTAGTTCACACACCTTTTATTTATTGTTCATAAGCCATTAATAAGACTTTCTGTGTCCTCCATGAATAATGTACCCACCCACAGGGAAATGAAAATACATTTGTTTTTCTCAGAAAAATATGAGTCACACACTTTGAGGGTGTGTATTGTGCATACACTTTTATTTTCAATTTCCACACTGCCAGTCTGTTTTACTGATATTTTTAATCACATATATAGATACCATTTTAAGGCCTTTAAAAGTGACACAGAATGGGTGCCTTCCAGGAAAAGACATCTCTTGCCTACAATTTCCTTTTGTTATCTGTTGGGAGCTTCAAGTGTTGAAATTTGAGAGTTGAAACATGCACTTAAGGAAGTTGGGACAATGTCTTTCAGTCCTGCTCACAAGCCTGCAGAGGCAGATGGCATAAATCTCTAGTGTCTAAATTATATTTCATGGCAATTCATACTTTGCCAATTGCAAACAAAATGAGGTGGGTGGAAACTGTGGCACTTGAACGAAGAAAAAAAGTGTTCAATTCAGGGTTCTAAAACTAATGGATTTTGGACAAGGGGCAGATATTTCCTCCTCAATGGGTATTGATGTTCTCATTTGTACAATATTATCTGGAAAGTCCCAGAGAAACTGCCAGATTTATAATTCAGTAATTGGTACCCATGATTTTGGTTCATTGCAGCAGCAGACATGTTGATATGTGAGTAAAAGCCTGAACACTGTAGACTGTTGGATTAAAGTCCCAGTTTCAATGTCATTTTCTAGTTGTGAAACTTAGAATATGTTGCCACATTTATTTGCATGTTTAAAAAAAACTGAAGCTTTAAGTGGGGACAATTTACCCATATCTTAAGATTTCTGAGGATTAAATAAAAAATAATATGTCAAATGAATAGTACAGGAATCTGATAGGATGACAGACTAAGTTAACTTAAATCCCTCCAGAAATAAATCTTTAGACATGTTGGATGATATGTAGTGACAATAAAATGTGAATGCACAGCTAAGTTCAATAGCAAGTTAAATGCTTAGAAGGAAGGAAATAAAAATAGAACTTGAAATAAAACTAAGAGCCACACGAAATAGTATTGGGGCTGTCCTTTGAGTGAGCTATTGTTACAAGAAATAACACACACACACACAACAGCAGAAGAAGAGGATGAAGAAGGAGAAAGTGAGGAGGGATGGGAGTACAAAAAGAGGGGTGGGGAGGGTACAGATGAAGGGGAATGAGGACAATGTCTTCAGCTGGGAAGTTTGAAGAAATTGTCCATTAATCTTAAACTTAATATGAGAACTTTAAGTTGTTTCACTTCATGAAGGGAAAAGTTCAACCCAACATACAGGGAGATGGCAAGGCAGCTTGTGTGTTTCTGCTTAGAAAAACATCCCACTCAAATAATGCACACATACACTCGCACTAACATATACAAACACACAGCCACATATAAACCTCACTTCAAAGAGTGGGCTTATCCTGCACATGCATACTACCAAATGTATACTACCTATACGGTCCAGGGTACAGAATTAAGAAATTAAGATACAGCTTGGCTCTAGATTGGTGATAATTTTAGAATTCATAACAAAGCAAATATAAACCTTACTTAAAGTCCACTTCTACAAAGTTAGGATGCTGTCACAGAAAAACCACTTGCATACCATTTCCCATCATAACATAGATGAAATAGTTATCTGCCAAAATGAAAATAGATATAATATACTGGAGATAAGAATATTGACAATATCACATAATAGAACTATCTTTAACAAAAAAACTGATATAATATCATATATAATTTACCCATTTAAAAATGAAGGAATAACAGGCAAAAAATGATTCTGCTTTATTGGGCATTCAATCTAGTGGATAAGATGCCCGTGTCCCACATCAGAATAAGTAATTTATTCCCAGCTGCAGCCCCTTCTTGGAGGCAATAGTGATGGCTCTAATAATTAGGTTCCTGCCACCCATGTAAGAAACCTAGATTGAGTCTCCAGCTCCCAGATTCAGCCCTGGCTCAACCCCAGTCATTGCAGACAATTGGAAATTGGAAAATAAACCAGAAAATGGGAGTGCCCACTTTCTCTCTCTCTCTCCCTCTCTCTCTCTTTCAGTCTCAATGACTTCATAATGACAATAGCAATATATATATATATATATATTTTGTTTCCATTCCTCAGTTTCTAAGTGACAGCATCTCTCTATTATATCCAAAAGAGAAAAGAATCTTTTATTTCTAAAGCACTAACAAACAACTCATGTATTATTTCAAATTGAACCATGCGCTCAATGTGGAATCCATCGATATAAAGAACTGGCTGTGGGGCCAGTGCCATGGTGCAAAAGGTTAATCCTCTACCTGCAGTGCTGGCATTCCATATGGGCGCTGGTTCTAGTCTCGGCTGCTCTTCTTCCAATCCAGCTCCCTGCTGTGGCTGGGAAAGCAGTACAAGATGCCCCAAGTCTTTGGGCCCCTAGACCCACATGGGAGACGAGGAAGCAGCACCTCCTGGCTTCGGATCAGCACAGCTCTGGCCATTGCAGCCATTTGGGGGAGTGAACCAATGGAAGGAAGACTTTTCTATCTCTCCCTCTCACTGTCTGTAACTCTACCCCTGGCTTTTAACAGTAGGGCAGGCCAGTGTTTCCACCCATATCTTATTCTTCACAAGGGTAGCCCTTTGCCTTCACAAAGAAAATGTCAGAATTAAATTGTTAAAGTGTTAAGGATTGCTCCTTCTTGAGGTCTGAGAGGAAAATCTCTCCTATGCCTCTCTCCAATCTTGTGATGGTTGCAAGTGCATGACAGCTGCATGACTCTATTCTCTGTCTCCACACCAATGCATGTGTGCTTATATCTCTTTTCACAAGAACATCAACATATTGGACTAAAGGCTCACCCTACTCCTACTTATCAACTTAGCTAGTCACATCTGCAACTCCCTATTGTAAATAAGATCACATTTTGAATTCTGAAAAAGGCACTAATGTGAGGGGGGGAGGGCAGCACTTTTTAACCAAGTATAGTAGCTGATCAATGATTTTGAAAATAACTTCAGTTGATAAGCAATTAAATATGTCATTAAAACAAAGTGTGATTAAATATGGAGTTGATAGATATTGTGCTTTATATGCAATTCTACAGAACTAACTGAAGTGATGAAATTCATATATAACTCTGCAGTCCCACTGGAGCTTTGCACGTGACCTCTGGGCAGTATCCACTATTTTATTTGCTGGATCTTCTAGGAATAAACAGAGGCCTAGTTCTGGCCACAGTGCTGTTCTGTTAGACCAACCAGTATATTCTCATGTTGTTAAATCTGTCAGCCCTAAAGTATCCCACAGCAATACCTGTTCTCTTCTTATGTCATACGACATAGGGCGAAGGTCAGGGGAAGAAGAGTGCAAGTCATTAGGTGTAGTTCTGCGGAACAAGAGACTTCCACCTTGCTAAATGGCAATAAATGGAAGTACAATATGTCAGTTTCATTATATCACTCTCTCCCCCACAAGTACCCATCTCCATGGTTATACTGTTTACCACTGAAAAATTTGTCCAAACAGCTATATACCTAAATACACCAAGATATCTGCCTAAATATCACATTGAAAGGTAGCAGTACCATTTATACCTCTATACACTTATTTCCATTTGTCACTTTATATTTTTCCTTTTGAAAATCTGAAACATTATGTATCATTTATTTAATATGTATTATTTATTATTACTGTTAAGTATCACAAGAATGCAAATATTCAAGCATGCATGAACACAAACATTACATGCAAATAAATATTAAGCATTTTGTAAACCCTTCCTTGAAGTTAATGAAATAAATATACAGACTACATTGTGACGAACACAGTTTCCTAAATATTTACATAAGTTCTAGAGTTGGTTGCAAGATATAAACACTTAAACTCACTTATTCAATAATTTGGATATTGTAAATTTTTCAGCTATGACAGGTATTGTTTCATTAAGCCAAATTAATTTCATAGGATATAGGCTCAGTTATGAACACGTACTACTAATAAGGAGGATTTTCCTGCAAAATTCATGTAATTTATCTCATAATAATTGAGTAATTGTTTGCTGTTGTTAATTAACTGATCATTCTGACTCAATTATTGGTCAGAACAATGTAGAAACTCTTATACTTAGAATAAGTGTAGGAAATCCAAAACACAAAAACAGATTGGAATGTGTAATAAGAGTTTTGAGCTGGATTATAAATGCTTAAGCATTTTTTTTTCTCCAAATCTAAGACTGAACTTTTTTAATAACTTAATACAGGTATATTAGTTCAAAAAATAATTTCAGTCTCTCATGACTTGTGATTACCTGCTAAGCACTTAAGAAGACAGAGGACGACTCAGCAAGCATCCAAAACAAGTAAAGGCAGCTGGATTGCAGCTTTTGGACAATCTGGTGAGGGAATGCTGTGAAAGTAATCATGACACGTGCATGATGCTTAAATATAAGGAATGTTAACAGCTGGGTATAATTAAGAAAAGAGGGGAAAGCGACTTTTGGCCCTTGATTGATAAAAGTGCAATGTTTACATGAAGAAGACATTTTGCCAGGTGGAAAGGAGTGAGATAGAGTGATGTGAGTGACTCAAATTTCCCCACCTTTTTTTTTTTTTTTTTTGCATTGTCTTGTCTGGTTTTGTTCACTTGATACTGGACAAATCTTTTAATTTCATCAGTATGTAGAATAGTGGCTATTTACCTAAACACAAGTAGGTAAATGAAGTCTCAGTGCAATGAAAACCATTCTGGATATTCGAAAAAGAAGTCTATCTATCAATGCAACACAGCCAACTTATGGAACATGTTATTTCCAGAAAAGTAGAAGAAAGTAGTGAGTTGTACAGGAGCTGAATTCACATTCATATTTAAATACTAGCCTTATTACTTACTAAGTCTGTATGAGCCCATTTTCTTGAATCTCTCTGAAAGTTACTTAATCTTCACAGCAATCCCACAGGTCATTCCTCATTTTGTCAAATGAATAAATTAATATAATTGCATTTAGGTTACTTTCCACCAGGTAAAAAATAATAAGCAAATGCTCATAGAACACAAACTATGGGATTCATATATATATGTGAATATATATATTTCAAAGAACTTTTGGAAAATGGCATTGAAATATAGGTTTACTTGGTAGAAAAATTTGAAATTCATGCATAGGTTTTTTTCATTAAAATCATGGAAGATACATATTATGCATATTATGCATGAATGCATTTAAATTTTTTGCATCTCAATGAACTAATATTTTATCCCATTTTTGCATGAACTTTTTGAAGTACCCTCAAGTTCAAATGCATGTGTTTGTGTCTATATATGTCATATTTATAATATCTGAAATCGGAAACAGAGTTGACAGAGACTAATAGTATACAATTGTTGTTCTGAGGAATCCAACAATCCAGAGGAAAAACAAGTATAGGCACATAATTTGTCAGAAAGCAACTGTACCAAGAGTTCAGAACGGAGTAACATCCTAAGCAAGCCCAGAGCTCTGTAATGACTCTCTGGTGGGGATGGCATAAGAGCCATACCTTGAAGAATGTGTAGGATTTGGCAGTGCTGAATGCTGTCTTGGGCATTAGCTTATTTCTGCAAATCTTTGGTTTTAAAAAAATCTAAATCTGAGTTTTGCAAAAAAAAAAAAAAAGCGTTAGGAGAAAAATAGTCATAAAATAGAACCAGCGGATGGCTTTTTATGCGATTAGTACACGGGACGGTGCAAAACGCCAAAGAGGAAAGCTGTAGGCACCCTACACCCTTAACAAGAAGCCACAGGCAAGCTTTCTGCACAAATCCTCTAATCCTATTGATCCTGCCTGAAAAGCAGCGAGGCTGGTCGGCAACACAGAAGGGTGGCGATCGGCAGCAAGTGCACGCGGCAGGCACTGCACGCTTCGGGAAACTTAATCATATAACCCTCTTCATTACTCACGAAATCACTTGCTGTCAATACTCCAGCCACGGCCTCCCTGACTACTGCTGTTTAAGATCCTGTCAATCTTTTCTTGCGATTTTGCCAACCAAATTCACTCAGAGCTATTTACAGGCAGTATTATCTCAGCCGATAACATTACACTACTCGTGTGGCATAGAAATAGGAAAATAAAACTCATTCTAGCCCTTTCATTCTGGCATTTTCTTTGCAAAGGCAAAGGGCTACCATTGTGAAGAATAAGAAATGGGTAGAAACACTGGCCTGACCTACTGTTATAAGTCAGAAGAGCTGATGTTTATTATTCCAAGGAAAACTTCAGTGTTAGCTGCATAGTGGCATCATTATAGTCATGACATTAACTAAGCACTGTTTCACAAACCTTGTGATTTAATTATTACCGTTATTATGCTAAGACAAAGAAAATGTGCACAAAGGAGCTAAGAGATTTGTCCATGTAAATACATCTAGTGGAGCCCAATTCAAATCCAGGTTTATCTAATATTATTGACTTGGTACTTTCCACTTAAATGTATATATTCAGTTAGTTCCCTGATAGTCATTACTGATATGGAGATAAAATCCCAGTTTAATGGCTTTAAAATGATAGGTAAAATGATATTCAATAGAGCTCTCCTGAAAATAATTTAGCTTTAGAGAATTCTTAGGAAATACCCATGTTCTGCTATCACATTTAAAGAATAGTTTGAGGGGCTGGAGTTATGGCCTAACAAGTAAACCCTCCACCTGTGACACCAGCATCCCATATGGGCGCTGGTTCAGGTCCCAGCTGCTGCTCTTCTGATCAAGTTCCCTGCTAATGGCCTGGGGAAAGCAGAGGAAGATGGTCCAAGTGTGAAGTTGCATTTGTGAGGCACATGTTTAGAGCTTGCCTGAGGTCCCTGATTTGTTGGCAGCATTCATGGTCTTCCTTTGATTGGTCCCTTTTACCATATTCTTTATGGAATTTTTATGGAGGCAGAGTAGACATGAGTCAGTCTGGGTGTTACATGCAGGTGACAGTTACTTTTTACTTCATACTTAATACTCCTGGAAAAGAAGCCTTTAGAGACAAGACTGAACATCCAAATACTGTCTATAAGTGAAACAAATGACCTCATGAGACTGGTGATTAGCATATTGAATGGTTGGTGATTAGGGATTTGTAGGGCTAGTCCCACCACTCCTTCAATTCAGTGGATTAATTTTAGTAAACAGTTATTTGCAGCCATAAAAGCAGGAAAAGGAAACTTTAAACTAAGGATGCAGGCTGGGAGGCTGCACATGATGGGATCATGTGTCTGCATTCAAAGCACTAGGCGGGGCCAGTTTCATCCTCAGCATTCCCTTTTCTTCTGTTTTAATTAAAAAAAAAAGGAGGGGGGTGTGATTGACAAAGACATGGGAATTTTATTTTTCATTATCTCCACATTTCTTTTTACAGACAAGATCCCTTCTTAAAGGATCTAGCAAAGCAACTTCTCAACAGGATATTGCTAAACCATCAGTCTGCTTCTATTCATGGAAACACAATAGAAATTGTGGCACATGAGGAATCAGGATGTCAATCAATAGTTAGGACAAATAAATCTTGTATATTATTGCTGAACAATACCCCATACTAGTTGGAGGTATGGCTGTAAAACCCCCAAACTGAGTCTGTTCACCTGACCCACAGAAATCCAATCACTGACATCAGATTGGTGGAAGAAAATGGGTGTTTTTTGCAACGTGCAGAGCAAGGAGCTGGGTAGCTATTGCTTAATTCCCAGGCTCCCTGAGGAGTTAGGGGTGAAAGTTCTTAAGGATTTGAAATTGGGATTGAAACGTGTGTGATCAACTCTTGTCCAAGTTCCTGGACAGTCAGTCGTGCTCATGACCTTCCTTTGATTGGTCAGTGATGCCATGCTCTTTAAAGAATTTACGGTAGCCAAGTGGGCTCCAGTAGGTCTGAGGGTTTATGTGAAGGTGGAAGCTACATTCTACCCAGACCTGGAATTCCCCTACACAAATCACCCAAGGACAGCACTGGACATCAAGTTTCTTATCTACTGGAGAAACAAATGACTCCTTAAATCCAGTGATTAGGATCTTAAAGGTCAGTTGGATCACTCCCTAAGTCAGTGAATTCCCTTTGATAAAGGACAGGCAAGGACACCTTGGGCTAAGGCAGACAGACAAGAGGCTGGGTTCTGCTTTTATATTATAGGGGCTCAGTTTCAATATGAAGATGTGAATGTCTGAGAAAGTATAACCAATAGCTTGGGGATGTCTAGGAAGATAATATAGAGCAGGTGGCATTCAACATAGTCTTTTTAAAATATTTATTATATAAATGGAACAGATGTATTTCATTCAAACATTTGTAAGAATATAATGATACTCCCTACTCTACTATCTCTCCATCTCTTGCTCCCACTCTCCCTCCTCTTTCCTTTCTTCAAATCTACTGCCAAATTGTTATAAAATATGTCTTGTATTTGTGCTATTTTGTTTAAAATATTTAAGATCTTCCTATACATTTCAGGAGAAAGCAGAGCTCCTTAGCAAATAAATATGGTCTTCCCTCTGCCCCCTGTCCACCTCTTCATCACTTACAAATATGCACACTCAAGTCCAGACATGCCTGACACACTTGCGTCCCCTGGTAGGTGTGCTACACCTCCTTCCAGGTCTTTGCTATTGAACCTTGTTCTCCTTTAGCCTGGAAACATATCCTTTTTATCCATTTTCTGGCTTAATTCATCTTACTTTTCACAGCAGATCACTCAATGCCTTTTACATAAAGCCTTCTTTTAATTCATGGATAGTATAAAATGCTCCTTTTCTATGTTCTCATAGCACTTTTCACTCATTCACCAATCCACTAAATCAGGAAATATTTAAAGGAAATTCATTATGTGTCAGTTGTTGTACCATATATTGGTATTTTACTGATCAATAAGATGAATTCCTTACTCTCAAAGATACAAATAGACAAACAGATAAGTAAACATAATAGTTCTTGTATCAAGTGCTTTGAAAGCAATAAAGCAAAGTAATGAGATGGAATAAGTGCAGGAAGATGCAGATGTCTGCTTTATAGTGTAGGAAAGAAACTCCTCTCCGGGGAGATAAGATTTGCACTGAGAACTGAATATAAGAAAATGTCATGTTGAGAACTAAGGAATAGCATTCCAGACAGAGGGGATAGTGAGTACAAAGGCCCTGATAATGAGTTTGACAAGTTAAAGTAAACGTAGAAGACCAGCATAGATTCTTATCAATATGCAATAGTCTGTGATAATTTCATTCACACTTTAGGCTCCATGAGATTTTTATATTTGAAGCCCCTAATTCTCATTAGCCAGTACATTACCTGCCTACAATTTATTATGCACTTATAAATATTTGTTGAAAAAAAGATTTATTTTTAATACTTTTTTCATAGTTATCAGCTTCTTAAGTTTAGGAACCAAATTTATATGTGTTATTGACAACTATCACTAAACAACACAAAGAGGGTGCCAAGCAAAAAAAAAAAATTTTTTTTGACTGAATGAATGAGTGGATAATGCAGACACTTAAAGCACTAAATCTTACTGATATTTATGCTATCATTTTAACTATAAGCTAATTTCTAAACTATCCCCTATGTCCTTAACCTGGTTTCACATTAGAACAGAGGAGAAACAGAAAGATAAGGTGCTGTGCTCATCACCCGTTGTCCTGTTCACACCTCATTGACCAAGGATGATTTCTCCTACTCCAGGGAGTAGGTAGTTTGTGATTATTTGTACTTATAGTGGCACTGCCAAAAGCCTTGGGAGGACTATACTATTTATTGGTTAATGGTTAATCCCAGGTTTCTTCTGCTGCCACTGAGAAAAATGGTGCAGGCTGAGAAGAGGATCAGGAATAAAGTAAGTTTTCAGTAGGGGGCAAAAGCAAAATGTGTCATATGAACTTTAGTAAATCCCTGGAATCTATATGCATTCACCTAAACAAAAAAAGAAATGGAAGCAAGAGTTTGGTGGTCATAATTCTAATGGTAACACTGTATTTATATTGAGAATATACATTTGTAATCAACAAATAGAAGGATAAAATAATTATGTTTGAATTGTCTATTTCTATTTCCCTTTTCTGTATGTGTTCCTAGCTTTCATACGGTTTCATTTGGTGATTGATCGGGATGAATATCTTAATGGATATGAAAGTTTTCATTGTATTTAGAGATGAGAATAATGAAGCTCAGACATAGGAATCAACAGCCCAAAGTTACTTAACGACTGGATGGGATTGTAGAACTCTTATTCTACTATATCGCCTTTTACATTTCAAAGATTTTACCTGAAATTCAGTTTAACCATAAAGTGGGAATACCATATTTATTTCATAAAATATTTGTTGAAATTTAATTAGATATAGCTTTTCTTCTCTCAGGATAGACTCTAAAGGAATTGGTAGATTATGCTCATTATGACAACTTAATGATGGCACTGATGATTTTCTACCCAAAACTTGCTTCACTGGCTCCAACATGGGCACCAGCCTTTCTCCTAATTGTTTCTAAGTCACTTCATCATGGGGCACTATAGTTTAGGAATTTGGCTCCAAATAAACACAGCTTCTAGTCTTGATCTTCTAACTCATTTTTCCAGTGATACTAACCAGCATAAGATCAAGAATAAAGCAATTTTTCGGCATGGGTCAAATAAAAATTGTGTCATATTACGTACACCAAATCCCCAGTGTCTGTGTGCATTCACTTTAAGAAAAAAATAAAAAAAGGACATTCACATCTTCCTACCCTCACCTCAGAGCCTACATGAGGGATATGTTTTCCTTCAGACACTAAGTCATGGCTGTATTCCTGTGTGATTATCTAAACCACCCTCCCCAGAGCTGGAGGTCTGCTTTTGGAATCCAGACATGATGATATGCTATTGTTAAAAGTTCCATCAATTTTCCAGGACATCAATTCCCTAAAAATCTAAAATGACCAGTGGGGCAGAGAAGATGATTGGGAAAAATCATGCTTGGGTTTCACCTGTATTCTAGCCACTAGACAAGACTATTTATTTGATGATTTGTGTTTTATAATGAAAGACCTAATCTCAAAAGCTATTAATCTAAATATCAGTCACTACATCAAACCACCTCCTTAAAACATCGTTAAATGCATTTAATAGTTAATTGTATCTTTGAAAAGTGCTGATAAAAATAAAGAAGATAGACAAGTATGTTATTTTAAAATGTGTTCTTTTCTAAATACTTTGGCATCTTCATAACAATTTAAATTTATTGCTAGGTAATAGGTTGAAAGTCTGAGATACTGTAATATGTAATACCGTATGCTTTGGTAAATGTTTGCCCACATTTATCTTTCATAATTTCTCATTTGCTCTATTGGTTATATTCTTAAAATCTTCCTTTGATTAGCTGTTAACTTTCTTTAGGTTGCCCTGATGTGAAGCCAGTTAATTTTCTTTTCCCCTCTTTGAAGAAAAAGAATTCTTTGGATGCTTTACATGAACATATAAAAAGCAAAATAATCTTCATGGAAAGTAAATTCTGAAAATATCAAAAAGATAAAGACTGGCAGATAATGTCATAGGAGAAATCTTGAAGAGTTTGAACATTGTTAAATTGTGGAATTTTACCATTCAATCATTTTATATATTCATAATATCTTGATATTCCTGCCAAACATGTAGTTATAAATTCCATTTTTAGGGATCAGAACACAGATGTAACATTTACTGTGTTCTGATCCCTAAAAATGGAATTTTTAACTGAATTAGACGTACAGCTTGCCCTTAAGGAGCTCACCATGTTGTAAGAGAAAAGTGAAAGCATACAAATTCAGTGAATATTGTAACTTAACAGCTTTCCTTTTGCTTACCATGTTGGCTTCTCTTACAATATTCTCTTTTGCCATCTACTTAATATTTTGTTTGTCCTGCTGGATTTCTTCCCAACACCTACTGGTTGAACTACCATCAAGCATCTGTCCTATTGCTAAACAGGCTTTTTGTCTTTCATCCCCAACTCTTCCAAATGACCTTGGTCTTGACAGTTTTTTCATGAGCCAGATCCAAATTCTGGCAACCTTACATGTTTGATCTTGGATTGAATTTCAGCTTCAAGGCCTTATTCCTGGGATTCTGGGCACTGAGAAAGCATCTCAGTTTAAACCAAAGAGAGAGACATAATGTAAGGTAATTTATTCTTTTGTCATCCAATTGTTATGACTATTTTGAGACTGGAACCTATGTGATTGTGTTATAAATTGACCAAGTTTGCTAGTAAGATTGAGGGTAGGGTGAATTGGGAAGAAAGCAGAGAGACAGTTGGACATTTTCTGAAATCCATCAATTGCCAGAATTTTTGGACAACTACTTCATTTTCTTTGCCCTAAAATCTTTTTATTGTCATCTTGTTTCAGCTCCAAGCAAATTCCTTCTACCCTGGTCATAAACCTCTGATTCTTTGGTTGTTGTTGTTTAACAGCAGTTGGAGTCTCCTTATAGCTAACTTTCTGGTCTCATAAAGCACAGTCACTTATAACTCCTCTGATTCTGATGGAAGTTTAGTGTAATTTTTTAAATCTATAGGAAGGTGAATATGTTTTCTTTTGTGTTTGTGTGTGTGTGTGTTTGTAAATTATTATGATGAAACAAACATAGTTCCCTGGAGGTGACAGAAAAAAAGGCCAATGGGGGCAGTTGCTTGAAGTAGCTGTTAAGATGCCAAGTGAGATGACTATATTCAATATTGGTGTTCTTAGGTGGGAGTCCTGGTTCCACTCCTAATTCCAGCTTCCTGCTAACACACACCCTGGGAAGAAAGTACTTGAATCTCTGCCAACCATGTGGGAGATCCAAATTGAGTTCCAGACTCCTGGCTTCATCTGTACCAGCTCTGGGTATTGTGGACATCTGGAAAGTGAACCAGCAGATGAAAAGTCATCTCTGTCTCTCTGTCTCTTTTTTATCTCTCTGCTTTGTAAATTAACTAACTAAATAAATAATAGACCTGTGTTCTAGAGCCAGCAATTTCCCTCCCAATCCCCACCCACCATTCTCTTTGATCACAAGAATGAAAACACAGAGGAACTTATTCATAAAAATCACTAGCAATATCTGTGGGAAATTTAAACATATTAAAATTTCTAGAAATATTTTAAAGATGGTGATGCTAGAGTAAGATAAAAAAGCTTTGTAGGGGGCCGGCGCTGTGGCTCAGCAGGTTAACATACTGACCTAAAGCGCTGGCATCCCATATGGGTGCAGGTTCGAGACCCGGCTGCTTCACTTCCAATCTAGCTCTCTGCTATGACCTGGGAAAGCAATAGAAGATGGCCAAAGTCCTTGGGCCCCTGCACCCGCGTGGGAGACCCAGAAGAAGCTCCTGGCTCCTGGCTTCGGATCAGCACAGCTCCGGCCATTGCGGCAAATTGGGGAGTAAACCAGCGGATGGAAGACCTCTCTCTCTCTCTCTGCCCCTCCTCTATCTGTGTAACTCTGACTTTCAAATAAATAAATAAAACAAATATTTTAAAAAAAAGTTTTGTGGGATAAATACACAATGATCTCTCTATCTTTAACTGTCTGTGTCTCCTCTGGATAGTAATTTCTGTAGTTTCTCTTGCTTATTATTTCATCCTTCCCAATTTTTCCAAATGCAGAAAGTACGCTCTGATGATTTTAATCTTCAGCTGATCAATTTAAGAGTTCTGAGGCCCATGGGTTGTAGATAGTGTTATGAGATTGCTTTGGCATGAGAGGCTGAGTCATGATAGCTTAAACACAGTTTCTTTTAATTAGAATATAGATGCCTATAATCCATAAAATTCCATGACATACAAAAGTACTTCAAAAGTTTGTGAAAATGGAAATTAAATGTATGTTTATTTTGTTACAGCATTTTTTGAAACCCATAAGTAACATTTTCACAATCTGCAATTCCATGAACTTTTTGATGATCCCTCAGACGAACAGGAAGAAGGTTGTAGGACACAGAAGAGTGTCCATCTCAGTCATGCCTGAAATCAGAAATGAGGTCATGTATATCTGCTGGAATGGCAGATGTGTCTTTCTACAAACCTCTTGATAAGTAAATATATGCTTTGAAAATCAGAAATCAATGACTTTTCCCTTCAAGTGCTCCTATTTTAATTAAAAAATAGTTTAAATCAATGAAAGTCAGAATTAGATAGTCACAGGGCCAAGAGACTATCTTATTGATTTTTACATTTTTCAAACAACCCTCCTAGTAAGTAATACTTGAAGGACATTTAATAACTAGCTGAATACATTATAACATATTTGAGCCAGTAAAAATCTTGGAGTCACACATACATTGAAACATAGAATGCAAGATCCAGAAGGGACAATTCAAGTAGCCAACGACTGAGAAAATAGGTATATTTTATTTAACATTTGCAAAGTCCATAAATTACGAGCAGCTGCCTGTTGAGCTGTGTGTCTTTCAGGACTATCAAGAAAGAAAGCGCAGTGTGAACAGTGTCTGCTATAGGTAGAAGAAGGGAAGGCAGGAGTTTTTGTTTGATGTATTGGTCCTCCCTAATTCCTGCCTCATTCTATTTAAAAGATTTTAAAATACTATAATTTGTCTTAAATTCACATAAGTTTGAAGGTCACTTGTTAGAATTTAAGGGTTTTGTTCCCCTTTTTCTTTTTAAAGCTAAATGGTGAGTTTGAATTAGATATAACATGGAAGAGACAAAGATGTCTACTTAGTAGATTTTGGTAGCACTGGAGATAATGAATATAAAAAATCCAGTGGAAATGTGGAATTAAATGGCCACTGCTATCAGAAAGAAAGAACAATCCCTTGTTGCAGGGACCTTCTCAGTTAGAAAAACATAACTGACATGGAACCAGGTGAGATGAGCGTAGCAATTTTTTGCAGTACAGTTGAATAAAAAACTGCCTGAATTTCAGAGTTGAATCTTGGCTAAGATAGATTGGAAAAATTACCATCTGCTCTTCCATTGTCTACATATAGAAAAGGGACTTTAGTTAAAACTCATCTGAAACAGAACAGCTGAGGAGGTTTGTTGCTACAGAGCATGATAAAATTGAGGCGAACAAAAACATGGGCTGTTTCTTTCTGAGGTTGTTTCTAAATCTAATGACCAGACTTAACTACAAAGACTGGTCACAGCCAGATTACAAGTACAATTCGGATAAATTTGTTGAAGGATATGAATATTTCTCTTTCTTGTGGTCTCACTGGGCTTTAAAGTAGACTACTACACTTTAAAATCTGTAACCAAACTCGTCAATGTCTATTGCTTAGGAAAAATAGTCCAGCTGAACTAAGAAAGAACTAAACTGGACATGAAGAAATAAAACAAAGTGTTTGGTGAATATGAAGTTAAACCACACATAGTAGAAATTACTATTGAAGATACTGATGCCTTCATCATGTCATGAAAGGGCTGAAAGTTTGCCCTTCCTCTTTGTCCCGCTGTAGTCACCTGGAGTGCCTGCTTCATCCACAGAATATCACACTTAATATCCTCAGTCTTGGGGATAAACTGGTCATAATAGTTTGGAACAATCTATTATCAATGGATTATCAATATTTCTGAGGCTATTAATGGCATAGGATTAAATTGTTTACTTTGCATAATAACATAGGATTAAAGAGTTTTGAGTGGGACTCCTAAAATTTATTTCTACTTCAAAGTAATAGAAAACATGATATATATATATTAAAAATTAAGAGAATGGTCCTTAATTATATATATTCTTTATTCATGTTTTCCCCCACAGGTACTCAGACTTTAGTTCTAGCTCTACTATTACCATGTAGTAGACTTTAGACAGAAATTTCAACTAGCAATGGTTCAATTTCTTCATTTGCAAAAAAATGGAGTTTTTTTTTTATCTTTTATTTAATGAATATAAATTTCCAAAGTACGACTCATGGGTTACAATGGCTTCCCCCCCCATACCGTCCCTCCCACCCACAACCCTCCCCTTTCCCACTCCCTCTCCCCTTCCATTCACATCAAGATTCATTTTCGATTATCTTAATATACAGAAGATCAGCTTAGTATACATTAAGTAAGGATTTCAACAGTTTGCTCCCACGCAGAAACATAAAGTGAAAAATAATAGATGATTTTTTTTAAATGATGATGAAATCAGATCAGACCTATTGTCATGTTTAATCCCAGTGAGAGTCAAGTTGGGAATTGATAATTTCTTTCTTTTTCTTTTTTTTTTTTTTTTTTACAGAAGATCAGTTTAGTGTACATTAAGTAAAGATTTCAATCGTTTGCACCCCCATAGAAACACAAAGTGAAATATACTGTTTGAGTACTCGTTATAGCATTAAGCCTCAGTGTACAGCACATTAAGGACAGAGATCCTACATGAGGAGTAAGTGCACAGTGACTCCTGTTGTTGACTTTACAAATTGACACTCCTGTTTATGGCATCAGTAATCTCCCTATGCACCAGTCATGAGTTTCCAAGGCTATGGAAGCCCCTTGAGTTCTCCGACTCTTATCTTGTTTAGACACGGTCATAGTCAAAGTGGAGGTTCTCTCCTCCCTTCAGAGAAAGGCACCTCCCTCTTTGAAGACCTGTTCTTTCCACTGGGATCTCACTCACAGAGATCTTTTTGCCAGAGTGTCTTGGCTTTCCATGCCTGAAATACTCTCATGGGCTTTTCAGCCAGATCCGAGTGCCTTTAGGGAAAAAAAAAATGGAGTTTTTATGTGCCTTCACTTATTCATAAGACATTGGCAGAGATATGTGAAATTATGCATGGAAAAGTAATTTGTAGACTGTAAAGCCCAATAGAAATGAAACAACTAGTTAATTCTTTGTAGTATTAAGTTTAAAATTTCAAAGTTTATACTTCCATCTCTCTATTGTGGAACTAACAAATTGAAGATAGTCCCCAATGATAATATATTTAATCTGAAGTGAACAGTGCAATGAGAATATATTTGCCATAATAAACTAGGTATGTATTTAAGACTTCAAAAGGAAGACAAGGGTTTTCAAAGGTAAAATGAGAAGAGTTAGATAAGTTGTTTTGAAACAATTATCCTCGGCTACAAGGATCAATAGCAAGGGTGGTGTCAATCAATTGCTAGAAAAACACACCAAAAAAGAAAAAAAAAAAAGTTGCAGCTACATAACTAAGAAAATCATGCCTAACAGATTTTTTTTTTTTTTTTGACAGGCAGAGTGGACAGTGAGAGAGAGAGACAAAGAGAAAGGTCTTTCTTTGCCATTGGTTCACCCTCCACTGGCCGCCGCGGCCAGCGCGCTGCGGCCGGCGCACCGCCCTGATCCGATGGCAGGAGCCAGGAGCCAGGTGCTTATCCTGGTCTCCCTTGGGGTGCAGGGCCCAAGCACCTGGGCCATCCTCCACTGCACTCCCTGGCCACAGCAGAGAGCTGGCCTGGAAGAGGGGCAACCGGGACAGAATCCGGCGCCCCAACCGGGACTAGAACCTGGTGTGCCGGCGCCGCTAGGCGGAGGATTAGCCTAGTGAGCCGCAGCGCCGGCCCAGATTTTTTTTTTTTTATAAATTGCAGTGGCTTTTGTACATGTTTCTGGTTCTGGGGAGTCACTTCTGATAGGACTTTTTAAAGACATAAATGCAGAAAATCTCCTCTTTCACAACCTCCCAAGTTTATTTATATATTTTGTTAGGAAATGAAACGAGCAACCACATTTTAATACTGATCTCTCTCTTTCTGACTCTATCCCTCTCTCTCTCCCTTCCCCCTCTATCTATCTATCCTCATCCATCTAGTTATCTGATACTTTCCGGTCCTATACCAGGCTCCTCCATAACTACACACAAATATTTTCTTAGTCCTCTAATATCTGTTGTGCTTCATGATTAAAATCACAATTCTTGCTTTTAGTTATTTGTCCAAGGTCAACCTTGAATTTGAGAGTATATATCCCAACACAAAGCCAGCCATATTTATTTTCTGAAAAGCAGATGAGAATTTATTGATTGTGATAACCAATATCAAAGACTGAGAGTGTGTTTGCCAGTATCACAGAGATTATGCACCTGTGACTCTTCTATGTAAAATTTCATCCTAGGGATCTTGTCAAAAACTTACTCCTGGCCAGCGCCGTGGCTCACTAGCCTAATCCTCCACCTGTGGCGCTGGCACACCGGGTTCTAGTCCCAGTTGGGACGCCGGATTCTGTCCCGGTTGCCCCTCTTCCAGTCCAGCTCTCTGCTGTGGCCTGGGAAGGCAGTGGAGGATGGCTCAGATGCTTGGGCCCTGCACCCGCATGGGAGTACAGGAGAAGCTCCTGGCTCCTGGCTTTGGATCAGCGTGGTATGCCGGCCGCAGTGGCCACTGGGGGTTGAACCAACAGAAAAAGGAAGACCTTTCTCTCTGTCTCTCTCTCACTGCCACTCTGCCTATCAAAAACAAAACAAAACAAAACAAAACAAAACAAAACAAAACAAAACTTACTCCTTACCCACTTGAGTGATATTTGAGAGTCATGTGTTACGTTCAAAATAAAACTGCAAGGTGAGAGTTCCCTATAAAGTAGATCAAATATCAAATATAAGGATGTCCAGGATTGATTTTCTTAGTTGTCACATAGAATGCATCTTTCAATTTTGCTTTTTTCATTTCAGAGTAAGTGTTTATACACAAAAATCTTGGAGGACTCTTATTTTCATTTCATCGGTTGTGGGTTTTCTACAGTACCACTGCCCTTCCAAAAGAAGCAAAACACATATGATTACATTAACTTGTATTACATTATGGCACTTGGGGAGAGGACAGATAGCTTTTGGTGATGAGGTGGTTATTTCAATTCTAGCATCAGGAATTATATTTCATCATAAGCATAATTGTCCACACAAAAAACCTAAAGATTTTTTTGGAGAAATTGAATTTTAAATCACTAAAATTCCTCCATTTTCATGATTAGGTGATTAGCATGCCTCTTCTACCAACTCTTAATCATGTACTCTGGGAGGGAAGCTACCATACACACACACATACACACAAGAGACACACACAGCACTAGACCACAAGACTCAGTTCAAGCCTACACAGCAATGCAATTGGTTCATATGTGGGCCTGTGATCCAATGAGTCAGGAAAATTCACCAAAATCTTTCCTTTGGCAGGAATGAGACAACTTCTGCTATAATTACATTAAAGCATTTAGATCAGCACAACTATAAAAGGTTTTGATACAGAAGGGAGAGCCACAAGAGTAAAAACAAGCCCTGACAACATTTTTTCACAACAATTTTCATAAATATAGAAAAAAATGAAATATTATACCGTGACTACCTGATCGTCTAACATCTAGATTCTAAAATGAACATGTGCTATAATTGTTTCTTCTTAATACCTGTCCATGTATTCTCTGTCTCCATTCACTAACTCATTTAAAATTTTTAAATGATTTATTTAATTATTTGAAAGAGAGAGAGAGAGAGATCTTCCATCTGCTGTTTTATTCCCCAGATGGCCTCAACTGCCACAGCAGGGCTAGGTAAAAACTAGGAGCCAGGAGCTTGATCCAGGTCTACCACATGGGTGGCAGGGCCACAAGCACTTGGGCCATCCTCCATGGCATTTCCTATTCCATTAGCAGAGAGCTAGATCTGAAATGGAGCCACTGGGACGTGAGCCAGTACCCATATGGGATGTCAGCATTGCTGACAGCAGCTTTACCTGCTATGCCACAACATTGACCCCTTCATTTAACATTCTGATGCATATAAAAGTATGTCACAAATTACTCTGATAAAATTTCCCAAGCCCCCATATCTGTGATAGAAGACAGAACTTCCTGAATTTCAGTTATGTTAATCAAAAACTTCCCCTTTTGCTGAAGGTAGTTTGAAACTAATGGCATAGTGAGTTTTTAAATTGGCAAAGGGAGGTTTTTAAAAGACATGGTGAACTTTTAAATTAATAGTTGCACATAATTCTTTGTGATTGGATTGTTTTCCTGTTTTCTTTCCTCAGTTATCAAAAGTATGAATGAGGAAAACAGGTTAACAATTATTACAATATTTGATGGTTCATTGCAGCGACCCTTACAACACTTTCACAAAAGTGACTCCTGGAATATATCAATTTATTTTCAAAGACCTCTCTACCAAGTTGAATTTGTTTTCATAAGCCAATACTTTGACACACTGTAATCAAGAATATTGTAAATATTTCCTGTGTGTGTTACTAAAGATCATTTTCCAAATTACTGAAAATATATTTTAGAATTACAGTAGTTCCCAGAGTCTATTAATAAGGATGTATTTATGCTGTAAAAATTTAAAAGCCTACAAATTATAATGAAATCATGAAGAGATCATAAAATGTCAAATATTAGTTTAAGTGACTTCTTATAATAAAATCACTGCCTAGGAATTTTCCTAGTATGAAATATTGAAAAGTTTTTGTTAATATTCTGACTGTAGATCCCATATAAATATATTTTAATGTTATAAACCAATATTTTGTTTTCAATAATAATATAATTCTTAATAAACATTTTGAGCTTTATATAACTGATGATATTTAAGCCTGTGATAAACCTGCAATCATAATTAGTATGACACTCTCAGTGAAAAGACACAAAGGCTTATTTTTAAAAGTGCTCCACAAGCTATCAAACTAAAATCAGAATAAATGAATGGAATCTTCATTAGGACCACTGAATATAAATAGCTAGCAATCAGAGGTCACTGATCTAGTTTTTCCTATTTCTGTTTACCTCTAACTTGGTTCCAAGCAAATGAAAAGTTAATGGGAATTTTTTCACACATCAGTAATTTCATTCTTGTGAGGAAATATCAGTATCATCTTGGACCTTTTCTCTACAGATTCTTTTCATGCAGCATAAAGGATATTGTGCTTGTCTTGATAGAAATAATATGTTTTATAGAGCTACTATTTAATTACTGTTGCCTTTGCATCAGGTAATATTATAAGTTCAAACTATGTCTTCTGTTGAACTTTTCACTAGTTTTTTAAGTTCCTAAAACCCCTCGTATAGATGAGGAAACAAAGGTAAATACAGTTTAGGTAACATGGTCAAGGTCAGACAGATAAAACCATGACTAGTGGACTCCAAAGATGGTTTTCCAATAAGAAAACATAATAAGCATTAAGAAGACATCTGTAAACACCTCAGATGCCAAAACCTCTTGATGAGAAAGATACTTTATTTGATGTTAAAGCCAGACATTCTCTGCCTATGATCTCATCAGTCTCCTGCAGGTACTAAATGTGAGAGTAGAAGCTGATTATAATGTAGTGGTCCACGGGATACTGATAGTTCTTAATGTAAAACTAATGGTCAATTATAGAAGTCCACACACTAGACAGACAACTGGAGGATCCTTTTAAACATAGACATAGACATATATACTCAAAAACCTAAGGACTGCAGTTTGAAGGTAATTCAGAAAGAACTGTTGGGAAGGTTAGACCAAAAATACAAAGTACACTGTGCATCATATTACTCAATAAATCAGAGATGCTCATTTTTTATGGTTTTAATAATGGAAGCAATCAACCAGGACATTTTATTTCCTAAAGGTGATCTGGGTCAGTTCAAGGAGGCCAGTGTGTCTTTTGTGCTTTGAAGCCAGATAGTTGAAAGACTGACTTGATTGCAACATCTTTTTCTTGAACTCACAACCTCAGCATCTCCCGCACACACACTGCCTTATAAATACTGCACGCTATCGATTGCACCATCATGTCTTTTCCTCTACCTTTGTAAACTTCTCTGCCTGGTATCCCCACTTTGTGATCCTGAGTTACAGTGAGAAAACTAAAATGAGCTAGGAGTTGGTATTAGCATACATTTTCTCTGTCGTGGTTGGGGTGCTCAGTGAATGAATAGACTTTCCAGTTCTGTAGGAAATGCTAAACTAGATGCTAAAACAGATATGATATTGAAATAAAAACACATCCCTGGATTCTAGTTCCTTCTCCCCTTACTGGAAAATATGCCATTCACTTTATACTTCATTCCAGATGTATCAATGCCTTAGACATGTTCTGTGTCTTGTTGGCTTTTTCTTTTTATGTCAGACACACACCAGTCTTACAAACTAGTGTAACTACCACCTTTCTCAGCGAAACCAATGTGTAATTGAATCTAATATGTGATTCCTTCAAAATCAGTATGGAGTGGTTCCACAATATGTTTATGAAACATACATTATATGGTGGCTGGCGCTGCGGCTCAATAGGCTAATCCCCCGCCTTGCGGCGCCAGCACACCGGGTTCTAGTCCCGGTCGGGGTGCCAGATTCTGTCCCGGTTGCCCCTCTTCCAGGCCAGCTCTCTGCTGTGGCCAGGGAGTGCAGTGGAGGATGGCCCAAGTGCTTGGGCCCTGCACTCCATGGGAGACCAGGAGAAGCACCTGGCTCCTGCCATTGGATCAGCTCAGTGTGCTGGCCGCAGCGTGCCGGCCACGGCGGCCATTGGAGGGTGAACCAACGGCAAAAGGAAGACCTTTCTCTCTCTCTCTCTCTCTCACTGTCCACTCTGCCTGTAAAAAAAAAAAAAAAAAAAAAAGAAACATATGTTATATGGTAACAGCTGACCAGTATCTTGTATCTAACATAGAATCATAGAGACATGTACCTAGCCAACATGTAACTTATGGCCTAATTTGTAAGAGGATAAAATGTAAATGTTACCCCTACATTGGCCAAGTTTTCTTTCTAAATCTTAAAATATTTTTATTCAAGAGTAAGGTAAAATACATCACAGACATTTAGTATATCAAATATGAAACACAATTAAATCCTGGGATTACAAATACCTCTCAGGCCATATGACATGACTTCACCCATTTCCATAACAAGCATCACTAATTGACACTGGCCATCTTCCTCATTGTATTTCTGTGTGTACTCAAACTCTGTCACAAACAGCTTTCTAGACAGGAACACTCAAGTATTAGGAAAGCCATACATAGTCTCCCTTTTTTGCCATCTTTCTTTTTTCATTTTTATTTACTTATTTGAGAAGGAGATAAATGACGCAAGTACCTACCTGCTGGTCCACTTCCCAAATGCTCTCTATGGCTAGGAACTCAACCCAGTCTCTCATGTACCTGGCAGTAACCCAATTATTCAAGCCATCATGCCTGCTTTCCAGAGTTGAAATTAGCAAGAAGCTCAAATTGGAAGCTGGAGCCAGGTATCAAACACAGAAACTTTGATTAGGGCACAGGTGTCTTAACCACCAGGCCAAATGCCTGCTTCCTTTGCTGTTCTTGATATTCTTCACTAGATACCATTTGTCAAATGTTGCAAGTGACTTTTGGATAGGTCAAATAAGTCACCCCATTTGACTCAGTTTGGCAGACTGGAAAGCTGAAATTTGTAAATGGTGCTCTCAAGTTTATACAATATAGCATTATTTTCTATCTTACATGACATCCTCATATAAAGCACCTCTAAAATGGAACAAATCAGATAATATATGTTTGGAAGAGGGGTTTTATAATGACTCTATAGTAAAGTCACAGTATGGCTGAATAATTCTATTTAATTTTTCTTTTTTAAAAAAAAAATTGCTTCATGAAATTGCTCTCATCCTGGTATCCTCAGAAATGAGGTTCTGTCTCCATGCCTAGAGCAGAATTCTAAGTTCTTCTCTGGAGTGCAAAGTCTGGGACTCATGGTTAATCACATTTAAGTCTCAAGCTTAGAGTTTGATATGACAGTTAAGTAGGCTGGATGAATCTGGCTCTTGCATAACATGGGACATTTTTATGGCCAGAATTACTCCAATTTTTACTTAGACCTCCATCTTCAATATTATAAGAATGAAGGAAGCCTCATGTCTGAATTGATGTTGTATAACAATATTTTTGTATAGGAATCATACTTCTCAAAATTACTCCAAAACAAATTCACCACAAATGTCTTAGCAGTTGTACTAAGAAGGCTCCTACAGAATTGAAACAAGTGTCTACAGAACCCAAGAAACCAGTCAATAGTGCTGAATAGCTTTTCAATTCATTTAATCTAATGCTATGCTATTTCATTTCATTGTCATTCCCAGTGATATGAAACAATTATAGTAAACAAGTGTTACTTTGATGAATCTTATAATTAAATTACCCAAAATAGTGTCTAGAATACAATACAAATGGTTTTGTCCCATTTTAATCTTATTTGTGTCTTCATTTCCCATCTATGTAATGTATGTACAAACAGCATAAGGTCACATACACAAAAAGCAATGCTAGAAACCAGATCAGATCCCAAATATTTTTCATTCCAAAGTCTGGATTATGCTGCCTTCTGTTTTGTGCCAAGGAAGAAGAATGTGTGTCTTCCTTATTGTGTCTTACTCTTGAGATATACATTAAAAAGGCCTGGGCTAGAGGCCTTAATGAGTCTTAGCCTTGCTAAACAGTTTGTTCATTAGATAGGAGAGCCACCTGGCCACAGCTGTGGGCTAGAGGAATGAGCTGCAGCCTACAATGCAGGCATCTCACAAGTCCTGGCTGCTGCTCTGCTTCTGGTCCAGCTCCCTGCTAATGTGCCTGGGAAAGCAGCAGCAGAAGGCCCAAGTATTTGGGACACTTGCATCACAATTATGAGGGTAGGTCTGGGTCTTGTCTACTCCGTTTCTGATTCCATGTCTTTCTAGTGCATCCTGGGAGGCTGTAGATTATGGCTCACATGCTTGGGACCCTGCCAACTACTTTAGAGACCTGGATGGAGTTCCTGGTTCCTGGCTTTAGCCTGGTCCAGTCCTGGCTGTTGCAGGCAATTTGGGGAGTGAATCAGTACATGAAAGATCTCTGTTTTTCTGTTTCTCCATGTTGTTCTGCCTTTCAAATAGATGAAAATCAAATAAACATTAAAAAAAGAAAAAAAAACATTGACTGCAAGGGGAAAATAACAACCATGCTTTGTGAAGTGTGGTGAATATCACCCAAATCAGGTGAATGAGGTTATATGGTTGGTAATGGGATATTGGGAAATTGTGTTCCACCCAAAAGGACACAAAGAGGAAAACACAGTAGCTCACCTGTGTTACTTAGGTTTAAGAAGCAGACCCTCAGTTTAACCAATCAAAATATCAAACACACCCAGAATGAATTTCATTCTGCAAGGTATCTAGCTTATAATATTCAAAAATTTGAACACTGAGGAAATAGGCTAGTCTGAAGGAGATTGGGAAGGCACAAGTAGGTAAAATGTATGATCCTATATTGGTTCTTTAGGCCACAAAAAAACAAGGTGAGATAATTGATGAAACATGAATGGGATGTAGGCTTATTGGTAGGAACATATGGGTATTAATTTGCTGGTTTGCCTTCTTGTTGCAGTTATATATTAGAGAACCCTTGTTTGTGAGAGATGGCCATTGTGGTATTGAGAATAATGGTGTGATACAGAATAGGAATTACTATTCTGATAGCATTCTGCAAGCTTTAAATAATTCCAACATTTTTAAAGTGTGTTCATTTGACAGTAATTTATGTGTACTCTAATTTCACTATTTGCCATACGCACCCATCTGAGCATACCGCACATGTTCACTAATTTAATCTCCACACCAGCTTTATTAGGTAGGGTGCCATTATTGATCCTATTTTACGGATGCAGAAACTGAGGTACAGAAGGATTTTGAGATTGGTTAGTATTATCCAATTGGTGTCAGAAAGAGAAGTTAACCCAGGCCTAGTGTTCATAAATTGTGTTCTTGGTCACTGACCAAACAGAGGTAACTACACCTGTAAGTTTAATAGTATAGCTACAGCTTAAGTCTTTGAAGAGATGGTGTTTATAAATTAGATTCATTTTATTTTGGATAGACAATGCTATTGATAATTTTTGATGAGTATTGGTCTTAGTGCTAGATAGGATTCAAAGTATATTTTAAAATATTTAAACAGTTTCTAAATTTACCCACAAAAATATTTACAGGGAATTATCAGAAACTAGAAAAACAAGAATGGGTACATTTTATGGTAGTAAGATCATAAGACATATTCAAATAAGATTACCCTGGATAAGAGTAGTTTATGCTTCGGGATTTTATATTCTTTGATTTCCTGGCAAGTTTTAAAATTTAGTAATGTAGTCATTATATAGGGAGGAAACTTCTCCTGGGCCTGAACTTCATTTAGAAAATAGGATAAGAATCCTAAGTGATAGCATTGTGTAAAAAAAAAAAAAAAATTAAAATAAGTGTACCAAGCATCAATACTATTATAAAGTAGGGGTTCATTAACTGCAAATTTCACTTGATTAACTTTCCTAAATTTTTGAAAGGACAGTTCTTTAGTAGGAAGGAAAAGGAAACTGAGGATCTTGTAACTTTCAAAATTGGGAATATATTATTTCTATACGGTATTTTGACATCCATGACTGTAGTATTCCCTTGCTTGGGATATTCAATCTGCTATGACAACTACTTATTTGCAAAGTCAAAGTGGATAGAAGGGGCAGGGAGTAGTGAGCAGTTGTTGGTAAGTTAAAGATGCTAAGTCAAGTAGAACATGCTGATCAGGTGCATGGGAGCACTGACAGTCCTTTGCCTGCTTCTCTTTCTGGTGCTGGCATCCATGCTCTGTCACAAATGTAAAAGTTTTAGTTGCTGAAATCTGAAAGTCTTGGCTGGCCCTTGAGAGGAGTGGTCCCCAAAATCCCAAGCCATTTTTGCAAGCTGGGTTTTAAAAACCTATGGCTTTTGAGTGTATTAAAACTTAAGAATAATGACTACAGCACCTTTCCTCTTTAACTGCTTCCATCTCTGTGTCACAATGTCATTCCCAGCTCTGAGTACTTAACTGTAATTTCTCACTCAGTGACAAAACTCCAGATTTGTTGGAGCAATTTTGGCATTTGAAATGACACAGGCTCCCTATATTACTGTGAACCAAGGTATCCAGAAGCCCCTATGAATTTCCTATTTCAATATGCACCAGATTTTCACATTCTGAAATGTTTCTTATGGGAACATGAGAAAACAGTTATAATTAAACTTAAGTAGAGAGACTATTTTTAACATACACTCTGGGATATATTCTAAGAAAGGGCCTTGAAGGCAAACCCTACATTAGCAGGCACATGGGGGTCCCAGATTCAGAAATTCCAGTTCCTTCCCCAACAGCTTAACCTTATAGATTTGGTAAATGCAACAGAAAATGTTTATTCTGGGCAAGGATAAAGAAACAAGGACCTTCATTTTTCCCAGTCCACAATTGACTTTAAAGCAATGCATGCATTTTTCTGGATGAGACAGAAACAGATTTGCATTCATTTATAAAAATGCCATCTTACTCAGGAATTAAAGCAAAGAATTTCCAAAGAATCATCTGCTACTCACTTGTGGAAGAAAGTAAAATAGTCATCATATTCTGAGAAAGAAAAAGATTTATCTGTGGCTCACCCACTTCACTCTTCTTTTCTCATGGGTCCAGGAAAAGGCTTTTTGCTTGTCAATTATCCACATTTACTGTATTTTCTTGCTGTAAAAAATAACCACAAAGTTGGTGGCTTAAAACAACACAAATTTATCATTTTTAAGCTATGGTAGTAGTAAATCCAAAATGGGTCCCACTGGGCTAAAATCAAGGTGCCAGCCAGGATGTGTTGTGTATGGTGACCATAGGAGAAGATCAGTTCTTTCTCATTCTTCATCTTCAAAGCCAACAGCAATAACATCTTCAAATATCTAATCTGTCTTCTCTTCTGCCTCTGTCTTCCATTTATAAAGGTCACTATGACAACAAAAGGCCTACTTGAACAATCCAGGATAATAGTCCCAACTAGAGGTCAGCTAACTAGCACCTTAATTCCATTTACAACCTTAATTCCCTATAACATGTAGCATGACATCTTTATAGGCACTGGGTACTAGGAAGTGGTCACGTTTACGTGGCTATTATTTAGCCTACCATACCAATCAATCCAAAGTCAATGGATGTTAGTTCAGTCATTTAAAATGAATATTGTTGATGGCATGCTGTGCTCTGTGTTAGATTTAAAGAATGGAATATATGTTTACTCTCAGCGGTTTTACTTTAAATTTCTTATATTTAATCTGTTATCTCATAGACCTTCCATGTGACAGGTGAAAAGGGATGAGGCTGAATGTCACTAGGAGAGAATTATTTGGATTTTTACCTTATTTATCCCCTCCACCAAAGGAATGTTCTTGTATAAACAGCTTACATTTACATTGAATCTATTCACTCATCTGAAAATGAAGTGATACATGTTTTGATGATAAAAGCATTTCATGATTTCATAATAAGTTTTGTTTTACCTAACAATTCTGTAAGGTAAGTGGAAATAGAATCCAAATATTGAAAGTGTCTTTTAGCAGAAAATGGTTTACTTGAAAAGTGAGAGACTGACTGTAACTATGTATCCAGAATTTAGATACCTTAACTCTATGAATACCATGATCTTAAAAAAATATTGTAGCCTCTATGGTATGAATTATAATGTACAAGCAATAAATAAATTTTCTCCAATTTTGTTTTGAATGAAAATTTAATTCCCTCATAACTGCATCAAATATAATAAAAATATGGAAATAAGAATGAAGAGTATCCAACCACATAAAGATGAATTAAGTTCACAATCATCATGTTTAGTTAAGCCAAACACAACCATTAAATTCTCAAAACAAGATTATTTATTACGCAATTACATTTTTTATGAAACACAAAACAGGTAGGATAGTGATAGGCCTTTAGAGAGCTTAAGGACTGGAATCCAGCCCAATAGGGAAGATTCTGGGGTGATGGCAATGTTCTGTTTCTTCATTGTAGTACTGACTATGATTTGTGAAAATTTAAGGTATCACACACATGTAATATATGTATTTTTCTATATGTTATGTTTTACTTTCTAAAAAATTTAAATGGGTTTACCTGAAGATGAGAAGAAATAAATTTATTATTACATAAAAAACAAACAGAAAACACCACAACACCCTTTAGCCATTATAACTACTCTATGAATTTATCATTTTACTATTTCCTTAAGATACAAAAATAAGTGCATCATGGAGTAATTTTAATTGATTGTTTCATATGTTGAGGAATATTCATAAACATGGCAGAGGCTTATAAGAAAATTACCTAGCAATGTTTGTGAAAGCAACATCTGAGAATCTGAAGGGAAGAACTGTCATCCTGTTGTTTGAATAGCATTTTAAGTTTCACGCTCTATTCTTATGTCATTTCTCTTCCAAATTTCTCTCCCAAGTTGAACAATAATATCACTAAGAGCAAATTAAGCTTTTTTCTTGAGGTTTATAAAATTTGTATAACAAGCACTGATTTTTTTTTAAAAAGAGCTGTCTGTCCCAAGGACACTCTATACTACCTTCTTATGGTATGGAGTGGGCCATAGTGATACCACTGATTAACCCTCCATAGTCCAGCAAGTCATAATGTTGGCATCCTATGAAGGAAGATCAAAAATACTTCCCATTAAAATAGTCCAAATGAGGTAATGATTAGGTAGATCTAAGTAAATGATCTTCCATTCTATCATGAGGACATTATAGCATATATATTTAATGAGGTTTTTGTTGAAAATGATGCCTAATTTGTGAATTAAACCAAACAAGTTTTAGGGGAATACCAGATTAGCTTCAGCTATGCTGTCACAAGACTGGTCATTTATATACAGAGAAGTGAAAAAAGAACTTTCCAGGATCTGAGACTTAATGAATGTTAGTTCTGAGTTCTTAATGAGGCTATAATGAGAAGCCTAAAGAACATGGTTTTGGAATCCATGTGTGTGCACACTGCCACGTCCTGCAGTAGAATGTGGGGGAAATTAACAAACCATTCTCCGATGCCTATGGTTTTAAAGAATTTTCTCCTATCTTGGGGGCCAGCACTGTGGCTCTGGCCTGAAGCACCGGCATCCCATATGGGCGCTGGTTCTAGTCCCAGCTGCTCCTCTTCTGATCCAGCTCTCTGCTATGGCCTGGGAAGGCAGTGGAAAATGGCCCAAGTTCTTGGGCCCCTGCACCTGTGTGGGAGACCTGGTGAAAGCTCCTGGCTCCTGGCTTCGGACTGGCGCAGCTCTGGCCATTGTGTCCAACTGGGGAGTGAACCAGTGGATGGAAGACTTCTCTCTTTCTCTCTACCTCTCCTCTCTGTGTAACCCTTTCAAATAAATAAATAAATCTTTAAAAAATTTTTTTCTGCTATCTTGAATCAACTTTTCTTTTTTGTTCCTACCATTCCACCACTGAAAACTGATGAGGATCCAGCACATAGTAAATACCCCAAATTATGTGTTACATAAATGTGTAAATGTACATTTAATCAGGTTGAAAGGAACATCATTTTGTAGCTTTTACATTATTTTCTTTGCAAAGATGTGGGGTATAGACACCCACGTTGGAATCAGAGGTTGGATATTAATGATTTCATTTTGAACATAAACCCTGTTCCTGACAAATTGATTTCTTGGAGGATTCAAGGGCTTCAAGTAATCATCAGAGATAGTTTGATGATATGAACCTTTCCTGGCAAGAAGTGAGTCAGAATGCTTGGTTACACTGCAGAATATCCATGAATTCATCAGCATAAAATATATTTTATATATTATAAACATATATTCTTGAACATAAAGAATATATATATAGAGAGAGAGTGAGCAAGCATACACTTAATTTGATAAAGAGTTTCCTGGACCACAAAAATATTCTGAATCCAGAATATTTGTCAAGTCCCAATGCAGCTTAAATACCACAGTTTCCTGGGAACTCCTAAGGGTAGTAATAATCTTCTTTGTGAAACATCCATTTACCAATATTTGGGAAGTATTTGTTGAGATTCACCACGTTTAAAAAGACCAGCTCATAAGAAGTTGAAGATAACCAGGTCAATAAACCCTGGACTCATCATTCCATAACTCCTCTACATCTAGCATGACATTTAATCAAAGTAATCTTATACTAAATACCTACTGTGAGTGAGATGTTTTCATAGATATGAAAATGCAAGTAGAAATATCCTTGTACTGGAAAGACTCTCCTTTCTACCATCTGCCTGACAATCACATGATGTGGACCATATACTTCTGTCAAACATTGCTGGGTGGTTCTAGTCTTCCCTGTAAAACAAAAATCTCAATTTGGCCTTGAAAACCAGCCATAATTATTCTCAGCTTAAACTTGTACTCTACCTTATGTCTGGCAACACATTTGGCAAGTTTAGGAGAATCTAAAGACAATCATTGAATCTTTGGAAAATTTCCAATGGTTTACCAGAAAGAACACCTTCCTGAAATGGACAGTCCTTGGCAGTCATGGATTATGACCTGTATAATATTAAGCTACTCTCACTGGCTGTCAGCTAAAAGAGACAAGCTTTCCTATAGCCTCAAGAGAGAGTGCAAGTCAGAGCAACTGGGCTGGCTAAAGTTCCACATGAGCCTTAATAGTGGACATGAATCATGCACTAGAGTTGATCTTAAGGTTCAAAGTTCAGAAGAACATAACTGAGCAGACTTATAAAGTTCAACTGCCCCCGTAGAAAAGACAGTAAAGACCCTCACTGTTTTGGCTCAATGGCATACTTCATGAATTTCCTAAGTAGCTTCATAGTCAGTTCTCAACTTAGATCATAATTACCAGTTAAGAAAATCGTCTGACCTCAAAAAGATAATGCTGTGTTTTAATTTGGAAAGACTATTAGAAACTTAGTTTATATTTTGAGGCAGTGGCAAGTTGACAGCTTGGGCTTTGAAGGAAGGTATAAATGCATGTATGTCCACTCACCATTTTCTGACTATGGGCACCTGGATAAGTAAGCTGAACTATACCTAGGTCTCCTCATTTACAAAACTGAGGTGTAAATTCTAAACACTGGGTGAGATTGCTGTAATGGTTAAGTAAAATGCCGTGATATCTTACACAGAGTTCCTCACACAATTTAGTGAAGTTGGAATTAAAAGATAAGCTTGCTTTGATGCAAAAAATTGAAATACATACATAACACAAGTCTTCACAAGGTTCACAGAAAGATGGAAAATATTATGGAAAAAAACTTTAGATTTTAAATATTTTACACCAAAATAAACTTATCTTTTAATTTAGTTTTTCCACAAATATTTTGATGTAACCTCCTGTATATAAGATTTGTTATGAAGAAAATTTATTCACTCTTGTATTACTGTACATGAATGGTGGTTATGCTTTATATTGGAGAATCTGTATAAATCTAGAGACATTAGGCCATGAATGTAAATTCTATACATTTTATCTTCTAAGCTGTTATCTAAGACTGTTTTTACATCTCTAATATGCACCCTATTTTCTGGGATATAAAGGAAATATAATAAAAAATTGCTTAACACTAAACCTAACTTATTCTCTCTCTTTTTAAAGGTTTCACTTATTTGAGAAGCAGAGTTACAACAGAGAGGGAGAGACAGAGAGGTCTTCCATCTGCTGGTTCACTCTCCAAATGGCTGCAACGGCTGGAGTTTGGACGATCTGCAGCCAGGAATCAGGAGCTTCTTTCGGGTCTCCCACATGCATGGCAGGGGTCCAAGCACTTGGGTGCATCTTCTGCTGCCTTCCTAGGCCATAAGCAGAAAGCTGGATCAGAGGAGGGGCAGCTGGAACACGAACCGGAACCCATACGGGATACTGGCACCACAGGCGGAAGCTTAATCTATTATACCATAGCACTGGCCTCACCTAATTTTTTCTTGACATTCAATATGCCTGGACCATTTTATTCTAACTGCGCCTTGAGATTTTTGTTTTTTTTCTCTGAGTTTTGCAATTTAAAAATAAGCCAAGATCCAGCGATCTAAACCATGATTCTGGCTGCTGCTGTTTATACTGAGAGATATACTTTTGAAAGATGTTTCTACAAAATTTGTTTTGATGATTTGTTCCAATCAGTTTCATAAAGTGTGAATAACTATGGCTATTCACAATGGCAAATACTTGATATTGCAATCTCAAATACCAGGGAGATGGTCCATACTCTTGTATGTAGGTCTGACAAGTTCAACCTCTGGATAAAAGCAACATCATTTCCCATATTACACATTAACAGATTGAAATTCTTTCTTCTAAAGCCTTTGTTTTATTTTCTTCACAATTGGAAATATAATCCTGGGAGAAATTGAATAGATAAGTGGTGCAAGACTGATGGTTTTTCAGGACAAGACTTTTTGGCCTGAGGAAGGTAGGATATGTTAGCAAAAGATTCCAACCTTTAAAATTCTTCTTTTTTTTATTTTTTTTTGACAGGCAGAGTGGACAGTGAGAGAGAGAGACAGAGAGAAAGGTCTTCCTTTTGCCGTTGGTTCACCCTCCAATGACCGCCACGGCTGGTGCACCGTGCTGATCCGAAGGCAGGAGCCAGGTGCTTCTCCTGGTCTCCCGTGGGGTTCAGGGCCCAAGCACTTGGGCCATCCTCCACTGCTTTCCCGGGCCACAGCAGAGAGCTGGCCTGGAAGAGGGGCAACCGGGAAAGAATCCGGTGCCCTGACCGGGACTAGAACCCGGTGTGCCGGCACCACTAGGTGGAGGATTAGCCTATTGAGCTGCGGCGCCGGTCCCAACCTTTAGAATTCTAACGACCTTGATTTGAACCAGGTTGCACCAGTTTTCAATTATATGTCTCTAGGTGATAAATTTGTTACTCATGTCTTCATTTGTAAAACTAGGGTAGATAGATATAAATAAATGAATATATTCTCATGTATCTTAGACATAGATATGATGATTTTTATTCATTTATGCTTTGATTGTTTACCCAAGAGAGACCATTTAACTAGGTTAATATTCCCACCTAATAAGACAGACTGAAGGTGCTAAATAATCATGGTTAGGGTCGTCAGTCTATAAATTGAGCTGATTTCTATAGAAAGTGTTCCCAATTGCCATTATTATGCTTCTGCATTTCAGGAGCAAGATCCCTGAGAAGAGAAATTGGTTTTAATAGAAAACAAGGCCAATTAGGAGATAGGAAATGTAGGATAAAACATAAAGGAAATGAATTATATTTCTCATGCTGCCCAGTGTCCGCTTCTGGATGCTAATGATTCTGATAGTCAGGTAGGTATATTGTGAAGGGGAGCTTCTAGTTTTCTTTCAGTTGTCTTGCTAGTTTTTGGTCAAAATACCCATCACCAAATACATACTATGTTGCTGTGATCTTCATGTCACAGATTACCTATCACTTGTAACATGTGTTTCCACATATTTGGAAGAAGTTAGTGATGTTTTCTAGGGACAGAGTCTGTCTAGTGGTAATGTTGTTCCCTTATGATTTGAATTCTTTCCATTTCACTAGTAAAATCTACTTCATTCTCTCCATATTTGTAATATATTCTTTATTCTATAGTCATGAAGGTTGTATGATTAAATTCAGAAACCTTTTACATATATATGAATACACACGGCCATGCATGTGCACACACATACACACACACACACACATACCTACAACCACTTGTTAGATCTGGAGTAATCTTTCTCCAGTCTTCTTTATAGCTCAGCCACTTCTCTACCCCACATTCCCTAGACTTCCTATGTCCAAATGGAGCACACTGTCTTTTGCCTCTGGGTCTTTGAACACCATGAGCCTGCTCCTCTTTGTAGTCTGCCCATAAAATTTTGCCTTTTTAATCCTTTAATGATCAATTTAAACATTATTTCTGGGAGGTATCTATAAAAGCCTCTATACTAGTAAGATTCTCTTATATTCATTTTTTCCTACTGTTATAGTGGTATAATTTACAATTAAAATTGTGCGTATTTAAGATATTATTTGATCTGTGTATATATTGCAAAGCAAGTACCATAACCAAGCTAATCAGTAGATTCATCTCGTCATATAGTTACAATCATCTTTCTCTTTGGTGAGAATACTTAAGATCTACTCTGCTAGCATATTTCAAGTAGAGAGTCAAGTGTTGTTAACTACATTCAGTGTTATACACTAGATTTCTGTAATTCGTTTATCTTGCATAACTGAAACCTTGTGCTCCTTATCTAATATTTCACAATTTTTCCCCTTCCCAATCACAGCCCCTAAAACCACCACTCAAATCTCTGCTTCTCTGAGTTTTGTTATTTTATATTCCACATATAAGTGAAAACATGTAGTATTTGTCTTTTTGTGTCTTGGTAATTTAACTTAGTATAATGCCCTCCAGATTCATCCATGTTGTTACAAATGGTAGGATCTCATCCTTTTTAAAGGCTGAATAATATTCCATTGTGTACATATATATATACATATACATATCTCAAATACAAGTGCATATATGATATCTTACATATATAATGTCATATATAAATGTATACCTCAGGTATGCTTTATCTATTCATCCACGGATGGACTCTTTGTTTCTGTATCTTGATTTGTGAATAATGAAGTGAAGGTGAGAGTACGGTTATCGCTTTGGAATCCTGATTTTATTTCCTTTGGATATGAATATAGAAATAGGAATGCTACATCATAAGGCAATTCTACTTTTAATTTTTTGAGGAACCCATATAATGCTTTCTATAATGGCCAAACCAACTTGCATTACAACCAACTCTGTTACAAGGAATCCCTTTTATCCACATCCTCACCTGTACCTGTTATCTTTTGTCTTTCTGATAGTAGCCATTGTAATGTGTGCATCTCATTATGGTTTGATTTGCCTTTCCTTCATGATTAGTAAAGTTAAGCACTTTCAAAAATATAATATTTTTATGGCTGCTTTTGAAAAGTGTCTATTCAAGCCCTTTGTCCATTTGTAATTAGTTATTATTTGATATTTGATTATGAGTTCAATATATATTTTAGATTTTAGTCCCTTATTAAGTATATAGCTTGCATATAAAATAATTAGATGGGATTAAAATTAATTAATTAATTTTTATTTGAAAGGCAATCAGACAAACACAGAGACAGGGAACTTTCAGCCTCCAGTTCATATAACCAATGCCTGAAACAGTCATGGATGGGTCAGCCTGAAGTCAGAATCCAGTAACTCCATTTCCATTGCCCACATTAGTGGCAGCCACACAACTACTTGAGCCATCACTGCTGCCTCCCAGAGTGTAAATTATCAAGAAGCTAGAATCAGATTTAGTTCTGGGACTTAAACTCAGGCACTCAGATAGGTGATGCAGGCATCCCTAGCAATGTCTGAACCACTGTACCAAAAACTCACTCTGGAATTTTAAAGTATTATAGCATGTGGGTATGCTGACTGTCATGAGAATTCAGTGGCCAGGAATGAGATGTTATTAGCTTGTACAAAAGACTTCATAAAGAAGCGGCTGGCTTTATGGTGTAGCAGGTTAGGCCACTTTGAGTTCTGATTGCTCTGCTTCTAATCCAGCTTCCAACTAATTGAAGGCAGTGGAAGACAACTTAAATACTTGGATCTCTGCCACCCACATGGGAGACCTGGATGGAGTTTCTGGCTCCTGGCTTTGGCCTGGCCCAAACCTGGTTTTGCATCCTCCTGGGAAGTGAACCAGTGGATGAAAGATCTCTTTGTCTCCTTCTCTCTGTATCCCACTTTCTCTATCACTATGCCTTTCAAGTAAACAAATATTTTTAAAAAGACTTTATCAAGAACAAAAGATAAACTGCTTTAATTTAATGTGGTATCTATACAAGGAATTGATGGTGCATTAGATCTAGAAAACTAAACAAAAATAAGTTACTAGGAGAATCAAATTATAAGTGATTTGGTAACTCCCATGCTTAAAAAAAAAAAAAAAGTCTTGGAGAGGCCAGTGTTGTAGTAGTGCAGTGGGTTGATGCACTGCCTGCAATGCCAGCATCCGACAGGAACACAGATTTGAGTTCCAACTATTCCACTTCCAATCCAGCTCAGTGCTAATGTGCCTATGAAAGAAGCAGAAGATAGTCCCAGTGTTTGGGTCCCTGTCCACTAGGGATGAACCTCCTAACTTTGGCATGGCCTAGCCTTGGCCGTTGAGGCCATTTAGGGAGTGAACCAATAGACGGAAAAATCTCTCTTTCTTGGTCTCTCCCTGTCTCTATAAGTCTGCCTTTCAAATAAATAAATATTTTTAAAAACCTCTTGGTTAAATTATCAATTTTTTAATCATGCATATATAAAATGTTTCAATCAAAAAGAAAGAACACCTTTTGGGTTTATATTTCTTCTTTTTTTAAGTAGGTTTGTTGTATTATTTTATAGGAGAAATAAATAGAGTGCAAATATGTACATTCACAGGTATTTTCTTTAAAATCGAATAAATGTTGTACTTAATCTTTCACATTTTGTTTCTTTCAGGAGGAGGACAAATGAGGTTAATTTGCAAGGAATGCACTCCTTAGCTGATGGCATATCTCATTTCCACAATGAAAACAAATGATGTTAGTCTGCATTCTATGATTTTTTTATGTATCCTTACAAAAATTGTCATTGTGTAAACCCAAATAGTATGTATGCTATAATCCTTTTGAGTTTGTATGATGTTTAATAGTTTAAGCTCCATTTTTGATACAGATTTGCATTTCAACCCCACTGTGTGACAGCAGAAAAGCTGCATTACTTCTGTGAATCTTGGTTTTCCCAAAGGCTGAAATATGAGCCATTATTTTCAACACTTTACAGTTATTGAAAAGACTAAGATAATATTTTATAGAATTCTAAATACTTGGCTTGATAGTTAGGAAGCACAACATACACATCAGCTTTCCATTACAAAGAAATTCAGTGGGAGTTATTGATTTTGGAATTTCCCCAGAAAAACCTTCATTCATTCATTCATTGTCACTCAGCATTTATTACATGTGTCTCAGTTAATCAACAGTGTCCCCAACTAGATGAGTTTACAGAGAGCAAGGTCCTTTTCTCAATGACCTTTGGATCTAGAACATCTCATCTAGTACCTAGTGTCTGACTACAATAATATATGAACTGATAGATATTTGGGAAGATTTGCATGAGCATTCAAAAATGAAAGGCATTGATTCTGCCTGATGGCTTGTTTGGGTAAAGGAAAAGGAAGAACACCAGAGAAGCATTCCAATGGATATGACACTTCAGCTGAGTTTAAAGTACATAGGATCTTAAGCTCCATAATATTTAGATATCTCTTTATAAGGAATTTAGAAATGTAGGAATTGGTATCACAGCACATAGTGAAAGGGCCATTCTTCAGAGTTGAATTGAATCAATTCATGTGTACAACTAAAGATGAACTTCTGGAAGGGAAAGTATAATAGGGAAGATCAGAAATTCCAATTTATCTCTATGCATGAAATATACCTAGCACATCACTAAATATAGACTTGTTAATTAATTTCATTTATATACACAGAAGAAATAGATAGAGTCAGGTTGTAAAAAGGAAGTTCACCATAAATAATTCCCCATACGATTTTAGGTCATACAAATTAAAACACAAAGAGGAGGTTTAATTATCAAACTACATTTGGTCTATAATTGGCAACTTATGTTGCTATGAGTATTCAACAAGTGAGGTTTGGATATCATCTGAATAATCAAACAAATAAAAATCATTAACACTTCAAAAAAATTGCTAACAAAAATGATTTTCCATGTGAATTAATTAATGTGAAACTATCTTAAATTCATTCTGGTGAACAGTCTTGCTAGGAAATGGAGAGGGAATGGCTACTATTAAGAAAAACACTTGAACATTTCCCATATATTTATTTCCTGTAAAACATTTACACAATAAATATATCTTGTGTCTTTACAGTGATAGCAGTATTTAGTGTAAGCAAGACTAGGGTACTTGTTCAAGGCCATTGACATGGAGATTTTAGATAAAATCTGTCAGACCTCCCCATGTACATAGGCTATGGCTATAAGAAAACATCTTCTAGTCTTAACCCTTTCAATCTCTCTATTTCTCCTTCCTCTAACTATCTTTGTGTCCTTATCCTTAAGAGGAGGACAAAGAAAGGAGGAAAAACTCATAGCATAGATGCTATATCTCCCTCCTTAGTTTACTGGTTTATTGATGCTGATGAGATAGGACAGCCAATTATTCCAGATTCACTAAGATTACATGAAAAAAAAATTACATGCTAGCTACCCAGCATGTCAAGTAGTAGGAGTAACTCCTAAGTATCTTTATGATAAATAAGGGAACTCTTCTCCATTAAAGCCCTCAGGACCAAGATAAGGAACTGTATTTAATGAATAAGGGTTTTAAAAAAAATAAAAACATAAAGATAAGAGGCAGTACAGCAACTGGAGAGTTAAAAATATCATTTAAAAGTATCAAGGCAGTCCTTGGTCCTAAGGATAAGACACGTGTATCTCACATAGAGTGTCTGGGTTTGATTCTTGGCTCTGGCTCCTGCCTCCAGCTTCTGCCAATGCAGACTCCAGGAGATGGGAGCAGTGGCTCAAATAAGTGAGTTCCTGCCACACAATGGGAGATTTAGGTTGAGTTCCCAGCTCATGGCTTTGGCCTGGCATAGCCCTGGCTGCAATGGGGCATTTGTGGAATGAAGAAGGAAATAGGAGCTCACTCTGTCTCCTTGTTTCTGCCTCTTTCTCTCAAATAAATAAATAAATAGATAAATAAATTTAAGATTTATTATTTGAAAGACAGTGTTAAGGAGATCTTCCACCTAGTGGTTCATTCCCCAAATTGCTGCAATGGCCCTGGTAGAAATCAGGAGGCTAGAATACCATCCAGGTCTCACACAAGGGTAGCAGGCACCCAAGCACCTGGGCCATCTTCTGCTGTTTTCCCAGGTGCGTGCATTACCAGGGAGCTGGCCCAGAACTGGAGAAGCTGGTATTCAAGCCTATGTTCATAAGGAATGCCAGTATTACAGATAGCAGCTTAACCTGCTGAGCCACAACACTGGCCCTAAGATTTATTTTTTGAAACTTCATAGGGACTGGCACTGTGGTGTGCTGGGTAAAGCCACAGCCATGTAGTGCTAGCATCCCATATGGGCGCTGGTTCAAGTCCTGGCTGCTCCTTCCACTCCAGCTCTCTGCTATGGCCTGTGGAAGATGGCCCAGGTCCTTGGGCCCCTGCACCTGAGTGGGAGGCCTGGAAGATGCTCCTGGTTCCTGGCTTCAGATCGGCATAGCTCCGGCCATTGCAGCCAGCTGGGGAGTAAATTCACAGGTTTAAGACTTCTTTTTCTCTCTCTGCCTCTTCTCTCTCTGTGTAACTCTGACTTTCAAATCAATCAATCAATCAAAAAAAAAAAAAAAACCAACTTCATAGATTATGAAGCCATTGGAATCCATACAAATGAGAAGCCACAAAACAGTACAGTTTTCCTACTTAGTGTTTTTCAAAGTGTAATCCAAGGTCAATCTGTATAGAATCATGCAAAGTACTGTGTAAAAATACAGATTTCTGCTATCAACACAAATACTCTGCTTCAGAAGATGTGAAATATCTTCTAGGAACATAATTTTTTTTTAAGAAAATAGCATGATTATAACCACTCCAAAGTCTAAGAACCACAACTATACATAGAAAATCATATTGGTATATTAAAATCAGTGTAAGCCCCAGTAGCAAAGTGGGAGGCTGGCCAAATGCAATGGCATACCATTCACTAACACTGTGTGTAGTCTAAGTGAATATGTAATTCTAGGGTGGCTGGTAAAAAAAATCTATTTTGAATTTGTACATGAAAATCTGAAGCCAAGTTAGTATTTGACCATGCCACAGGCCACAGCTGGGAGTCTGCAGTCTGGGAGATGCTCTAGTGAAACTCCACACAAAATATTTGATAAAATTTTATTAAAGTGGAGCTGAGATTACTGCCTTCTCTGCACACAAACACGCAGTAGTGAGGTTATTCAAGCTTTTGGCTAAATTCTAAAGGTCAAAACACTTCCCTGCTTAAATGAATGCAGTTCTCTTCAGCAATTCTCCATCTTCTTTCAGACTGTACCTCTGTTTCACATTATCATTTCACTCAGAAATCATCCTTCGTACTCAAGGATTTGGAAACAACGCCCCTGTGAACACGCAGCAGGTGTAGCTTTTATCCCCCTCCTATGATTAATTTTGCTGTTTTTTTTATGTTACTTGACACAAAAGTATGGGTGTCTAGGATATACTATTTTCTTTTTAATGTGTAGGGAAACAAGAAAACCCCAAGCTCTCTTTTCAGCCCTAGAAAAAGCACAGCCCAGAATAATACATTCATTGTTTTACAAAGGAAAAGTATTTGATGGTGCCTGAGGAATACAGAGTGCTGGAATGAAAATGAGGCTGCAAAGGAAATGGAATGAGAAATAGGTTTGTTTTGGTCACCTAGAAGCAAACCCTATCACACACATTCACACAAGCACACCTAAAACTGAGCAGCCAATTCCTACTGATTCCTGACACCAAAATAAAATAAAGATGGAACTTCAGGGGAATAAGACAAAGAAAAGGAGTGGAAATGAAGCTGCCAAGGAAAATAGAACTGATTTTGCAAAGGTCAGTGCAATATAGGATTAGTTTGGACTAAACCCATACTCCAGTGTAATTTGCAATATATTTCAACACTTCAGAACAAGTATTTCTAGCTACTTTTAATACCAGCTCTGAGCCATGACTATCTAAATAGACAGTGGGCATTAAAGTTCACAGGGCTTGATATTGCCTGTAAAAACGGAGCCCAGCAGAATTTGACTTTATTACCCCCCTTTTATTAGGCCCATAGCCAATGGCGATTAAAGTGTTGTGCCATATCTGTCAGCATGCATGGATGCATGAGGATTATTTGTAACAGAATTTAAGTCTAGGAGCCAAGTTCCTCAGCCATAAGTCTAGAATACTAATTCTTTCTTTTTCATACTCTCTATCAGACCTATGGCACTCACAGTATCAATGGAGGAACTGTGCCAAGAATTCAGACTTTTTAATTTTAAACAATGGTATTATGAACAATTAAGGGGTCAAATCTGCATAAGCAGGGCCAAGGGATTATTTGGACATTTGCTGTTTACTTGTTTTTTCAGGATCAAATTTACTCTAATACTACCCCACTCTTCCTTTGGGAATGCAGTATATTGAATCTAATCTTAGTGGGAGGTATTTTCAAGGTCCTATCTAAAAATCCCATGATGTCCTGTTCTTGGTGAAACTATAAATGTGCTTTCAGGGTGGGAGCACAAGACCAGGCTCAGTACTGTAAATGAATTCTTTTAGGACCTGAATCTTGAGCAAGAAACATTAGGGGAGTTTGAGTTTAAAGGTCTTAATTCATATCAATAGCTATAGAAGCTTGAAATAGAATGTCCTGTTACCCTAGTTTTGAAGCTATTTTTGCTTCCTCTACCCTAAAGTTGCTTTGCTGCTGGCCTTTTTTATTGGCTTTCTCCTTCAGTTTTGTTGTCTTTTCATGTATTTCTCCTCTTGAAGCTAATACTTGTCTCCTTGAATTACTGTTTTGCTACTTGCCTTTGTTCTGTACGGACACCACTATCTGAACAAGTCCATGACTGAAACAGCCTTAGGAGGCACATTCCTAAGTTGCCCAATACATAACTTAGCCCATTCACTCCTCTGCCATCAACACTGACTCTGGTTTCTTCAGGCAGGTTGAATGTCTTCCCAACTCCAACTCCTCTGCTTTGCTGATTTGAGTCTGCTTCAGTTGGGATTGCTTTGGCAGCAAATAAGAACAGAAAGTCCTACTACAATGGCTTAAACAAATGAGGGATCTATTCATGGCATACAACAATAAATTCCAGAGTAAAAGGTCTAGATTTTGTATGTAATAATTTCCTGACATTGCCCTAACACCCCATTCTCAAGTATTCTCCCCTCAAACACAAACACAGACTTCTGCCAAACTTTTTTTTGCCCTTTATTCTTGCAGTGACTTATTGGGCATAAGCAATAGGTCAGGCATTGTGCTGACTAGTAGCTGAAGAGCACTTCATTTGTGGCACAAACAAGATATGTCAATAAACTGTTGCTATTTCTTTAGTAACTAAACAATTGGCACATAGTCCTTGGGGTTCAGGCTGCTTCATGATATGTTAAGTGCATGGACTTCCTCACTCAACAGGTCTGTGTTTGACTTCAAGGCAGAGCTATGTGGATTTGGGTACAGTATTGAATCTTACTGACACCATTTCTGCATCTGTAAAATGGGGCAAGTAGTTTTTATCATCAAGGGCTGTTATGAGTTATAAATACATTATGGCATTTGACATATCTAACACAATGCTCAACAGATTGGTTCTAAATATATTCTTTATTACACAATGTATATTTATATCAAACCATCACTTTGAGCACCTTGATTATATACAACCTTTTTTTTAAATTTTTTATTTAGTAAATAAAAATTTTCAAAGTACAGTTAATGGATTACAATGGCTCCCCCCCCATAATTTCCCTCCCTCTCACACCCCTCCCATCTCCCGCTCCCTCTCCCATTCCATTCACATCAAGATTCATTTTCAATTATCTTTATATACAGAAAATCAATTCAGTATATATTAAGTAAAGATTTCATCAGTTTACACCCACACAGAAACACAAAGTGTAGAATATTGTTTCAGTACTAGTTATAGCATTACTTCACATTGGACAACACACTAAGGACAGATCCCACATGAGAAGTAAGTACACAGTGACTCCTGTTGTTGACTTAACAATTTGACACTCTTGTTTATGGCGTCAGTAATCTCCCTAGGCTCTAGTCATGAGTTTCCAAGGCTATGGAAGCCTTTTGAGTTCACCGACTTCGATCTTATTCCGACAGGGTCATAGTCAAAGTGGAAGTTCTCTCCTCCCTTCAGAGAAAGGTACCTCCTTCTTTGATGGCCCCGTTCTTTCCACTGGGATCTCACTCGCAGAGATCTTCCATTTAGGTCTTCTTCTTCTTTTTTTTTTTTTTTTTCCAGGTGTCTTGGCTTTCCATGCCTAAAATACTCTCATGGGCTTTTCAGCCATATCTGAATGCCTTAAGGGCTGATTCTGAGGCCAGAGTGCTATTTAGGACATCTGCCATTCTATGAGTCTATTGTGTATCCCGCTTCCCATGATGTATCGTTCTCTCCCTTTTTGATTCTATCAACTAGTATTAGCAGACACTAGACTTGTTTGTGTGATCCCTTTGACTCTTAGACCTATCAGTGTGATCAATTGTGAACTGAAATTGATCACTTGGACTAGTGAGATGGCATTGGTACATGCTACCTTGATGGGATTGTATATACAACCTTTATTTGTTGACTAAATATTTTTAAATATAAAAAACAAAGAAGTAGACAGAATCATATGATGAGTCACATACTCAAACACTTTCATCTACTCAAGTCAATTTCATCTGACTAAGATAAACTAATATCGAAAGATCTAAATTTTTCATTATGTTCCACAGAAGGCATTTCTTGGCTTCCTGTGGAATCCTCTGTGTCTGAAATGGAAAACAGTTTTGTATCTGTATCTTCAGAACAAGACTTTAAGCCTTGTGCAGACTCATTATTTACCCACAGCATTTAATATCATATCTGCAATACTGTGGCTATTTCATGAATATCTGACTGAAAATAAACATCCTAGTCACAAATATTTTGCTAATAATAATTTATTAAGCCTCAGTTTATTCACTGATAAATAAGATGTTTTCAAAAATTCTTACTATATGGTACTGTTGTGAGGACTAAATATAAACATGACATGTGAAATTCAAAATATAGTGTCTGGAATTCAAGTAATTGTTATTTTCTCTTAAACTTTATTTTAAGCCAGGATATGGGGGAAAGAACCACTGTATTCCTAGAGTTTTATCTATGAAAAAATGCATTCATTAAATAAAAACTTTAAAATTTTTATTTTAAGCCAATACATCAGATTTGCAAAATTTATAAATACACCATAACTATTTAACCTTCTTACTTAAATGTTAAAGCCTGTTGCTTAAAAAATAAAATAACTGACTGATACGTATGGTACTAAAATGGTCAGCAGTAATAATATAAATGATTTTAGAGTCTCAGACAGTGTCACAGATACTTAAACTCTGCCTTCTACATATGACTGTATAACTATGCATCAGGAGGCTGGAGCTGTGGCATAGCAAATGAAGCTGCTGCCTGCAGTGCTGACATCCTATGTGGGCACAGGTTCATGTTCTGGCTGCTCCACTTCCAATCCAGCTCTCTGTTATGGCCTGGGAAAGCAGTAGAAGATGGCCTAAATGCTTGGGCTCCTATGCCCACATGGGAGACGTGGAGGAGACACCTGGCTCTTGGCTTCAGATCAATGCAGTTATGGCCGTTGTGGCCATCTAGGGAATGAACCAGTGGATGAAAGACTTTCTCTCTCTCTGCAACTCTGCCCTTCAAATAAATAAATAAATCTTTAAAAAAAAATAACTATGTATCAGATAAGTTCAGTCCTTCCTGAAAAAGTTCTTAAGATCTAAAATCTTTGAATATAGGATAGTGAATTTTGTTCAATGCCAGTTCCATTTTAATGATCAGAAATTTTAAGCAGAACAAAACACACATGAATAGATGTGAGAGATAATTCAGATTACCTTTGTTTCATGACACCCTTAAAATTTCATGGTAAGAAGAAAATTGGAACTCATTAGTTAAAGTTATTTAGTTGATTTCTGTTAACTTTCAAACTTTTTGAAAAAAATTATTACTCTAGGTTATATACGAAAATACAGTAGGGTATTGATTTAAGCAAATTTTTATTATTTTCCACATTAAAATATTTATATCCTCTAACCCAGGAATTCATGTTAGTTGATTCTGAGACAAACACTAAAGATTCATACATTGGTCTGTATTTAAAAATTGCCTTTTGTAAATGCATTTTGCTTGTATCCATTTCTCTCACTACAATCTATACATATCATTTGGAGAATTGTTAGTCTATTTTTGGTAAGATCATAAGTTAATCATGCAAGCATTTAAGTTGACATTTTTAGATATTTATTTTAGTGACTTGAAAAAATCTTGAGGAAGTACTAAAGTGAAAAGATATATTTTATATAGTTGTAATCTGATTGTACATGAAAAATACTAAAGATATTCTACAATGCTAACAGTGGTTGGAATTAGTTGGTAGATTTATGGTTTATATGAATTTTAGATGCACTTTTGTATTTTCTACAATAAGTATATGGTGCTTTTTTTAAGAGGAATAAATAATTTCAATGACACTGTTAAATAAGGAACTTATTAAAACGAATTTATTATTTACTATAACAGCCTTTTAAAGAAATAGAACTCTAAAAGTATAGAGAATTTCTTTCACAGACTAATAAAAGTTCTTCTGATGCCAGCTCAAGCTGTCTCTGGATTGAATATGATTTAGACAAAATCCCACAATTATTTTCCCAAAACATGTTTCCAAGAAGATTTTGATCTCTTATCCTTATCATGATCACATAAAAGATCAACAACATTTTACCTAGGTTGGCTATTATATATTAGTGATTATTTACTAGGATGTGTATATGCTACAGTAATCAGTGCCAAGATTGCTGTCTGTAGAAATCAGTTGCTATTTTGGTATTAATTCTGAAGCAGTGCCCAACTTGCAGAGATATTTAATTGCTCTTGAGCCTTTTGCAACTCTTCCTCTAATACAAGGTCTGGATTTCATTTTCATGCTGGAGTTTTCTTGTGCAATCTCGGGTGGCCTTTTGCCATGGCCATTACTTACCACTTTTGCTCATCTCTCTATTTCTGATTTTATTCCCTCTGGACTTGATTTCTTGCTGCTCCTGACACCTGCTCCAGCCTGATAAACTGACAGCTTCAATTGTAAATCTTGCCCCAATGCTTTCTTTTCCGAAGGATGGAAAATAGTGTGTTCCAATGTGTTATAACACTTTTGCAAACATCAGGAATCCTGCCTCTTCCACTTTGGAACTCCTTTGTTTAGAAATAAACGTGCTGCTTCCTATGTCTGGTAAGCTTTGCCCTGTATGTCCTCCCCCTCCTTTTAGCTGACTGACTTTATTCCCCTGCCCCAGCCCCAACAAACTTAATTCAGGTGACATCTCCTCAAGACAACTACCTTGACCTCCTTTACAGTAATATTCTGAGATCTGTCCAAAGGCTGGGTTTTGTGATTAGCTCTGTATTCTTCTAGTTCCCTGTGCTCCATTCCATCAAAGTACTATTCCTGCTGTAATTACTTTTCATTGTTTTTCATGCTTAACAACTTTTACTTTTCCTCTACTTCATATACAGCCAATGCTCCATAAATATGCATTAAATAATTGGTCAATGAGCAAAATAAGCATAATATGCAAAGAAAAAAATGAAGAAAAGAACCTCAGGGAATTTACTCTGAAAGAAAGTGATGGATTCAAATTTGATAATGCAAATTCTAATTTTGAATATAAAAAGCAGTCATGCAAATTTAGTGTCTAAAAGTGTGTCTGTGAGTATGCAGATCTCTGTACACTTCCTGTACACAGCCACATCCTCCTTGGCAGGAGCACCTGCATTGGACTCTGACATCGCCCATGAATATTCTGATTATAAAATCCTGGCTTTTAGGAACCAGATGTCCTTAGCAGATTTTACTCAATTCAAGTTTTCAATTTAGTTCTCCGTTCAAAGTTTCAGTGCTGAATTATCATGGATATTTCTAGCTAGGGGTATTTGAGGTCTATAATTAAGCTGGGAATGAAGGACACCATTTGTATAGAGAATAAATTCTTGATTCTAAGTTTTATAAGGCACTGTTATCTGTTCTTTGCTCCTGTTTTTCCCATTACGATAAAGAAAAATGTACAAATGATTCTGACAATTTTTTTCCTTTTTACTTCCTGCCATAAAACTCTTCTCTTTTCCTGAAAACTGATGAGCTTTTTCTTCAATAATGAGCATGTGGCAGACCCATATTTTAACGTTTTCTACAATAAACAGCCTCAGGATGACTGTAACTGGGACTTCATTTCCTATGTTGTATTGCAGATGAGATTTTCATTTTCCACATACATCATTGAAAAGTAAATACTTTGGGGGCTGGCACTGTGGTTTAAGGCTAAAGTTACCACCTGCAGTGCTGGCATCCCATATGGGCATCAGTTTGATTCCTGGCTGCTCCACTTCTGATCCAGCTCTCTGCTATGGCCTCGGAAAGCAGAAGTTGCCCCAAGTCCTTGGGTCCCTCAATCCCATACAGGAGAACTGGATGAAGCTCCTGGCTCCTGGCTCCTGGCTCCAGATAGGCCCAGCTCTGGCTGCTGTGGCCAATTGGGGAGTGAACCAGTGGATGGGAGACCTCTCTCTTTCTCTGCCTCTCCTTCTCTCTCTGTGGAACTCTGACTTTCAAATAAATAAATAAATCTTCAAAAGAAAGTAAATACTTTGCATTACAATAAAATTAGCACAGCAAATTAATATTTATTGATTACCTTTGGCTATATAAAGATAACTAGCAATAAGTAAAACATATATACTCATAGTCCAACAGTGCAAATTCAATTAATATTATTCATATTTTAAATTTTTTATTCTCAGTTCCTTTCCTCTATGTAGCTTTATATTCTTGAGATTATGCTATACATAAAGTTTAGAATTCATTTCACTTAACATTACTAGATTGCTTTAGTTCAAATCCCAACTAAGCTGCTAGGTAGTTGAGTATCTTTGTTTTGTGTTGCTGTAATAAAATGCTAAGGCTGTGTACTTCATAAAAGTAAAGAGACTTATTTGGCTCATGGTTCTAATGGCTCAAGAGCACAGCACTGGCATCTGATTGACTCTGATGAGGACCTTACAGTGGATGGCATCATGATGGTGTGTAGAATAGAAATCATATGGCAGGACAAGAAGTGAGAGACTCCGAAAGGACTGTCCTGCATTTTTTATGACAATTAATTCTCACAGGAGTTCTTGATAAGGTGAGAATACAGTCCTGGGAGAAGAGCATGAATCCCTCTTAAAGACCTGGTCACCTCTCACCTACCTCTTTAAATGTCCCACCAGTCTAACATCACCACCCTGGGACCAAGCTTCCAGCATGTGAATACTTGGACGAAAAACCACATCTAAAACTAACAATGCCCTTTTTTTTTTTTATTATCTACCTTTGACTTTATTCCCTCATCAATAAATGGGGATAATAACAAAGGCAAACTCATAGGAATTTAATAGTCCATAAGAAAAGTAACTCAATATTTAAGAGACTCCACAGTGAGAATTACGGCAATTATGATGATGATGGTGGTAATAATTTAGATTGTTAGTGCTTTTTAAGTTGCAGAAACTGTTTTAGATAAGTTTTTGTCACAAGGAAATAGAGCACAATATAATATTACAGGAAGATCTCTGATTTCTAGGAAAGTCTTGACTTTGGTATTCATATTACTATTTAGAGCTATATAATTCAAAATCATATTCCACATCTTTTTTAATGAGTATAAAACTGTTGAATGCTAGTATGGCTTTGTGGTGCAGTGGGTGAAGCCACTGCTTACAATGCTAGCATCTCACATCAGAGCAAGGGTTCAAGTACCAGCTGCCCTGCTTTCTATCCAGCTACCTGCTGATGCCCTGGGAAGGCAGTGAAAGATGGTCCAAGTGCTTGGGCCCTTGCCATCCATGTGGAAGACCAGATGGAGTTCCTGGAGCCTGGCTTCAGCTTAGCAGAGACCTGGATTTTGTAGCCATTTGGAGAGTCAACAAACTGATGGAAGATTCTCTCTCTCTCGCTCTCGCTCTCTCTCCCCCCTCCTTCTCCTCCTCTATCACTCTGCCTTTCAGATAAATCATGATTAAATCATTTTTAAAAGTTGAATGTTAACAACCTTCCTTTCTCTAAGCGTAAAAAAATACATGTATTCCTTATGAAAGTTACTATAAACTATATTCTAAGAGAAAGTATTAAAGGATGAGAAGGAATAACAGTGTTTAACTCAGTGCTGAGTTAGAGGCATGTATTCTACAGACACCTGTTCAGTGTTTCTTGTTAGTCATGAGTTTAATCCCAGATCTCTGTGATTTAATTTATTATTTAGAACTAAATATTCATTTTAATTATTTCCCTCCTCCAACTCCCTTATTTTCAAATAGTATATTGTTGTTTTTCTTTTAATAAATAAAGTAAGCAAGCACTTTCCTTAAAGGAACCTATTAACATTTTATATTTAAAGAATCAGTTGATGTGGAGGGAAGAAAAGGTATGACAGCTAAATAGTAACAGAAGGCAATAGTTAAATTAGTGAGGAAAAGAGAAATTCTGTGAGCTAGAGAGAGATTTAGGGGAAAGAAAAAGACACAAAATAAGTGAAATCAAGCTAAAGCTTTAGTATATTTACAGTGAGATTACTACAAAAGGGAAGGTAGCCTAGAACAAGAGGAAGTTGCATCATCCAGCACTGAGGTAGTGAAAGAGGTGGTAATGTAATCACTCAAACAACTGTCAATACATATTGAAATGCAAAGGCTGAGGACAGAAAAAATTAAGAGGACTTAAAGACTGACTATCAAGAACACTGAAAAAGCAGGTGGTGATTCTTAGAGGAGTTACATAATATTTGTATAATATTAGCTCAGTGTGAAGTAGGTACAACAATACAGATATACATGCATAAATTTTTACAAAAATAAGCTCAGAGACTTGTGTTTATGGACATGTTACTCTTCTGAAATATCCAAATGTAGTTGATGTTAACAATAATCTCATGCAAACATGAATTTCTATGTAATTGACAGCAAATTAAATATCTAGAAATAAATTAATAAATTAATAAATTAAATATCTAGAAATAAAAAATATATAATCACCCATGATTCATGGCAATATGACTTGAGAAAAGGAATCTATAAAAGATTTAAAAAACGTACTGGGGCATCATGGTACAGCGAGTTTAGTCACTGGTGCTAGATTGGCATCCCATAGCCAAGTGCCAGTTCAAGTCCCAGGTGTTCTGTTTCTGTTCCAGCTTCTTGCTAATGTTTCTGGGAAGGCAGCAGAAGATGGCCCAATTATTTGGGCCCCTGCCACCAGTGTGGGAAACCCAGATAGAGTTCCTGGCTTCAGTTTGCCCCAGACTTGCCTGTTGCAATCAAGAGCAGAGTGAATCAATAGATGGAAGATTCTCTCCTTTCTCTCCCCCTCCCTCCCTTTCTCCCTCTCCCTCTTTCTCTCTCTGCCTTTCAAAGAAATAAATATTTTTTTTGAAGATTTATTTATTTATTTGGAAGTCAGAGTTACAGAGAGAGAGGAGAGGAAGAGGAGAGGGAGGGGGATTGAGAGAGAGAGAGAGAGAGAGAGAGAGAGAGAGAGTCAGAGAGGTCTTTCATCAGCTGGTTCACTTTCCAATTGGCAGCAACAGCCGGAGCTCCATCAATCTGAAGCTAGGAACCAGGAGCTTCTTCTGGGTCTCCCACGTGGGTGCAGGGGCCTTGGGCCTTCTTCTACTGCTTTCCCAGGCCATAGCAGAGAGCTGGATTGGAAGTGGAGCAGCCAGGACTAGAACCAGTGCCCATATGAGATGCTGGCACTGAAGGTGGCTGCTTTACCAGCTATGCCATAGCCCCAACCACTAAACAAATTGTTTTTTTTTTTTTTTAAATGTTCTGTGAAGTAGAAAATCCAATGGATTGAAAACATGTGTGTTTTCTTCAAGTTGCACAACTGCCTCCTTTTTGATTATATGCTTTGATTTCTTTGTAATCATTTGAGCTTTATAAAAAGATTTTTTATGTTAAATAGCCAATATTAATTACATTATCTCTACAGACTCCACTCAACTCGAAGTACCTATGATCTTAGAGGAAAGCTGAATTTACAGGTTGTCAAAAATTTTGGTCTATAAACATTGTATGGGTATGCAAAGCTTATGTACATTTCAGCCAGAGAACTGTATTTGATAAAAAAAAAAGTGAAGATGATCTTAAGGACCAATAATCAAGTTAATTTTTTTTTATGAAAAGAAATTCTACAACCTGATGTTGCCATGAGCAAGCAAGATACTTGCCACAAATAGGAAATCAGCACCTATTTACGAGTGACTGAATTAATCAGGCCATTCTATCAACTGAGAATAGGAGCATCAGCTCCAATATTTCTGATCTGTGGTTTTCTCCCACAGTATACATGATCACAGAGAAGTTTGAATGCCTATATGTAGAAAAGTATCCATGAACTTTAAAGGATCATGCTGTTAGTAAATATGCAGTTATTAATATGGTATCTATAACTTTTTTTTTTTTTTTTGGACAGGCAGAGTTGACAGTGAGAGAGAGAGACAGAGAGAAAGGTCTTCCTTTACCGTTGGTTCACCCTCCAATGGCCGCCGCAGCCGGTGTGCTGCGGCCAGCGCACCGCGTCTATCCGAAGGCAGGAGCCAGGTGCTTATCCTGGTCTCCCATGTGGGTACAGGGCCCAAGGACTTGAGCCATCCTCCACTGCACTCCCTGGCCACAGCAGAGAGCTGGCCTGGAAGAGAGGCAACTGGAAAAGAATCCGGGGCCCGACCGGGACTAGAACCTGGTGTGCTGGTGCCGCAAGGTGGAGGATTAGCTTACTGAGCCGCGGCGCCGGCCAATATAACTTCTAATATTAAATATATCTTTCAGACTTATACTTAAGAGTTGACCACCTTCAATATCACTTGGGCAGTTTTGATAATAATTTCTCAATGAGGAAAAGAAAGAATATATTTGCATTGGAGTCATATTTCTAACATCCTTAAAAATTAACTTATCCATATATTATTTTTATTTTATTTTTGGTGATTTAAAATTCTTTAATTATTGGGAGATGTTCCTATTCTGTGGGTATGAGTTAGACCCTAAGGTTGTTTTGAAATTATCTCACAGAGACTGAATTTTTAAAACTTTACGTATATAAGGAACATGGTCAATGACACACCATGGATGCTGCTCCTCTGCCACTGCAGGAAAATGTAAATGAGTGTTCTCAAGTAACTGTCAGAGGGAACTGCAGAACATTTTTTATTGTTGTTATTTTCTATGTTTCCATCTCATACTGAAAATAAATTTTAAAAATCCAATCTTTGCTCATTTAAATGTATCTCAAATGATTACTTATCCCATAAGAACATAAAGATTATGCTTAAAAAAGTTGGAAAAGACAAAAAACAAATTCAGAAAGTCATACGAATAATATAACTACATCTGTGTTTTATCAATAAAACTTGATGAGGCAGAAATTGTATTTTCTCCCTGAGGCATTGAGACTAGTATACTCATAATGTTATGATTGTATTCCTAGTGTCGTGGATGAGGTTAAAAACTATATCTACAGCATTATTCCCAGCATCCAGAATATTAATGCACCAACAGGGGTTATCTCTTCTGGGCTGTCAGGATTGAATTTGGGAATATGAGAAGAAAGTAGGATAATTAATCTAATTCAGACACCTGAAAACTTTAAGGAAACAAACATTACATAAGTAAGTAAACTTGTTCTTTTTTTCTGGAGAAGTTTAGTGCATCCTCTAAGATTGATAATGTGGTTTCAGTTTGATCTAGAGATAGACATCAGCCTGCATCAAATTCTATTCAAGGGAAACCTCATATCAGAATCATTTGAAAGCTAATTAAAATGCAGATTCCTTGGCTATATCCACAAAAGTAATGACTCAGAATGTCTGAGAAAGGGCAGATATATTTACATTTTAATGAGTTTCCCTGATGATTTTGGTATACACCTAAGAATGTAAAATATTGCCCTACACTAGTACTTTACCATGCACCAGAAATACCTGAAGGGCTTATCAAAATACAGACTTACCTCATTTGGGGTAAAGTCTGGGAATTAGCATTTAATAGATTAAATTTTCACCATCTGGTGTGGCTGATACTACCAAAGAACAACAATTTGAGAATCATTGCTTCTAAACAATACTTCTCAAACTTAACAAGTGCACAAGAAAATACCTGAAAATTCTGGAGAATAAGGAGTCTAAGGCCCTATCACAAAAAGTTTGATTCAGTAGGTCTGCAGAGAGGCTTGACATGACCTCATCTGATGGTCCAAAGACCACACTTTGAGGACCTCTAATCTAAAAAATCATAAACTCTATTAAATACTTTGGATCACAGAATTGAACCAATTACATTTTCCCTGGTGTATCTGTAAGTTTCCAGTTTAGCAAATGTGATGAAAAGTACTAAGAGAAAAAAGTTTATATTCTCTTACATTAGCAGCAGATTAGTTATGAACAAATTGTGTTCTGGAGAGAAGTGCTTGCTATCTTGGTTTGCTGTCTCATAAGTCCTTCATAATACAGTCATAGGAACTCAATTTATTTCTATTTTTCCTCCCTAGGTAGCTACCAGTCCTACAGTTTCATATTGACTGTATGATTGGCATGCCTCTGGTTGGGATCAGCAGAAAGTATGTCTGTACAATTAGGTGACTATTGGTTCAGTTGTCATCACAGATTAAACTTTTTCTGAGTATGGTATGTGAGACTGACCAGTGAGATGCATGGTAGGGGAAATTTCAAATAAAACAGAATAATGCATAAATATACAAATGATAGTTGTTGCCAATAAGAGATAAAATCTGATCTTTTAAATTGCATAAAATAAGAACAATTAATAGCAAACTAAAAGTAAATAATATACAATTCAGAAACATTTTGAGGAACAGATATTTCACAATTAAATACCTTGCAAAGCTAATCATGGAATGATAATCTAAGATTGGTTCCCAAATGTTTCTTGCTCAAATATGAAATATAGGCCATGATATAAAATGACAAGCAAATAATACAATACATGAGAAATATATCATTCATATAATTTTGCAAGTAAGAATATATCAGTAACATAAATGAAAGTTTAGTACAGGAAGATGACCCATTATCAATGCGGAGGTATAATGTGTGTGTGTATGTATACACATGGATTATATGTATCATATATTTCTTGCATCAACAGTGTTTCTTTTACCCCCTTAGTCACACCCTAGCACATTAAAACACACTGTTAGAATCACCCAGTTGACAATAATGTAAATACTGCTTTTTAATTATTTCTATAAAGGGAACAGATTTCATATGTTTCATACATACGGTTTTAAAAACATAATGATGCTTCCCATTCCCTCTCTCCTCTTTCTTTCCTTATGTTTCTTTTAATATTTGTAATGACAACTTTTTTTTTTTTGGCCAGGCAGAGTTAGACAGTGAGAGAAAGAGAGAGAGAGAAAGTTATAGACAGTGAGAGAGAGACAGAGAGAAAGGTCTTCCTTCTGTTGGTTCACTCCCCTAATGGCCACTATGGCCGGTGTGCTGTGCCGATCCAAGCCAGGAGCCGGATACTTCCTCCCAGTCTCCCATGCAGGTACAGGGACCCAAGCACTTGGGCCATCCTCCGCTGCCCTCCCGGGCCACAGCAGAGAGCTGAACTGGAAGAGGAGCAACCAGGACTAGTACCCAGTGCCCCAACCGGGACTAGAACCCAGGGTACCGGTGCCGCAGGCGGAGGATTAGCCAAGTGAGCCACGGCGCCGGCCCTGACAACTTTTACTTTACTTTATCATCACAGCTTAATTCTCCACTAACTAAATAATTCAATTTTCAGTCATTACATGAGAAGTACCCTCAAAATTGGCCTAAGTCATTTAAGAGCTTAAGAGCTCTTCCATGGAGACAATAAGTTTTCAGTTCTCTGTTTATGTACTGCTATGATTTAGATGTAGTTTAGGTGTTCCCCAAGTGTAGTATGATTGTGGTCTTGGTCTACAGGATGGCAGTTCTGGGAGATACTATAGTACTTTTTAGAGGTACATCCTGGTTACTCTTCAGAGCTTGGAGGACATGCTGTTACAGGAAAATATCAACTCCTCCTGTTCCCTAGAGTGAGTTCCTATAAAATGCTGAGTCTGTCCGCATCTAGTCTTTCTCTGCTTCCTGCTTGAAGATATGATCATTTGGTCCACCATGATGTGATTCATCAGAGGTAAAACTACCTGATTGTGAGCTTTAAATTTCCAGAACTGTGAGCTAAATAAAACTTTTTTCTTCTTAAGTAACCTGCCTCAGATATTTCATTATGGGTATGAAAAGCTGAGTAATACACACAACTTCTCAAAACTGATCAAATAGGAATCTTATCTCTATAAAATAATCAGTTATGTCTTTTTCTAGATGGTTTAAAATTTTTAAATCCATGCATAAAATGGTTCTTTAAAAAGTTCATGGAAAGTGCATATTATGAAAAAAAACTAAACATGGATTTGAAAATATTTGTGTCAAATTAAACTTCTTTTAATTTCATTTCTCCATAAACTTCTTGAAGTACCCTCATATATTGTGTCAGGGTAATCCAGTTTCAGTCAAACAAACAAGGCAGAACATTTTTTTACGTGAAGTATAATTTAAAATCTCATTTAAGCATTAGAAAAATTTTCAAGAAATTCATTTCACAGGAGAAATTACTAAGAATGAAAATACTAAGAACAGCAGGCTCATGTTTAAATCTTCTGGTAGCTTGTGGGAGTCATAACATATTTTTTACATGTATCATCTTTTTTTTTTAGTATGATAATCAACCAAGTGTACCTCTGGGAAGCTACAGTAAACTTTATTTCTAAATTTGGAAAAATATCCACTTCAAGGTTCTCACAGTTTTTGAAGGAGCTAGTGCTTAGATAGGAATCAAAGTGCAGGCTTTGGAATGGTATTTCTGAAATGATACAGGTATGGGCATTTACTCTTTTTATATAGAAGCTTGCATTTATATTAATAACCATCCTTTGTTCATCTCTAAGCTACATGGAAATGACATCCTCCTATTATTGGTGATAAAAATGTGTATTTATAAAATAAACCAGATAGTTTTAGAACTCTTTAACAAACTTCTAGGCACAAAGTAATATGCTAGCAAATATACTTACAGATATGTAATATAGATATGTTAAAAACAAATGTTATGAATGGCATGGTTACCCAAATTCAATTAAATGTCCAAATGTATAAAACAGAAACTAAGATATTACAACTTTATTGACAATTTTGTATATTAACATAAGAATAACACTGGCTTTTAGGAAACTGTTTTCCTGAAAGGTGATATAAATTTGTTAAGGGCTGAATAGACTGAGAAAGGGAAAAAACTTACAAAAGATGGTAGCCAAAGACATGTTTTCAAATGAAAATATTGAGAGAAAATTTTAGGAAATAGCAATAATATTGATGTTTCTTTCTGATAATGTTCTCTTGCATTGATAGCAATAAAATATGGAAGAGAAATGATCAGATAATTCAGGACAAGAGACTGTCCTGGGAAATACATAAATAGATCTATTTTTAATTTTGGAGATTCTTCAATCCATTTTCATTTCAGCTTACAATATGCTGATAGTGGGTTGCAGGAAAAACACTATTAAGATTACTTGCTTATACAATTTTCTGCAGTAAAGGAATTGATCTTCCACTTATTTGATTTGTGATGATGGCATTTGTCATGTTTCCTTAGTACTGTAATCCAAATTTTAAGAAACATCTGGTATGAAGAATGACAGAAAAAATAATGAAAACTTGTTTTCTGTGTACTTCTTGATAGATGCCATCATTATTTTACTTTTATGTGCCTAAAGACTATATTTAGGTATACATTATAACAAGTACTTTTCCAACTTTGGGAAGAAAATTTTTAAACAACTAAAGCATTAAATATGCCTTAATGTGGTATATACCTAGTATTATTCCTGCTTTGTTTTCTTTCATTTACAAGTTTCCAGAAGATATGTTGCAGCTTACTCAATATCAAGAAGAAACTCACTTCATATTTTGGGATAGGAAAATCCAAATGGGCTGAAGTAAAATGTGGTAGAGTTCAGGTGTGAATGCCCTGGCAGGAAGACAATTCAGTCAAAACACTTGAAGAAGAGTATATAAAGGAGAAAGATACACTTTACCTCTGGCTATAGTTGTGAGGCCTCATAGATGAATGTGGGAAAAGTGCACCAACAGAAGCCTAACTACCTTGACACGTGATTATTTTTTTAAGGCAGAATTCTTAGGTCCAATTCCAAGCTGTGTCATCTCCTAGCTTCCTGACCCTGAGAAAGTGATTTAATTTCTCTGTGTTTCAGAAATCATCTCTAGAATAAGAATAACAATTGTTCTGAAATGTATGTGTGTTTTGGTGATTAGTAATTTTGCTGATGAAAATGATGATGACAGTACCCAAGTATTCAGTTATTTAAGTGACTCTGGAGGTCCAATGGTAGGCAAAATAGACAAGATTCCTGACTTCATGTTGCTTATATTCTCTCTCTCTCTCTCTCTCTCTCTCTGTGTGTGTGTGTGTGTATATATATATATATATATACACAGAGAGAGAGAGAGAGAAAATGTAAAAAGTCATCTGGATATATGCTTTGGAGAGATTTACATCATCAAGAAATTAAGTAATCAGAGGACACTGAGTAGGAAATAAAGTTTGAACTGAACTCTTAGGAAAGATTAAGAAGTAATTAGGAAAAAAGGAGAGGAAGGAGCATTTCAGGTACAGGGGATCTTACAGAAAGTCACAGATTATCGCTAGGTATATTTTTCAAAACCTGGTATGGTATGCCAAGGCTGCTTGTATTGCCACATTATATAGAACCTATGCAAGTTGAACACTTAAGTCATTGCCCAGGTGTACACAGCCAGTTATTGAACAAAATAAAATTACTTATCATTTAGTATATTATTTTTATTATTAAAACTCAGTTAAAATACCTCTGTTAAAAAGAAAAGGAGCCAACATTGTGGCATAGCAATTTAAAAGTGGGTGCCTACAATGCTGACATCTTGTATGGGCACTGGTTTAAGAAAAGCTGCTCCACTTCCAATCCGGGTCCCTGCTAAAGCACCTGGGAAAGCAATGAAAGATGGTCCAAGTTCTAGGGCCCCGTCCCCATGTGGCAGACATGGAAGAAGCTCTAGATTCCTGGCATCAGCCTGACACAGCCCCAGCCATCGCTGCTATTTGGAGAGTGAACCAGCAGACAGATTCATTTTCGCTCTTTCTCTCTCTCTCCCTCTTTCCCTCTCTCCCTCTCTTCCTCTCCCTCCTTCCCTCTCTCCCTCCCTCCCACTCTCCCTCTCCCTCTATCTTTAACTCTGCCTTTCAAATAAATTTAAAAATTCTTTAAAAAAGAAGATATAGCTGTGTAGTATTCCTTAGTGCACATATCCCATAATTTCTTTATCCATTCTTTGGTTGATGGGCTTTTAGGCTGATTACCGGTCTTAGCTATTGTGAACTGAGCTGCAATAAACATGGGGGTGCAGATAAATCTTTTGTTTGCTTATTTCATTTCTCCGGTCACTTGCAATAAAGTGGATGAATCTGGAAAACATCATACTTAGTTAAATAAGCAAGTCCCAATCTCCCTGCTCTATAACCAATAGAGCAACTAAAAGGAAATCTGTAGAAGTGAAATTGACACTTTGAGAAGCAATGACTTGAACAGCCCTTGTCTTGACTGTTGAGGAAGTTTTTTTTTTTTTTTTTTTCATACTATTTGTTGAACTCTTTATTTAACATGAAGTTATGTGTAATACGTATATAAAGTCAATTGAAAATAGTAAAAAATAAGAGCGGGAATAAGAGAGGGAGAAGGAAGTATGTAATTGTAAAACTGTATAGTTTGGCATACTTCCCTATGGTTCTAAGGTACAGTTTGAAAACTTGCCATGGGACTCCAAATCCCATTAACCTGGGTGATAAAAATGCCATCTTAAGTGTTAAAGTGATCATACAGATAGGATTAAGTGTTAAAGGGATCACATAAATAGGATAAAGTGTCTGGTAATAATAACAGATAGAGTTAAGGGGAGAATGTTCCAACACGGGAAGCAGTCCACACAGTAGACTCATAGAATAATAATCACTTTAAATGCCACCCTGACCTCAAAATCAGCTCTTAAGGCATTCTGGTCTGGCTGAAAAGCCCACAAGATCACTTTAGGCATGGAGTCAGACACTATGGCAAAAAATGTCCTACATGAAGGATCCGGGTGAGAGAGAGACACCAGTAGAAAGAAGTGGCCCTCATAGAAGGATGTGCTTTTCTCTGAAGGGAGGAAAGAACTTCTACTTTGCATATGGCCTTGTCTAAATATTGACGGAGTCTGTGGATTCAAAAGGCTTCCATAGCATAGGCAGCTCATGTTAAGAGCCTTGGGTGGTCACAGACGTCATGCATAAGAGTGTTAATTGATAAATTAACAACAGGAGTCACTGTGCAGTAACTTCCCATGCAGGACCTCTGTCCTCCATGAGTTGTAATATGAGAGTTAACTGTAAAACTTGCTCTCAAACAGTTGTGTGTGTGTATGTGTATGTGTATGTGTATGTATTGAAATTGCTACTTAGTATAGAGTTGGTCTTCTGTGTATAAAGTTAATTGAAAATGAATCTTAGTGGAGAATGGTTCTGGAAATGGGAGAAGGAGGAGGAGAAGGGGTGGAAGGGTGGATATGGTGGAAAAAATCACTATATTCCTAAAGTTGTACCTATGAAATTTGTATTCCTTTAATAAAGGTTTCTTTGGTGGAGGGAAGAAGATATCAAGTATGAATCAACAGTGACAGAATGATGTTTGATAAGAATAAATGGTGGGGAAAGTGTTAAAGTGCATCAGATTAAGCTCTCACCTGTGACACCAGCATCCCTTATGGGAATACTGGTTTGAATCCCAGCTGCTTTACTTCTTTCTTTTTTTCCTTTTTTTTTATTTTTTTATTTTTTTGACAGGCAGAGTGGACAGTGAGAGAGAGAGACAGAGAGAAAGGTCTTCCTTTGCCGTTGGCTCACCCTCCAATGGCCGCTGTGGCCCGCGCACTGTGGCCGGCACATCGCGCTGATCCGAAGCCAGGAGCCAGGTGTTTCTCCTGGTCTCCCATGGGGTGCAGGGCCCAAGCACTTGGTCCATCCTCCACTGCACTCCCGGGCCATAGCAGAGAGCTGGCCTGGAAGAGGGGCAACCGGGACAGAATCCGGCACCCCGACCGGGACTAAAACCCGGTGTGCCAGCGCCGCAAGGCAGAGGATTAGCCTATTGAGCCACGGCGCTGGCCTGCTTTACTTCTGATCCAGCTTCCTGTGCCTGGGAAGGCAGCAGAGGAGGGCCCAAGTACATGGACCTCTGCCACCGATGTGGCAAACAGGATGCAGTTTCTGGCTCCTGACTTCACTTTGCCTGGACACAAGAGTTGCAGTCATTTGGGGAAGTGAACCAAAGGATGGAAGGTGTCTCTCTACCTCTCTCTCTGTAACTGTCTTTCAAATAAATAAATCAATCTTAAAACAAAGTAAGAAAATATCTGACTGCTAAAAATTTAAATAAGAAGTAATTGAGAAAATAAATCCGATAAAATATCTAAGAAGTTTTGAAACATGTACTAACATCCTATGTGATGAAGCCTACTTCTGCCTTAAAATCTGCTTCAGCTTTTCTTTCAGGAAGTCATGGAAAAATGAAAGCATTCCTTTATCTTTCCTCCACTGCAATTAATTTATGTTACACCATATAATTTATTAGCTAATGTAAAAAAATCCAGTAAGATTTTTTCATTTTCTTATAGATTTGATTAATTATTTTTAAAGGGGAAGGAATCATGTGACTAAATACAGAAATATCAAAGTAAAGTCAGGTTTAAATTTGTATGACTGTTGTGAATTCTTACTCTGTCTCACACACAAACCCATTCACACAAACACACCCAGGGACACATGAAAACTTACATATATAATAAAAGAAACTAACAGTAATAGTGAGCTGGTCATGTGGCCAACATGGCTACAAAAATTTAAGACATTATAACATAATACATCATAGGATTGAGATATAGTTGAAAAAAATTAAGGATAATTCAGAAATTAAAAAGGTAGAAGAAGAAGAGTTCCAATTGAAAGGTGGTCCAAAGTGGTGATATTATAACAAGAAGTATGCAAGGGTATTTCAAAAACTTATGAAAAATTGAATAAAATATTTATTTTCACTTTATTATTATTTATAGCCATTGTCTATTTTCCTGCTGGAATGTTGTCTTTTTATTTTTTATTTGTTGAACTCTTATTTAGTAGAACTATTAAGCCTTGAACTATAATATAAATTAAAAACAAGTTTCCTCAAAAAAAGATATTAAGTTGGATAAAACTATGTTTATTTAGGTGCAAAATTTTTTAAATAATGTACATTTTTCATGAACTTGTAGTACATGGCTTGTATGAATGTATTTCAAAGAAGTTTGCATTAAAATAAATTTATTTTTAATACCATTTTCCATGAACTTTTTGAAGTACACTTATATAGTTAACCTCTACTCTCATTTCCAAAAATTCTTAAAAGTCTTGGAAGAAGGCCGGCACCACGGCTCACTAGGACAGTCCTCCACCTGTGGCACTAGTACCTCGGGTTCTAGTCCCCGCTGGGGTGCTGGGTTCTGTCCCAGTTGCTCCTCTTCCAGTCCAGCTCTCTGCTGTGGCCCGGGAAGGCAGTGGAGGATGGCCCAAGTGGTTGGGCCCTGCACCCACATGGGAGACCAGGAAGAAGTACCTGGCTTCTGGTTTCGGATTGGCGCAGAGCATTGGCTATAGTGGCCATTTTGGGGGTGAACCAACGGAAGGAAGACCTTCCTCTCTGTCTCTCTCTCGTACTGTCTAATTCTTCCTGTCCAAAAAAAAAAGTCTTGGAAGGGGTATCTTGGGTATCTTTGTTATATATTAATGATATGGATGGTGATTGGGGCTCCTGGAAAAGGTCAGGATGGTGACTGATTCCCCAACTTCTAGGAAGATAGGAAGGTTTTTAGGTGGAGTTGGTCATCACGGCCAATATTTTAATCAATCACACCTACATAATGAAGGCTCCATAAAAACCCAAGAGAATAGCTTTCCTAGAGCCTCCAGATTGTAGAAAGCATGGAGTTTCCTGGAGGATTATGAATCTGGAGAGGGCAGGCAGCTCTGTATCACTGTCCCAGGACTAGGCTCTACACATCGTTTCTATCTGACTCTTCCTCAGTTATATGCTTTGTAATAAAGCAGTAGTCCAATAAGTAAACTGTTTTCCTGACTTCTTTTTATTTTTTAAAATGATTTATTTTATTTCTTTTTTTTAACTTTTATTTAATGAATATAAATTTCCAAAGTACGATTTATGGATTACAGTGGCTTCCCCCACATACCGTCCTTCCCACCCACTACCCTCCCCTTTCCCACTCCCTCTCCCCTTCCATTCACATCAAGATTCATTTTCGATTATCTTAATATACAGAAGATCAGCTTAGTATACATTAAGTAAGGATTTCAACAGTTTGCTCCCACACAGAAACATAAAGTGAAAAATAATAGATGATTTTTTTTAAATGATGATGAAATCAGATCAGACCTATTGTCATGTTTAATCCCAGTGAGAGTCAAGTTGGGAGTTGAGAATTTCTTTTTTTTTTTTTTTGTTTTTTTTTTTTTTGTTTGTTTGTTTGTTTTTTACAGAGGATCAGTTTAGTATACATTAAGTAAAGATTTCAACAGTTTGCACCCCCATAGAAACACAAAGTGAAATATATTGTTTGAGTACTTGTTATAGCATTAAATCTCAATACACAGCACCTTAAGGACAGAGATCCTACATGAGGAGTAAGTGCACAGTGACTCCTGTTGTTGACTTTACCAATTGACACTCCTGTCTATGGCATCAGTAGTCTCCCTATGCTCCAGTCATGAGTTTCCAAGGCTATGGAAGCCCTCTGAGTTCTCCGACTCTTATCTTGTTTAGACAAGGTCATAGTCAAAGTGGAGGTTCTCTCCTCCCTTCAGAGAAAGGTACCTCCTTCTTTGAAGACCTGTTCTTTCCACTGGGATCTCACTCACAAAGATCTTTTGCCAGAGTGTCTTGGCTTTCCATGCCTGAAATACTCTCATGGGCTTTTCATTAACCGAAATGTGATCCCTGTTAAACATAAGAGTGGGAATAAGAGAGGGAAGAGATGTACAATTTGGGACATGCTCAAGCTGACTTGCCCCAAATGGTAGAGTTAAAAACATAACAGGGGATTCCAATTCAATCCCATCAGGGTGGCATGTACCAATGCCATCTCACTATTCCAAGTGATCAATTTCAGTTCACAATTGATCATAATGAAAGGACTAAGAGTCAAAGGGAGCACATAAACAAGTCTAGTACCTGCTAACACTAACCGATGGAATAAATAAAGGGGAGAGTGATCCAACATGGGAAGTAAGATACTCAGCAGACTCATAGAATGGCAGATGTCCTAAATAGCACTCTGGCCTCAGAATCAGCCCTAAAGGCATTCGGATCTGGCTGAAAAGCCCATGAGAGTATTTCAGGCATGGAAAGCCAAGACACTCTGGCAAAAGATCTCTGTGAGTGAGATCCCAGTGGAAAGAACAGGTCTTATTTTATTTCTTTGAAAGAGTTACAGAGAGAGAGAGGTCTTCCAACTGTGGGTTCACTCCACAAATGGCTTCAATGGCCAGAGCTGAGCCAATCCAAAGTCAGAAACCAAGAGCATCTTCCAGGTCTCCCATATGGGTGCAGGCATCTAAGCTCTTGGGCCATCATCCATTGTTTTCCCAGGCACGTTAACAAGGAGCTGGATTGGAAGTACAGAAGTAGGGAATTGAACTGGTGGCCATATAAGATGCCAGTGCTGCTGGCTGGGGTTTTAACCCACTGTGCCAAAATGCTAGCTGCTGTTTTCCTGATTTCTGTAAGCTGCTTTGGCAAATTATCTTGTAATTGATAGTCATACTGGAGAGAATTGTGGATTATTTAGGGGACTCCCACTATCAAATGGCATTGAGGTAGAGGGCAATCTTGTAAAACTGAGTCCTTAACCTGTAGTTTCTCCAGGTAGATAGTGTCAGAAGTGAATGGCATTATAGGACTATTGGTAGAGAATTGCCTGGTATAGGAAAAATTCACATATCTGGTCACAGAAATATTTTGTGCTCTACTGAGAAAATGAACTGTTTTTTCCCATAAAAGAAATATCCTCAAATTTTATAAATATGACAGATACAGCAGGATATCAATCTCAATCTGTTTGGGTAGTAAAAATAACAGAGAACACCAAAGCCATGCAACCATGCTCATTGACTAAGCTGAAAAGAAAATAGACATTAGAGAGGGATAATGTTTGTGTGTATGTGTGTAATTATTTGTGTAGTTAAACAAGATAATGTAGTAGTCAGGCAGACGAAAATGAGTTTTTCAGCTATTCCATGGAAGACAAAGTTTTAGAATCAAGTTTATAAACTAAAGATCCAGCAAAAATTTGCAAACATAACTTGAGGTATAGATCCTAGTTTGACAGGTCTCAGTAGATATCTTCTCCTAGGACATATTATAATCAAAAATTATATGCAGCTTCCCTTTCTTGGGTTTTCTTGTTTACATTAACTACTGGGACTCTTTAGATCTTAAATACTACATGGAGACCAGAGTCTTGCTGACTATACTGACATAATGTATGCACAGCAACTTTTTCAAGAAGCATAATAGTTTTAGCAAAGGTGCCTTGGGCATATTATCAAGATGCTATTAGAAGCCATGCTGCTTTTATGGTTATTGATTCTCATATGCATCTAGCAAGGGATAAACATTCATACATGTTTGTTTATTGGCATTATACCATGAAAGTGTTTGAATTGTACAATAGCCAAACCCAGCCATGAAAAAGAAGCAAATTCCCCTAAAACGTGACTCTCTCTGTAACTATGAGAAATGACTACAAGATAATGAGGCCGAATGCTTAGCATATATTAGAGAATGTGTCAACGTGTTCAGAGTTGTCTCTTTGAAAGTTCCTAAACTCAATTCATAGGACAATTGTGCAAAGTAATTGTTGGAAATGATATTAATAACTCTCATCATACTACAATGATAAATACATTCATTCATTCAATATTATTTATTTATTTTCATTTGTACTGATCTTGGAGGCGGTGGCTATCTGTTACTTGAAAATATGGCTAAATTTAATTCTCTTCTTAAATATGATATTATATAAGGATAGAAACTATATCCAACATCATATCAATGTTTCAGAATTTGGCATTATTATTAGGATACAAGGAGAAAAAAAATCAAGGGCTAGGTTTTGCAATCCAGTACTGATTATGAAATCAACATGATAAGAACATGTATCTAGCAGCTTCGAGCAGTTTCTGGTATCAACAATATATAACAAGAAAAGTAGGTGACTTAAAACACCTCTCACTAGGCAAAACTGAAGAGACCATTTCCTTGAAGACCAATAAAATCATTTGAAAAAGGCAACTAAGATATTGATTAGGGATGCCAATCCTGATATTGGAGAGCTATGCAAAGAAAATAAGTTTTATATTCTGTTTTTTTGGAACTTAAGATAAAAGAGATGTGTAATGTATAATGTTTTAGAAGGAACAACAATTAAGACATGACTTCTACGCATCTCTCTAGGAATTATACTGACTGCAATCAAATATTTATGATTTAGAAATTATGTGTTGGAAACCACTGAAAATTTACTATTAGAATTAAGACAAACTCATTGGCCAGTATTCTATTTTCTTGGCATCACATATTACTTTGTAGCAAACTTATTTTCTTACATGGCTTATAAACCAGTTTGATATTAAAAGGTAATAGGAAATAAATATTTACTAATAAATAGAGGGTGTTAGGTTCAGGAAGATATGTAATAATAATAATAATAATGTATAAGGCATTACTTGTATCAGAGTTTTATCTACCTTGCAATTATAAAACATCGGATAGGCACTAGCATATGCTTTCAAATGATTGTTCTATAACTGAAGGTATGATAAACTCATCAGACATAGGGAGTTACTACACACTTTGTGGAAGGACTATTTGAGGACATCATAAAAAGTGAGTAAGACTCATCAACAGATAGCATGAACAAATAAGGACTCTTCGACTATATGAAGAAATGACATGACAAGATTTCTAGATGAATGGAAAAATATGATTGTTCATAGTAAGAAAAATAATTAATATAGGATGTATCAATTTCTTAATGGGGAAAACAGGATAATTGTATAATAGCAGGGGTTGTTAATAACCTTCTTTGAATAACAAAAGAACACCCATATTTCTATGGATAGTAATTTGTCCAGTTAAAACTGTCAATTTCGAACCTTCTTAGCTAACTGCAATTGTCAATGTGTAATAGGATGGCTACAAAATCGCTAAGGTGAATGAATTGGAAGACTTCTCATGCTGTTCCTTTTCCCTCTTTTTCATGCCTTAATCATTAATTTTATGAATGATATTCCAGCAGAACTTTTCAGCATAAGAACAAGGATCATGTCTAATGGATAATAGAGCTGAAGATTGCACTCAGTGGCATGGAGGATCTGCTACATCAGATTTGGACAGGCTATCACCATGAATTTACTTTCGTGAGAGAAAAATAGTCCAGGTCTTATTTAGCTCAATGTATGAAAAAATAATGCAAATTTCCTTTAAAATCTTCAAAGCTTCCTTGTATTTGTAATTATTATTACTACTAATAATACAAACCACATGACCTGAGGAGGATTTCATGTCTTTTTGTATTCCTATTATTAGAAAGAGATTTCTCAAAAGGCCCTTGAGGGCATCAAAGTGCTATCAGAAAACTTGGGGAACCTCATTAACATGCTTATGATGTTTTAAAGTGTTTCTTTAAAAAAAGGTTATTTTCCATATTTATACCTATGAAAATTGTTTCAGAATAATACTGAATTTTTAATATGCGATAACTTTTAGAAGAATTTTACATTTAGGAAACACGTGTACTACTTAAGATCATTGATATGAAGATTTTCAAACATCTTTTCCTGACAGAGGTTCAAAAAGCACAAATCTTGTTGAATAATCAAGACCCTAATCATCTGCCAGAACTTCCCATTAGTTCAAATGTGGTCCAATGACATGGGCTGAGGCTGCATCCTGACCAATATGCTCTCTGTCTATTTTCAGCAATTTTTTTCTGCTGTTCCAGACTTGGCAATGGAGGTCTGGACTTACAACACAAAGGTTTTCCAAGTGAACTGCTAAAATTATTAAAAACATGTGTGAACATTTGTTGGGATTTGTTACAAGCTACCTATTTAAAGGGGAGGTGAAAGGGAGCCCATATTGAAGGAAACAGAACAGATGGTTAAAAACAAGCAATCTGACATTCCTAGACAATGCAACATTTATGTGAGTGAAAGAATAAGTTATTTTTTCTCTCCCAATCGAACAATAATTATATCTATTAAATAACAAATTACACTTTTAGATTATTTTATTCTGATATTACCCTTTAAAATGATAAGCCAAATTCCATTTTAATTATCATTTAACAAATGAGAAAACTGAGGTTTCAAGAAACTGAATAACTTGCTTAAATTAACATAGGTGGTGTTTTATTGACTTCATAAAATTTATTACTACCAAATAATTAACTTTCAAATAAATATTTCTCTCTCTGTAAAATGTAAACTCAATAAATGTAAGCTCAAGTTTTTTGCTGATTACCTCTGACCATCTATAACAGTGATTTTCTTAGTGAATTACAAAAACATAATGTGTTTTGTGGTGCATGCATGTTTAAAGGCTACGGATTAACCTAGTTTGGAAACAAAGCCACATTAGAATCTTTGTTCTCTCTTCACTCTAAAGAGTTGAGTGTAATATGCCTAGGTATCAATGAAGGAGAAAAAAAAAAAACACAAGAGGAGCAGGAAGCTGACTGAGACTTTGGAAAAGAGAATTGGCCAGTGTGGTCTTAGGTCTAAGGCCTAAGATAATTGTTCCTGAAATGGATGAAGAACAAAGGAAGTCCATGAAAGTATGAAAGAATAGCTTAGGTTTTTGCTTCTTTGAGATACAAAATTAAACTAATTCATAACAGTGGCCAAAAGCAATGTCCAACCTCACTACCAATATCATCTTTAGAGGAAAAGGACAGTGAAAAAGGTCTCAAAAGACTTGAAGTGGCAGAGGCAACTCTGTCCTTTGGAAAGGAGAGAACATTTCAGCTATCCCTACCTATCATTTCTGTTAATTAACCCTAAAATAACAACTGACAGTTCAACCATTTTCTCCAGTTTACTGTTGTTACATACAGGAAGTTTAAAATCAGGGATTGATGCCAGAGACCAAAATAAAAGACATTAGTATCAAAAACTAGCATGAAACAGTATTCATTAGGGTTCCCACATTCAACATTGTGCTTTGATGTGCTACATATGAAGGTAATTTGACAGTGTTTCTCCCTTCCATAAACTCAAAAATCAGACTGGCACTGAAAATATATCAATGGCAACATGGGGTTGCAGAACTGAGTGAACAATTGGCAAGAACCATACAGGTTTTCATAAAATGTAGTTGGTGAAGCTTCACAAAATATCTCTTTACCAAACCATAACTATATGTGTGTAAAATATGAGGACAGTGAAGGTAGAATGATTATACAAGATCACACACATTATTGAATGGAAAAGATGGTCCAGAATATAAGTGAATTGAATCACACATTTCCTGTCTCCCATGTTCAAACAAATAAACCATATCTGGATCAATGTTTTTAATATATCATGTTTCATTCATGTATTAGTAGTTCATTTCCATGACTTTTCCTCCAGGGTTGCAAACAAAATGTACACACTTAGTAATGGAAGAACACAATACTCTTAATGTACTCTTTTAAGAGTTATAGCTGTATGTTTCTCTGACCCGTGCCTTATCCAATGTATGATTCAAACATCTCTTCAATAAGGATAGACATGTTATAATTTTCAAGTCCTTTTCCTAGTTTGCAGACATAAGAATTTGGCTTTCCTCTCTTTGTCCTCTTTCAAATACTTTGATGTCTCTACCAACTGTCTTAAGTAAAATATGAAAGGGAATAAAGAAGGGGAAAGATAAAATAAGAACTGATAAATTGCATGAAAGTGGCAAATCCACAAAATTTCTGTTTCTTTCCTCTTCAAAGAGGACGTTCATTGTTGGTAATCCTACCTATTTAGTAGAAAGGGTATAAAATTTTCTTTAAAAATTAAAAACAAGGGAAATAAGACAGGGGAAAGAACGGGGAGAAAGTTTTTAGATTTTGTGTTTCAAAAGCCACAGCTCTTGGAAACTATGAACAATAAGATAGAAACAAAATGATTGAAGACAATAGATTAATAGACAAACAAGTAGATAATGCTTAACTCTCATTTTGCCTTTGCCTTGCCTGCCTCATGGAAAGCAGTACTTTTCTGTTACGAGAGCATGGAGAAACAGATGAGAACAGAATCATCAATAAGTACTGCATGGAGAAACAAAAAAGACCTCTTTACTGCCTTTAGGATGGAGTCTTGAGATAATACAAGACATCAGAAAGGGAAAGATTGCTTGGCCAGGCTAAGTAAATTCGAAGAATCCCCAGATGGACACGCTTTGTCTCCCAGAAGGGCATAGAAACAGGACAGTATTCTAGTGCCTCCAAGTGGGAAACTCATGAACTGAAGAAAACATGCAGAACAGAAAGGTGAAAGATTATAAAGATTCTGGCACAACTGAAGGAGAATATATGCACACGAACTGAAGAGTAAGAACCATTTATCTTTTTAACCTCAAACTAATCCATGCACAATCTATCAGAGCAGAGGGTCAGACATCCAGAATTCCTGTAATAAACATAGAAAATTGGGGCCAGTTTTATGGCAAAATGGATTAAGATGCCTCTTGCAATGCCAACATCTCTTATTGGAATACTAGTTCCAGTCCTGGCTGCTCTGCTTCCCAACCAGATCCAAGGTAATCTACCTAGGAAGGCAGTGGAAGATGGCCGGAGTTCTTAGGACCCTACCTCCCTCCCACATGAGAGGCTTGGATGAAGTTCCTGTTTCCTGGATTTGACTTGGCTCAGACCTAAATGTTGCGGTTATATGGGGATTGAACCAAATGCCTTTTCAAATAAAACTTTTTAAAAAAATTTTTTTTCAAAAGCTTCAAATAGACTGAAATTTATGTTTTGCCTACAGGGTAGAACAATAAGGATTTACTATGAAAATAGCCTTGGTTTAACTTATAGAAAATAACATATTCTCATGTATGAGTTTTTTATATATAATGGTTATAACCTTGGCTTATTTCATAGAAAATAATATACATCAGATATGAGCTTTTGAACTGGTAGTCACACGTACCTCAGAAATAACAATGTTCTCTCAAGATCCAGTTCTTGACAAAATTTGACATTTCTCTAGATAAATTCTGTAACCAAAAAGAAAATTCATCAGTCTCATACTTTGAAATATTTGTGTGGAGTCAGTTGTTTTACTATCACACAGATTGACATTGATGATGATGACGATGATGGTAGTGCTGCTGCTGCTGATATTCTCTGAATATATACATATACAGGATGATAAAAGGAAGAAAAAGTTCATATACCAATATATGGTACAATTTCCATGGCACACCTCTTTTAAATATTCTCATTATTCCTTTTGATGAACTAGATGGGCCTACTTATATTTAGAACATAAAGTTTTCAATGTCTCTTAGGCTCCTACCTGGCCCTAGAAACCACTTGTCTGTCAAAATTGCTTTGTCTAGAAGAGAATGACAGAAAGGAGAAGCTATGAATCTGAACATTCCCTGTATCAGTAAACAGCTCATGGTCAGTCATGCATTTATCATAAAAGCTGATTTATATGAATCTCTAAGAAATACAGAGAAAGAAAGAAGATAGGGCACTATCACTGAATTTCTTGCCAGAGTCAACATGTTGGAGAAGCAAAATATATTTTGTTTGCCTCCCTTTTCTAAACCAGAATATCAACTTTTACACAGGTCAAGTTATTTTTTTTAAATTCCTTCAGGGACTGCAATGTATTTTACAATCCCATTTTATTTTCATAATTTACTGTGTTAAGATATGTTTGAACTAAAAGTTAAATAATAAATTGATCCAAGATGATGATTATAACTGTTTTCTCTATTTTGTAATCCTAGAAATGATGTTAGTGATACATAGTAAATGCTAAATAATGTTAGAATTGATTTTTAAAATTTTTTTAGAGTTATATGAGGTAAACAAATTTCATGTATTTCATATATACAGATTTAGGAGCACAGTGACCCACTTTACCCTCGCTCCTGCCTATGCATCCACCCTCCATCCCCTTTCTTTCCTTATTTTTTCTTTTAATTTTTACAATGGCATACATTCAGTTTGATTTTTAAATAATTTCTTTTTTAAAATTTTAATTGTTTTATAGAATTGGTCATTTCGCAAAAGAGTAAGTATCATGCTGTACAATTAGTGTAAATGCCCTATACAAGATATTATTAGTATGAGTGAAAAGCCAGAAACCTTTCTTTAGTGTCCGTTACAATAGATAATATTTTACTTCAAAGTAATATGTAAATTTCCAATAATGATAGGGTAAAGTTCATAATGGTCGATATTAGTTGTATTTATATAATTGTACATATGGCCCTTACTTAAGGAACCTTTCATTTTTGGAAGTTTTAAACTAAAAAATATAAAATAAAAGACATATAGTTCCCTGAAGAGTATATAGAATATACAGTCTGATAATCTGATGCTAATGCCAGGCCTCACTACTAAACTTGATTGGGAAACTGGGGTATTATTCCACAGCACTGCTCCACATTTCCTTAATAAAGAAATGAAAGAAGATGAAAGCAGTAACACTGCACTGGTTATACAGTACACAGCATGACTTATAAAATTCTAGAACCATGTCTAATAAATGCTCATTAATTATTAGTTGGATTCCTCTCTTGTACACATTTTACAAAAATCCCCCTTCAAAATTTTAATTTCTTAGGACTAATCTAAGAAAGTAATGTTCTGCCATTCGCAAAACAAAAGTTATAACTCTGAATAAAATACTGCTACCTGACCAAAACACACACACACACACACACACACACACACCCTCCCTAAAGGGATTTTTCTGAGTGAAAAATATATGCAGATTTTGAAGTAAGCTAAAATTTCAAAGAAGAATCCAAAAAAAGCAAGTTCTTGGATTGATTTTGGTTCTCAACCCAGTATGGTATATATCAGCTGACTCTATTTGAAATGTAATATGTTTTTGCGCCAAGGATGGAATTCCAGGAAAGAGAAAGATAGAGAATCAGGTCCCCTTTCTAAGTCTCTCACTGCCCCCTGAACTATATGCTGATATTTGAAAATATCAACCAAGTGAATATACTCCTAAATGTACCCAGGAAAGTACCAATTAACCCTTCAATTACCTCAAACATTAAAATGATATATAATATTTGAACAAATTTCAATAAGTTGAACAAGTTAGTTCCTTAAAAATTTAGTTCCTTAAAAAATTTAACTTAGAAAATTGATACAAACATAAAATCTGAACAGCCTTACGTGTCTAGAATATGTTATTACATTGAACATGCAATTTAAAATTGTACCAAAAAAATGCCAGCTAATGTGCTTTTACTGGTCCATTTTATCAAAAATTTAGTGAATAAATATTCCCAATCTTACATGCAAGCATTCAGAATATTCAAATTCATTTCATGTAGCCAACATAGCACAATTATTCTTGAAAAAGGCATTTTTATAATGGAAAGTTATATAGTCCTCAAGAATACATGTGGAAAGATATCCAAGAAACTTAGAAAACTAAATCCAACAATTATTAATTGGTAACATATAATAATAAAATATTTTGTCTGAAAGTAGGAAAGTTATTGTAGCATTTGAACAACCAAAATAATTCACTATATTAATATAAAAATAACCAGAGAATGATGAGAATAGATAAAGAAAGGGCACTTGATTTGCATCATCACCTAAAACATATTGAAAACAAAAATTTTCAGCAAATTAGGAACAGAAAAAAGTTTGTCTATTTGAATGAAGGGACATGTATATAACCCACAACTAACATCACAATCATAATTTAATAGGCAATATTTTCCAGTAAGATTGGAAAGAAAGCAAACAGATCCACTTGTAAGTTTTTCAATTAATAATTTCCTGGGCTTTTCAGATCATCAGTAAGGTACACAAAGACTGGAAAGGAAATTTCTCTTATTTGTAGATGATGCAATTTCATGTAGAAAATCCAAAAGACTCTACAAAAGAATTACTAGAATGGATAAGTTAATTCAGATAGTTCAAAAGGTGAAAGAATAATGACTTTGAAGAATCAACATTGTTAGAGACCAATTCTCTCCCAACTGATCTTTAGAATCGACAGAATCTTCGTTATAATTCTAACAGGCTTTGTATTTTAGATGATATTTTATGGCATTAAATTTATATGGCAATTCAAACAAAATTAAAAAGATACTTTGGAGGGATTACACTATCTGAATTCCAGTCTTACTTACTTGCTGTACATCAACAATAAGCAAGATGTGAAAAGGCTAAACACATGGATCTCTGTAAGAGCATATACAATATATACTTGTAGAGTGTATGTATGTGACTTTGTGTATGTGAATGCAATAGGTTTCAACAAAGTTGTCAGGGCAACTTATTTTTTTTAAAAGATTTATTTATTTATTTGAAAGTCAGAGTTACACAGAGAGAGAAAGAGAGGCAGAGAGAGAGGTCCTCCATCTGCCAGTTCACTCCCCAGTTGTCCACAACAGCTGGAGCTGTGCCAATCTGCAGCCAGGAGCCAGGAGCCTCCTCCTGGTCTCCCACACAGGCGCAGGGGCCCAAGGATTTGGGCCTTCCCCCATTGCCTTCCCAGGCCATTGCAGAGAGCTGGATCGAAGTGGAGCAGCTGGGCCTTGAACCGGCACCCATATGGGAGATGCTGGCACTGCAGGTGATAGTTTCACCCGCTATGTCACAGTCCCAGCCCTAAGGGCAATTTTTACTAGAGAAAGTTTTTTCAACAAATGCTGGGTAAAAGAGTTGCATCCCCACTGGAAATATAAAATAATAATCTCAAACTTTACTATACATCATACATAGTAACTGCACATGGATCATAGACCCAAATATAAAGGATAAAATTATAACTCCTCTAGAAGCCAACACTGGAGATTCTGAGAACATCTTTGTGAGTATGAAACCAGCAAATTTTTTTGTTTACAAAGGGTAATTTGAAATTTGTTTAGTTCATGATTTCTCTTTAAACAAACAGCATTAAAATAACTAAAAAGAAAGCCCTCGAATAGGAATATATGTTTGCAAAACATTTTAGACAAAAGAACTATATTCAGTGTAGACCAAAAACCCAATTTTTTTTAAGTAGACACTTCACAAGTGAATATATAAAATATGGATCAAAAAGAACATAGATGTTCAACATCATTGGGTAACAGGGAAATATAAATTAAAGTCACAATGATTGTCTACGAAAGACCTATTAAAAGGGCTAGGATAAAAAGGGTTGACAGTAGCAAATGTTAGCTACATTACTGGCAAGAGCTCTCATAAATGTTGTCAAAAATATAAAATGGCACAACGAGTTCTGAAAATTTTATAGCAGTTTCTTCAAAAAACTTAAACCTATACTATGCAATACACTTTTGCTGGAGTCCAGCTCCAACAGGTCCAGGGGTTCCCCAAGGTGTGGGAGGGGTTGGTGTAGGGAGGTATGAGAGAAATGCTCACAGCAAGGCTGATGGCATGGATCCAGGAGAGTACCAGACTTTATTTTTATACCCTAAGGTACATCCGCTGTTCATTTTACACATTCTTTACTGTACTCATAAATTCTGCAAATGTCCACTCATTAGTAATCCTTACAGAGTAAATGATTCTTCCTTATGATAACAAAGTCTGTTTTCCATCTACTTTTTTTTTTTTTTTTTTTTTTGACAGGCAGAGTGGACAGTGAGAGAGAGAGACATACAGAAAGGTCTTCCTTTGCCGTTGGTTCACCCTCCAATGGCCGCCACGGCTGGTGCGCTGCGGCCAGCGCACTGCGCTGATCCGAAGGCAGGAGCCAGGTGCTTCCTCCTGGTCTCCCATAGGGTGCAGGGCCCAAGCACTTGGGCCATCCTCCACTGCTTTCCCGGGCCACAACAGAGAGCTGGCCTGGAAGAGGGGCAACCGGGAAAGAGTCCGGCGCCCCAACCAGGACTAGAACCCGGTGTGCTGGTGCCGCTAGGTGGAGGATTAGCCTATTGAGCCACGGCACCGGCTCCATCCACTTTAAACCATTGACCTCCTCCCTAATCCTGATTTCCATAGCCATGTAACAATTTCTTTGATTTTAAAGATTTACTTGATATTTGAGATAAAATAGAACAGAGACTCAAAGTGATGCTAAATTATATAATAATCTATTACAAAAACATAGTGGTTATTTGCAAAGAATCAGAACATCTACTTCTGGTTTTATAACAATTGATTACGAAGATTGGAACATTTACCTGCCGTTCCCTTGCCCGCAAAGGAACGACGTTGCTCGCAGCTTATCGGTCTTCAGTAGACTTTTATTGAGAAAATAACAGTGACAGAGAAAGCATGAAAGGAGGAAGAGAGGAGAGAGAAAAAAGCCCCCTCCTTCCTGGGCACACAGTTTATATACGAAATTCAACCAATCGCAAGAGGGCTCTAATCCATGCATGGAACACTCCAATCCGCTGCTTGTTCACGCGTTGTGCACGCGTCCTCGGGCCAATCAGATGAAGTGTCACGCAGCAGGCAGGCTCACTGCACAGTCCTCAGCGCCATCTTGTTGTTTACGAGGCAGGCTCAACTTCTCTGGAAAGTCCCGACCGCTGGAAAGCATTGCCCTAACCGAAACTAGCAATATCCGCCTTGCAATAAAGACACAACGACAGCTATCAGACCAAACCCTGACATGGGGACCCCATGGCTGGCCAGCCCATGGGGCCCCACTTTTACCTTTTAGTTTAACTCTACTAGTAACCATTAACACCCTGCTCAAACAAACCCATGTCCTTTCCATAACTCTTCACTACTATTTAGTTTCAGTAGCTCATTTAAGACTCGCTCACTGATTTTGGTAATTACTTTATGTTCTTTCCACCAGGCCACACAAACTAAGGTATTTACAAGTCATTAATCTATGATAAGACATACTATCAAGTGGATTATAGCAGGAGACTGAAGACCTTCCCCAAGGTCCTTCTTATCCCTAAATCAGGTCTAACTGCATACCATAACCAGAGAGTTTGGAGTTCCCTTCAGGCTTTTATTGCAGGTAACTGAAGCATCAGAAAGGGTTCAATTACTCTAGGAGGATCTAGTCCATCCAACAGCTCAACCATCACTGAGGTCATTTTGAACAGAGGTCATTTCTCACAGATTTCCAAGAATACAGCGATCATCAGCGAGGTCACCAGGAAACTCTGGCTTTTTTGTATTAATAAATCTAAAACCACCAAGAGGACCGCAGCTTGTGGCTCTCATGCCCTGCAGAGAAAGACCTCCTGTTATGATCTTGTCAGACAGCTGAAGTTGCCTTGGCCTCTTCGCACTTTTACCAAAAAGAAATGCAAATGTATGGCTATACAAAGTCTTTCACATGATTAAAGCAGCTCTATTCTTAATAATTAAAAATTTGTGACAACATAAATGTTATTGAAGTTTAATACACAAATGATAGGTAGTATATTCTCTCAAGATAAAGAAAAGGAGAAAAGAAGGAATTACTAATGCATGTAATAGTAGACATATGCCAAAAAACAGTACATGGAAGGAGAAAAGTGACATACAAAAGAACACATATCAGACACAAATGTAAAGTTATTTATTATGATTAAATTGCAGAGCAATGAATGGACTTCATAGAATTGAACAACAATCCAGGGGTGATGCAAACACACGCTCTAATAACTGTGGTGGTAGCTCCATGGACTGATCACATCTGCCAAAACTCATTGCTTATGCAATATGAATGGATGCAGTTTCTTACATGTATATTACAAAAAAAAAATCCAAGAAAAACTCCATGAGTGGTCCTGGATCTTCGGAACAGAATTTTGCTGAATTATTTTATTGCAATTCCTTCTCTATTTGAGGATTCTCACTACTCCAAACTGAAAGATGTACATAGCAATGGAAATGAGTGGTTAGAATATATAGCAATGGAAATGAGTGGTTAGAATATTTAATAAAACTTTTAATGAGAGTCCCAGATATAAGGAAACTTTTTTTAAAAAATAAGGGAGAATAAAGCAAATGTCCAGAAGGAAAGAAATTTAAAAGAAGGAAAAAGGAAAGGATGTTAAGGGGTACAGTGAATGACAGAATATAGACACTGTAATGACAAATCCAGCTGTGTCTACTTTGAAACTACTACACTTCCAAATATATAATGTCATAGTTCTAAGATGATTAACATACTTTGAGGGAGAGTTCTCTCACAATCAACCTTTCACAAGGAACCTTTTATGTTCATGCATTTAACTGTTTTTCTGGATGTTTTATACAATTTAAAAATATGTGAATACATACTCACTATTTTTAATAAATGATGCTAAATCAATTAGCTGCCTTTGTGTGTGTATATATATATATATATATATATATATATATATAAATGGGACAGCACATTGTGGCATAGTGGATAAAGCAGCTACCCAAGATGCTTGATTACTGTATGGGCATTGGTTTGCATCACATCTGCTCCACTTTTGATACAGTTCCCTTCTAATTGTCTGGAGAAAGAAGCAAAAGATGGCCCAAGTATTTCATACCTTGCCATCCACAAGGGAGAGCTGAGTGAAGCTCCTGGCTCCTGGCTTTGGCTTGGCCCAGCCCTGGCCATTTCGGCCATCTGGAGAGGGAACCAATGGATGGAAGACCTCTTTCTCTCTCTACCTCTAGATCGAAGATCCCTCTCTCTCTCTCTCTCCCTCTCTCTCTGTAACTCTTTCAAATAAATAGAGAAGGAGACAGGGAGGGACAAATACAGACAGAGCGAGAAAGGTCTTCCATCCACTCACTCTCCATATGGCGGAGACCAGGAGCCAGGAGCTTCCTGCAGGTCTTCTACGGGGGTAGCATGGACCCAAACACCTGGCCATCTTCTGCTGCCTTTCTCGGAGCAATAGCCGGGAGCTAGATCAGAACAGCCTAGACAAGAACCAGCACCCACACAGGATGCCAGCACTTCAAGTGTGGCTCTTACCGCAAAGCCATGACGCCAGCCCTACAAATCTTTTTTTTTTTTTTTTTTTTTTTTTTTTTTTTTTTTTTTTTTTTTTTTTTTAAGCTGAAACAGTAAAGATTCCAGGGGGAAATACAGGAGAACTATGTTACAAATTGAATCATACATATTCACAAGGAGACACATGCTAAATGATTCATACTGACACTATTCACACTCGCCAAGAGTGGGAAACTCGGGGTATGGTCATAACCCGATTCTTTGTGCCTATTACGAAGGTATGACTAGTTTGTAAAAGTTCCTTAAGGCGAATCCTTAAGACACACGCACGTTTCCCTGTTGGCAAGGAGTAAACTCGCCAATGATAGGAGTAAACACCTAACATTGTTATTGTTGATGTTATAATTATCTATGTCTCTATCGCATAGTCCAAATATTGTTTAGTAGCACCTCGTTATAACTTGTTTTCAAAAGCGACGTGTGACCCAGCGAGCGAAGTGGAAACACTCTACCCCGAGCCCCTACTTGTGTGGTGCTACTAGCCCCTACGGACCTCTCAGCAAACGCGCTAGGCCCAGCCAGCGCGGCCTCACAGGCAACCCGGAACAGACAGGAGCCGGAAGCTCCCACCCTTTACCTGTCGATCAAAGCGCCCGCATTCCCATGATGCACCTTACATCTAGGGATATAAAAGGACGGGACTCCGAAGCGCGCGCTCTTCGCTGTGCGCCTGGTTTCTTGTGTGTGCGCTCATCTTCTCAGGGCTAGTTACTCTTTTTTTTTTTTTTTTTTTTTTTTTTTCTTGCGGCTGGGGAAGGGAAAGTCTTCACCTTCCCAGTTTTCCGTTCTTGGACAGACCTTTCGTAGCGCAGGTAAAGTTTCGGTTTCCCTGGACTCCCTAGGCTGTAGGCCGTTCTTTGGCCCGCTCAATTGGATTTCTTTGTGTAAGGGGGCCCACACTCAACGCATAAATGCATGTTTGTTCCCTGACTGCTAGGTAAACTGTTCTGGTTCCCTGACTTTGCTTAGTATTCCTGTCTTTGCAGGAAGTAAGTCTGCGTGAAAAACAGTCAATTCCTTGCTTGCATTATCATAAGTACATACCTTAAAATGTTTCATTGTCTAATTTTTCTCTCCACTCTGAATTCTCTAAAGCAGGGAATGATTTATTCAAGTGGTTTTTGTTTTTATCTATTTCTCACCTCTATAAACCAATATTTTTGCAAGAATTTATGTACATGCATTGACACGCACATTCACACTGACACACCCACATACAAATACACATATACAGGATCCCTCCCATTCTTTTAATTTATGAATGAAAATAAAGAATTTTTAAAAAGACATGTAGTAAGAGTGATTGCCACTCTTCTGTACTGCTCTGACATTTCTGTGGTACTAATATAAAAAATAACAGCCATTATTGAGTCATTATTGGTTTATTCATTTTACGTTCACTAGTTGAAGATTGCTCCATGTGCATGTTAAGTGTTCAGTTAGAGACTTAGATGCTCAATATTTTATCCCCAGAAGTAAAACTTAAGCACCTCTAGAAATACAAGTAATCATAGAATATTTTAAACGTGCATATGTGCAAGCTCTTATGTTCCCCTGATTCTCTTACTACATGGTTTAGCCTTGTTTCTTCTAATTTATTTTTTTATTTTTAATTTTTTTTAGTTTCCACATTAGCTATGGGGTATTTCTATGCTGACATAAAACATAGCATGCAGAGAGAATTCCAAGCACTGCAAAAATAATTTTACTCTTATTTATTATTAATGGTAATGATAAAAATAGCTAGAAATTATTGATCACCAAACCCATGGCCACCATTATGGTAGGAGGTTTAAATTATAGCCCATTCTTCCTCTGGTGGGTTTTCTTTGTTTCTGCAGTTGGGGAAACTAATGTCTAGGGTAATTCAAAATGCAATCAAAGTCATAGAACAAATAAGTGACGGAACTGAGATTTAAAAGCTGACTCCATTGACTTCCTGAATTTGAAAGCAGAGAGTCTGCTCCCCTTGCAATATATCATACATATCATTTCTTGTTTTCTTCATTTATCCCTCTTTTTCCTTTTCCCTTCCTCACCTAAGACATGGTTTATTGTTGATGTAATCAAGGAATGAGTTTACACTGGGAAGTATTGAAGGCTCTGTACTCTGCTTTTTATTGAATGTTAAGGGAGATTACCAATGTAAGTTGAGGGAAAATAAAGAGCATATAAGAGTTGAGACTCAGAAAACAGTACCGTAAAGTGAAGGCCTCATTAACAGACTTTCTCTCTGACTTGCCTATCCTCTAGCCTCTTATTCCTCATTGTCTTCCTAGGCACAGCATAGAAAGTAGTATTTCTCCTCCTCAAGGCAAGTCATAGAGAATCTTCTGTTCTCCAAAACTGACCACAAAACCCAGAAATGCTACTCTGTCTTTCCCATGCCTTTTTATGCAAAAGATGGCCATAAAGAAACTTCTGACATACCTTGTTTGACTGTAGCCCATTGACTCCTGTTCCAGAGAGAGCTCTGCCCCATATTTGAGAAGAAGGGATGTTGCACAAACAAATCAAGGAAAATTGAACAGACAAGTCCCCCTACCCCCTACCATCATCTGTTTCTATTAGATCATACAGTTCTGTGCAACGACATCTTTCATGGTTGTCTATACTCATTGATCTTAAGCCTAAAAATCACTGTATGACTTTGAATCTTCATTCAGAAGATTCCTGTGCCACATAAAGTCGTGATCAGATGGATCTGTTACACTTTTCTCTTTCTGACCAATCTTGTTTTGGGGAAGTCAGCTATGACCCTTATAATGGATAGGGAATAATTATCCCCTTTCTACTCTTACACATCACAGGTAATAGGAAGAGAGAACAATCCCATTTGGACTATTGTGAAATTGATAGAGGTTTGTGTAGGAGGATTAGAGAAATATTGAAACCTCCCCGTTATTAACTTTGGTCTCGAGGCTTCATGTATATAGCAGTCATGTTTATCACTTCTACTCCTACTCCTATTGGAAGTAAGAGCCATGATGGCCTGCGCCGCGGCTCACTAGGCTAATCCTCCACCTTGCGGCGCCAGCACATCGGGTTCTAGTCCCGGTCGGGGCACCGGATTCTGTCCGGGTTTCCCCTCTTCCAGGCCAGCTCTCTGCTGTGGCCAGGGAGTGCAGTGGAGGATGGCCCAAGTGCTTGGGCCCTGCACCCCATGGGAGACCAGGATAAGTACCTGGCTCCTGCCATCGGATCAGCATGGTGCGCTGGCTGCAGCACGCTGGCCGCGGCGGCCATTGGAGGGTGAACCAATGGCAAAAGGAAGACCTTTCTCTCTGTCTCTCTCTCTCACTGTCCACTCTGCCTGTCAAAAAAAAAAAAAAAAAAAAAAAAAAAGCAATGATGGAGAATGAAATATTCATTTAAAAAGTGGCACCTTGTTAGAAAAAAAAGAAATAGCAACAAAAGAAGCGTGCCCAGTAGAGACTGTGCATTTTCTTCCAGATAAGTTTAAATATCATGGACTTCTCCAAGTAATAGATGATTGCCATTTAGTCCAGGTATGGCACTCAGAGAATGAAAGGAACAGTGAACAGAAAGAGGATTACAACAGTGCAGAAATGGGTTAATAATGTGGGAGCCATTTCTACCAGATGTTGTGTATGTGTGGAATTTTTGGAGAACTGAAACAATGACTAAGGCTGTCCAGAGCTCTTTCTAAAGGCTATGTGTGTAGACTACTTTGGTGCTTGTTTTTAAGGAGAGAAAGAAAAAAAAATAAAACTACTTGTTTTGATATTGAGTGTTCAGTACCTGTGAAGCTGTATGTCTGATTCTTTTGAATAAAATTTGTTAATAGCCTGAGCATGTGGAAATAAAAATTATTGGGTTCACATAAATGTATTTTAATTTTTAAATTTTCTTTATTTCCTTCCCTCTCTTCCTTTCTGTTTTTGAGAATATAATTTTGACTGTAGTCACGTGAGAAGGGAGATGGTAAATACTGAGGAGTAGATATCAGAAATTCTGTTTAGTTTCAAATGTGCTGATCCAGTTTTTTGTGTGTGCGTCTTGGATAATATCTTGAAACTCAACATGTCCTCGTTTCCTCTGTTAATGAAGGTAGATGAATTCCTGCCATCTTTCTGTCACCATGATTACCTCAATCCTCATCAAAATTCTCTGAGGTAAGTACTATTATTTCCCCCATCTTACAAAAGAGGAAATTGAGCCACTTTGAGGTCATATTACACCAGATTAGCAAATTCAAGATGCCAAAAAACTTTGCCATATTAAAATGTGTGTTCCACTCAGAAAGTCAAAATAATGCAATGATAAGTGGGTTGTCTTTGGCATCAAACAGATGTCATTATCAGTTATCTAATTTACTGAATCAATTTTTTGAAACTTGCCACATGAATTATTTCCCATCAAATAAAACCTGTGTATCTAAGGAAAATAATCTAGTATTTGTTAGCCACTGTGATACATGGAAATTTAAAATGCCAGTTGTCCTCCCTAAGTCCTTTAAAGTTTCTGAGAGCAGATCTGATTGAAATCTTGGGGAGATATTAAACAAGTTTGGTAGATATTTTCTTACTATTAGTCCTTCTCAGACATGAATGATCACTTTTCATTCAACTAATTGTGTACTTGCAAAGCTTTTTATCTTCCTGGACAAGTAGGTAGAAAACTTCACTGTCAAAGCAAAGCTACTAGCTGTCTTCTGTGCTTACCAATTTTTTATAACACTAGCCATTTCAAAAGAACTCTGCACATTGGCTAGAAAAATGCCTGTTGGGAAGCCAGCGGCAAAAATCACCTCTCCTTAAATGAGAAAATATGTGACAAATATACCACTTAAAATTATAAATTAAAATGCCTCTGGCAAGTGTAGAAAAAAATAGTGGAGCTGAAATTCTGACATTGACCATATAATATTTAGTTAGAGGTGCTCAATGTGAGCAAACAAAATGATAATGAAAAATTTTTAAAGACAAACAGTGCATGAAATGGTAAAATTAGCTAAACTATTGATACTTATCAGATCCTGCTTCAGTATTTACTTATACATTTTCTAATGTTATTTTCATAATATCCCTATGAGAAGGTACCTGTATTATACCACTTTTACAGAAATGGGGACTAAAATATGTAAAAGACCATTAATTTACTCAAATCTTACAAATAGTCATTGAAGAAAAATAAAATTCAAAGTCAAGTGATGAACAGACTCATGTTGGACAGTATGTAATTACATACTACACCACATGCCTCTCAGAAAGGGGCATTGGAATCATTCTTTCATTTAATGTCCATTATCAGCTTGCAAAATACATATAATCAGTTTTGCCACAAGGTAGCTATAATCATCTGCATTAAAAAGAGGGAAACAGCACTTCAGAGAGGCTGACTTTGTCAAGTGACAGCTCATACACCTCAGAGAAATGGAGTCCTCCAAAAAGTTCATGGAAAATGGAATTAAAAGATAAACCTATTTGCTGTAAAAAATTTTGAAACCCATGCATTTGAGGGATATTATAAAAAAAGTTCATGTATCTGTATGAAAAAATCATGCTTGGATTTCCAACATTTTTGGCACCAAATAAACACCTTTTAATTCTACTTTCCATGAACTTTTTGATATAATCTTGTATACTGACCCAGAAGGTAATTTTTTGTTAACTAATTCTGATTATTCTGAATTGCTGTGCTTTGGGTTGTTGTTAGTAAGTAACTTTGTCTTTGAAATTCATGTTATAAAAACCTATTATTAATTGTTCATAGATGGTTGGTAAGTTAGATATTTATGCTAGCAGGAAATTTAATTCTTCTTGGTTTCCAATTACCTTAGCAATTTTAACACCTTCCCTAAAAGAACTTTCTACAGCATTTACATCTCTTTCAAAGAAACCTCTCATGTGATAAGTGCTTTGTCCCCAAATGACAAGTTGCAAATGAGGCATTTTCCTTTAAAATGCATTCAACTCAGGGAAATAATTTATCTGAAATGGGGACCCTCCTCACTGACCCCAACACCTGGGAACCAGAGAATCTTGGTCACCAAGCTATACTCTCTTGCATTTCAAAGAAATACTACAAAGGAAATTAGCATTACAAAAATTTCTACTTGCAATACTGTGGAAGAAATATTCTAAAGCTTTAGTATCTGTCTAGAGTGAGTAATCATAGGTGATACAATTCCTCTGGCATTTGTATTCCCTGGACTTCCGTGCTGATATTGGATTAAAAATTATATTCCTGTTATTTATAGAGTCTTAAGGAAAATGTTTTACAGTGAGGCAATGGACTCTGGTGATGAAACTGAAATATTCTTGCCAGTTGGCTAATTGAATATCACATTTGAAATTAATTTGTAACCTATATAGCCCTTTTCATAGCAATGGTTGTAAGTATACACATCATCTCTAAAACCCAGGAGACATATTTCACTTTCTAGAAGCTGAGCTTTCATATAAAGCATATTTTCATCCCAAAAATGCATACCTGTATACAACTCAATTTATATTATGAGATTCTGGATTATTTTCTTTCTCTTTGAAGTATCTAAAATTCCAGTAAATATCTCAAAATTATTGCTGAATGATCTCTTTTTTAAAATCAATCTGTACTACAAGGACTGTTTTTGTAGTATAATTATTGGACTTCTTTTTTGTCCTGTCTTTTCCTCCCTTCCTCCCTTCCTCGCACCCTCTGTCCCTCTGTCCCTCCGTCCCTCCCTTCCTTCCTTCCTTCCTCAGAGTGGTGTCAGTCACAGAGACAGATCTTCTCTCTGTTGGTTCACTCATCAAATGCCTGCCATCAGCCATGGCTATATCATAGGAAGCAAGAAGCCAGGAACTGCATTCATGTCTCCCATGAGACTGACAGGAATCCAAGTACTTGAGCCATCATCTACTGCCTCCTAGTGTGCACATTAGCAGGAAGCTTGATTGGAAGCAAAAGCAGGACCCTATCCCAAGCACTGCAGTATGGGATACAGGTTAACCTGCTGTACCACAATGCCCACCTTTGTGGCATCTATCTGATGAAACTGGTACCAGTGAAGTTCTTAATGTTTTAGTATAAGCAGGTCTATTCCTGGCATCATGGAACCCTCAGGCTATTGGTTCTAGTATTTCTGCTTCTTTTTGACAGCTGATCAATTGATAATCATGTCAACACATTTTAGTCCACAGCTAAGCCCAGGAGGTGATTCTTCCTCAAATACATGTCCACAAGAAATTTCAGGGCTAACTTTTTTCAAAAAAAAAGGCTGATCTCAAATCAGTCCCATGTCTTAGTAAGAAGCTGGATCCAGAAATCATGGGGTATTTTAAATTAAAACACCAATGCTATTTGGCTGATTATGAATTGGTATTGCAACTTTCAGTCCCTAGAATTCATAGACAAAGGTAAAGAAAAATAAACTTTGAAACATCATTATAAGACAACCTTGATTTCTATGAACCTTAAAGAAAGACTGAACTCCTGGTCCATCCGAATATGTTCCTTGCTGTCCCCCATCCCTGATGGCAATGAGTAAGCTCTTTTAAGTCATCAGCATGGCCAATTGCAGTGGTATACTTAATTCATAATTTTAAGAAGTGAACTCATCTAGTGTTATCAAACTTAACATTAGTTTGAACTCTAAATACAGGTGTGAAAATAGCTTTATAGCTTCTTAAGCTTGCAGATGTGTATAGGGTCTCATTTAGTAGTAGTGTAATGTTCCAGCTGAAAGCAGATTTGATTTCTAACTGGACAAAGTAGCCCCAATTCAGTTGTGTTCATACATTTATTTCAAAGACAAAGAGGAAGACATATGTCATGTACTTGTGTAGTTGGTGTTTAAATAGCCATTCATGTAGGTCTTAAATTTGTGTTAGCTATTTGAATATCCTCCAAATTGTAAAAAGTGAGAATGGGACATTACCTATCTCTTAGAAGTAGGACAAGAGAATGGGAACATTGTAAAACACAAAGAGTAAGAAAAAGACAAGAAATTTACAGAGTTAAATTCCAGAATTTAAAAATTCACAAGTAAAGGAAAACAGGTACTATCAAAATCAAAAAATGGAAGTATCCCTTTAAAAATGTAAGATTCTTAATCTAGAAATGATATCTTGTATACTGTTTTTTATCCAAAAACATGTATATGCACTTTACATTTCTCTGTTTACATACTTACTGGAACATGTAAATTTGTATCTACAGAGAACACAGGCACTCTAATTGAGGTGAGGCATGATACTTAGATGACAACGCATTTCTGGGACATTTAGTTTTATTTGATCATAATGTCATGAATAAGTATGTTGAAAATAAGGAAGAATGGTCACAAACTATTTTGCTAAAATTTGACACTTGATGAACACATGCTGAGTGCAAGAGTTAAAGGTCAGAGTCCACTTTTGCTCAGAACAAAAAAGGATGAAAGAGTTGAAATCTATACTTGAGCAAAACTGTGTTCAAAAGTTTCCCCCTACAGCATCTGTGAAAGTCTTTGCATCACATAAATGCTGACTGCATCTCCAAGTGCTGTGGATTTTTACCTTAAAAATAGATTTGAATTCACTTACCACAGGGCACAGAGGAAAGGAGAGTGAATCAGGAGGATCTGAAAGTGGAGATGCTTAGGCACTAGAGACAGAAGACATGCAGGAGGTAAAATGTAATTTTGAGGGAAAAAAATCATAAGAAAAGATTGGATTTTTTGGTATAATTTTTCTGAAAATGCAATTTGTAACAAGTTATATTGTCTGTAAAAGAATCCCTACTGCACTTCTAATGTGCTTTTTTAGTATCTGAAACACAAAAGCACATCAGAATACATCATGTGCAAACCATGGCATTAAACAGATTAGAAAAACTAAATGTCATACAGTAACATGGTCGGTTCTTGTGCAGTTAATTTAGTAGAAAAGCAGAGAATCGCTGCAGGAAACACTCTCTCTAGTTATGCACCCTGCAGCTAAAATACCTTGTATACCTTTTTTTTGACAGAACAATAACTTTGCTGAAGTGATAAATTTAAAGCTTACGTGGTTTTAGGATGGCATCTGAGCTAAATTATTCCTGAATTGGGTGGTGTATTAAGACACATGGATATTAAAATGGACAAGCCTGGTCCCGTGTTACCCTGTTCCCCAAAATTTGCTGAATGTTACCTATCCAAATAAACTTAATACTTTAAATAGGACTACCTTTGTGTCATTGAGCTACCACCACTGTGCTTAGTATCTTTTTTAACTGACCTAACTATTTGTATTAATTGTATGTGCATTTGTAAACAACTAGCATAGAGAAAAATCAAAATTCCTCTAAATTCTCCTTTCCTTAGAAAATATATTTCCTACTTCTGGTCTTTTTTTTTTAAAATTGACAAAAATTGTATTTATGTATATATAATCAAAGTGTACAATGCAATGATTTGCTAAACTTCTACATTTCATACTAGTAACCAGAATCAAATTAATTAACACTTCCATTGTCACCCATAATTTCTTTGGGAAGGGGCAGAGAAATGAGTTCACTTAAAGTACACTCTCTTACCAAATTTCAAGAAAGTAATATAACATGGTTAAATATAGTCACGATGTTGTACATTAGATCCCCAGAGTATATTTATCTTATAACGAAGTTTGTGTCCTTTAAACAACATTTCCTCATCCCTGTACTTTCTCCTGCCCCTGGCATCCACCATTCTGTTTTCTGCTTCTATGCTTTGTTTATCTTTTTAAGATCTTGGCTTTTACACAGCTTATGGTTAACGCACCACAAAAAGGAGGCATTTTTCTACCTTCAGTTAAAAAATGATGTATTGAGGCTTGACATTATCTGGCCACCAGGTCAGGAAAGTTAAATTGAGCATCATGTATTCTCCAGTGGTCTTCAAGCAAAGTCCATCACTCCAGTTAATTAGAGCTTTTCATGTGGGTTCTGACTGAAATCACCTTGGTTGCTTTCTCCAGCTCTCACCTGATTCTAATTAGTCCCCTTGGAACATTAACTGAGCTCCCTCCTCCCAACCCCATCTCTACCTCATGATTCATCTCATTAGAAAAACTGATAAGTGGGCTACTAATATCTGCTATGTAAGATGTACAATTGTGAGCTCCACTCCTAAGCAGTTTGCTAATGATAAAGGATGGCCATCTGTATGGCAAACATTACAGAGTATCATTGCCTAATGCCCTTTAACTTGGGTAATTAAACACATCAACAGTAGAGATAATTTTTTCGCAGTGGGGGTTAAGGAGAAACTGGAACAAAAAAATATACTTTGCCCTGGCAAAGTTGGCATCTCTATAAAGCATTTAGGGAGACTTAATGAAGGTGTTTTACATATTGGCGACTAAGCAGTAATTGCTCTCTGGTCTCCTGAATTTAGAACAAAATGCACTCACAGAAATATTTAAACTTAAGCAATCCCATGTGGGAGACAAAATAATGACCCCTTCCAAAGATGTCCACTCTATAATCTCTGGAACATGTGAATGTGTTACTTTGCATCTCCAAAGGGATTTTGCAGATGTGATTATGGTTGTGGACCTAGAGATGTGGGGATTATCTTGGATTATATGGGTAAGAAAAATAGGATCACAAGAATCTTTAAAGTTTGCAGTCAGAGAAAGATATAAGATTGTTCGGAAAGATGCAAAGTTACTAGCCTTGAAGATAGAAATAAAGGGTTAATAAATGCAGCGGTTTCTAGGATGTGGGAAAGACACAGATTCCTTCCTAAAATCTCCAGACAGAATGCAGCTCTGTCAGCACCTTCATTTTGTCTCAGTGTTGGGTTTCTGATGAACAGAATCACAAGATTAAATCCATGTGTTGCTTTAGGCCCCAGGATTGTAATAATTTGTTACAATAGCAGTAGAAAACTAATACAGATAGGAATTTGGGAGAAAAGTTCCCTCTGTTGAGGGTTCATTAGGGATCCCATGAGGGACCATGTGTTTGTATTCACGGTACCTACAGTGTTTGGTGCAGAGTAGAAACTCAATTGTTTTTTGAGTCAGTGAATACTTACATATAACCTATTGAGTGCCAGTGACTTCACTTAACTAGCGCAAGTTTATTGGTATATTGTTTATTGATGAAAAAAGGAAACTCATTCAGGTAAATTACTAGTTTGATTCCTGTTGGCTATATGAAAATTAAAATCAAAATCATAGCTTGTTTGACAGGCTAAGATCTGTGAGTGACCACAAAATATACCTATTTTAACTGTCAAATAGTTTCCTAAACATATCTCTTGAAAATGTTGTTCTAGGAATGTGTGCTTCCTATAAATTCTTGAACATGCTTGCTGAACCTTTCTATTTCCTGAAGTAGGGGGAGAGAATAGTGAATAAGAAAATAATGAGAACTGATACCTAAATGACACCATGTTTGAGTCATGGATCTAAGAACTTTGCCTACTTTAATATGTGTGTTCGTCAAAATAACCATGAAAGGGAAAGGTTAGTTTAGCACAGAAGTTAAGCCACTGCATGGGATTCCTGCCTCCCATATTAAAGTGGCTGGGTTTGAGTCTCAAGTCTGTCTTCAATTACAGCTTCCTGCTAAGGTGCGTTCTGTGAGACAACAGGTGATGGCTTAAATACTTGGATCCCTAACACCCATATGAGAGATCCAGATTCAGTTCTGGGCTTCTAGCTTTGACCTTGTCTAGAACAGTCTGTTGGGCACATTTCAGAAGTGAATCAGCAGATGGGAGGATTCTGTTTCTCTACCACTTTGGCATTCAAATAAAGACAGATAAAACAAATAAATAAAATAACCAAAAAGGATAGGTGCTATTAGTATTTTCCCCTTGGAAAAGGAATGATAAGTTTAAAAAAAATCAATGAAGTAACTTCCTGGAGATCATATTTTATGAATTGCCCGAGTGGTATGTAAATCCTCAAAATCTGATACCACAGGTTACACACTTCTCTACCCTAATGGGATCCTTACCCATGTCCTTTTGTTGGAATTCTTAACTTTCTCTGTATAAAGATCCCTTTCAAAATCTGATGGAAACAATAGATCATCCTCTAGGAAGAAGCATAAAATAGTCATGCACATTTTTATAGAGTTCAAAAATCAGAGTTCTAAGATTAGCAAGAACCATACTGCGAACACACATAACAAAATTGGGGGGTTTCAGATATAGGATCATATGCAAATTACTTTTCTACATGAATTTTGGTTTGATATAGAAAAACTGATGACATCACACAATTAAATGTTTCATTTTTTTCTCATTTACTTTTTTAATTTTTTTTAACTTTTATTTAACAAATATAAATAAATTTCCAAAGTACAGCTTATAGATTACAGTGGCTTCCCCCCCACCCCATAACTTCCCTCCCACCTGCAACCCTCCCATCTCCCACTCCCTCTCCCGTTCCAGTCACATCAAGATTCATTTTCAATTATCTTTGTATGCAGAAGATCAATTTAGTATATATTAAGTAAAGATTTCAACAGTTTTTACCCACACAGAAACACAAAGTGTAAAGTACTGTTTGAGTACTAGTTATAACATTAATTTACATTGTACAACACATTAAGGGCAGAGATCCTACACGAGGAGTAAGTGCACAGTGACTCCTGTTGTTGACTTAACAGGTTGACACTCTTGTTTATGACGTCAGTAATCACCCTAGACTCTTGTCATGAGTTGCCAAGGCTTTGGAAGCCTTTTGAGTTTGCCGTCTCCCATCCTAGTGAGCCACGGCACTGGCTCATTTACTTCTTGAAGTTTTTGAAAAGATTTGTATATTCAGAATTTTTTTTTGCAAAACAACAGTAACAAAGGGCATAAAATGTACATTAAATCTCAGAGCAATTTTTTAACTTAAATTCAGTAGCATATATTGGAAAAGACTGATGATACTATTGTCATGTTAAGGAACTTTGAAACATTGAGTTGCTGAGAGCCAGCAGTCCTTCAGACAGGGTCTGCACATATTCCGATAGAATAACATATTACAAATGCATAAATTTCAGTAGCATTTGACCTACATTATGGTAATATATTTGAATACCAATGTCATTGTGTGGTTGTTGGCAGTGGTCTCACAATTTTTCTATATTCTTTCATGTAACAGCCACCAATATAAAGCCTTCTCTCAGCCTATGTGTGGATAAGTTCTCTTTCCAGGTGGATCCTAGGTTATGAAAAATGAAAACCCAGATTTGCACAGCGAATGATTTTCAATATAATATTGTACATGAAATGACGAACTAATTCCATTTCCCTCTTATTTCACTTGCATGACAACATAGTCTGTGAAGGTAACTCTTTCCATCTGGTTTCTAATAATACTTGGTGAACATGATGGCTTGGTAAAGAGTGCTACTCTGATGAAGCTTTAAAGATGTCATGTGTTTACTGAATTATCATCTGCTGCTTTATAATTATGAAGTAGAGAAAATATTCTTAATTATATAACTATTAAGAATGTGGGGAAAGTCCTAGATATGTGCTGGCAGAAAGAGGTGTTTGTGAATATATAAAGAAGGAATATACATGGCTTAAAAACACAAATAGAGTTTCAGCATTCTATTGAAATAGTGTTGACTATAACAATGTGAACATAGTTCTCAAAACACAGTGTTTGTCAGTGGTCACTATGGGCTGAGCATGGCAGTGAAATACGGAACAAATTTTTTGTCAGGATCTTTCAAATTTGAAGAATTTGCATTAGAACCAAGTCTAGATTACTGGCTGTGAACATTTCACTAGTTAATAATAAGAAGAAAAGAAATAAAAAGTAACTCTTCTTGGGCTATAACAATGGGGGCTACATTTATCCAAAAAACTGTGTATTATAAATCCATGAATTGAGAATTCAATGTGGGGAACAATTACATTAGAAATTCCAAAGCACAATGAGAAAGGTTAGCTGTATTATCTGCAAAGAAAACCATGAGGACTCTCAGGGTTGTGGAAAGCTCTCCATTTCTTGGGGCCTGCCTTTATTTACTTATGAATAGGCATAATTTATACATCCCTAAGGGAAATCTGCTTTTACTGTGCTCTTGGCATGTGAAGAGAAAAACTGTTCAGAAGCAATTTTGTTCTCATACAGAGAAATGACTTACATATCCTTGAATTTGGTTTACAATGATTTTCTTTTCTATAAACTTCATAGGCAGCATCCATACATTTTCAGAGGCTGGGGGTGTGGGTAGGTAACTCTTTGCAGAGCTTTATTAACATATGCAGAAGAGATAGAAAGATTACTGTTGACTGAGGAGGTCTGATCACAGGCATTCATGACTGTGAGAACTAAGAAATACACTGTTATACTCCTAACGTGTAGCATACAAAGGAATAATAACTTGGGACTAGTGTCATCCTGTGTTCTTTTTTTGTATTTTTATAGCAAATTTACTTAGTTTCTGTGTTCATTTGCTTTGTTTTATTATATCACTCTCTCCCTCCTAAAATGACATAATGAATTTGGAGGAAGTTTTTGGTGGTCCTCTTCGTGAAAGATGTACTTATAATTCTGCTGGGCAAATGGGTGTTAGGGCTACAGGGAGTTCTTGATGAAATATACTAGAAGGAAGTAAAAGCTTATCTAAGCTTATCTTGGGAGATTATAGGAAATTCAGAAACATAAAGTTCCTTCTGGCACCAAGGAAACTGATCATCTTTGTGCAAATAAGGATTTTATTTATCTTGCATGTGGTCCCAAAAAAGCATGGCAGGTGGTAGCATATACTTTATGGAGAGAGTCCACTGAGTTTATGCAAACTGAAGAGGAGGGTGTCTTGCAGGAAGAATACATACTACTCTCCTTAAAATATGGGAAATATTGTGTCTGCTTTTTTTGGCCATCTAAATGCAGCTTCCTATTATGCTTAGGTTGAAACATAAAGTCTTGTTTCAGGAGGTTATGCTCTAGTGAATCTGCCTCCTACTGACGGACTACTTTGAAGTTTCATATTCTCATATCCTAGTCCTTAAGATTTCTTTGTCTATAACTGGACCCTATTTTTTGTTCTATTTATCTTAACCTTCCTCATTTAATCAAAACAAGCCTTATTTTATTGTCTGGCTTACCAAGACCCACATCCCACTAGTTTTTCTGCATTGCAGTTACTGTCGTTACCAGGGTGCCAAATTCATCTAACTGGAAAGGCTCACCAGCTGCTAGGCATGTACTATTTAGTAAAGAGCATTCTCTATTGTGAATAGAGAAAAGTTGTTCTCTCGGTCAGAAGTAGATGACCTAGATGGGTGACAATTACTGGTGGGAGAGAATCCCAGCAAGATGATATTTCATGGCAGTAAGGAGCATTGCTGAGAATTACACTCCATGTGTCATATCCCACAAAGAACTTGTCTTTTTAAATCATCTGTCCATAATAAACCAAATCAAAACTTAGTGTCTAACTACAACAACATATGATCATTTGTAAGAGTTCTGTGCTCAAAAGAAGTCTTATGTGAGGTCTCTATGCAATCTCATTGGGATGTCAAATCTGGATGAAACCTTCTAAAAGCTTGCCTGTACTCACAGGCAATAGGCCAATTTCCATATATGCTGGGGCTTTATGGTGGCAGTGTTAGCTTTGAGGTCAGCTCATGCTGTCAACCATAGTGCCTATGTCTAGCCTCTCTGTGTGGCTTGAACTTCTTACTGCCTGGCAACTGAATTCCCCGAGAGAATATCATCAGTTTGACTCAGACAGCATTACATTTTTATTTTTTTAAGACCTAGCCTCAGAGTTCTCAAAATACAATGTTTGCTGCATTCTGTTGGGTCAGCAAGTTATTAAAGATAGTCCATAAGCAAAAGGAGATGAATTAGCCTCCATATCTTGATGAGAGAAGTGAAGATAAGAGACAGAAGGAAGATAACAAAAGCCACTATCTTTTGGGAATATCCATAGAAAATAATATATTAGTAAACAAATTTGTTGATATTAATATGAATGGTACTATTAGTAGTAGAACCTCTCAATCTGTTTCTTTATCTGTCCAATAAGATTTCATTTTTTAAAAGAAATTTACTTATTTCAAAGGCAGAGAGAAAGAGAGTGACAACTCCCATCTACCAATTTACTCCCTAGAAACCCGTAACAGCTGAGGAGCTAAAGCCTGGAGCAGGGAACTAAATCTGGGTGTCCCACAGGAAGCCTACTACTTGATCCATCCCCACTGCCTCCCAGGTGGTGCATTAGCAGGAAGCTGGAAACAAGAGCTGGAACCAAGAATCGATTCAGGCACTCTGATGTATAATGCATGCATGCTAGCCAGTGTCCTAAGTGCTAGGTCAGATGTGTACTCCCAAAAGTGAGATTTTTAATGACAACATGTATGTAAAGTGGGGCATTCCTTAGAATTTTCAATAATGCAAAAATGTTTTACAAATGATGTTAGTAATCTTAATATCCTTATATGCGTATATTTTAGTTTTGCTGGCAATTTTTAGTCATAATCACACACAACCAAGAAATAATGATTTTGTGAGTAAATTGGATTTTTGCCTTTAATTGAAATTATTTCATTATTGAAGATTTAACGTTATCCCTAGAAAAATAGTTGATTTAACATTTCAGTCCGAACTTGCTGAATGTGACAATGCACAAAATAGATTTTAGATATTATAATAAGCTGACAAATATTTATTCATAAAATACTGTCTAAAACATTGAGAAATATTTTTTTTACTTTTATTTAATGAATATAAATTTCCAAAGTATGACTTATGGATTACAATGGCTTCCCCCCCATACCGTCCCTCCCACCCGCAACCCTCCCCTTTCCCACTCCCTCTCCCCTTCCATTCACATCAAGATTCATTTTCGATTATCTTAATATACAGAAGATCAGCTTAGTATACATTAAGGAAGGATTTCAACAGTTTGCTCCCACACAGAAACATAAAGTGAAAAATAATAGATGATTTTTTTAAAATGATGATGAAATCAGATCAGACCTATTGTCATGTTTAATCCCAGTGAGAGTCAAGTTGGGAATTGATAATTTCTTTTTTTTTCACAGAAGATCAGTTTAGTATGCAACATTTAAAGAAAAAACATCTCATATTTCCACACACAGCAATATTATGCCATGTTGCAATACAGAATAATAAGTATGAGGAAAATATAAAACTTAACTGTGGTATTTCACAATAATATCACTTAATTACTATGTCATACATTTTTAAGACTTGAGTTTTTTTTTTTTCATTTTTTACATTTAAAAGTGAGACATGGGATTGGTATTGTGGTGCAGTGGGTAAACATCCATTTGGAAGGCCAGCATCTTGTATCTGCCAATTTGAATTCTAGCTGCTCTGCTTCTGATCCAGCTCCCTGCTAATATGCCGGGGAAGCAGCAGAAGATGGCCCAAAAAGAAGATGGCCCTTCCCACCCATTTGGGAGACCTATATGGTATTCCTGGCTTTTGGCTTCAGCCTGGACTTGCCCTGGTTTTTCCAGCAGTTTGGGGAGCGAACCATCAGATAAAATATCAAGCTCCCCACTACAGCACCATCCTCTGATGTACTGCCTTTCAAATAAATGAATCTTCCTCAAAAATATTTTTTAAATATTTTTAAAGATTTACTTTATTTATTTGAAAGAGCAACATAGGGAGAGATAGTAAAAGAGAGGTCTTGGATCTGCTGGTTCACTCTCCAATGGTCACAAATGCCAGAGTTGGGCCAGGCTGATGCCAGGAGCTTTCTCCCAGCCTCCAGTGTGGGTGCAAGGGCCCAAAGAGTTGGGCCATCCTCTGCTGCTTTCCCAAGGCATTAGCAGGGAGCTGAATCAGAAGTGGAGCAGCTGAGACCTGAACTGGTGCCCATATGAGATGCTGGCACTGCAGGGGGCAGCCTAACCTGCTGTACCACAGTACTGGACCCTCAAAAAATAATTTGAAAAAAAAAAAAAAAAAAAAGGAGCCAAGAGTGTGCCAGACCTAATAGTATTTAATTCCGGGAAATGGTAGGTATTTCGTTTCTCTTCCTTGATGGCCTTTGTCAAAAACTTTTACTTTTAACTCTCCTCTTACATGGATTCTCACTGTACTGTGTAATGGATGCAATGTCCCTGTGAAAGCCTGTGACCACCGCCACCTGAGGGGAATGGGAAAGGGTTGGCTAAGCTGACTTTCTCACAGATCCTCTTTGAGGAACTATGCGGAGGGCATCAGTAAGTCGAGGAGAAAGGCACCCTTTTACTTCAGACCATTCAGTGCAGAGTCAACCTTTAACCAGCCTCACAGGCTTTTAGTTTGATTAATACTTTAATTTTGTCACAAAGAAATTACAAATTGAAAATATCTATTAGGTCATCTGGCTCGGCACTTCCGCATTACAGTATTCATTATGGCATATAATTATCATCTGTGAGAAGAAAGGTAGAAAATTTGACCTCTGCCATTCACTGTGACATGTCCCAATTTCCCTTAGTCAGTAAAGCCATTGCTTAATATGTCTTTTAGATTTCTTATTTTTCCTCATGTTCTATGTTAATTCCACATAATATTTGGCTGATAAAGGGAGTGAATTTTAAAATGAGAGGAACATTAGTTTGGCATGGATAGCTTGCTGTAACTCAGGTCCATCTACCATAAACATAGCAATAATAATCACTTTGTAGCCTAATTCTCTCTAATTTTATTATGGCATTTCTCTGCTCTCAACCCCAGTATCTGCTTCTAGACCAGTTTTATACCTTATACCAAGAAAATTGCAATACCAACTTAACAATCTCATTTTATTCATGTTAATCTCATGCACTCTATGGTTTACAATGATGCCAATGACAGTGTGCAAAATACAAATATAGATACCATCTAAAGAAATGTTGTGAGGGTCACCTTTGACTCCTCTTCTATCTCTTTTTGTGTATACATAGTTTCTTTTTTTTTTTTCTTTTTTGACAGGCAGAGTGGACAGTGAGAGAGAGAGAGAGACAGAAAGGTCTTCCTTTGCCGTTGGTTCACCCTCCAGTGGCCGCTGTGGCCAGAGTGCTGCGGCCGGCACACCGCACTGATCCAATGGCAGGAGCCAGGTACTTATCCTGGTCTCCCATGGGGTGCAGGGCCCAAGCACTTGGGCCATCCTCCACTGCCTTCCCTGGCCACAGCAGAGAGCTGGCCTGGAAGAGGGGCAACCGGGACAGAATCCGGCACCCCAACCGGGACTAGAACCTGGTGTGCCGGCGCCGCTAGGTGGAGGATTAGCCTAGTGAACCGCGGCGCTGGCCACATATTAGTTTCTTGCTGCCACACTGGGTTTTACCATTCTTGAAATTCATTTCCCCTTCATAACTGACTCTTTGTAATCATTATGATATCTGTTGAAATATTACCTCCTTAGAGACTGGTGTTGTGACATAGTGGGTAAAGCTGCTGCCAGCAACACTGGCATCCCATATGGGTGCCAATTCATTACCTGTTTACTCCACTTCCAGTCAGGGTTCCTGCTAATGGCTTAGGAACACAGCAGGAAGTTGGTCAGGTGCTAACACCCCTGCTACTCATTGGGGAGAACTGGATGAAGCTCCTGGCTCCTGGTTTCAGCCTGGTCCAGCCCCAGCCATTGAGGCCTTCTGGGGAGTGAACTAGCAGATGGAAGATCTCTCTCCCTCTGTTTCTCCCTCTCTCTCTGTAATTCTGGATTTCAAGTAAATAATTAAAATCTTTTTTTAAAAAACAAAGAAATACTACTTCCTTAGAATTCACTCTAGCTATAGTAGTGTCCATTCTTATCATATCACTTTAGTTTTATTCATAGTATCATAGCATCATCGAGTCATTATGTTTATTTAATTATTTATTGTTTGAGTTATCAACTAGAATGTATACTCCAGAGGACTGGTATGGTTTCTAAATTAAATTTTAACACCAGTGCTTATGAACTAGATACAGTTCAAGATGTTTATAATGTATTTATGAATGAATTGGAGAAGTAATGTGCCTTGTGAAAGTAGTACCTACAAGGCAATCATTATTCATTCATTCACAGCAGGATCAACATGAATATCATATTTTTCTTTTTTTAAAATATTTTATTTATTTATTTGAGAGGTAGAGTTACAGACAGTGAGAGAGAGAGAGACAGAGAGAAGGTCTTCTGTCCGTTGATTCACTCCCCAAATGGCTGCAATGGCTGGAACTGTGCCGATCCGAAGCCAGGAGCCAGGTGCTTCTTCTAGGTCCCCATGTGGGTGCGGGGTCCCAAAGACTTGGACCATCCTCCACTGCTTTCCCAGGCCATAGCAGAGAGCTGGATTGGAAGAGGAGCAGCCAAGACTAGAACCGGCACCCATATAGGATGCCGGTGCCCAGGCAGAGGATTAACCTGCTGTGCCACAATACCGGCCTCTGTGAATATCATATTTTTCCCTTTGACTATGAGCCCTGGGCCTATGATACTACCCACACTTCTCAGGTTCTGTGAACTCTATCAGACTTTTCCTTATGAACTATAATCCATTTCCAAATAAAATAGTTAAACCAATGTTTCTTTTACTAATTCTCAGCCACATTTTTAGATGGGTAATAAAATTTTTGAAATACATTTTATTATTAACTTTTACCATGATAGTATATCTAATGAGAAAGTCAAATTTTATATCTTGGGATTCAACCTACTAGAGAGACTATGAGAAAGTACAAAGTAAAGAGTCAAATCAGGGTTTGAATCCCAGTTCGTCCACTTCTTAAAATTAGGTGATATTAGCTTAGCACTGCATGCTGTGGTTTTTGAATTTGTATATTCTCACTGGAATTTTTGTTAACATTGCCTGGAACATGTTAACTTGGCTCTTATGCAGTACTCAATAAATATCAGTTTCATTCTTCTTCCCTTCTGTACCACAAGTTGAAGTGTGATCTCCCAAATCCCAGTACTTCAGAAGGTGACCTTAATTGGAGAGTTATCATATATGTAATTAATTAATTAAGTTGATGTTTTACTAGAGTAGTATAGATTCTTAATCTATATGTCACATGTGTATATTTCAGTAACTTTTATTTATTAAACTATTTTCAGAAACTTTTACATAAAATGTTAAGGAAATCATACCCAAAGATTTATGAGACCAGGAAATACAAGTTTTAGATTCCATGTTGCCATTAACTGTAGCATAACCTTAATTATGCTAGTTATTCTAACACTGACTGCTTTGGTCTTAGTTTTCTTTTTTCTCCCTTTTTCACCTAGAAACCTTTTATTTAAGGTATACAATCTTCATGCATTTCATATATACAAATTTAGAATCATAGTCAATCTTCCCATCCTACCTTCCCTCCCACCTGCATTCATATACTTCCTCCTCTCTCTTCTATTTCAATTGTTATTTTTTACAAAGATCTTAAAAAAAAGATTTATTTTTACTTATTTTGCAAGACAGTTACAGAGAGAGGTAGACACAGAGAGAGAGAGGTTTTCCATCCATTGGTTCACTCCCCATATGGCCATAAATGCTGGCGCTGTGCCAATCTGAAGCTAGGAGCCAGGAGATTCTTCCGGGTCTTCCTCGTAGGTGCAGGGGCCCAAGGACTTCGGCCGTCTTCCACTGCTATCCCAGGCCATAGCAGAGAGCTTCATCAGAAGAGGAGCAGCCGTGAATAGAACAGGTGCCTATATAGGATGCTGGTGCTTCAGGCCAGGGCTTTAACCCGCTGTGCCGACAGTGCCGGCCCCAAGGGTAACATCTTAAACCATTGTCTTAGAAGGTTACAAGAACGTGTTTTAAACATTTTCTATCAGTGAGTTGAGTAAATGAAGACAATCCCTTAATTCATTTTTTGTTGAATACTCAGACCATCATGCTTTTCTATGTTACCACTCCTGTCTTTTTCTTTCTATATCCATCTTTCAGAGGTCCTCAATTCCCACACCATGTTCCAGCTGGTCAATGATTTATTACAACCAACAGGAGAATCTGTTGCTTCTCATAGTTCAACAAAGGCTTTTCAATTTACCTGTGAATCTCTTGATATTTGTCCATCAAGATAGTAATTATTCATCTGGCAAGGGTTTCTCCTCCTTTTCCTCTCTGTTCCTCTAGTTTCTTTGATTTCTGGACTAGAGAGCCATTTCTTCTAGACAATTCAGGACCACACTATTCCTAAGCCTATTGTAGTACTTCATTTATTCAATTTTCACATTATAATTCCTATATTAAACTAATTGTAACACACATTGTGTGTCCATCTCCATGTTTTCCAAAGTTTCATAAGCTCACTCCTTAAAAGCAATTTGAGGAGTATGTGAAATTATTCTAATTTGCAGATTCTGATTTGCTGTAATAAAATATAGAATCTATCACAGTTCTTGAAAAAGATATGCCTTCAACATGGACTGGTTCTGTAAATGTAAAATATGTAAGAAGTCTTCTTTGTATTACTCTATTCCGTTTTTCATTACCCTGCCAAAATAATTCAATATCACGTGTATCTGATAGGATTTGAAAATCTCACATCCCATAAGAACATACTAACAGTTGTGTAAGCACACTGCTCAGTTTTTTTTAATGCCTAGAACATTTTTAAAAAGATTTAGTATAGTCATTTTCTCAACTACTGAACTGGAAACTCTAATGAGCTACTCTTTAACTAGGATACACATGATTCCTTCTGTTCTCCCCACCCCCCACCATTCATAAAGAATATTTTCAGTATTAGGCATTTGCCATTGTGTTTAAGACTCTGCTTGGAGTGCCTGAATTCTGTATTAGAGGGTTTGGGTTCAAGTTCATGTTCTCCTCATTCTAGCTCCTTGCATATGCATACCCTGACAGGCAGCTGGTGATATCTCATGAAGGTGGGTTGCTGCCACCCATGTGGGAGACCTGTATGGAGTTGGCCGCTAATTTCAGCCTGGCCAGTCCCAACTGATGTGGGCATTTGAAGAGTGAACCAGAAATATCTTTCTCTCTCTCTGTCCTTTTTAAATGAATTAAAAATAACTTTTAAAAAAGATGTATTTATTTATTTGAAAGTCAGAGTTACACACAGAAAGAAGGAGAGGCAGACAGAGAGAGAGAGAGGTCTTCCATCCACTGACTGGTTCACTCCCTAACTGGCTGCAACAGCAGGAGCTGCGCCGATCTGAAGCCAGGAGCCAAGATCTTCTTCCCTGTCTCCTACACGGGTGCAGGGTCCCAAGGACTTGGGCCACAGCAGAGTGCTGGATCAGAAGTGGAGCAGCCGGTTCTTGAACCGATGCCCATATAGGATGCTGGCACTACAGGTGGTGGCCTTACCTGCTATGCCACAGCGCCGGCCCCAATTAAAATAACTTTTTAAAAAGGAAAGAATATTTTTAGCTTCTCTCTATTCTCTTTATTCCCACATATGATAATTATGACTAAAACACTATTGCTAAAAGAAACCACTGCTACCACTACCATGAATCTTCATTAGTGGTATGACTTATCAATTAATTTATTGTTTAAGATTTATTTATTTGTTTAAAGGCAGAATTACAGAGAAGCAGAGGCAGAGAGAGAGAGGTCTTCCATCCACTGGTTCACTCCCCAGATGGCTGCAATGGCTGGAGCTGTGCTGATCTGAAACCAGGAGCCAGGAGCTTCCTTCAGGTCTCCCACGTGGGTGCAGGGGCCCAAGGACTTGGGCCATCTTCTACTGCTTTCCTAGGCCATAGCAGAGAGCTGAATTGGAAGTGGAGCAGCCATGACTACAACTGGCACCCACATAGGATGCTGGTGCCGCAGGTGGATGATTAACCTACTGCGCCAAACAATTCCTCTCATCGTAGTCCATGAAACAAATTTGTCTGTTGTCCGTGCAGTTTTGCCCCTACAAGGAGATAGTATAATGGAATCACACAGCATGATCTGCTTTATTTTAATAATAATAATAATAGCAATAATGAGTTTGAAACATCATCATTGTTACTCAGTACACAAATAATTGTTTCCTTTTTAATTGATCAGCAAATAGTAAGCCATAGTAATGATTTTTAATGTATATAATCATATTACATAAATGTCATCAGAAGAATGGTCCAAATTACTACTTGTCTCAGCAGAATGGAAGAGTTCCTGTTCAGCATCACTGGAAATTTGAGTAAGTTTAACAGGATGCAGTGAAATTTTGGTCAGGAAACCTTAAAACTATGACACATTTAGTCTGTATCACCACTTTTCTCTGTTATAACTGGACAATTTCATTTAACTTCTATTTTATACTGGAAAACCAATTTGTCTCTTCAACTATTAAATTGCATTGTTTCCACATGAACTAGTGGAGTTAGTTCCATGAGCCATAAGTCTCACTGTCTTCATAATATATTTATATACCTGCTACCTTATTAAACTCTCTCCCTCATTAAAGAGCTGGTTAGATTATTTAGAAATAGAAAAATAGGGATTTAAAATTTGTTACAAACCTACAGATATTTGTAAAATACTGAGAAGTACTTTTCTTGCACCTGCCTGTGAATAATGCATATGAGAAGTCTTCAAAAATTAATACAAAATGTGTTATAATACCTTTTTCTCTTTTGATATATCAAAAGAGAGGGAGGGTGTTAGGGAGAGACAGAGACATTTGCCTTTGGCTGGTTCATTCCCCAAATCCTTACCATGGTCAGGACTTGGCTGGGTGAACGGCTGAAACTGGGAACCCAGTCCAGGTCTTTCACATGGGTGGCTGGAACCCAACTACTTCAGTAATCACCTGCTGCCTTGCAGGTTCTACATCGGCAGGAAGATGAGTTAGGAGCTAGAGGCAAACTTAGATACTCCAATACAAGATCCCACTATCTTTTTCTTTTTCTTTTGACAGGCAGAGTGGACAGTGAGAGAGAGACAGAAAGAAAGGTCTTCCTTTTCCATTGGTTCACCCCACAATGGCTGCTGAGGCCAGCGCGCTGCGGCCAGCGCACCGCACTGATCCGAAGCCAAGAGCCAGGTGCTTCTCCTGGTCTCCCATGCGGGTGCAGGGCCCAAGCACTTGGGCCATCCTCCACTGCACTCCCTGGCCACAGCAGAGAGCTGGACTGGAAGAGGAGTGACCAGGACAGAATCCGGCGCCGCTACCAGGACTAGAACCCCGGATGCCAGCGCCGCAGGTGGAGGATTAGCCCATTGAGCTGCGGCACCGGCCAAATCCCATTATCTTTAAGTTCTATTTTTTTCATGAATTTTTGAAGTACCCTTATATATGACAAAATCATAAATATGGGTGTATGTTATATATAAAATATGTATTATACATGATATATATGAGATAATAAACACTAATTATACAGGAATAATAATAAATTTATATTTATAGAGTTCACATTTAAAGAGGGAGGGATAAAAATGTAGATGTGAGGTAGTATTTTCAAATTATTTTTGGAAGAAGCATAAGAAACAAAGGTAAGATGAAGAGGTAATTTATCACATAAGACTGGGACCTTGAGAACAAATGCCCTTTGGAGTCACTCATCATTGACACCATTATTCACCTTTAAGATAAACAATAATAATATTATCATGGCGCTGTCTCTGAGAGGTAGTGGTCTTACATTTTGAAGGAAGAAATGTCGTAATTTTTAGGGGGGGGACCCCATTCTTATTTCAAGTAAACTTGCATGGACTCAAAATCTGTTTGTTCTCCACTAGAAATAAACACTTTCCAGACAGACATCAGATCTTTGCATTGACTTTATTGCTAAGATCTAGGCCAGTAAAGGGGATTCACAGTGAGTGAGCTATGTGATATGTCTCTGCTTAAGTTGAGGAACATTGAATGAAGTTGACTTTATCTTTCTGTTTAGGAATACTTTATCCTAACTTCACTTGTCTCACCATTGTTTCCTCACCTTACTGCCACGCCCTCACCAAAAAAGATCTCTTTCTTTATTCCACAGATGTTTTTTGAGTGCCCATTTTGTGCCAACAACTGTTAGGTATCTGGGTTGACTTTAAATAGAAGAATGTTCTAGATAAGCACCTCTTACACTATCCTTGCTTTCTTGTGGCTTTCTTGATATGATTTTTGTGGCTCTGTGGCTTTCTTGATATGATTTTTGAAATATTAGGAGAGCAGTGCAGAGATTGTTGTACAGTAGGTTAAGCTGCCTCTTTGGACACTCACAATCCATATTGGAGTGTTCATTCAAATCCTTACTACTCCACTTCCAATATGGGATCCTACTAATGCTCCGTGGAGGCAGCAAGTGGTGTGCCAAGTACTAGGGCCCTATCACCCATGTGGGAGATCTAGATGGAGTTTCCTGCTCCTCTCCCTCTACCCCTCCCTCTTCTCTCTGCTTTTCAAATAAATACATCTTTAAAGAAAAAAAGAATTAGAGGGGAGAGCTAGTCCTTATTTAGTTCTTGTCTGAGAGACAAGAATAAAAGCCATTTATAAGTGCTTAATCTTTGCTTAATAATTTTTAGTTAAGTCTATACAAATGTGTTTAAACTAAAATTTTATAATACTTTTGTAATGGATGAACCATGCCCCTCCCTCAAAGGACTATTTTGAAGTTTTAATCCTAGAACCCCATTATGTGACTTTGTTTAGATACAGAGTATTCATAGAGATAGTCAAGTTAAGATGAGGACATTAGGAGACCACTAATCCAGTGTGACTTATGTCCTTGTGAGAGGAGCAAATTTGAACACAGATACACACATCAGGAAGATAATGGGGAAAACACAGGGAGAAGACAAAAGAAGACTGAAATAGATCCTTCTCTCATGACTTCTGATGCAACCAACTCTGCCATCAGCTTGCTCCTCTACATGTATTTAGAGAAAATAAATTCATGTTGCTTAAAACAAGCAGTCTCAGGGCTGACATTCTGGCATAGTAGGTTGAAGCAGTTGCCTGCAATGCTGGCATTCCATTTGGGTTTTGATTCAAGTCCCAACTGTTCCACTTCCAATCCAGCTTCTTGCTAATGGCTTGGGAAAAGCAATGAAGTATGTCCCAAGTGCTTGGGTCCATGCTCCCTTTTGGGGGACCTAGAAGAAGTTTCTGGCTTTGGCTTGGCCTAGCTCTGGCTGTTGTAGCCATTTGAGGAATGAACCAAAGGCTGAGAGATCTCTCTATCTCTTTCTCTTTCTGTTAAATAAAAGAAAAAATCTTAAAAAAAACCCACAAGCTTTATTTATAACAGCTGTTGGAAACTAATACACTGCCATAATCCCTGAATAATTTTTATTTGCAATATAAAAATAATTTTTGAAAATAGTCATACTAAAATTTTAAATACAACTTCAAAGGTGATTTTGAAAAAACATATTCTCACATCTCAGACATTTGGAATATACACTAAGCTTTGAATATCATGTATGAAAACAAGTGTTTATGCTCAATTGGAGCCCTGCATCAAGGCCACAATGCCTTTCTCAACCAGCTGCTTCTTCCTTTGACATTGCATTCATTCAACTCAGTATATTTGGAACTGTGTCAGAATCTGCAGCCATTGTATGAGGGACTGAAGCGTCAAGGCCTAGGCAACATTTATAACTGGCACAGTGAAACTGTCTCAAAGGACCCTTTCTGTAGCCCTAAGGGCTACATGCATCCAGGAAGCATTGAACTGAAGCAGATGTGGATTCCCTACCCACGCCCCTCACTCCTGGCTGCCCCAGTTTGGGCCCTTGCCTGGACACTCCCAAGTGACATGTTGAGAAACTGGACCCCTGAATCCAATTTGGGTAATTGGCTTGAGGCAATCACTCTGGAACAGAAAGAAGAGGCTGGATGGTGAAAAATGATATGTAGAGAAAGAAGGACAGCAGAGGTGGCAAGGGAGGCTTTTAGAAGGGAAAACAATCAATTGGTAAAAGACAGAGATGAACAGAAAAGGAGATCTTGAAAAATGAGATTTGAATGAGAATAACCAGAGGAGAATAGAAGCATATTCTCTACCTTTTAAAAAATGTTAATTCTTTTTCCACAACCTCTCTTTCACAAGCTGATCTCTCTTGGTGTCTGCACCGTCTTAAGTTATTAATGGCTTTTTTTCTCAATTTTTGCTAACCAGGCATGCCAGGATCATCTCTTTTCACCCCTACCTTACTCCTCTTAATGTTTTAGTAAAAGAGGGGTAGACTCCAGCTCCATTCCAAATGCCAGGAAGAATAATTGCCATTTCTGACACTCAAATAATACTTAAAAATTTTGAGAGTGTTGATTAAAGTCCATTTAGAATTCCCACAAACTATGTAAAAATGTGCTTCATTTACAATGAAGGTGGATTAAATTGGCTTAACATCAAAGAGATGTGTGAGTGTATGCAGAATCCACATGTCAGTGCCTTTGGGGGAATTATTCAGATGCCCACCACCTCACATCCACCCCTCTGTGGTAAGCTGTGGTTTCCACCTAATAATATTTGACCTGCATGAAATATGTGCCATCAGCAGAGCTTAGTCTTATCAATAAAGAAATTTCATCATCTTAGGGAAACATAAAGAAAACAGTTTTATAAATCAAAGCCTTCTGATATCCCCACCTTGATTACAAAATGATAAACCACATCATAAAATGAGCATGCTCCAGAGAAACTCACGAATGCATTCTCAGTGCAGTTTAATTATCCAGCATCTCCCACTACAGCCCACTAAAAAGTTATTTGCATGTCAATTCTGTTGGCAGTGTATTATTCTTTTTTTTTTTTTTTTTTTTTTTAAAGAAGGGGCAGCCATCATTTCTTTTATTAGTCAAGGCTCTCTGGTTTTTTTTTTTTTTTTTTTTTTTTTGACAGGCAGAGTGGACAGTGAGAGAGAGAGACAGAGAGAGAAAGGTCTTCCTTTGCCGTTGGATCACCCTCCAATGGCCGCCGCTGCAGCTGGCGCACCGCGCTGATCCGATGGCAGGAGCCAGGAGCCAGGTGCTTTTCCTGGTCTCCCATGGGGTGCAGGGCCCAAGCACCTGGGCCATCCTCCACTGCACTCCCTGGCCATAGCAGAGAGCTGGCCTGGAAGAGGGGCAACCGGGACAGAATCCGGTGCCCCAACCGGGACTAGAACCCGGTGTGCCGGCGCCGCAAGGTGGAGGATTAGCCTATTGAGCCACGGCGCCGGCTCAAGCAGTGTATTATTCTTACCATAGAATAGTACATGGAAAGGACACTTCCAATTACTTGTAGAAACACAAACAACAATATTTTAATATATTTATTTAAATTTTGGTAAGAAGAATATTCTGGAAGACTACAGTAGACTTACTATAATACTGGTTATGTATTTTTAAGCATATGGTGGCACATTTTTAGAGACGTAGTTGCTGCTGCTTTTTTCTTTATTTCTCTTCTGATGAAATTGTTGTCATTGTTATTTTTTGTAGTTACAAATCAATGAAGATCAACTGTGAGTCAGCCACAGCGTTCTCATGTTTCCCTTATTCTACAGAGTAGGCCTGTGAGTGGAGAGGAATATATGTTATGCACTTGTGAATGTGAAGAACAGGAAATAGAACAGTGATGCACTCAGTGCTTATGTTGAAAAGTGGAACTAGGATTCAAATCCATGACTGCTGGACCCGAGTCCATGTTTTTTCAGCAGCACAGATTCATTCATATTCTCTCCATCCCCTTCTCTCCCCCCACATCCTTCTCTCCCTACCTCCCCCTTGCCCCCTCCCCCTCTCCCCCCTGCCCATCTACCCTCTTCTTTTTCCTCTTTCTCTTTCTCCCTCTTTCACTCTCTTCCTTTTTAAAAGAATACAAAAATCACCATTTTAAGTGTACATTTTAATGTGATTTTTAAAAAGATCTATTTTTTTGCTTGAATGGCAAAGTTTCACAGAGAAAGAAGGAAGGAGAGGGAAAGATCTTCCATCTGCTGTTTCACTCTCCAAATGGCTACAATGGCTGGGCCAGGAGCTTCATCTAGGTCTCCCACGTGGACGGCAGAGGCCCAAATACTTGAGTCATCTTCTACTGCTTTCTCGGGCACATTAAGAGGGAGCTGGATTGGAAGTGAAACAACTGGAATACAAACTGGTACCCGTATGGAATGCCAGTGCAGCAGGTGGGGCAGGTGGTGGCTAGACCCACTGTACCATTTTGCCAGCCCCTCAAGTCTTTTTTTTTCTTTATTATATTCACCACTGAATAACCATCACCATTAATTGTATATATTTCCATCACCCTAAAAAGAAACCTGGTACTGTGATCTGTCACTCCCATTTTCCTCTGCTCCCCAGATATGGACAATGACCAATGCACTTCCAATTTCTATGGGTTTGCTTATTTAGGACATTTCATGCAAATGGGATCACACGCTTTTTTTCTGTTTTTTTTTTTTTTTTTTCTTTTCCCACAGAGTAACACTTTTTAAGACTCACCCATATCATAGAGCAAAAAATAGTGCTCCATTTCTTTTTATTGTTGAATAATAGTCCATTGTTTGGACATACCACCTTTTGTATCCATTTATTGTTTAATGGACATTGTGTTATTTCATCAGATTTACTTGTAGTAACATAAATTGATAGCACAATCTGATAAGGATCCCATGAACCATAAAAGGTAGGAGTTTTTCTTAGTTAATAGCTAACAATTTAGCCTTTGTGGCTTTCATGGATGCTAGAAGAAGATACAAAATCCCTGATCAGAGACCAAGCATGTCATTGCTTGTGGCATAGCAAGCAGTGAAAGTGCCATGTTTGCGTCAGTTCCCTGCCCTAAAATTTCTGTGGAGGTTTCTGTGGAGAGCAACCCAGGAGGGTCCAGACTGTGCATGAGTGTGTTTGCATTTTGGCTGAAGAGCCTCAAGTTCAAGTAATGCGAATTTTTATGAGCTGTAGCCTTCTCAAATATTGCTATAGACAGAGATATTATCTTTGTTATATTGGGTTATAAACAAATCTGCCCTTTGCTTTGGAGATCCTTTCATTATTTTCAAGGCACTTTGCTATACAAAACCTTTGAAAAGATAATCTGGAGGGATGGGCATTTACACAGTGGTTAGGATGCCACTTGAGATACCCACATTCCATATTAGAGTGTCTGGTTTTTTTTTTTAACTTTTATTTAATGAATATAAATTTCCAAAGTACAGCTTATGGATTACAATGGCTTCCCCCCCATAACGTCCCTCCAACCCACAACCCTCCCCTTATCCACTCCCTCTCCCCTTCCATTCATATCAAGATTCATTTTCGATTCTCTTTATATACAGAAGATCAGTTAAGCATACATTGAGTAAAGATTTCAACAGTTTGCTCCCACACAGAAACATAAAGTGAAAAATACTGTTTGAGTACTAGTTATAGCATTAAATCTCAATGTACAGCACACTAAGGACAAAGATCCTACATGAGGAGTAAGTGCACAGTGACTCTGGCTCCATTTTCAATTCCAGTTCCTGATAATACACATTTTAGGAGGCAGCAGATGATGGCCCAAGTGAGTGACACAGATTGAGTTTCAGGTCCTGGCTTTGACTTAGCCTAACCCTGTATATTGCAGGCATTTGGGGAGTGAACTAGCAGAGGAAAGATCTCTGTCTCTGTCTTTGTCTCTGTCTCTATCTCTCCATCTGTCTGCCTTTCAAATAAATGACAAATGAATAAGTATTAGAAAAGGAAGGGATAGAGGTTAGTATTGTGGCACATTGAGTTAAGCTGCCACCTGCAACACCAGCAGCTCATATAAGCACCTATTTTTTTCCCAGCTGCTCCACTTCTGATCCAGCTCCCTAGTAACGCACCTTGGAAAACAGCAGAGGAGGGCCCAAGTACTTGGGTCCCTATACCCACATGGGAGACCTGGATGAAGATCCAGATCCCTAACTATAGCTCAGCACAGCCTAGCCCCAGCCCTTGTGTTACAGGAAAACAGCTGTGGGGAAATTATTGTTACCTCGGTTCTTTGTCTCACATGGAAGAAGAATTTCAAATCAAAGAGATTTAAAAGTATTTATTAGAATCAAGGACCTCCAGCCAGAGTGGCATGGAGGGAGCCTTCCAAGAGAAGAAAGAACCCAAAAAGCCCCTTAGCATTCGGGTTTTTAAATACAATTTGTAAGGAAAAAAATACTTGACCATTAGATTGGCATTCAGTTACCAGGCAGGGACAAAAATACATCAGAAGGCCTGATTTCCCATTTTCCATCCTGTCTGGCCTGCTAAAACAAAAAACCATACAGAAGTGTGGGATAGCTAACTTGTTTTCACAATAAGCTGTGGACTCAGGAAGAGCTCCCTTGCATTCTCTTGATAAATTTGGAGATTCTGAAGGAAGAAGGGTGGCCTGTTTGTTCTTGCTAAAGCAAATATTTTACACCCCAAATTCCATTGGGATCCCCTGACTACCTATTAACCCATCTGACACTTCACAATTGCAGCCATTTGGAAGGTGAAACAGCAGATGGAAGATCTTTCTCTCTGTCCCTCCCCCCTTTTCTCTCTCTAACTTTACTTTTCAAATAAATAAGTCTGAGAGAGAGAGAGAGAGATTGAGATTAGTCTGGAAAAATAGGGCATTTAGTGTACTTACAAGATATTAAGAATCATAAGGTGGGATTGGTGTTGTGATACAGTGAGCTAAGCCCTTGCTTGCAACTCCCACATTCTACAACAGAGTGCTAGTTGTAGTCCTGCTTCCAATACAGCTCCTTGCTAATAATGTACCTGGGAAAGCAGCAGGAGATGCCCTAAGGACTTGGGTCCCTGCCATCCATGTGGGAGATCCGGATGGAATTCTTGGCTCCTCCTGGCTGTTGTAGGCATTTGCAGAGTGAACCAGTGGAGGGAAGATCTCTATCTCTGTTTGTCTCTCTGACTTTCAACCTCCAGTCTCAGTCCCTGCAAAATACATATGTTTCAGGTTTTATTTCTCAAAACATTTGTGTGGGCAAAGAAGCAGCTACCAAGCACAATATTTAAGTTCCAGCTTTGCTTGCAAAATTTAGACTCCAAAAAGTAAAGATCTTCCATCTGCTGGTTCACTCCCTATTTGGCCGTAAAAGCTGGGGCTGGGCCAGCCTGAAGCCAGGAGCCAGGAGATTCTTCCAGGTCTTCCACATGGGTACAGGGACCAAAGTACTTGTGCCTTCTTCTGCTACTTTCCAAGGCACATTATCAGGGAGCTTGATTGGAAGTGGAATAGTCGGGACTCAAACTGGCACTAATATAGATTATTGACACTGCAGGAGCAGGCTTAACCTTGTGTCCCACTGCCCTGGCCCCCAAAGTCAATCCTTTAGGGGCCGGCACTGTGGCATAGTGGGTAAAGCCACCACCTGCAGTTCCAGCATCCCAAAGAGGTACTGGTTGGAGTCTCAGCTGCTTCACTTCCAATCCAGCTCCCTGCTAATATGCCTGGGAAAGCAATGGAAAATGATCCAAGTCCTTGGGCCCCTGAACTCAAGTGAGACACCTGGAAGAAGCTCCAGGCTCCTGGCTTCAGATTGGCCCAGCTCCAGCCATTGCGGCCATATCGGAAGTAAACCAGCAGATTGAAGACCTCTCTCTTTCTCTCTTTCTCTCCCTCTCTGCCTCTGCCTCTGCCTCTCTCTAACCCTGCCTTTCAAATAAATAAATAAATCTTTTGCAAAAAAATGTCAATCCTTTAAAAAGATCAGCAGTGCTAATTTCAATCACTTACATATATTGATACTTATGGTTGTTATTTTACTTGATATTTAAAAATCTGTAAAATGGGTATGTATTCAGTTTGCCTCAGAGTATTTTGTAAGTTTATAATGAAACAATGTATAATGATAATATGTGGCTTTACAAACTACTCTTGGAATAATGACTGTTCTTTTTCAAATTTCCTAGCTTTCTTCTGTTTTCTTTTAAAATAAATCTAGAGGTGATCATTTTGATCTTGTGATGAATTAGGCTTCTTTGGAAGCCCACTAATGTATTTTGTCTAAGTGGAATTCCACTGTTTTCTTTTCCAAGAATGACTTCTGTTTTTACTCTTTGGAAACCAAAATCTTGGATTTCAATTTGTGTTTTTCATTTTCATTTTCATATCCTGCACTTCATCAGTAGACTTCTTAGTTCCCTTAAATTTCAAAGTTCTACTTTCTTTTTCATCTTGATTCTCAGTGTTGTTGTTGTTTCATTTTGATATAGAGCAAGCCCAGTCACGAAGAGATGAAACCTAGAGGATGTTCATAAACACTGCCTGGGCTTATTTGCTGCTTAATAGCTAATTGATTTCCCTGTCACCTTTTTATTTTTAAAACAAATTTTATTTGTCAAAGGTGACTCTCTGGCTTACACAGTGGCTCCCCCATCACTCCTCACTCCCCACTTTGATCTCTGTCCTTTGGCTAACATCTTGGCTCTTCTCCTGGGTGTAATTTTCCTGTAAGCTGTGCCATAATTTGACCCTGGAGAAGATTTCTTTCTTGGTAACTGGCTTTCCTCCAAAGGAAAGCAGACTGGAACTAAAACTAAAACGCATTCCTCCCACTCCACTTGACTCTGCCACCCTGTAACTCATCAGATGACACATATAGTAACACTCTGCATAAAATTGCCTTTTAGTCATGCAACAGTTATCTTCAGGCTCCAAACCTATCCAATCTTTCCTACCTCATGGCCTTAATCTTGCAATTACAAGCAGCTGTTTTGAAGTCACACATAGTAAGTGGCATACCAGGCTTGGAGTTGTTTCAGATTACTTAAATTCTCTGTGTTTTGGATTCTGAATAAAGAAAGAGATGATTTAATAATAATATATGTAAATGACCAGCAGTAACTAGAACTCAATAAATGTTACTTGTTAATCAGCATCATTTTTTCATCCTTTCCAAACCCAGACTTTTACACAAGCGTCATGTGCCTCCATTTCAGGATCAGGGCTGCAGGATTCTGCTTTGTAGTGGAATCAGCAGAGAGTGAGTGAAGCCCAGCGCTGTAAAGCAGCATTTCCAAACATGGTTTGCCATTAGAATCGCCTGAAGAAGCTAGCACCTCTCATGCCCATGCTTAGCCGCTTAAATGGGAACCCTGTAAGTGAGCCTAAGACCATGTTAAAGCTAACCAATATTAAACCTAGGTGTTTTTGCTGTGCAGCTAAGGTGAAAATCATGATTTTGCAAATATTCAAGTGAATTGGCTGGACCTATTAGATGTAAGTTAAGAGCTCTCTCACTGCTTACTGAAAGCCTGTGATTTGCTTCATGGCAACAGTTTTATTCAGTAGAACAAACAACAAAATCAGAGTTGACCATCTACAAGAAGGAAGCAGGTAGAATTACTGGGGTAAAACATTGGTTAAGATAGTTTTAGAGTGCCTGAATTTGAATATTCAAGCTGCCAGTTATTAACATCATGCCCTTGTCCAAGTTATTCCGTGTCTATAAGACTTCTGTTTTGTAAAATGAGGAAAAAATAGCAGTAATATCAAAAAGTATGTTGTGAGGATGGAATATTTCACATATATCAGTTAAGTCATACTTAAGTATTAACCAAGTGGGAGCTAGTTTATCACATGGTCCTTTAATCTTGCCTCTGAGGGCACAGGGAAACTGAGTAAAGGTGTAAAACTGCAACGAATTCATGTTTTATAGAGCTTTTATTGACTTTTTATCAAAAGATAGTATACTTGGAAAGATCAAACTGAAATCATGGCTCAGGATCAAAGGAGGATATTTATCCAGAAGAATATTATCCCAGATTATATGCAGCAATCAAATTTGCATAGAATATGTTTTCATATCATGGCTTTCAAATCATATTCCCTTGGAAACAGAATGTTGAAAAATACTCAGTGCACTTCAGTGGCACCACATCCATTATCAGATTATATGGTCTATATGGTTGCATCTACATGCCTAATATTATACTGGTTGTCTTAGACTCAAGTGACAACTGTATACATATATTTCATAGGCTTAGAGAGATTAAATAATGCAGTTATGATTACATTTCTAATCAGCATAAGATATGGCATCTGAGTCCAGATGGGTCTGACTCAAAGTTGTACTTTTTCCGAAGCAATGTGATGACAGGGTCAAGAGAAGGACGACAAGACTACAAAAAATGGAAAGGAGGAGACAGCTGGAGGCAACGTTCTCCTCCTAGCAGCTTTATACTTTTCTTATCATCTCCCTTTTACCCAAGTGCTCTCCCATGTCTTTTTCCAGTTATTTTTCTGGTATTTGTAATGTCATTCAATCTCTCTGTCAATGTCTGTCTTTTCAGTAAGAAAAAATGATAAGCACATTTTCAGAAAAGAGCACAAAGGGAGATTACATATGTTAGTTGAATAATTATTAGAACTCATAGGCACTATTTAAATATTTGGATAAGAGCCCTACACATGGGGCTGGAGATAGAAGAATGGCTTGAAACTCTATCTCCTGCATTGTCGCTATTTGCATAACCAACAGGACATTGTGTCAGTTTTGGATGAATTAGATTTTTCTCAGAGAAGGTTAAGACAAGAACAGGGGATTATGGTATATTTTAATGAAGTACTGGACCTAGTGATTCTGCATCAATGTAGTTGAATAATTGCCTGCTTGTGGAGGTTTAGATGATTTGCCCAATTATATAAGCTTTGGGTAAAACTAGAGTGCATTGATGGTGATTGCTATACAGCAATGAGTAAGAAATCATTCATTAGGGCTGCACATTTTGATAGTTTCTAGCTCTCTGAAGTTTTCTGATTTGAAGCGCTAATCACTCCTGCTTATTCTCCACCATGAGTAAATCATTTGAAAAGCTTGAGACAGATTTTACCCATGAGATTGTACATTTTCTTCCAAGTAAATTGAAACTATTAGTTTTGAAAAGTGAAATAAAGCTTTACGATAAAACTTGCACCTGAAAATATTTCTGAGTTCCATATGAAAAAGAAGAAACTTAACAAATGAAACAAAACTTATGAATGATTTTAGCTTGCATTTTATGAATAACTTAAATTGAGATATCACATGTAGTCTCTGTTCAGGAAATTATTTGCTATGGTTTTTATAGCTTTGTATTAATAGCTTCTGGATCACCAAAAATTAGACAACACAGAACAGTGACTTTTCCATTAGGGATTTTTGTGTGTGTTTGTGTGTGTGTGTGGGGGGGGTGGTTACAGACCTGGAAACTTCAATAAGTTCATGGAAACTAGAAGTAAAAGATAAATTTGTTTAGGGACAAAAATATTTTGAATTTTGGGAATATCTTTTCTCATGTGCATTTTTCTGTGAACTTTTAAGGGCTGCCTTGCATGCATAGGTTTCAAAATGTTTTTACAACAGAATAAACTCATTTTTCAATTCAATTTTCCTCAAATGATTTGAAGTACCCTTGCACAAGATAATATACCATCACCACCACTGCAATTATCTATAGTTTATTGGGCATTTTCTAAAGATCTCTGGTTCCAGTGATGTAAGATTGAAAAAGAAACAATGTATAACTTTAAAACACTATGAACCACTTGGGAATGGTTTTTCAATTTTATACTACTTTTGAGAACAGATGTTACAGTATGATTCAGAAGTTGAGGTTTGATTTAGAGCAAATATCAAAACACATTATCACTGAAGGCTGGAATATGTAATAATAATAATTCCCTACACAAATCAAACATTGTAGCTTTACTTAAAGAACTTTAAACAGTAAAAGTAATAAAAGTAATTTTACAAATAAAATTTCCTCTGATCTTAAAATCATTTCAGAATTCAGATTAACTATTTAATTGCTATTATCATTCTTCATAGCAGAAGTTATAAGTGATATTTACTCAAAGTGAATGAGAGGCACTATCTACTATCAATCTAACTATTCTTTGCTTTGTGGTCTTAATGTGATACCATGCTATATGGCAAGTTTTCCATGGTGTTTTCAGTACTTTTGCTTGAAAGAAGTCGTTATTTCTTCTTCAATTATTCACTCAAGAAAATTAAAACTTGTATTCAAATTCTGGCTTTGCTTGTGACCCAACTTCCTGCTAATGTACCCTGGGAGGAAACAGATAACAGTTCACCTACTGTGTCCATGCTGTCCATGTGAGAAACCTGGATTGAATTCCTGGTTCCTGGTTTCATCTTGGCCCATCGCAAGCTGTTGTGACCATTTGGGAAGTGCACCAGAGGATGAAAGGCATCTCTCTCTCTCTCTCTCGCTCTCGCTCTCTTTCTCTGCCTTACAAATAAATTAAATGTAATTTTAAAAAAACACAGAAGGCCGGCGCTGTGGCTCAATAGACTAATCCTCCACCTGCGGCGCCGGCACACTGGGTTCTAGTCCCGGTCGGGGCACCAGATTCTGTCCCAGTTGCCCTTCTTCCAGGCCAGCTCTCTGCTATGGCCCGGGAGTGCAGTGGAGGATGGCCCAATTGCTTGGGCCCTGCACCCGCATGGGAGACCAAGAGGAAGCACCTGGCTTCTGGCTTCGGATCAGCGCGGTGCGCCGGCCGCAGCGCGCCGGCCTTTGGAGGATGAACCAACGGCAAAGGAAGACCTTTCTCTCTGTTTTTCTCTCTCTCACTGTCCACTCTGCCTGTCAAAAAAAAAAAAACAAAACAAAAAAAAAAAACAAAAAAAAAAACAAAAAAAGAATAACTATATTAAGCAAAGCACACAGAACGTCTTCCTCTCTTAAGGTATGTAGGTATGTGTCCTAATTGTAAGAGACAAAGTGATATTAGTAAAGAGCAGTAACCTAAGTTTGTTTCTTAAAATTATTAATTCAGTTTTGTCTTCACATATATATGTTTTACGAAGCATCATCCAGCTATATTTGGAGTAGGATTCAGATGTCCTGAATTCTCATATCCTGGAATTATCACTTACTTTAGGATTTCAGCCCCTACCCCTCTTACCATGAACTCTAATATCATTATGAATATCGTGTAAACAATGCTGACTGTCACGAGCTATCTCATTGAAAATTAAACCATCCAGTAAATAGTAAATCCTTGGAGGACTTTTTTGATAAGAAAACATTTGATTATTTATTTGGTGTCTTTGTTTTTGTGCACTTTTCCTTGCTTTCTTTACTTTTCCCCCCTGCCTAACACAGTGCCAGTCAAGCACACAGTACTTCAGAACTTCACTGCATCTATCTCATATTAGATATGTGAGATTTTAAAAATTTGACCTATTAACTTTTGTTCAAGAAGCAGAGAGACAAAGCAAGAGCAAGAGAGAGGGAGAACTTCCATCCACTGGTTAACTCTTCACAACATAGCCAGCACTGGATAAAGCCAAATCAAGAATCAGGAATGCCATCCAGGTCTCCCATGCAGGTGGTAGGGACCCAATCACTTGGACCATCACCACTGCCTCCCATGATTTGTATGAGCAGGAAGCTGTATTACAAAGTGGAGCCAGGACTCAAACCCAGGAACTCTGATGTAGAATACAGGTATCCCAACTGACATCTAAACCATTATGCAAAATACATGTTCCTAGCTTTTTATAGACATATGTCAATATCTGAAATGTTAGAAGAATCATAATGTTTGTCCCATGTTCTCCAGATTGATAATTTTACCATTTAAATGTTAACCACTATGCATTATGCATCAGAACATCAATTCAACTTTAGCATCTGCTTTATGATAGAAAAATGAAAGCAGTAGGGTAAAGAAGCAAATCTATAGGGGAACAACATGTCTTGTCAGACAGTTCCCATATGTTCATTTTCACTAAATTTATATTCCCCAGGATACCTAGGCATCATAGGTAAAAATTTACACATACTTATTTTGTTTGCTACTGTTTCTGGTTTTTAATGTTTCTAGAAATTCCTTTTTTAAGATTTATTTTTTATGTGAAAGGAAGTATGAATGACAGAGAGGGAGAGACACACAGAAAGAGGAAGAAACACACAGAGCAAGAGAAAGGGACATAAGTAAAAAATAGTGGGAAGGAGGATTGATCATTCATCCTCTGGTTCACCCCAAAATTATTACAAAAACTGGGGTGGGGCCAGCAGAAGCCAGGAGTCTGAACTCTATCCAGATCACCTACTTGAGTGGCCATCATCCACTGTGTCTCTAGATGCACTATCTGAAAGTTGGATTGGAAGTAGAGCATCCAGGACTTGAACTGGCACTCCAGTATAGAGTGCTGATGTCACAGGTGGCACCTTAGCCTGCTGTTCAATGCTTGCTTTTATTGTAGGTACTCAATCTATAAATTCTCTAAAAACCATGTAAATCTTAGTTTTTTGTCTGTTGTGTCTCCCTGGCACAGTTTCATAAGTTATATCCTCTTACATTTAGCACATTATCAGTTTCTCAGTTATGTCCTTAAGTTATGTCAGGTGTTGTGGAATTACCATTTGTTAACATATTTCAGGTATTAACCTCTTGATAGGTTGCAAATTAATCTGATCAGGAACTAACTGATCAAAGATAATAGAAGTTTCTCTAGTGTTGGCAAGAGGCAAGGTTTTTCATTGGCTTCTGTAGAGTGGGTGCTGAATTGTTTGTAGAGTTTAGAATTATAGATCTGGGAAGTTTATTGGATTTTTCACAGTTCTTATCTGCATATCTATTTACTTAGAAATAAACATTCAACTTATTTGAGACCCAGTCCTTTTCAGAATATCCTTGAGAGAATGACACTATTCAGTTATCTGGGCTGGGTTGGACCAAGTCAAAATGAAGACTATTTTTTTTTATTTTTTTTATTTTTTTAACTTTTATTTAATAAATGTAAATTTCCAAAGTACAGCTTTTGGATTATAGCAGCTTTTTCTCCCCATAACCTCCCTCCCACCCGCAACCATCCCATCTCCCGCTCCCTCTCCCATCCCATTCACATCAAAATTCATTTTTAATTATTTTTTAAATTAATTATTTATTTATTTGAGAGGTAGAGTTACAGACAGTGAGAGGGAGAGATAGAGAAAGGTCTTCCTTCCACTGGTTTACTCCCCAAATGGCCTCAACAGCTGGAGCTGGGCCAGTCTGAAGCCAGGAATCAGGAGCTTCTTTCGGGTCTCCCACGTGAGTGCAGGGGCCCAAGGACTTGGGCCATCTTCCACTGCTTTCCCAGGCCCTAACAGAGGGCGGGATTGGAAGTGGAGCAGCTGGGACTAGAACAAGCACCCATATGGGATGCTGGCCCCGCAGGCAGAAGAAGAACCTACCATGCCATGGCGCTGACCCCGAAAAATTTTAAATCTCATTCACAGCCTCTCAGACAGCAATATGAGTTTCAGCTCACCACCCAAATATTCAGCTCTTTTTACAAAGTTTGCTTGTCCATGCAGCTTTACTCATAAAGAAAATAGATATAGTTGTCTGCAAGCAAGAATTATTCCATAAAATGTACACAGGCTATAAGTCAGCACCAGAGTTCAGAACCCAAGGCTTTCTCTGGGCAAGCTCAGTTAAGGCAGAGCAACATATCAATTTGTAGACAAAAGCAACCCAGGAGACAAGTGCTGGCCATTAGGACTGAGCATTTCTACAGTTTCAACACCAACGAAAAGACTGCCTTCCTAGCAGAGAAACTGGAAAAGTGGCCACTAATTGCTCTGTTCTAGTAAGCATCCTTTCCTGCTTTTAGAAAACAAACAAAAACTAACTTAATAGATGTTGACACAGTTTTCTCACAAAAACTATAAGCCCTTTTCTTAAGCTTTCGTTTCCATCCCTCAGTAATCTCCTATAGACCTCATCTGTTTCTAATTGGAGTGCTACTCGTCTTGAATTTGCCACCACATTCTAGATGACAATAGAGGGAGTGAAGCATTTTTTTTTTCTTTATCACTTTCTGTCTCTCACTTCTTTTTCTCTCTTTTTTTTCTTTTTTTTGGGGGGGAGGGGCTATTTCTTTTCTTTAATTAGGTGGAACAGTACTATATTTTACCATAAAACCTTTACCAAGTCCATTCATACTGAGTACTTACTTATTTGCCTTTTTTCTATCCAAGAGTCGCATGAACAAAATTATGTGGAGTATATGCTGGGAAATGGCCAAAGTATCTAGAGAGAAATAGCAATATTTCATGTTCTTACATATCTGCTGAAAAAGAAACTCTTCGATATAAATGAAAAAAAATTAATTATTTGGCTTCCTAAAACTTCTTTTCTGAGCATTTCATAAACTGTTAAAGAAACCACTGTGTCCTTTCGGTATCCCCAGAGGCATGTCTTTCTTTAAATAAATTTTAACAGAATATTTTGTAAATATGAATAATCCTCTTTATAAAACAGTGAAATGCACTGTCTTCATGAACCCATATATACAGTGAATCCTCAATTCATTGAATTGTTAGGATAGAAACTATTTCTACATAACCCAATAAATTCAATGTGGTTTTGCTCAAATACCAAGAAGAGTATTAAAAAAGAACAATGTGAAATCACTTGTTCTACCATATAATATGCCTAATTTAAAATCATGATAGCTAAGAGAAATTATTCGAGTGTTAGGAATAGAGATCAAACATAGACAATATGAACAGAAGCCAGAATCCATAAACTGAAGTAAGAAATATATAACAATTAGATTTGGTGCATAAATATGATATAAATCAATGACACTTAGATTCTCACTACACTGTTGGAATAATTTTCCATTTATATGACAAAAAAGTAAAACTAATTGCACACAGTTCTAGGTATACCAAAGATTGAAACATCAAAGGTAAATCTTCAAATTAACAGGAAAATATCTGTGCAAATATTACTCTAATATATACAAAAGACTTAAAGACAAAGGCATAAGACTTTAACGGAATATTTTGTGTGAAAATTGTGCAAAATAAAATACATGTAAAAGTCAAGAAATAGACTAACATAAGATAATTTCAATTATTTAATGTTGGAATCCTAAAATATTAAGAAATCACAGGGCAGAATATACAATCTATTAGAAAAATGGGAACAAATAATTCATAGAATAAGAAACCTAAAAGACTAACACACATTTTTAAAAAAATCACTCATAGTTGTCAACAATGAAGTGCAAATTAAAACAAAAATTAAATAGCATTACTTATATACCACTCTGCATGGCAAAAGATGAAATTATTTTTGGAAATGTTACAATACTAATGTTACATGCATGTAAAGTTATCTACTTTCTAAGGTGATCAATTTTTTTTAATTGACAGGTAGAGTTACAGACAGTGAGAGAGAGACAGGTCTTCCTTCCATTGGTTCACTCCCCAAATGGCTGCCACAGGTGGAGCTGTGCTGATCTGAAATCAGGAGCCAAGTGCTTCCTTCTGGTCTCCCATGTGGGTGCAGGGGTACAAGCACCTGGGCCATCCTCCGCTTTCCTCCTGGGCCACAGCAGAGAGCTGGACTGGAAGAGGAGCAACCAGGACTAGAACCCGGCACCCATATGGGATGCCGGCGCCACAGGTGGGGGATTAACCAAGTGAGCCATGGCGCCAGCCCCACTAGGGTGATCAATTTTAACAATTTACCAAGCTGGAACAGTGGTAAGTTCCAGCCAAACCAATAGTAGTTGGTCACTTTAGTCAGGGTATAAACTGAAAGCAACATTATAATATTTGGTATTAAACAAGGTATATTACTTATAAAAGAAAAAAAAAAAAGAAAATAGCAAATGTCCAGCAAGAAGAGAATGGTTAAATTGTAATATACTTATAAAACCAAGTACAAAACAAAGGCCAATGAAATTATCTAGAGAAGTGGTTTCCATACTTTGGTGTGTATAAGAATCACCACGTCCGGCGCCGCGGCTCAATAGGCTAATCCTCCGCCTTGTGGTGCCGGCACTCCGGGTTCTAGTCCCGGTTGGGGTGCCGGATTCTGTCCCGGTTGCCCCTCTTCCAGGCCAGCTCTCTGCTGTGGCCAGGGAGTGCAGTGGAGGATGGCCCAAGTCCTTGGGCCCTGCACCCCATGGGAGACCAGGATAAGTACCTGGCTCCTGCCATCGGATCAGCGCGGTGCGCCGGCCGCAGTGTGCCAGCCACGGCGGCCATTGGAGGGTGAACCAACAGCAAAGGAAGACCTTTCTCTCTGTCTCTCTCTCTCACTGTCCACTCTGCCTGTCAAAAAATAAAAACAAACAAACAAACAAAACTAAAAAAAAACAAAAGATATATTTTAAATCTTAAAAAAGAATAAATAATATTATGCCTCTCCACTCTGCCTGTAAAAAAAAAAAATCACCAAAAGAGACAATAACGAGCATAAAGATGCAGCTTTATCACAGCAGGACTTTCTGGCCTTTGAGATTTTCTCCCAGTTTCCTTGGTGATCCTGATACCCAACAATGTGAGGACCACTGAATTGGGATGTACCTATCAGAGAAAATAAATTGCAAAACCTAATATGGGGTGAGAGTAGCAGGCTTCAGAGTGAAATATAAAGTGTGATTTAAAAGCCGGCGCCGTGGCTCAATAGGCTAATCCTCCACCTTGCGGCGCCGGCACACCGGGTTCTAGTCCCGGTTGGGGCGCCGGATTCTGTCCCGGTTGCCCCTCTTCCAGGCCAGCTCTCTGCTATGGCCAGGGAGTGCAGTGGAGGATGGCCCAGGTGCTTGGGCCCTGCACCCCATGGGAGACCAGGAAAAGCACCTGGCTCCTGGCTCCTGCCAGGATCAGCGCGGTGCGCCGGCTGCAGCGGCGGCCATTGGAGGGTGAACCAACGGCAAAGGAAGACCTTTCTCTCTCTGTCTCTCTCTCTCACTGTCCACTCTGCCTGTCAAAAAAAAAAAAAAAAAAAAAAAAAAAGTGTGATTTAATATATATAAACCTCTAAATATTAGAAGACTATATTATATGTAGGAATATACATTTATATGTATATATTAAAATTAGTATATGTAATGGATTTAGAAGCATTAAATTCATGTTTGTAATTTTCTTAATAGACTAAAATACAACTCAGAGGCTTTTTAAATAAGGCTCCAAGTTAATCTCAACTATCTTGTATATTTTAAGCAGTTGAACTGGAGTAACCATAGTATAATGTTAATAGTCATTGTGGGGCCGGTGCTGTGGCACACTAGGTTAATCCTCTGCCTGCAGTTCCGGCATCCTATATGGGCATGAGGTTCTAGTCCTGGTTGCTCCTCTTCCAGTCCAGCTCTCTGCTGTGGCCCAGGAAAGCAGTGGAGGATGGCCCAAGTGCTTGGGCCCTGCACCTGCCTGGGAGACCAGGAAGAGGCACCTGGCTCCTGGCTTTGGATCAACATAGCTCTGGCCGTTGTGGCCATTTGGGGGTTGAAACATCAGATGGAAGACCTTTCTCTCTGTCTGTCTCTCACTGTCTTTGACTCTGCCTGATAAATAAATAATCTTTAAAAAAAATAGTCATTGTACTTGAAAACTGGATACTTGTGTATTTGAAATATTTCATGTAGAAATTTTAGTAATATAAAGCTGTAAATTATGATCCCAATTTTGTGAAGATATATCTAATAATTTATGTATTTCTTAAGTGGCATAGCCATAGATTATTATCTACTGCTACATTTACATAAATTAAATACTAAAAATTTCTTTGGGCTATTATTAAGGTAAGATAATATAATATTCAGTGACATTTATTACCTTCTGTTTAATTTCTATTTTTTATCTCACATACAATTAACACAATAAGTTGATAGCTTATGACTAACTAGAGTTATCAGTCACAGTTTTTAAGCTAGTTTAGATGACTAAAAATGACATAATTTGGGATGTCCTATATTTTTGTGGATAGTATGATAAATACAGGTTTTAAAATATATTAATAATTGTGTTTATTTTCATAATAATTTTAATATTAAGATTATACATTCACAGTATCTCAAATATGAAGGAATATATACATCTTTACTGACCTTTAATCATCACTTTATTTTTATTACTATTCTACCATTGTAACAAAATGAAAATTGAATAGTATATGCTTACTTGCATATCTAATTATACAACATATTGGAAAATAGCCGATTGTTGTGGTTTGAGAGTAAGTGGAACATGTAGAATATATATTAATTTTACTCTTCTAACTAGTGGATTTTTCTAAGGAACATCATCAATTATGGAAAGACTGACAGGAATAATTGCAAACTAGGCTTCCTTAAGTCCATTGGAATAGTCTGGCTACAGCCTAGTGTGCATACCTTAGAAAGTCCCCATCAATAAAAGACATAAAGATAAAAGTCCCCATCAATTATTCTAAAAGGTCATTTTTAGATGAAGTGTTGCAGGTTGATGTCAAAGATGACTTCTTTTCACTATCAGCCTGATAGAAAATGAAACTTCAATGATAAGGAGTTGTATTACCTGCAAATTTTGCTGTTTTTAACCCTTCAGAAATAATTGTCAATATGCCTAAAAACTGTCACAACAACTTGAGGGCCAAAACAGGAAAACTGACAATGTCAGACAGAAAAGAAGTTTGTGTTTGGTTAGTTGGTTTTGGCTTTGGCTCTAATTTGACTTTGGCTTGGGTTTGGGTTCTGTGTTATATGTGTTGAAGATATCAAAGTTTATTACCTGTGAATGGTTCTGGACTTCTCATCCAGATTGGCCTTGATTTTTTGTGAAAGGGCCTTATTAGAAAGAAACAGAAGTAGAAAGACAAGACAAAGTTTGGAGGAAAGAAGTGATGAGAAGGGCTAGCAAGAACTTTGGGCTCAATGTCTTTGTCTTATCCCTCACTCACTTCTTCAAGGAATCTCAGAGGGGAGGGGAAGACAGAGAAGGTACTGAATGAATCCAGCCAGAGCATACCATTTTCAGTGTAATAACCAGGGAGTCATTCTGGAAAAATTGTGTAATGTCAGCCAGTGCCGCAGTTCACTAGGCTAATCCTCTGCCTGTGGCGCCTGCACTCCGGGTTCTAGCCCTCTTCCAGTCCAACTCTCTGCTGTGGCCCGGGAAGGCAGTGGAGGATGGCCCAACTGCTTGGGCCCTGCACCCGCATGGGAGACCAGGAGGAAGCACCTGGCTCCTGGCTTCAGATCGGCATATTTCCGGCCATAGTGGCCATTTAGGGGGTGAACCAACAGAAGGAAGACCTTTCTCTCTGTCTCTCTCTCTCACTGTCTAACTCTGCCTGTCAAAAAAAAAAAAAAAAATTGTGTAATGTTGTTTTACAATGTGAGACAGAGCAAGATTTGATTTTTTTAGAATTTACCAGTGAATTGGTTAAGGCTGGTAGATGGTCTTAGATGAGTTACTTTGAAAGAAATGTAATATTAAAGGTGCAAAAAATGCCTTCTTGAGTAATATTTATAAGATCCTAAGATCAAAAATTTATATAAGCTGTCATTTAGCCGTAAAGTTAAATGGAATAAATAGCTACTTATTAAATTCAAGGCAATGCCACTTACAGTTTTTTGTTTGTTTGTTTGTTTGTTTGTATCTTAGCATAGTGGGGAGTGTTTAGTCCTGGGCTGAGATCTGAAGCCCTGAAATTTGGTTGTGCTTCGGGGGCTTTATATGGAAAAAGAGCTGAAATTTTAAAGATTGGAGGATCCTGGAAAATACAGTGGGTTAAAAGCAGTTTGACATCAGAGGAAGAATGAGTGATCTGGCTGAGAACATCATTTTGTACACCACTTTAGCCATTTTATATCTACATATATGGAGTTCTCAACTGAGGCCCGTGCAACTCTGGCATCCAGGAGATAGTTGCCAATGTCTGAAGACCACTTTTCATAACTGGAGAGATGGAGGACACAGAGCAGAGGACAGGGATGTTACCAAATATCTTATAACACCCAAAACAGTCTTTCACAACACAAAAATATCCATCCTGTAATGTTAGTGATGATGAGAGTAAGAAACCCTGATATATAGGGAAAAAAGTATAATGTTATATAAGCCATAAGGCTATATAAAGTATTAGGTTATGTTCAGCTCTCTTAAAACTACATAAAAATGAACATTGTATGCAGCATTCTGTGAAAAAAAATCTAATCTGATGCCTTCTAAATTGTTTATTTTTCCCTTAAATCATTGTATAGCTCAATGGAAAAGTTCTAGTAATTCATTAAGTCTTAAGAAGAGAGCTTGTGTGAAGTGATGTTCATGTTTTAACAGTGTATCACTTCGAATCTTCAATTTAACATTTGGAAGAATGTATCATTTAATTCTAACTCCACTATATAAATAATTATTGAACTCTTTAAAAAAAAGGATATTTGTTGAACATGTTTAATGCTGAGTCCTCTGCCTTCAGCAAGAACACAATGTAGCTTGGTGATTTGCTGAGCAAGTTTCTTATTAGTTCATTATTATAGGAAATGTTTAGGGCTTTAGGACTCTATTTCATGTAAAATAAAATCCTTTAAAATATACTCTAGAAGTGAAAAAGTCACAGACCTGTATAAATCAGTATGATAAAAAGTATACTCATAGCTGAATTGTTGTATCATGTGAGAAATACTTAAATGAATTATTTAGGTATAGAGTATCAGGTCTATACTGAATTATCTCTTGTATTTCCCTGATGATTGAGGAAAGGTATACTGAAGAAGTCTAACTAAAAATTTTCAGCATGGAAAAGTGAAGGTAAGAAGAGGACAAATAAGTGTGTGCTGTTGAGAATGCTAGAAAGTAAATTATATTTGAAAAAATTGTGGAAAATGAGTAAGTTCTTAAAATAGGTTTAGTGACATAATTATTGTATATGACTACATAGCTCTTAAAAATAAATAGATACCTTCTTGGTTCTGCATGCTGCCCTAAATTTAATAAATACAAAGGTAGTGAGTTTAGTAACCTACAGGATAACTCAAAGGCAGCATCAGAAATGATCATGTCTGCAGGTCCAAGGAGTTCAAGCTCAGGAAAGCAGTCAAACATTCTTGGGACATTATCTTGATCTCTCTTCCACATTCTCCTTGTCAGTGTGGGAGATAGGCAGGTTAGGAGAATACATTTGCTAGAGTAGTTGGAAAGAAAAAAATAGAAAATTTTTGTTTGTTTAAAGTCACTCTTGTATGAGAAATATCCTACCTTTACTTTCTTTTCAGTGATGTAAATTTTCTCAGTTAAAACATACATCCACTTCTCCAACTTAATATCTGCATTGTCTTCTTTATTAGTGTAACATAAGCTTTTCAAATTGTAATTTATGTGCTCTTGAAATTTTTGGCAGAATCCTTAGTTGGAAGGAGTTATAAAAACCTCCTGGGAACTCTGGATTTAGTAACAGTATGAGGACTGGGGTAACATTTAAACACCACTAGGGAATCTTCTGGAAAATTAAAAAAGCGGGAGTGCTTCTTTCTACCCTTTCTGTCTTAATTGTGCTATCTAACAAGCATAATTGTGTGTGCCAAGAGTTAAAATGGCATGTTATTTCCCTTGATACATCCAGAAAAAAAAAATCAGTTGCTTCCATTAAACAATTTAGGTTGAATTTCTTTACCTTTTATTGAGTTTGGGTCACAGCTGCTTTTCCTAATGATATTAGATTTATAGTCCCTTCTTTATACATGTATTATCTTTAAGTGTTTTGATCCAAGTTAATAAAATAGAATTGGAGATCTAAGCTAAAGAAGAATAGTACACTAAATGGGTTTTCCATTGATGTTTAAACTGTATCTATTTTAAAAATTAACTAGTAGAAGAGATGAGTTGCTTAAATAGACTTCCAGAATTAATCAATAAATAGCACAAAAACAGTGATTCTCAGCTCTAGCTGCAAACTGTAGTCAGCCAAGGAGCATTTTAAACTGTCTTCCAGACTCTTTAAATCAGTATGTTTGGTAGTAGACTTTATGCATCAATGCATTTTTAGTGTTTGAATATGTCAAACATTTGAGATATAATGGTATAAAACAGTATTTCCAAATATGTGCTCTATATAGAGTGGGGGTACTTCAGAAAGTTTAAGGAAAATGCATAGTATGCAAAATTATATATGGATTTCAAAAAAAAATTCACTGAAAACCTTTGAGATCTATTTTACATAAACTTTTTGAAGTATCATCATATGCCTACTGAATGAACATTACATGGGGTGCTGATGTCAACCCAGAGACTCTGCATCAAAGTCTGAGGTTCAAGAGTAACATCACCAGTATGTTGGTGTAGGAACATCCTACATGATGAAAAAAGCAAACCCCAACTCCTTTTTCTCCCTTGTAAATACTGGCTTAACAACAACACACAAACCAAATTTCTTTACTGAGAACTCCAGAAACCAAATAAGAGCTTGCAGCAACCCAGGTGAACATATCACCTAGAAGTACTTTATCAAAATGGGTAATAAAGTTTGTTATTTTTACTCATTATAGCCCCTTCATCTAAAAAGCATAACACGCTATTTTTGGAGAAAAACTCCCAAGAATTGTAAAAAAAAATAAAACCTAAAAACTTTACAGGATATCACTAAGTAGAGCAGTATTTGCAATAAGACACTTTGAGAAGGAGGAGTATGAGATATAAAGAACTCACTTGAAGAAATCAAGTCTATAAAATCTCTAGATTTGAAGAAGGAAATGAAGATAAAAATTCAAGAAATTTGATGATTTCTATCCAGGTAAAACCCAAAGAAGACTACAACAAGTCTCACTTCAATCAAGCTGGCAAAAATCGCAGACAAAATGAGAATCATTAAAACAGCAAGAGAAAAGTGACTCATCATATACCAAGGAGCTTTCATAATATTCTCACTTTGAATGAATCAAAATGCTTTACAATAAAAAACCTGACAACGGGGCCGGCCGTGGCTCACTTGACTAATCCTCCCCCTGCGGCGCTGGCATCCCATATGGGTGCCAGGTTCTAGTCCCAGTTACTCCTCTTCCAGTCCAGCTCTCTGCTGTGGGGGGGCAGTGGAGGATGGCCCAATTGCCTGGGCCCCTGCGCCCGCATGGGAGACCGGGAGGAAGCACCTGGCTCCTGGCTTCAGATTGATGCAGCACGCCGGCCGTAGCAGCCATTTGGGGGTGAACCAACGGAAGGAAGACCTTTCTCTCTGTTTCTCTCTCTAACTCTGCCTGCCAAAAAACAAACAAACAAACACCCTGACAACCAAGAAGATTATAATCCAGCAAAATTGTACTTAAAAATAATGAACAAGTTAAGATTTTTCCAGATAAATTCATGTAAATCCTAAGGAATTCATCACCATTAGACCTGCCCTACAGGAAATGCTAAAAGGAGACTATGAAGTTAGAATGAAATTATTTGAGATAATAACAAAAAAACTTGTGAAAATACAAGACTTGGAGCCCCGGCACTGTGGCATAGTGAGTAAAGCTGCTGCCTGCAGTGCTGGCATCCCATATAGGTGCTGGTTTGAGACACGACTGCTTCTCATCTGTTCCAGCTCTCTGCTATGCCCTGAGAAAGCAGTAGAAGATGGCCCATGCACTTGGGCCCCTAAATCCATGTGAAAGACCCAGAAGAAATACCTGGCTCTGGATCGGCCCAGCTCTGGCCATTGTGGCCATTTGGAGAGTGAACCAGTGGATGAAAGATCTCTTCTCTATGCCTCTGCCTCTCTTAACTCTGCCTTTCAAATAAATAAATATTTTTTTAAAAAAAATCAAGGCTCTCTAATAAAGATATATATACAGACAAATAGAGAATCCTGTAGTGTTGTAATGTTAGTGAATGCATCACTTTTAATTCTAAGGACAAAAGCATAAAATGGTAAATATGTTAATGGATATATCAAATAAAGAGATGTAATCTGTGACATCAACAAAAAAAGGAGGCACAGAAATGTAAAGTAGACTTTTTGTACATGATTGAAGTTGTTCTCAGTTTAAAATAGGTACAAGTTGAAGATATTTTATGCAAATCACACAACCAAGAAAATAACTATGAAAGATACACAAAAATAAATTAGAAATCAAAGCATGACAATACAAACCTCAAAAGAAGATAGCAAGACCAGTAAAGATGCACAAGTAAAGATATACCAGTAAAGATGTAGCTGTAAATATATGGGAAACAAAATGGCACAAGTAGTAATTTTCTGTAATTATTTTAAATGTAAATGGATTATATCCTCTAATCCAAAGATATAGATTGTAGAGTGGATAAAAATAACAGCATCCAACTATGTGCTATGTATGATCGATTCATGCCAGATTGAAGGATGCATAGATTAACAGTGTAAGAAGGAAAAAGTATTCCCTGCAAACAGGAACCTGAGGAGAGCAAGAGTGGCCATACTTACCTGATATAAAATAAACTTTAAGAGGTAGGTGTTGTGGTGCATTGTGTTAAGCCACCGCTTGGGATACCCATATCCCATATCATAGACTGATTCAAATCCTGGCTTCTCTGCTTCTGATCCAAAGTCCTGCCAATACATCTGGGAGGCAGAGATGACGGCCTAGGTATTTGAGTTACTGGAACCCACATGGGAAATCTGGATAGAGATCCTGGCTTCTGGCTTTGCCATGGCTCATCGGGCATTTTAGTAGTTAACCAGCAGAGGGAAGATCTCCCTGCTCTCTGAAACTTCCTCTCTCTCTGTCACATTGTCACTCACATAAATAGATATACCTTTAAAAAACAGACTTTAAGACAAATTTTTACAAGATATAGGAAGGATACTACATAATTATAAGAAGCAAATTGACTGAGTATATAGAATAATTATAAAAATGTGCACACCGCACATTATTGCTACCAAATACATTAAGCAAATAGTGGAAGAAATTGAGGGAGAAATAGACAGCAACAAAATACTAATAAGAGACTTCAGTATTCCACTTATACTTGCAGACAGAACAACCAGCCAGAAAACCAACAAGGAAACAGGATTTGAACAATAGTATAGAACAATTGGACCTAACAAACTGTGACAGAACACTCACACAAAAATATTGCTTCAAGTGCATATAGAATATTCTTTAGGATAAAAAAAAATCACTAAAGAGATCTTTGTGAATTTGAGATGAATGAAATCAGACCAGGCATTTCCCCATCCACAGTAGAATGAAACTAAAAATTAATAATGAGAAAATTCTAAATAGCATAAATAGGATTAAGTAGCATGTTTTTAAGTAAAAAGTAGGCAGAAGTACAAAATCACAAGGGAACTTAGGAAATACTTGGAGAGGCCGGCATTGTAGCATAGCAGGTAAAGCCACTTCCTGCAATGACAGTGTCTCATTTGGGCACTGGTTCCAGTCCTGTATGCTCTTCTTCCAATTCAGCTCCCTGCTAATGGCCTGGAGAAATCAGCAGAAGATGGCCCAAATACTTGGGCCCCTGCCACCCACATGGGAGAAGACCCAAATGAAGCTCCTAACTCCTGGCTTTGGCCTGGCCCAGCCTCAGACTTTGGAGCCATCTGGGAAGAGACCCAGTGGACAGAAGATCTCTCCCTCCCTCTCTCTCTCTGCGTGACTCTGATGTTCAAATAAATAAATCAATCTTAAAGAAAAAATCTTTAATATGAAACAAAAACCACAAATACTAAGAATTATAAAAGCAATAGCAAGGGAAAAAGGAAGTTTATATGTAAATATTTACATTAAAAATGAAGATCTCAAGTGCCTGGTAATAATAATAGAATTAAAATGAGTGAATGTCCAACATGGGAAGCAGTCCACACAGCAGACTCACAAATGACAATTACTTTGTAACACTCTGACCTCAGAACCAGCCCTTAAGGCATTCGGATGTGGCTGAAAAGCCCATGAGAGCAGTTCAGGCATGGAAAGCCAAAATACTGTGGCAAAAAATATCCTACATGAAGGATTTCTGTGAGTGAGACCCCGGTGGGAAGAAGGGGCCATCAAAGAAGGATGTATTTTTCTCTGAAAGGAGGAAAGAACTTCCATTTTGCTTATGGCCTTGTCTGAATACTGACAGAGTTTGAGGTTACAAAGGGCTTCTATAGTTTTGGCATGGAAAGATACTCAGGTGGTCACTGATGTCATAAATAAGAGTGTTAAATTAACAACAGAAATCACTGTACACTTATTCCCCATGTAAGACCTCTGTCCTTAATAAGTTGTACTGTGAGAATTAACTATAAACTTGTTCGCAAACAGTACTTTATACACTGTGTGTATGTGAGTGCAAACTGTTGAAATCTTTACTTATTATACAGTTGGCCTTCTGTATATAAAGGTAATTAAAAATGAATTTTAATGAAGAATGGGATGGGAGAGGAAGTAAGAGGTGGAACAGGAGTAAGGGTGGGAGGGTGGGTATGGGGGGAAGAACCAGTAAATTCCTAAAATTATACATATGAAATTTTCATTATTAAATAAAATCTCGAAAAAAATGAAAACCTCAAATCAAAAGCCGAAAATTCATCTCAAGGAACTAGAAAAAGAACAAATTATAACTCAAAATTAGCAAAGGAATGAAATGATAATGATTAGAGCAGACATTTTTTTAAAAAAAGAGAGAAAATGGACAAAAGAAAACAATACAAATAACATTGCTTAATAGAGTACCAAAATTGACACTTCCGTAGATTAAGGAAAAAAGAACACTCAGTGAAAGTCAGAAGTGAAAGAGGATTGCAAGTGATGCCACACAAAAGGAAAACAAGTATATGCTGTAAAGTTGTGTAACCTAGAGGAATAGATACATGAATCATAAATCTATAATTTAATCATGAAACATGAACAGCAGGAACCTATCTGTGATTGATAAGAAGACTGAATCAGTTACAGAAACCTTGCAACAGCAAAAAATCCCAAAACTAAATGGCTTCATTGGATAGTTCTACAAAACATTTAAAGAAAACGTCACAGGAATCTTCTTAAAATGCTTCCAACAAAATGCAGAGCAGGAAACATTTAAGATTTGGTTTATGAGGTCAGCATTACCCTGATATCAAAGCTCAACAAAGATACTACAAGAAAACTACAGACTGTTATAGCTGATGAATGTTGTGAAAATCCTCAACAGTGACATCATGGTGTATTAGGTTATGTTGAAACTTATGATACCCACATTCCTTATCAAGAGTGCCAGTTCAAATTCTAGCTATTCTCCTTCTGATCCAATTTCCTGCTGATATGCCTAGAAAGGCAGAAGAGGGTAGTCCAATTACTTGGCTCCCACCCTCCACGTGAGAAACCAAGATGGAATTCCAGACTCCTGTGTTTCAACTGGTCTTGCCAGAGCTACTATGGGCATTTGGGGAGTGTCCCAGTGGATGGGAGCTGTGTGTGTGTGTGTGTGTGTGTGTTTGTGTGTGTGTGTGAGAGAGAGAGAGAGAGAGTCCCACTCCTTCTCCCGCTCCCTCTCTCTTGCCTTTCAAGTAAATAGACTTTTTAAATTAAAAATAAACAAGCTATGATTCTACTGGCTAAATAGTTCAGTAATAGGACCATTAAAGTGCAAATTATAGTTGGGCTCTTTGCTAGTAAAACTAGCAGATTTGTTTTGGAGAGAATTTTAATGATGTTAAGGAAAGTTACATAGATTATGAAAACAAAATTAAAGGCCAATGCAAAAGTAAAAATGCATATATTTATAACAGCACATGAAATTTCTAAAACCATCACTATCTACAATGCCAGTCATTTCAAAGCAGAGGACATGATAACATCAGAAAATTGTGAAGAACATTACCTCAGGAAAAAAAAATTATAGGCTCACTTAAAACAAAGTTCTAATATATTGTTCTTATAAATTGCAACTAAAACAGTTGAAATTTCATTTCTCTATGGTAGTGTTCTTGCTTTGAGTCAAAGATTGTCAAATAATAAGAAATTATACTAATTTATAATAACAAAATAATTTTGTTCAAGTCCAGAAAGGGATATTTAATTCCACATGTGGTTTTGTTCTTTTTTAAGAGAATATAACTGTAAACCATTTCTACTAAACTATTGCTCAATGTATTAATGTGAAAACATGAATAAGATTGATTGATTCATGCATTCATCTATTCAAAAGCAACATATTAAAGAAGACCAATGGTGTGCACTGATAAAAGTAACAGAAGAGACTCATGTGGTCCATGCATTAATGAAGAAAAATCACTCAGGGAAAGTAGCCATTGAATATGTAGTTTAGAAACAACTGGAGTAATCTTTGATCTATATGAAACCATCAAGGACAGTGTCTCTCCCTTGATTAACAATAACTGCTTCCCTTAGCGAACTTACATTTTAATATCCCATAATAGTTATTTACCAGCTTGTTTCATAGTAACCAGCTATCCCATAGTAGTTGTTTTTTTTTTTTTTTTCAAGTTTCTGCTGATCTGACCTTTAGGAAAGTCATTTACAGAGCTAGTCATAACTATCTAAAACCAAGATAGCAACTATAGCCTGCATGGGTAGACCCAGACTGACTGAGAGCCACTTGAGGGCGCACGATAATACTAAAGGACACACCCATGATGTAGTTTTGGCAGCCATCTTCAAGCATGCAATTTATGTAGAAGGCCATGCCTGGAACTTTATACACTCCTGTAGCCCTTACTTATGCTTTTCCAACACCCAGTTTCACTCAGTCATGCCTTTGTTTACCCTAACCATATAGATCCCCAAACTCCATTTTTGGATGAGGAAATCAATTAAGGTCATGTTGCTGATTTCCTACTTGAATATTTTGAATCAAATTTCTTTTTTTTTTTTCCAAAAACCATGACTTTTGATGTGTGTCTTTTCTGAGGGCATGCAAAATGGGATATATGTGCCCTGCCACCCCAGTAGCATATTAGTAAATTTGCGATTTAAAAAGAGAATAATTTTAAGTTACTCCTTTTATCCCCCAACAACTGCAGGATTTGTTTCAAGATTTGAGTCCTTTGCTGTAGAGTGTAGATATTACCTGTAATTTACTAATCATCATTATGAGTTATTTAAATTCTGTGACCCCTTCATTGGCAGAGTATTTATAGAATAATAACTGTGTAAAAGGGTTATACTTAGCCACAGTGGAGGAAAGGGACATTATTACTCATTGAAATTACTGTTTAGAAGCCGTAGATGAAATGGAGAGTGTTGTAGAGAGGTTGAGTGAACATCATTAAGAGGGTAAAAATTGCAAGAATCAAATATGAGGGGGCTGGTTGTGGCCTAGAAGGTTAAGCTGCTGCTTGTGATGCTGGCGTCCCATATCAAAGCTCTGGTTTAGGTTCCAGTTGCTCAGCTCCCCATCTTGCTCCCCAGTATATGTGCTTGGGAAAATGGCAAAAGATGGTCCAAGTATTTGGGCCTCTGCCATCCATGTGGGAGACCAGCATGGAGTTCATGGTTCCTGGCTTTAGCCTGAGCCAGTCCCAGCTATGTGGCCATTTGGGGAGTTAACCAGGGGATGGAAGATTCTCTCCCTTTTTCTAATTTCTACTTCTTCCTCAATTTGTCACAAATAAACTTCTTTGGACTTTTTAAATGAGAGAAATATAATTTTATTTATTTTGATCATAAAATGCAAACTACAGCATGAATAATTTACACATAGGATAACTGTCGGTAATCTTCATTAATATTTTTCCTGTTGTCTTGGATTTCCTTGATTACTATTTTTTTCTTTATAATAATTAAGAGAGACTTATTAGGTCATATTCTAGAGAGTCAGGAGCTCTGATAAGGGCCTCACAATGACAGAAGCATTTGAAAAAGACATTACATGGCAAGAGGAAGCAAAAGAAAGAGCAGACAAGCCGTTATAACAAGCAATTCTTGAAAGAACTAGCCTACCCAGTCTGCAAGATCAGCATTAATGCTTTCCAATGGCAGTGCCCCATGACCTAATAAACATCCATGAAGCCCCATCTTTTAAAGATTCTGCAGTCTCAACACCACCAAACTGGAGATTAGGCTCCCAGCACTTGAAATCCTGGTTGAAAGTTTCAAACTAAACCAAACTATGGCATACTCTCTATGGTTTTTGTTATTTGTTTTTGTGGTTTTTTTTTTTTTTTTAACTTTGGGGATTCATAAATTGACAAATGCTGGCTTTTTAATTGTAAGGACTGATAAAAATTGTTATAAGTCCAAGCTATGTCTTTTTTCATTTAGTTTTTTTAACTTTTATTTAGTAAATATAAATCTCCAAAGTACAGTTTATAGATTACAATGGCTTCCCCCCCATAACTTCCCTCCCACCCGCACCCCTCCCATCTCCTGCTCCCTCTCCCATCCCATTCACATCAAGATTCATTTTCAATTATCTTTATATACAGAAGATCAGTTTAGTATACATTAAGTAAAGATTTCAACAGTTTACACCCACACAGAAACACAAAGTGTAAAGTACTGTTTCAGTACTAGTTACAGCATTAATTCACATTGGACAACACATTAAGGACAGAGATCCTACATGAGGAGTTAAGTACACAGTGACTCCTGTTGTTGACTTAACAATTTGACACTCTTGTTTATGGCATCAGTAATCTCCCTATGCTCTTGTCATGAGTTGCCAAGGCTATGGAAGCCTTTTGAGTTCAAGACTTCGATCTTATTTAGATGAGGTCATAGTCAAATTGGAAGTTCTCTCCTCCCTTCAGAAAAAGGTACCTCCCTCTAAAACTGCTATAATGAAAAGCAGTTGTAATGCCACCCTCTCTTGAATTCATGTCCTATTGTTTTTCTGCATCAAAACTTTCTTCCCTGGGGCTGGCTCTGCTGTGCAGCAGGTTGATGCCCTGGCCTGGGGCGCCAGCGTCCCAAATGGGCTCTGGTTCAATTCCAGGCTGTTCTACTTGTGATAAGGCTCTCTGTTATGGCCTGGAAAATCCGTAGAAGATGGCCTGAGTCTGTGGGCCCCTGCACCCTCATGGGAGACCCGGAAGATGCTCCTGGCTCCTGGCTTCGGATAGGCCCAGCTCTGTCCATTGTGGCCAACTAGGGAGTGAAGACCTCTCTCTCTGTCTCTCTGCCACTCCTTTTTTTCTGTAACTCTTTCAAATAAATAAATAAATCTTTTTTTTTATTTGACAGAGTTATAGACAGTGAGAGAGAGAGAGAAAGGTCTTCTCTCCATTGGTTCACTCCCCCAGTGGCTGCTACAGCTGGCACTGCGCCAATCCGAAGCCAGGAGCCGAGTGCTTCCTCCTGGTCTCCCATGTGGGTGCAGAGACCCAAGCACCCTGACCATCCTCCGCTGCCCCTCCCCGCCAGGCCAAGCAGAGAGCTGGATCTGGAAGAGGAGCAACCGGGACTAGTACCCAGCGCCCATGTGGGATGCTGGAGCCGCAGGCGGAGGATTAGCCAAGTGAGCCACAGTGCCGGCCAATAAATAAATCTTAAAAAACAAACAAAAAAAAAACTTTCTTTCCTCTCCTTTCAGAGGAAAAATGTTCACTGTTTAAAATTTATTTTTAAATTTTGGATTAACACATGATACTTGGTCATTTTGCAATGATGCATACACACATTTCAGTGCATGTACAATACAGCCTGATCATGTAAAGCTATTGTCCTACTCATTTGTCTTTTCTTTATACTTGTAGTCTACCAAATTATCTATTGTAGTTCTTTATACAGAAAATAATACATTGTGAGTTATAGCCACCTCCACTGGGCTGCAAAAACACCAGAATGCATTATACTTACCCTAATTTATTTCTCCTTTTTTAATGAAAGGCAGCTGTTTGGGTAAAGTAGCCTTAGCTGATAGTTCTTTTCTTTCATGCCTTGTGATATATCCTAGCTCCTAAGGTTTCAGATGAAAAAATCTGCTGTTAATCTTAGGGGGGTTAACTTAAAAGTAACCTGGCGCTTTTGTGTTGCAAATTTTAGAATTCACTTACTGTGCCTTGCACTAGTAAGGCTTTGATTGTAATTCTTTGTGGTGGTGAGGATCTCTTCTGCTCCTGTGTATTTGAGTTCCTTTGGCCCAGGACTCCTATACTTGAATGTCCATATCTTGCTAAGAACTGGTGAGGTTTTCAGCTATTACATCATTGAATACATTTCTTTACCTTTATTCTTCCCTCCTTCCTGCTACAGCTTTAATGTGGCCATTTGTGACATATTTCTCAACTAACTCCAAAGAAAAATCAGCTGGGCTCATACTTCCAATGTAGTTAACACAATGATTTCTGATGTCACTCAAGAGAGCTCTGTGTGACTCACTTTTCATCACTCCTCTGATACTGAAGAGCATTACTGGCCAGGACTTTAAACATTGATTGACTCAAAGGGCATCCCATTATTGGCTGCAGTTGCAAGTTTGGACAGCATCAGAACTGTACAAACAAAAAAAAAAGTGTCTAATATTGAGCAGATATCTAATAGCAGAAGAAAGAGATGAAAGAGCCACTAGGATAAAAAATTCACGTGCTAATAATTAAGTAAAAACTAAAGGTTTCTAGGATGTATGTGGGTCTAAATCTAACATAGTAACCAATATTTAATCAATTCAAGCAAAGAAAACTAGAATGTGTAACTTGAGCAGAAGAGGTAACTAGCCAGGTTAAGTAGAATGAAGTATCAAAAAGTAGATCTCCCCTCAGGTGCAGTGCAGTCCACTTTCTCACATAAACTCACCAGGACTCTCACCTTCCCTTCTTCACTCTCATTCTCTCTAATCCCTCTTAAATTTTTTTGTATCTGTCTGTCTATCTACCTACCTATCTATCAATCAATCCTGCTTATCTAAGCACAGAATAATGGAAAAATTGATAAAACCAACACATAAAACAAAGACAAGAAAATGTGCCTGAAAGGGGCTGGCACCGTGGCTCAGTAAGTTAATCCTCTGCCTGCGGCGCTGGCTTCCCATATGGGCACCGGTTCTAGTCCCAGCTGCTCCTCTTCCAATCGAGCTCTCTGCTGTGGCCTGGGAAAGCAGTAGAAGATGGCCCAAGTGCTCGGGCCCCTGCACCCATATGGGAGACCAGAAAGAAGCTCCTGGCTCTTGGCTTTGGATGGGCACAGCTCCGGCAGTTGTGGCCATTTGGGGAGTGAATCAGTGGAAGGAAGACCTTTCTCTCTGTCTCTCCCTCTCACTCTCAAATAAATAAATAAAATCTTAAAAAAAAAAAAGAAAGAAAATGCCTCTGAAAATCCTAAAGCTGCATTTCAACACTTAAAATTCAAAAGCAGAGACATTACTTCTTGCTTCATATTCTCAGGTGTTTAAATCCAGAGAAGGGGCTCTGTTGTGTTTTGGACCATCCTAACACTTAACCACTGTATGCAGACAGATCAATCATATAATCACTACCATGGGTTGTTTTGTTAGATTTCCTTTCTTTCTTCCTTCCTTGCTTCCCTCCTTCCCTCCTTCCCTCCTTCCCTCCCCCCCAGAGGGAGAGATTAGCAGATATATATATATATATATATATATATATATACACACACACACACACACACACATATATATAAAGAGAGAATCTATATCTATATCTATATCTATATCTATATCTATCTATCTATATCTTCTACCCACTGGTTTAATTCTCAAATGGCCACAAAAAAGCCAAGGTTCCAGAACTTCATTCAGGTCTCCCACTTGGGTGGCAAAGGCCTATGTACTTGAGTCATCTACTGCCTTCCCTAGCAGGAAACTGGATCAGAAAGAGAACAATCAGGACTTAAACCAGCGCTCTGGTACGGGATGCCAGTGTTGCAAGCAGTGGTTTAACTCTTTGCAACACAAACCTGACCCTTGAACTCTGTCACTGAGTGGAAAAAGAGGATTGCATATATAGTTCCACGAGAACTATTTTTAATAGGAAAGGATGCTTCTTTCAAGAGAAGTTTGTTGGCCGGCGCCGCGGCTCACTAGGCTAATCCTCCGCCTAGCGGCGCCGGCACACCGGGTTCTAGTCCCGGTCGGGGCTCCGGATTCTGTCCCGGTTGCCCCTCTTCCAGGCCAGCCCTCTGCTGTGGCCAGGGAGTGCAGTGGAGGATGGCCCAGGTGCTTGGGCCCTGCACCCCATGGGAGACCAGGAAAAGCACCTGGCTCCTGGCTCCTGCCATCGGATCAGCGCGGTGCGCTGGCCGCAGCGCGCCGGCCGCAGCGGCCATTGGAGGGTGAACCAACGGCAAAAAGGAAGACCTTTCTCTCTCTCTCTCTCTCTCTCTCACTGTCCACTCTGCCTGTCAAAAAATAAAAAAAAAAAAAAAAAAAGAGAAGTTTGTTGGAAAATAAAAGTGACCTTGTACTCCTTCCCTCTTTTGTCTTTGGTACTGGAAGTTAGTCAGTTCAGTCAATTTTCTCTTATTACAGGGGTCTAATTTATTACAGTATTATTAAATGTGTGTGTATTGTGGGAAGGAAGAAGCACATATACACATGCACACACACGAAGCTGAAGCTGTTCAGTGTATCACTGAGGAGAAAGATGGGAGATACTTTGAGAAACTAAGCTGGGAAGAGTATCAAACTCCCCATGGTTCATGGAGATCTGCCAAAACTGTTCAAACTACTATATATTTAGCATGTGTGAGAAGTTCTGTAATGTAGGTAACTCAAACATTTGTCTTCCTCCTGCCTTCATGGACAGCTTTGCCAACTTTTTTACTTTCTAATTGATCATCAGCACTGTATTTTGTGAACCCCAATGTCAACATTTAGGCAAGTGAAATACCAATACTATTGCAAATCGGTGAATAAATGTGTAACTTAGACATTTTTATAATAATCACATTAGACAAAAACCGCAATCCAGAGGATTTTTAATGGGTCTAATAGAGGCCCATGGACTCAGGGGAGCAGAAGGCTATAGGCCAAAGAATTTCAACCACCCGAGAAGAAAACTAATGGTCCATTAAAGCACGCCCTGGAGTGCTTGATTGTTGTCATTGGACTTAGAATATATGTCTTTGTTTTAAAATAGAACACTGATTTGATGACATTTTAACATGTAGCCTGCGTTTTCCCTACTGAGGATCAGTACTTTAAAAGTTCAAACAGAAATTAGGCTATAGCAGAAGCAAATTAAACCTTTAGTTTCACAAAGAAATGAGACACATTATGACAATTATTTTACAGGGCTATGAAGTTATTCTATTATCCAGTTATTTTACAAAGTAATTTTTTGGATAGTAGGTATTTGGATGGAAAAAATAGAAGATTAAAGCAATCCTAAGAAAGTCGATTCTTGGGATAATTTCTCAGGGATTGACCTCAGATTCTTAAATTAATACATGTTAAAGTATCTCCTAATTCCTTTCCTTTCATGAAGAAGGGTTTAGCATATAAATTAATTCATAAAACTTATGTGTGATAACATGTGTTTGGAAAATTATAAAACTGGCAACATTTTTAAAGGAAATTGGGTTCATGAAAGATCAAATTTTGTCTTGTGTATATAACCATTGAAAAATAATTGTCCCATTTGGGACATGCTCAAGCTGACTTGCCCCAAATGGTAGAGTTAGAAACATACCAGGGGACTCCAATTCAATCCCATCAAGGTGGCATGTACCAAAGCCATCTCACTATTCCAAGTGATCAATTTCTGTTCACAATTGATCATAATGAAAGGACTAAGAGTCAAAGGGATCACATAAACAAGTCTAGTGCCTGCTAATACTAACGGATAGAATAAATAAAGGGGAGAGCGATCCAACATGGGAAGCGAGATACACAGCAGACTCATAGAATGGCGGATGTCCTAAACAGCACTCTGGCCTCAGAATCAGCCCTAAAGGCATTTGGATCCAGCTGAAAAGCCCATGAGAGTATTTCAGGCATGGAAAGCCAAGACACTCTGGCAAAAAAAACAAAAAAAGGACCTAAATGAAAGATCTCTGTGAGTGAGATCCCAGTGGAAAGAACAGGTCTTCAAAGAAGGAGGTACCTTTCTCTGAAGGGAGGAGAGAACTTCCACGCTGACTATGACCTTGTCTAAATAAGATAAGAGTCGGTGAACTCAAAAGGCTTCCATAGCCTTGGAAACTCATGACTGGAGCATAGGGAGATTACTGATGCCATAAACAGGAGTGTCAATTTGTAAAGTCAACAACAGGAGTCACTGTGCACTTACTCCTCATGTAGGATCTCTGTCCTTAATGTGCTGTACATTGTGATTTAATGCTATAACTAGTACTCAAACAGTATTTTTCACTTTGTGTTTCTATGTGGGTGCAAACTGTTGAAATCTTTACTTAATGTATACTAAACTGATCTTCTGTATATAAAGAAAATTGAAAATGAATCTTGATAAGAATGGAAGGGGAGAGAGAGCGGGAAAGGGGAGGGTTGCGGGTGGGAGGGAAGTCATGGGGGGGGGGAGCCAATGTAATCCAAAAGCTGTACTTTGGAAATCTATATTCATTAAATAAAAGTTAAAAAAAAGATAAAGATTAAAAAAAGAAAAAACAATTGTCCCTTTATTAGCATTTGATAACTTTAGGATCCTCCTAAATCAAATAAGTTTTAGTAACTTATCTGCATATTAGCAGAGACAAACCTTTCATGAAAGTACAATTAGATCTCATAATCAACCTATATTTAATACATATTGATAGAAGATCTAGAAAGCTCACAGGACAGTAAAACAAATCCTGAAAAAGATACTTTGAAAACTAAGGTAGGTATAACATTGAGATCTGGTAATCTTGTATAGTGGGTTTATACATCATTATATCATTTCATACTTAGTTCTATGCAGAAATTGTTCTATAGTTTTTAGCAATTAGATATATTATCCAAGAGAGATGCCTCAAAATGCAACAGCAAATAATAAATGCAATGAATAATTAAACCATGTCATTACATGTATTAAATAGGAGTCAATAGAAGGAATCCTATGCTGGAGAGTAATTTGGAGACTTGGTATATAAACCTCAGTGTGTTAACATATATTGTTACTGGTGTGTGTGTGTGTGTGTGTGTGTAGGCATGTTTAAAATCATTAAATAGGAGGTAAGTCTTCTAAGTAACCATGAATCAAAAACACATCAAAGCCCATAGACCCAAGCCTAAATGATAGCTATGATTCATCTGTTTTAGCCGTAGCATATACTATTAAGAAAAGTGCCCCTGTCAGCCCTGTGTATTGATGAGTTCTATCTGGGTATCTATGTTTGTATGTAACATAGTCTTTTTTAAAAAAGATTTTATTGGCCGGCACTGCGGCTCACTAGGCTAATCCTCCGCCTTGCGGCGCCGGCACACCGGGTTCTAGTCCTGGTCGGGGCGCCGGATTCTGTCCCGGTTGCCCCTCTTCCAGGCCAGCTCTCTGCTGTGGCCAGGGAGTGCAGTGGAGGATGGCCCAAGTGCTTGGGCCCTGCACCCCATGGGAGACCAGGAGAAGTACCTGGCTCCTGCCATCGGATCAGCGTGGTGCACTGGCCACAGCGCGCTGGCCGTGGCGGCCATTGGAGGGTGAACCAATGGCAAAGGAAGACCTTTCTCTCTGTCTCTCTCTCTCACTGTCCACTCTGACTGTCAAAAAAAAAAAAAAAAGATTTTATTTATTTATTTGACAGGTAGAGTTACAGACAGTGAGAGAGAGAGAGAGAGAGAAAGGTCTTCCTTTCGTTGCCTGGGAGCTGGATTGAAAGAGGAGCAGCCAGGACTAGAACTGGCGTCCATATGGGATGCCGGTGCTGCAGGCAAAGATTAACTACTGTGATTACTGCGATATAACGCCAGCCCCATGTAACGTAGTCTTTATCAAATATACTTTCTCTCTTGTGTGATACCCAGCAAACAGAAATCCTTAGCGACAAATTGATACTGAAGAAAGGAAGGACAAAAAAGAAAGATAATCCTACTTAGTGGAAATAGTTGAACTTTTTCATGATACATTCTCTTGAAAACAACATTTTCTTAGTCAAGCTGGGCTCCTCAGCTATATGTTTTCTGAAATACTTTGTGGAAATAAATTATTAATTCATTCATATAGTACTTTTGATAACAAAAGAAATTCATTTTGTGCTGTCAATCCCAGTTATGCATAGGGTGGCTCAGGGAACTATCCAAAGGTAAAATTGACAGAATGAGAATTTTTTTAAAAGGCTGCAACTCTAGTTAAAATGGAAACAACAGTGATTGATAGCTGCAAGTAACCATTCGTGCCATTTGGAATGCACCACATATTGCTATATTCTTTAGGCAAAAATTGTTACTTTTAGAACAAGGATACTTCTAAATTTATATGTAAAATATATTTAAAGCCGGTGCACAGCTCAGTAGGCTAATCCTGCGCCTTGCGGCGCCGGCACACCGTGTTCTAGTCCCGGTCGGGGCACCGGATTCTGTCCCGGTTGCTCCTCTTCCAGTCCAGCTCTCTGCTGTGGCCCAGGAGTGCAGTGGAGGATGGCCCAAGTGCTTGTATTCTAATTTTCATAGAAAAAATGAAAAAGACCATCATCTTGACTAACACTGGCAAATTAAGGATTTGGACGCAGGTCGTTTTGTTTTTGGTTGCTGACATTCCCTAACATATGTTGTTGACATTCCCCATCAATGATTAATAATCTCCTCAAAAAGTACTATTCCCAGACGGTCATACAAACACTAACAAATATTGTTAAATATTTAAGGAAGAAACATGTTAATTCCTTATGGTCTTTTCCAAAAAATAGAAGCAGAGAGATAACTTCCTATCCCGTTCTATAAGGCCCAGATTAACCTAAACACCAAACAAGTCGGGCAGGCATTTGGAACAGTGATTAAAGACACTGCTTGGGGTATTCACATTCCATATTTGATTGTCTGGATTCCAGTCCTGGTTTTGCTTCCAATTCAAGTTTCCTCCTAACGCATACCCCTGTAGCAGCAGTGACATCTCAAGTAATTGGTATCCTGCCACCCATGGGGGAGACCTGGATTGAGTTCTTGGCTTCTAGCTTCAGCTCCAGCACAGCCCCAAAGTAGACATTTGGTGAGTGAGCAAAACAGATGGTAGCTTTCTCTTTCTGTCCCCATTCCTCTGCCTCCCAAATAAATATCATTTTAAATGAGGACAACAATGAAAGGCTGTGAATATAAAATTGGTCATGAGTATACGTAAGTTAGGATCTATCATGATTTCTTAGGCTTATGCAAGTGAGAGAGAGTTTAAGTTTTACCTTTGCAAGTAAAGTTGATTTAACAATGACTCATACAAAGAGGTGCAAATGAAAAGAACATGATTATTTCAGAAAATGTTGTCTCTACTTTTGGTTAGTATCTCTCTCTTTACATACATTGCTTTGTATTTCATTTCATGGTAAGTCAGATACAGTCCCAAAAGAAGAGGCTCAGAAAAGCGAAATTTCTTATAATTACAGGTCCTGAGACTTGAGCATGGGATGCCTCCAAGGGCTACAGGGCAGAAGATGGAGGTGAAAGGGAGCATTAGGTCACTGTCCTAATTGAGATTTCCATTGGAGAGGCAAGGCAGGACATGATGAATATTTTAGAATTGGTTACTTTTTAATAATTTCTATTGATCTAGGACTTAAAGGGTGGTTCTCAGTTGCCTGGAACTTCATCCTTGGTCATTAAGGCAGAGAAGTGATGGCTTTTGATGTGTACAAGACAGAGGATATCTGGCTTTGGATTACTGATTTTACATACTGAAGACGTGTTCCTACCTGGGCCCTCTGTTTATCTATCCAGGAAGGGCTGTCTTTCCCTTCAGTCAAAAAGATATTACAAGATGTTGTAATATAATATTCAGGAGATTTAGAAAAATATTTATAGAATACACCAGCACAAACACACAGACATACCCACATGTAAATACATACATACAGAGATCTTCTGTTCAAAGAAAGAAAAGGCAGGGACAAAGGCATGTTGGTTATTTTATGCGGTGAAAATAGGAATGACGCTTCTGTTAGTTTCTATTTTCTCAGCAGATTATGACTTGAATAGTTAGATGAGACTGAGGATAAAAAGACTGGTATGGGAGCTTTGCTGAGAGATGAGAAGGTGTGAAGAAGTAATTAAGGAGAGTAGGATGACAAAATAATAGGAATGTCTAGTCGACTTATGAGCAATATTGCATTTGCCATTTATAATAAAAAATAAATGTTATTTATCATAACCTTGTGTTTTTCCACAGCAAAGCACACCTGCTTAGAGCAGTCATGAAGTTTATTCTAGGTGTCACATTCACCAGAGACATAGAGGAAAAGGAGGAAGTGCAATGATGATCTTTCTGAACTACTTGTACTTATACAAACACTCCATTTGTTCTACACTTTGTATCTTTAAAGTGTGCCTTTTCTCCCTGCAATGATTTCCTTTTTTTTGAAAAGTCATGCTCAAGGACTCAGATTAAATGTCGCTATCTCTTTGGTTCACTTTCAGTACTTCCAGAGACCTATGTTCTCCCATCACAACATTTATAAAAGGTATTCATTGTAGTCATCACATTATGTAGATATTTTATAATTAGTCAATATTAATGTTTATATTATTATAAAAACTAAATGTCACTATGTATAAGACATCTTTACTTGGTGCTGTTTAGTCTTCATTTATTTTTGTCCTTTCATTAAAATTGTAAAAGAAATATAAAATTTGTCAAAATTCAAATTATGGAGTTGCTTTTGTCAACCTTAACAAACAAAAATAAAGCCAGGAGGTTATATAAGAAGAATTTTTATGCATGATTGCCTAGTAATAACTATCAGAAAAAAAACTGGCAAAACTACAGTATTACAGAGGCCACTTCAAATTTATATAGAAAGTGCTTCTATAAAGCTATCCGCTGCAACTATCTCTTCAATCTCCAACTAATGACACCCTGTTTATTAAGCATTGTGGCCAAAAATAATTGGTTAAAAATATCAGGTGAAATACTCTTCACTTATAGCTTTAAAGCTTCTTTTTGTCTCAACCTCTTTGACTATCCCCCTAGTTTACTATAACATGCATGTTTTCACTGCAATTCCCTACTATTCCCAAGTAAATGTCATTATTATTTAGAGACTCTCTCTCTCTGAATGTTATTTAGATAGACAGAATACCAACTCTATCTGCATCAGTGCTTTTTCTCATTCAGCAAGGTAGTGTCTGCCTCATAGAGTAATGCTAGCCACTCACATTATTTAGAAATAAATGGATTAATATGTGATTATGTGAGTAGTGTCTCGAAGGCATGGATTTCTGTCTTATCATTTTTAGATCCTTTAAGCTTAACAAAGTGTGTTATTTTGATAACTTACAATAAATTATTGCCTAATAAAATAAATTATGAATCCTTTTATATTCAAAGTTTGATATTAAGGATATATATGTTAGTTTACTGTATACATCTTTGCTCAGTGTAGCAACAATGAATTTTTTTGCTGATTTCAGCCATGAATTTTTTTTTCTGATTTTGCATCCAGTGTAAAAGTCTACCTCTGTTTGTGTTGTAGACTACCATTGTTTTTGAAAGAACATTATAGAATTCTAATTAATTGTCTGCATTCCCAAGTAGCATGCTTTGAGATTTTTAGGAGTCAAATATGAAGGCCTACATATTTCCTTAAGGAAGACTTATTTTTGGTTTGCTGAAAACACCCAGAGAGGACAATTAGATCATTCCTTTATTTTCATGTTAAAATTTTGGAACAAATTCTCTTTCAGTTTATGTATAAGTCAAACTCCAGTTGTCATTTTAGTCATTATCTTGAGCAGTTAGGCATGCTTTATAAGCTGAGTACACAGTGAGAATATATGAGTAGAAAACACTGCAGAGAGATTGGCAATATATACAAACTAAACTTCTTTTAATAAGCAAACACTTTTATCACTCTAACCAGGTTTCATCAATAAATGAGTCTTCAGATTTGAGTTACAATCCATCAGGATCCTCATCCCCCTTGGAGTGGAAAGTGGCATGATAGAGGTTGTTTCATACTGAGAAAACTCTGCAGTGAAATGACCATCACATTACCTAGAATTGTCCCCGTGGGTAGTTGTTTTAATTGTGTTGTAACCATGCCTGTAGTCAAGAAAGTACCTCAGTTGCTAATTTTCAACATTGTGAATACCTTATAGGCAATGTAGAAAACCTCTAAAAACCTGATGAGAATTCTTGACAGTGAGCATTAAGTGATGATATATATCTAATGAGCAAGTAAGAACTCTACAAATTGGATTCTGGTGATCACAACACTCATATTGTGAGATCCAGGGAGAAGCATGTTCTTTAGAGAGGCGGATTTTGAGTAGAGAGAAATAAGGAATTGATATGATAAGGATTCTGGGATGCTTATGATCAACTAAAGTTTTAAGATTCTCTTTTTTATGAAAATTTAAGGACTGATTTAAAATATTTCAGACATATATATATATATATGGAAGTACATTCTTTCTTTCCCCATTTATTTCCTTTTATTTCTCTATTTTTACTGTCCTTTTCTTCTCCTCAAGGAGTAAGTCGATTTTGATTCAAACAACTACTGCATCAATTACAAAGTGTGGAGTTTGAAGGAGCTATTTAATCTTCCTTAAGTTTAACTTCATTCTTTTCTAATGGCAAGATTTTTAATTGAATAAGGTTACTACCTTTCCTGAGTTCTCTAGAACACATATACATGTATTAAAAAGTTATGCGGTAGCCAATAAATGGGTACAATTACTGTTAATATTTTTTAAGATTTACCTATTTATTTGAAAGTCTGAGTTACAGAGAGAAAGATCGTCCATCTGCTGGCTACTCCTTAGATGGCCACAACAGCCAGTGCTGGGCAGGCCAAAGCCAGGAACCATGAAATTTTTCTGGGTCTCCCACGTGGGTGGCAGTGGCCCAAACACCTGGCCATCTCCTACTGCTTTTCTCAGGCCACCACCAACTTTATTGGAAGTGGAGCAGCCAGGACTCAAACCAGTGCCATATGGGATTCTGGGAACACAGGCAGTAGTCTTACTTGATACACCACAATGCTGGTGCTGCTATAATTTTTTAAAAGATTTATTTATTTATTTATTTATTTGAACAACAGAGTGACAGAGAGATCTGTTGACTTACTCTCTACATGCCCTCAATAGACAGGACTGGGCTAACAGCCAAGAATTCAACCCAGGTCTCCTAAGGTGCCTTAGGTAGAAGGTGGATCAGAAATGAAGGAACTTTGACTGGAACCAGCGCTCTGATATGGGATGACAGGCTGCAGGAGACAGCTTAACTCATTGTGCTACAATGCTTGACCCAGTAATTTAAAAATTATTATATATAAACTATATAATTTTATATATTATATAATTATACATTATATAACATATGTATTATATAATTTACTTATGTATTTTTATATATAAATAATTTAAAAGTCCCAAAGAGAGTAACCTACTCTGGGTCAGGCACTTATCAGTAGGCATAAAGGATGGAGAAGTGATGATCTTTCTTTCCATTGGGTTAAATAGATATGTGTAAGGTCAAATATTGTGGGATATGAGTTCATTATGTATGAAATAATATTATTTTAGGTATTAATGCTGCCTTTGTCCAAGCTCTTAACCTGTCCAAGATTCATTTAGTATATGAAAATAATGCACACCTCATAAAGAATTCAGGAAAATTAAACCAACTTTTTGGAAAGATACAAATCATTATGAAAATACAGTGGATAATTGTGATGTGGACAGGGAGGTAGTTAGCAAAGAGGTATTCAGAATTCCCAGCACCTGTATTGTAGCCTCACATGTACTGCAGTCCTGTGTGCATTGCCCATACCCAACCCCAAGGTATGCAGGCTTTAGCTACTGGGGTTTCACCTTAAGAATTAGCACCAGTTAGTTATCCAGTGTTTCAGGATTCATCTCCATGATGACCTATTTTTTTTTTTTTTTTGACAGGCAGAGTGGACAGTGAGAGAGAGACAGAGAGAAAGGTCTTCCTTTACCATTGGTTCACCCTCCAATGGCCGCCACGACCTGCGGGCTGTGTTGGCGCACCGCGCTGATCCGATGGCAGGAGGAAGGTACTTATCCTGGTCTCCCATGGAGTGCAGGGCCCAAGTACATTGCACTCCCTGGCCACAGCAGAGAGCTGGCCTGGAAGAGGGGCAACTGGGACAGCACCTGGCACCCCGACCGGGACCTGAATCTGGTGTGCCAGCGCCGCAAGGCGGAGGATTAGCCTAGTGAGCCGCGTCGCCGGCCCAGGATTTCTCTTAAAGGAGCCCTATAGTTGGGCAAAGAAGTATTTTTATTTTAATTAAGTCAGTCTCTCAATGGGTGCTGGCAGCTAACAGATCTTCACATAGTGCTCCTAGAAACTTGGAAAATAATTCTAAATCCCAGAGCTAGGTGATACACCATAGAAGAAAAGGTGTCTGAATATTGTAATTAGGAGAGAGGGGTTCTATAAAGCTATGTGGAAGAGAGGATGATTCATTTTGGTCACCAACTTACACTTAATAAATTCTGAAATTATTGTTAATACACAGTTATCCTCCTAAAAAGTCCACATTTTATGTTGGATCTCATATTGCTTAATATGGAAGAAGAGGGAGCTCAGAGATGAATTGTTGCAAGTGAGTACTTTTTCTGTCCTGAAGAGGTAATTTCACCTGATAGAATGATAGCTTTTTATGATGTATCTGTATTGCTTCTCTGACATTGTTTAGACTTTGCAAGTGTGAAGTATATTCTGAAGGAAATCACTATGAGCTCATTGACGTGCCCAGAGGTCACTGATAAATACTGAATATAACATTTTTTGGAAGAGTAGGTACAACAGTCTATGTTTTTATCCAAGGTCAACTGCTGAAATTTGCTTTTGTGTTGCCTTAACTGCTTCTTGATAACTTAATTTTTCTTCCAAATTACCTTGTAACAGATGATCTAACAGTCCTATCAACCTGTGGTTTGCAGAAGATCACCTTCCAAAAGCACTTTCTTTTACATGTTCCCATCAAAAAAAACTATGCTTACAAACTGTCAGGCCATGTGAGCATGATAACCTCCTGCTTTATGGGAAGCCACATTTCATGGAAGGCATCCCTTCAACTTACCTCTTCAATGGCACACTATACTACTTCACATCTTTTTTTTTTTTTTTTCTCCCCATGACCTGCCTGATAAAAGAGAACTACTTCATTAACTTGAGGTTAACCAACAACCATTTCGTCTGGCACTTAATGCACAGGAAAAACAGTTTCACTTCATTAATAACAACAAAAAAAACTACACTTAACTGCTGTTAGACCATAATTGTTTCTAAATGACACTGAGATATCTTGTTTGAGTCACCAAAAATGTTCACTCACCTGGGAACTTGGAACACAGACCTGATTAGGCAGAAAAGAAATGCTTTGAAGATGTACCCTCTAGGAAAAGACTGTAGAATTAAACTCATGTTTTAGTGGAAACAGACCAACTCATATAAAAGTTGATCTTTTCTATATTTGACTAAATTATTAACAATTCAATGATGTTCATAGGTTGGTATTCTGAAGCTGCTTCCATCTAGGGCTTCTAGCCTTTCTCTAATTTATCCTGAGGCTATTAGACATATATTCTAATGATACTAAGAACAGGTACTATCTTTAGAGTGTTAGCATATAACACACACAGCACAGTGGCTGGAATTTTAAAATTCTCTCTAGTTCCTTTTGTATTGACACTATGGAGCTGAGAAACCCGAGAGACAGACTAGTTTGATAACTTTTCTGAAGTCTCCAGTTAGTATGACATGAGATTTAGAGTTAGACAGACATAAATGTCAGCCTCAGCTTTAAACATCCTGTCTCAATACACAAGGCTATTCCCTTTGGCTAATATATTTCATTTGTGTTCTGATTATTTGCAATGACATGTTTTTTCACCATCAATGGTAAATATAGACATTATATCTCCAATGAAGTTTGATGGCAACATTGCATCTGGGATGCAACAGTGCTGGCATAACTCCTGTTGCTTCAGTGCATGGGCACTGACATGAGTAAGAATGTCAACATTCCATCCCTGGAAGTAGTCACTGACTGTCCAACAGAAACACTGTTTGATTTTGCTCTCAGAATGATTATCAATATGCTATTTTGTTTTGTTTTGTTTTTTATTTTTTTCATTTGAGGTCCTACTTGTAAGGAACTTACAATGAAGTCTACCAGAGATAATCTGGAAGAAGATATGAGCAAAAGGGCAAAGAAGTTAAATTTGTATGCAACTCCCAAGACACCAACCTGGAACTGTTAGACAAGAAAAAGGCTGAAGTTCAGGTGAATCAAGGCATTCTTGATTTCTCCTGTAAATATTGTGTCTAACATCATACTTCATCTATTTTCTTCATTTATATATAAAGATTTATTTATTTATTTATTTATTTATTTATTTGAAAGTGTTACAGGGAAAGATAGAGAATGGAGATCTTCCATCCACTGGTTCACTTTGCAGGTGACCTCAGTGGCCAGGACTGGACCAGGCTGAAGCCAGGAGGCAGGAACTTCTTCCAAGTCTCTCATGTCGATAGCATGGGTCCAAGCACTTGGGCCATCTTCCACTGCTTTTCCCATGCCATTGCCAGGCAGCTGACACAGAAGTGGAGCATCTAGGACAAAAACTGTCGCCCATGTGGAATGCTGTCATTGCAGGCTGTAATTGTACTAGCCCCCATCGGTTTTCTTTCTTTCTTTCTTTTTTAAAAAAAAATTCATTTATTTATTTGAAAGGGTTACACAGAAAGAGGAGGAGAGGAAGAGAGAGAGGTCTTCTATCCACTGATTCACTCCCCAGTTGGCTGTAACGGCCAGAACTGTGGTGATCTGAAGCTAGGAATCAGGAACTTCCGCCGGGTCTTCCCACTTGGGTGCAGGGGCCGAAGTGCTTGGGCCGTCTTCCACTGCTTTCCCAGGCTGTAACAGGGAGCTAAATTGGAAGTGGAGCAGCCGGGACTTGAATTGGTGCCCATATGGGATGCTGGCACTGCAGGCAGCGGCTTTACCTGCTATACCACGGTTCCAGCCCTGGTTTTCTTAACTTCAGGTTCATCTCCTTATGTTTCCGACAATGTATCCTGTTGTAATTGCCAAATATGAAGAAAATATAGTCATTAATGTTCAACTCACTGAATAAGCTAATAATTCTCTTTTTATTTTACAACCAAGATATCAATCAAGGCAAACCTAAAGGATCTGTAAATTTACTGCTGAGGATCTAAGATTGTAGAATTTTTCTCTAAGTTTCTAAAATATAAAAAATTCAGATAAATACTTAATGACTTAATGGCCTCTATGGTAATTATATACTTATGACTTAAGTGTCAAATAATATATCTGTTGTTTTAACGCTATTGTCATCATCTGGACTATGGAGAAAAGATAATCCTATGATTATTTATTTATTTATTTATTTGACAGGTAGGGTTATAGACAGTGAGAGAGAGAGAGAGAAAGGTCTTCCTTCCGTTGGTTCACTCCCCAAATGGCCACTGCAGTCAGCACTGCGCCGATTCGAAGCCAGGAGCCAGGTGCTTCTTCCTGGTCTCCCATGCGGGTGCAAGGGCCCAAGCACTTGGGCTATCCTCCACTGCTCTCCTGGGCCACAGCAGAGAACTGGACATCCATATGGGATGCTGGCGCTGCAGGTGGAGGATTAACCAAGTGAGCCACTGCGCCAGCCCCGATTATTGATTTTTTAAGTAATGCGTTATAGGATGTTTGTATGTGTATGTGCATGCATGTGCATGTGTTTGAGGAAATGGAGAAGGGATCTTATTTTTCTAAATGTTTGTTTATTTTTATGTATTTGAAAGGCAAAGCAACAGAGAGAGAAACACATAGAGAAAACAATCTGTTTGTTCACAGTCCAAATGCTGACAATAGGCAGGTATAGATCAAGTCAAAGCCAGAATCTGGGATATCTATCTGGGTCTCCCATGTGGGAGGCAAGAGCCCAATAACTTGAGTCCTTTTCTGTTATTTCCAGGGGTGCATTAGCAGGAAGCTGTGTTGTAAGCAGAGAAGCTGGGATTTAATCAGGTCTCTGATATGGGATATTGGTATTCTAAGTGGCAGCTCAACTCACTTTACCATAATACACACACGAGGAAAGTGACTTTTTGAAAAAATAATTTAAAGATGGATTTTGAGGTTCAATAGACTTAGATTCTCCCCACAATGAACCTGATAGAATCTCGACATTGCCATTCATAAAGAAGCCTAAAAATATTTAATTCTTGCCCAGATGTCTATCAACGACTAGCTCCATCATTTTGGGAAGATTATGTCACTTTTCCCAGCTGTATTTTTTTTTTATGGTAAGACTTTTTTTTTAAATTTAGTTTATTCATTTTATTTTTTAACTTTTATTTAATGAATATAAATTTTCAAAATACAGCTTATGGATTACAATGACTTTTCCCCCCATAACTTCCCTCCCACCCACAACCCTCCTGTCTCCCGCTCCCTCTCCCATTCCATTCACATCAAGATTCATTGTCAATTATCTTTATATACAGAAGATAAATTTAGCATATATTAAGTAAACATTCAACAGTTTGCACCCACACAGAAACACAGAGTGAAAAATACTGTTTGAGTACTAGTTATAGCATTAAATCACGATGTACAGCATATTAAGGACAGAGATCCTACATGAGGAGTAAGTGCACAGTGACTCCTGTTGTTGACTTAATAAATCGACGCTCTTGTTTATGGCATCAGTAATCACCCAAGGCTCTTGTCATGAGTTGCCAAGGCTATGGAGGCCTTTTGAGTTCGCTGACTCTGATCATATTTAGACAAGGTCATAGTCAAAGTGGAAGTTCTGAAATCTTTGTTAGGTTTTTTTTTTTTTTTTTTCCAGAGTGTCTTGGTTTTCCATGCCTGAAGTACTCTCATGGGCTTTTCAGCCGGATCTGCATGCCTTAAGGGCTGATTCTGAGGCCAGAGTGTTGTTTAGGACATCTGCTATTCTATGAGTCTTCCCAGCTGTATTTGTAATATCATGATAAATAAACATACATGACTACATACATACATACTCTGCAGTTATGTAAACATACATAACTACAGAGTTACTGTGAAATCTGACACACTTCAAAGCAAATAATTTAGGGGCAGGTCTTTCATCTACTAGTTAAGATGCTTGTGTCCCATATTGAAGCACTCTAGGTCCTCACTCTGGCATCTTGCTAATGTACACCCTTGGAGGAAGATTATTTACTCCAGTAAATGAGTCCATGACACCCATATGGGAAACCTGCATTGAGACCTCAGCTCCATACTTTGGCCCAGCCCAGTCACAAATATTCAAATATCAGCAGATGGGATCTCTCTCAATCTCTCTCTCTCTCTTCTTCTTCTTCCTCTTAACCCTTTTTCCCTCCCCCTCCCTCTCTCCCAAATAAATAAATAAATAACTATTGTTATTATGATAGATCACTTAACACTAAGACTTTAAACTTGGTCAATAAATAGTTGTTAGGACTGTCTTCCCTGTTTCTTAAAGGACAACAGCATTGACCCTTTGCTGACCATTTAGCTTTATCCCTAAATATCTATGTGAAGCTTCTATTATATAGCTATGTGTTGAACCAAACTTGAGCATTATGTTTCCTTTCTTCCTGTCCAAAAATCAGTTTTGGAATACAAAGCCAGTCGAATCAGTATGCTTAGGATATCAGAAAAGCAGGTGAAAGTTGGATCCAGGAAGCTGAACTGTTAACCCATCATATCTTCTTCATGGTACAGCTGATTATGCTGCATGACAATATTATCTGAGAAGCTGTGACCTCCCACGAAAAAGTGTGGTATTCCATCTCAGGTCAGAAAAGAGATATAGTCATATGGAAATCCTCTTTGAGGCTGCTTGCTTCACATTATTTTGTCCTTTCTTATTAGAGGTATCCTAGTTCTGGGAAACTGACTAACTTAGATAGGGTGGGGAGATAATTTTTGAAAAGCTTATATGTGCTGTACTTACAGGAATGAGGAAAAGTATGTTCAAAGAGAATTACTTACAAGGAACATAGATAAGATCATATGTGTTCACTTGGAAGAACACAGCAAAAAGATAATTATAATAATATTAAAGTAATGAGTTAAATTATTTTATTAATTGACAGGTTAATGGAATGACAATATGGATTTTAAAATTCTACATATAACTAACAGCAAAATAATAGATTATATTAAGAATTTTCTCAAATTAATGAATCTGTTTTTAAAAATCACAGTTTATTTTACACCATGAAGGATTTCAGATTGAATATTTCCTCCCCTTTGACCAATATCTTAGGAAAACTCAACTAAGAAAGTATAGAAGGCATCAAATATATGTAATAATTTAAGAGTTATTTAAACTTATTGGTTGAGATATGACTTTGTTTGTTTTTATTTCTATCACAAGCATGTGAAGACATCATATTTGCTGCATTTTGCATTACTTTGGAGGTTAAGTCATCCCTAGATAAGCATGCAATAAGACATTCCAATACACAATAGCATTTTTCTCCTCCTTTCAGTTGGCTTTCCAAAGACCAAAACCTTGAATGCGTAAATTTTGTGCTAATTGTGTTGAGCATTGGCATTCTTAGTGTGAAGATCATGAGCTTCGTAGTTCCAGAGACTAAATTTCAACATTATCTCCAGTTGTAGACATTTAGAACAGCCAGCACTTCCTCCAGCCTGTCTCCCATCTATGAAATGTGTGATGTTGGTGCTGGCAGGAATTCTACCATAGTTATGGCCACTTGAGGTCAAAGATTCAGAAGATGGAGAGACTTTATTTACAATAAGGATAGATTGGGGGCCAGCACTGTAGCATAGCTGGTAAAGCCACTGCCTGCAGTGCTGGTATCCCATGTGGGTGCCGGTTCAAGACCCGGCTGCTGCACTTCTGATCCAGCTCTCTGCTGTGGCCTGGGAAAACTGTAGAAGATGACCCAAATTCTTGGGCCCCTGCACCCACGTGGGAGACCTGGAAGAAACTCGTGGCCCCTGGCTTCAGATCAGCTCAGCTCTGGTCGCTCAGGCCAATTAGGGAGTGAATCAGCAGATGGAAGACCCTTCTCTCTCTTTATCTCTCTCTGTCTCTGTCTCTCTCTCTCTGCCTCTCCTTCTCTCTCTATGTATCTCTGATTTTCAAATAAATAAATTTAAAAAAAAAAGAGTAGATTGACAGTTCAATGAATAGATTGAGAGATTGATTCAAATGTTCCATTTTGATATCATAAAAACATAAAGTTTTCCAGTGTAAGTTAAACTTTAATAACAACTGTGGATGGGGCTTGGACCTACTTACTTGATGAAAATAATGATGCACCTAAATAATCATGCTCTGTAACTCTACAGTGTTAGAAGCTCTTACACTCAGGATCATTCTAGACTATGCATCTACAAGGGACTGAGTGCATGTTTGTGCCTTCTAGTAATATTTTGATGTACTAAGAAATATATATTTGGTACACATCCCTACTCCCTAAAACAGAGCTCTTAAGACCCTCATAATTTCTTGAATAAGAATTATAGGAGCATCTATTGTTATAACATTTGGTGTTCGCTACTGATTCCTACCACAAGAGTTTCCAAAATTTTCTGAATGATAGGATTTTTTTCATATTCATAATAAGCCCCTTTCAACCATAGTTAGTTTATGCTCTTGGCAAGCCTCTAGATAGCTTCAGGATGGGAGCTGGTTGCCAGAGAAACCGACTATGTGATTAGAAGGTTGGAGCTGTTTTAGCTCCACTCCTCCCCATATCCACCTCTGGGAGGATAGAAAGTCTGAAGTTTTAACTATTCACATTCTATGATTTACTCAAATATGCCTACATAATGGCACTTCTAAAAAAATACTAAATAAAAGGGGTCAGAGAGATTCTAAAGTAAAGAATGCATCCAGGTACACTGGTAATGCTGTACCTCAATTTCATGGGTTCAGAGGCTCAGTATTCATCTACAGTACTTCATCTGATTGTTCATTAGCTCATTTGTATTATAATTCATAAAACACTGAATAATTTAGCTGAAGTGTTTTTTTCCTTGAGTTCTAACAAATTATTGAACTTGAAGAGGGCATCATGAGGTCCTACAATTTATAACTTGTTGGCCAGAAGCGTTGTAGTCCCAGGAATAGTGATTGTCATCTGCAGTGACAGCAGTATTTTATGACTGAACCCTTAACTGTGGAGTCTGTTGCTAACTCCAGGTAGATTCTGTCAGAGTTGAATGGAATTGTAGGATGCTAACCGGAAAAGAAAATTGGTTGGTGTGAGGAAAAAACCCACAATACATTTGCTGTCATAAGACTTTTGTGGGTTAAAACATAACATAGTATTAGTATAACCTAGAGTTCATATGTTCAAATCGTAATTCTAATATGGCAGCATTTAGAGATGTGGCTTTGGATGGTTAACAAAATCATGAGGGTGATGTCCTCATGAATGGGGTTAGCACCCTGTTAGAAAGAAGCAAGAGAGTTAGCTCTCTCTTTTTCTTCCATTTGACAATAGACAATAAATCAGCCCTTCATACCAAAAAGATCCATTATCAGACACTAGTTCTGCTAGAACCTTGATCATGGACTTTACAGTCTCCAGAACTGGAAGAGTTAGACGATTGTTGTATAGGATACCCAGTCTATGGTGCGCTGTTATAGCAGCCCAAGGACAGAAATTGATACTGAGAAATTGAGCACTGCTGTAACAGATGTCTTAAAAGTGGAATAAGGGGCTGGTTTTACAGTATAGTAGGTTTAGCTGCTCTATGGGACATCTATATCCCCTATCAGAGTGCTTGGGATTGAGTCCCAGCTATTACTTAGTTGTGATCAAGCTCCCATGTAATAGATCTGGAAGGAAGAAGATTATTATGGCCAAAAGTCTTGGTTTCCTGTCACCCCTCTTGGAGACCTGGATGGAGTTCGTGGCTGCTGCTTTCAGCCTGGCCCAACCCTGGATGTTTTGGGAATTTGGGTAGTAAACCTGTTTATGGAAGATTCATTTTCATTTCTCTCTCTCTTTCTCTCTCTGTTTCTCTCTCTCTCTCTCCCTCCCTCCCTTCCTCCTTCCCTCCTTCCCTCTCTCTCTCCTTCTTCTCACTCTACCCTTCTACCCTTCTCTCCCACCTTCTTTCCATCCCTCTTCACACTACCTTTCAAAAATAGATCTTTTTAAAAAAATATAGAAGAAGCTTCAGAACTAGGAAATAAGAAGCTGAAAAAAGTTTTTAAATGAATGCTAGAAGAAATTGAGAATATAATGAAGGGAATTTCAAAGGCAATTCTGATAAGGACCTGAAAAGGAAAAAGAGCTATAGAGAAGCCTTCTGTCATTGAAGAGAATATATAAATAATGACGTATAGCATATTGATATAGATAGGGATGTAAAAGGCTAATATAATGGAGTTTCAGACAGAAGGGAGGAATATGAAGAAAAGGCAGTCCTTTTCATAATGTGGCAAGAACTTGTCTGAATTGGGTTCATCTTCCAGTGCTGTGGAGAGTACAACTTGCTAACTGTTAAAATTGAATACTTATATGAAGAGATTTTTAGGCCAACTATGGAAGGAGCTGGTTTGTTCTGCCTAACTACTTTTAAAGTATAAAGTGAGAAATGAATCAAAGTTGAAATTATTAAGCAAAAGTTATCAGAACTTAAATATTTGAGTATTTCTCAGAATATTTATGTTACAAAATTTGAGAAAAATGTGCTTGGAAGACAATATATGTAGCCAAGCAACTCTGCAAAGAAATTTAGTATGGAAGTAAACTATGGACTTAATGCACTATGCAAGCAGGGAAACCACTCATTTTAATTAAAGGGAAGGGAGACAGGACAGTTTTCAGACATGCTGAACTTTACCAAATAGTGCATTTTCCAGAACATATCTATTCTTTAAAATAAGGGAAGAATGGCCCTAAAGATAATTTGACTCTGGAAACATCAGAGCTGCCTCTTGGGTTTCAAAAGGAGTAGGGAATTACCTTACTTTGAACAGACTGCCTGCTAGGTTTGGAATAGCTCAAGATTTTGGCCTTTTGTACCCTCAGATAGGAGAGACGGAAAAAGGAGACATAGCCAACCTCAACAGAAACAGGTTGCTTTACTAAACCAAAGAGGTGGTGACAATCTCCAAAGACACAACACAGTCTCTGAAGACACTGTGCGCAGGCCACATATAGGGCTGGGCTTTTATCTGGTCTGGTTGCTAAGCACCAGGGAATGTCCAGAAGCCTTGGAGGCCTTTTGTTTATCTAGTTTTGCAAGCCATTTTGCAGATGAGAGAGAGAGAGAGAGAGAGAGAGAAAGAGAGAGAGAGAGACCATGATGGGATCTCCCGTGGTGGTGGTGGGGTAATGTGACATTCGTATGAGTATATTGTCCCTTACTACCCACATCCTTGAGAATGGAGCTGTCCAAAGCTGTAGGGGCTTAATCCCTGGCTGGCAGAACAGTAGGCACAGGAATTCTACCTGTTAGAGCTGTTGGAGGTGGACACTGTTCATGGGGGAATGAAAGGTAAGATTACCATCCTAGCAGGTCCAAAGAGCAAAGCATGGGGCTAAATTCAGTTCTTATGGAATATTCCAATGACTTATTTGAAATACATATCCCTTATTGTTCCCCGTGTCTCTTTTGCAATGAAAATGTCTATCCTATGGCTATCCCACAATTGTATTTAAAAGCACATACTTATTTGGCTTTATAAGCTCACAGCTGGAGAAGAATTTGCCTCAGGATGAATCATATCTTGATCACCAACTGTATCTGATTTAGTTGACATTTCAATGAGACATTGGATATTTTAGAATTGATGATGGAATTAATTAAAAGTATTGGCAGCTATTGAGATGGACTGATTAGACTTCGCCTGAGAGGGGGGAGGCCAAGAGCAGAATACTATTAACTGTCTATGATTCAAAAACTCGTATGTTGAAAGCTTAGAGTATTTGGAGGTGGAAACTTTGGGATGTAATTCTGTCATCAAGGTGGCAGCTTCATTAATAGGATTAATACTGTTTTATAAATAGACTGTAAAAATGCTTGCTCTTTTTCTGCAACATCAGGATATACAACAAAAGTTGATTGTCATCAAAGCAGGAAGCAAAATTTACCATACCCTGGATCTAAGATTCCTTAGTCTCCAGAACACAGACAGACAATTAGGTGTTTGTCTGATATTTTGTTAAAGCAACCCACAATGACTAAGACAACAACTTCTTACTCATTTGTATCCTACATGATAAGATGACAGTTCTTAGTATAGCATTTTAATAAGTTCTGAGTCAATTTAGTGAATGGATTGTGAGAATTCCTGAATTTCTCTCCATGCTGAACAAGTGAACTACAGAAGAAACTTCTGAATTCAGACTTAATTTGAATCCTGAAGCTATTACCGACTGCATGCATTTGATTTTTACAGTTGATTTCAGTGTAGTTAGTGATTTTAGATGACATCCTTTATCACATAACTCAACAATTAGCTTTTCAAAAGATTTTATCTATTTATTTGAGAGGCAGAGTTACAGACAGAGAGAGGGAGAGAAAGAGAGGCAGACCTTCCATCCGTAGGTTCACTCCCCACATGGTGGTAACAGCCAAAGCTGGGCCGATCCGAAGCCAGGAGCCAGGAGCTTCTTCTAGGTCTCCCTCATGGGTACAGGGTCTTGAGTACTTGGGCCATCTTCAACTGCTTTCCCACTCCAAAAGCAGAGAACTGAATCAGAAGAGGAATAGCTGGGACATGAACCAGTGCCTATATGGGATGCAAACACCACAGACAGAGACTTAGCTTACCTCGCTGGCTACAACAATTAGCTTTTTAAATAATCATGGTACCTCAAGATTCCTTTTTTTTTTTTTTTTTTTTTTTTTGACAGGCAGAGTGGACAGTGAGAGAGAGACAGAGAGAAAGGTCTTCCTTTTGCCGTTGGTTCACCCTCCAATGGCCGCCGCGGCCGGCGCGCTGCGGCCGGCGCACCGCGCTGATCCGATGGCAGGAGCCAGGAGCCAGGTGCTTTTCCTGGTCTCCCATGGGGTGCAGGGCCCAAGCACCTGGGCCATCCTCCACTGCACTCCCTGGCCACAGCAGAGAGCTGGCCTGGAAGAGGGGCAACCGGGACAGAATCCGGCGCCCTGACCGGGACTAGAACCCGGTGTGCCGGCGCCGCAAGGCGGAGGATTAGCCTAGTGAGCCGCGGCGCCGGCCAAGATTCCTTTTAAAAAAATCTTTACAGTGGGGCCAATACTGTGGCGTAGTGGTTAAAGCCACCACCTCCAATGCCAGCATCCCATATGGGCACTGGTTTGAGTCCTGGCTGCTCCACCTCTGATCCAGCTCTCTGCTAGGGCTTAGGAAAGCAATGGAAGATGGCCCAATCCTTGGGACCCTGCACCCTCATGGGAGACCCAGAAGAAGCTCCTGGCTCTTGGCTTCAGATTGGCTCAGCTCTGGCCATTGTGGCCAGTTGAAGAGTGAACCAGTGGATGGAAGAACAAAAGACAGTCTTTCATGACATGAAATTTTGTACATCACTTTCTCTATAAAATAGCACCATTAAAAGAATAAACCCACTTTTTTACTTAAATGTTGCTTGCATTCCAGAGGTGCTGTCACTGGTGTATGCTGAGAGATTGACACTATGGATGGAAATGTCATTCCTGAGTAAAGAAAAGGCTGGTATCATACCATGAACAGTAAAAGTCACAAGAAGACATACATAGCTATAAGATATTCGTGCACAAGTTTTCCTATACCAAGCACAACTGGAATGCTAAGTATTCATATACAGTATTGATTTTTGTAGGTTTTGTTTTTGGCTCCAATACCTGAATTCCTCTCTAGGCCTTTCTTGCATTTCTCATTTTCTATCAGGAGAAGGAAAAGGTGAACTATTTTGAGGTTACTTAACAATGTTTCCTATAAACTTGGAGCAAAGTAAATGTATCACTTTCAAGATCACTGCCCATCCGCATTCTTAGATGTCTTTCTGAGTAGCATCACCAATGTTCTCAGCAGTTAGAATACTTTATGACTTCTCACACTGAGTAAGCTCCTGGAAATGGGCACCAAGAGGTTGGACACTCTTTCTGGAAGTCATACCCAAGGAAACAAATTGGGAGGTCATTCTTTTTAAACTACCCTACAAGCAGTAGTCAATTCTTTTTTTCTTTTACTTTTAAGGACCTCCAAGAAATTTAAGAAAGAGATGGCTCAGAGAACCTCCCTGCCATAGGCACTGAGAGAAAGACACAAAGATAATAGTTTCTGTCACACACCAGAACAGTCTGTGATAGGTTTTCTGCAGGAGTTATAGAAGTGAGGCTAACACACACTGTGTGAGTTCTGTCGCTTGCCTCTGCCACTGAAATGTGAGAAGCTCATGAATGCTTACTTCTCAGCAACTGCTGCAGCTGCCACACTCCATGGAGAGGAGATGTTACATGCATCTTCAGTACCCTTAGGGACTGACAGGAGAGATGGCCAACAGGAGAGATGTCGTGCATGCTGGGCTTGTATCTCTAGGTGACTGTCCCAAGCCCACATGGTCAGCTTCAGTAACAGTAGGTTCATTCCCTTACACTGAGATTCTGCTGCTGCTCCTATTATTGACTTTTTTAAGTTGATTTTAAGTTCTTCTGCCTGCCTCTATTGTATTTTTTGTTAACTGATTTTAATATTTTTGTAATAATGTGTATTATTCCTAGTTATTAAAAGATGAACTTTAATAATATAAGTTCTTTTTTTAAAAAATTATGTATTATTTGAAAGTCAGAGTTACACAGAGAGAAGGAGAGGCAGAGAGAGAGAGAGGGAGAGAGAGAGAGGTCTTCCATCAGCTGGTTCACTCCCCAATTGTCTACAACAGCCAAAGCTCTGCTGATCCAAAGCCAGGAACCAGGAGCTTCTTCTAGCTCTCGGGTGAAGGGGCCCAAGGACTTGGGCCATTTTCCACTGCCTTCTCAGGCCCTAGCAGAGAGCTGAATTGGAAGTGGAGCAGCTGGGACTCAAACCAGCGCCCATATGGTCACCATCTGAGGGATTTATTAGAAATGGAAACTGTGGCCACACCCCATACCTAATGTAATACCCTGCGGACTCTTCCTGGGAGGCTACGCTGTTGGGGAGAGCGGGACAATGGTGTTCTTCCATTAGAAGCACCAGGGACAGGCTTTGGTGAACATGTCCCCTTTATTTACAGCTACATACACTTTTAAAGGGCAGGCAGAAGGGGCTTAACTAACTCAGGGGAACAGTAACTCTATGGAACAGACCAACCCTGGCTTCAATATGCCTTTCTGATCAGCTTGAAAGTCATGTAGCTAGGGCGGCTTTCCAGTTGGGCCTGGGCCACACCTGGGAGCAGTTTACCTGATTGGCAGAAGGCAGGGTTGGGGGAAATGTGCCTGCGGTTCCACCGCCTGCAGCAGTCAGACTAACTGCATGAGCTAGGCAGGCAGCCTCATGGAATCGCCCACAATACCCAAGAAACTCTGGGCATGAGGCTCAACCTTCTTGATTTTATCAATCCCTCCAGTTGATACTAACAAGAATCACTAAGCTCTACAAAGACTCTCACTTTAACCAACCTCAGACCTTAATCCAAATTATGAAGGTACTTCAAAGAGTTTATAGAAAATGGGATTAGAAGTGAAGTTTACTTTGGGGTGGGTTTTTAGTATAGCAATACTAAGATGCCACTTGGAATTTCCACATCCCATATCAAAGTGCTTGGGTTTTGAGTTCCAGCCCTTCTCCTATTCTACCTCCCTGCTAATTCATACTTCAAAAGACAATGATGATGGCTCAAATACTTGGGTGCCTGCCATCCACATGAAAAACCCAGATTAAATTCCTGGCTCCTGGCTTCAGCACATTCCAGTCCACTGTTGTGGGCATTTAGTTGGTGAACCATAGTGAATATCCATCTCTCTCTCTCTCTCTCTCTTTCTCTCTTACTGTCATATTTTCCCTTTGTAATATAAAATGAAAACAAGTGGGTAATTTTTTAAAATAAGCATATTTTGGTGAAAAACGACTTCATAATCCGTGCATAGTTTTTTCATAGTGTGCATTTCCTTTAACTTTTTGAAGATTCCTCACATTTTGTTAATGCACTAGTACTGGTCTTTCCTCAGAAGGGACCTTAGGAGCAGATTGGATGCAGACAGATATCACTACATTGAATCATGTGCCTTTGACATAAGACAAAACAATAAGCATTACTAAAGTTTTTTAACTGGAAACTATATTCAAGCAGAAATTATAATGTACATGTATCTTTAAATGAGCATATTTCCCTATTCAGGGATTAGAAATAAAAGAGCATTAGAAATGTAGGAATAAGAATGAAAGACAGAGGGTGTGAAGGGAAGAATAGGAGAAAAATTAAAGCAACTTGATTTAATAAGTCACATGGTTTGGTTGACTTCAAGAATAATCATATAGAAAAAGGAAAGAGTTTTTCAAGTTTTTTTTTTAACATAGGATGTTAGCTGGTAGAAAGATTAGACTTATTTCTCTGTTATTCCTAATTGTAAATTGACCTCAAAAGTCACAAAATATAAGGAGATAATTTCGAGCATATCCCAAGAGAAGTTGTGATTTCACTCGAGGGACTCAGCAGCTGAGGATGATTAGAAGTGACCTGGCACTAGAACTGTTCATAGAGCAGCTAAAGCACTCATGAATGTACTAGGGAGACTCAGAAATAGAGGTGAGGCAGTATATATTCCATTCCAATTGTAAGATAGATTCGTTCCTGGACAAAGCAATTCAGTGTTTAAGAACTATAAAAAGTAGTTTTCTTTCCAAAGGTAGTTTTGATTAATGAAAAATCTTGGAATCCATGGATGTCTTCTGATTTTATAATTGTAAAACAGTTGTCTGGAGTTGACAATAAGTTTCTACAATATTGCATCCAGAGCATGTCAAAACAGACAGAACAGTCCAAAACATTGCATACCTAAAAACAATCAGAAAACAGACATCTTTGTTCCAAGTGATAACTAGGTAAATGAGAGAGGCAGAGGATGAAATAGTCAAGAAAAAAGGAAGGAATAAAGATTACCAAGACAGAGATGAGGAACATGAGGAGATGAGCACATTAACATAAAAACTCTAAGACATAATCTCGTCATGATAATAGCTCAGCTATCAGCTACATATTTAATTGTATAAGTTAGCATCAGTGCAGACTCAACTGACCTGTAAATAGTGAATGGCCATGGTGACGGTGGTCTCTTTGCATGTCAAAGTCAGAAAGTTGGTATGCCAAAGAGATAACATAGCAATTGGAATTTAGATTTGATATGAATATTCTTTAATTATAACAAAATAATTAGCCTATGTCTCATACACTTTCCAAATGCCACTATTATGGTTTGTAAAAAGAGAAAGCTACAAAGTACCCTCTCCAAAACCTTTCTGAAACATACTCTTGTGATAAATGTGAAGGGGATTTTGTGGTTCAAAGAAGTGTCATAAAAGTGCATTTCTTATAATTGAGTGACTGTGTGACACTAAGCAAGTCCATTTACACTTGTTAGACATGAAATTCATCTGCAAAATGGGATAATTCCTTCTGTAAGTAATTGATAAGAAGTATATCTAGTTGGTGTGTAGCTGAGTAGAAAACTCACAAAAGTGAAAGTGCAGATTTCTCTGCCTCACAGAGCCTGACCTGATTTGCCATATAAGAATGGATGGATTTAGTGTTTTGAACTCATAGGAATGTTCAGAAGAGGTGAATATGTGGAAATAAATTTATATGCTTTTATACCTATTGTGATACGTAATTGTCTGGAAAATTCTGTATTGCCCTCATTGACAAACTTATTTTAAGACACAAAATTATGACCAGAAGGGAATTTGATGAACAAAAAAATGCCATTCTAACTGGGGTTAGGTGAAACCTTATTGTGGTTTTTATTTGCAATTCCCTGACAGCTAGTGATCCAACTTCAGGACTTGTATTCCCACTTCTATAATATTCCAGTAACCTTCACTGAGTATCAGTGTTACAAATGAGCCTCTGACCATACCAGACACACATGTGCATACTTACAGAGAAGGAGAGAAAGAACATCCCATACCATTATTTATCATATACACAATTTCTGAACTTCCTGAAAATACCCAATGGTTATCATTAATTATGAAATAAATTTAAGCTTCTCTTGTAATTTAGGACTAACAATCCCAAACAATACCCACCCAGTATTACATTTTGCTGCTTTGTAAATTCTCAAATTTTTATTCATTTCATTCTTAAACTTACTACAATCAAGAATTTTCTATTTTAAATCTCTCTGTTAAAATCATGTTTTAGGGGCCAGTATTATGGCGCAGCAGGTTAAGTTGCTGCATGTGATGCCAGTATCCCATGAGTGCTGGTTCAAATCTTGGCTGTTTTCTCCAGTCTCCTTCTCTTCCTGGGATCACCTGCAACATAAATTATCTACACACAAATTGCCATCTCAGGATCTCATATTTTTTCTCCAATCCAGGGTCCAATCAAGGATCACATGTTCTATTTGAGTATGTTTTTAGCTAAAATATCCCTTTTTCTATACTTTTTGTTTTCTTCATGGAATTGACAATTTTTAATAGCAAGGACTTGTTTTCTTAGAATGTTTCATAATTTCATCGGTTTTATTTTTCTCCTTGTATTTACTTTCATGTTAACAAAACTACAAAACTTAGTGTTGTATAATTCCCACTTAATTATGAGAGGGATAATCTTCAAATGTTTGAAGATTCAGATCTACTTGACCTCTGTATTAGAAGCCATTTCTTTTTGTTTATTCTACAAGTGGCCATACCCTGGGAGAACTCTGAGGTTTTATAGCATGTATTCTTTTTTTTACACAGCTTCCTATACATACCTTAGCAGTCTATAAGATTGATAGGCCTAGGAAAATTTCTAATTATGTCTGAATCACATTTGCAGTATTTCAAATGACTTTCAAAATGTTGGTGGTTTTCAACTCACTTAATGAAATTATAAATGACCTCAATATAAGGAGATGGCTTAACAACTCTTCTCCTAAGTACATTAATTGCCATGATATTCATGTATTTATCCTTCACTTAATAATCTATATGAGTAAAGAAATAAGCTTCACCACAGCTGGGGTCATTTAACCACAGAAAACTAACTAAATATGTTTTTACACATACACATGCATAAAAGTATATATGTGCCTATAAATGCATATCCTCACATAAATTCCTGTGAATTTTGGTGTTTATTGAGAATGAAAAAATCTTTTTTTAAAAATTATGAAAACTGGTCTGTTATTTCAGTAATTGAGTATTGAATTTTTTTGACATTTTCATCTCAGAACTACAGCCCATTCACAGTCATTTTTTAAATTTGGAAACTGTTCATTTTCTTGGTTAGTTTCTCCCCTTCAGAGCACACACACAATGCAAGTTATTGCACCAGGATTTTTTTAAACATTTCATACAGAGAATTGAACCTGAAATCCATGTGGTGAAGAAAATAAACTTACCCTGTATCCTAGCTTTTGCAATGACAGGATATCTTATTGATCTCCCACTCTTTGCTCACCTGCATGGCCATTATGTGCTAACCAAACATTACCTGCATTGGGGATATTCTCCCACCCCCGCCCCCATCTATAATAGCACAACAAAACCTGCCACTCAAAATGTCTCTATAAGAGCTTATCTATTTCAAGTTGTAAAGGAGATTGTATAGGGAAACAAAAGGGGGAGAGAATACTTTTAACAGAAACATTATTTTATTATATTTCCCCATCAAGTGTTTTATCCTGTACTACTTGAACTTTGAAAGGAATACTATTCTTTAGTACTCTACAAAATTCTATCCTTTCTAATCTATCAGAGATAAATCCAGCTAAAGAGAGTTTCATGGTGGTTGCTAATCTATAACATCAGCTACCCTGATGCCTTAACTTTTCAACGAAGTCCAGCAGTATTTCAGTAGCACAAGATCATTCAGTTCCTACAGGTTAGCCTTGACCAGCCTCTAAATCCTACACTGCACTGCAATGCCTGTCTTTACCTGTTGTGTGCTGCCTCTGGGTCACCCAGCTTCTATCCATTTTCTGGGTTTTACTCCTATATGCCACTTATATTATGGGTGACATGTATTGGTGTGCTAAGGTATGTGAGACAACCAAGATGGGTTGTCACCAATTTATTGGCAAAGTTGTACTTTGTTAAGGAAGGGTGGGGAGAAGAAAAGGGAAGGGAAAGGAAAGACATGAAGTTTCACTTCACAGAGGAAAGGCTGTCAAAGGCTACTCCTTAATAAACAGCAACAGCTAGCTAGATGTTTATATATTCTGAGCTATGGCTGCATGGACTGGAGCATACAACAATGGTATCCTGTAGATTTCGTGGTTGCATGGATCAGTCAGGGTGGAAGTTATCTGAGTCAGTAGAGTGAAGGGGGTGTTGTTTTGAGTACAACCAACCAAATGTGAGGAGTTCCTGTAAAAAGAGGCCTTAAACAAAAACAAAAAGCCACTTAGTTGAATGTACATTTTATTCTGAGCTGAAGAGGGAGAAGTGGGTCTTCTTCCTAAACAATGGGCAGAAGCCCATTGTTTAGGAAGCCTTTTCAATTTAGTATCTGTGTCTGCTCCTCCATTTTTTCTCACTTTGTTTCCTTATCAAAGACTTAGATTTTATGTGATTTTTTTTTAGTTATTGCTAAATGGACTACCAGATTTGCAAATCCATTTTCTTGTATGTTTGTGTTTTGTTCTTTTTTCTTTTCTTCTGAACCTTCACTCTCTTACCTATGGTAGAAGAAATTCAGAGATGTGGAGCTCCCACCACCACCAAAATATCCTTAGGAGTGACAGAAATTCATAGCTTATATCTATATAATCATTTACAAGCATCTCTATGTAACATATATACAAACCATATTTTCAGATACTGTACAAAAAAAAAAAAAAACCAGAAGCACTTAAATCTTAGTTCTACAAAGTCAGGTAATGTGTTGAATTCTACTTTTTTAAAAGCAGCTCTATGACATCTGTAAGCCTTAGATTTTCATCACCATTTAGATTGACAAAAAGATTAAACAACTGGTACAAGGACATGAGCCCAATAAGTGACTGTGCAAGATCTTCTGACCAGATCAGAGTGCCCATCAGAAGGTCTTATCTCCAGACTACAGTAAGTCAAGAGAGGTTTCTATCACACACTGTTTATAAGCATGAACTGATTAGTCCTTTCATGTGTGAGTTCATTTTTTTGTGTGTGTGGTTTCTGAAAACATGACTATCAGAACTCACAGTTAATTATATATAGACCATTAGAACTTTAGTGCAAATCATTAGATTTATTAAGAATTCTTAGTATCCCATATATGACACATAACTATAACAATTTTGGGCAAATACTGAATGTTAGCTGGGAAGCATTTACATATTCTGTTTAAGAATATTACTTTTTGAAAGTATGTCATATGTCTACCTGAAGATACCTTGACAATTTTATATAAATTGCTAATTTCCTGGAAATTTTAAAATCAGGGACCAGAATCACTGCTTTAGGGAAATAATTGTTACACAGTCAGCCTCATGTGCTTGTGAATGTGCATGTGATATTCTTATCTTACAGAAAACAGTATCCCACACTTTAATCATTCATGCATTCAGTCATTAATGCATTCCTTATTATATTTAGCATATATTTGCTAACCACCTACTATGTACTAGGCTATCATTTTCTGAAAACTTAGAGAAGACTTTTGCAGTGCGGCAGCTTTACCTGCAATGCCACAGCGCCGACCCCCATGTATGTCTTATACATTTCAGAAGGAGACACAAGTTTTCCTGTTTTCAAAGTGAAGAATTTACCTCTTCCTTTTGACTGTTCCCTCTTACAGCTTAGAAGGTAGAAAAATCTACAAAGATTTATCTACTGTGTATTTTACCTATTCAGGCAGTCAATAAAATTTATTTTGTAGGTAATGGTGACAATGGGGAAGGGTAAGTGTAAGAAAAACAAAACGTAAAGACTAGGCAGTTGTGCTACCCTGAAAAAGTACTCTTGCAAAAGGTATTTATGCCATTGTGCTTGTAAACTGTGACTCTTATATGACAAAACGTAGAGCATTTTGAAACTTGAAATGGAGAGATTATCTTGGATTGTCATGGCAATACCTATGTGTAAATGTACTTATAAAAAAGAAACGAAGAGAAATTTGGTATAGGAGAAGACTCTGTGAAGGCACAGTAGAGAAAGAACTGAAAGGTTAACCTGGAAAAACAGAGTGAAGTAACCACAAGCCAGGAAATGCCTGCAGCCACCAGAACTTGGAAGGGGGTAAGGAAGGATTCTCCCCTACAGCCTCCAGGCAACTGTGGATGTGAGTTCTGCTGGCACCTTTATTTGGATCCATTGACACTAATTTCAGATTCCTGGAATCCAGACCTGTAAGAGAATAAATGTGTGGTATTTAAGTGACAAATTTAAGAGAGTTTATTGCAGCAGATTCAGGAAGCTAAAACAGCAGTATAAATGAATCTATGGTAGATAGATTGCTTTTTAAAATAATACTGAAAAAAATATGTTCATAGTTGAATATAAAACATAGTGGTTTTATAACTTTGATAGTTCAAAAATTCTCTGAGCATCATTTTCTTGAACTTTGAAGTGGTGGTAAAGTAGTTTCTTTCTTTCCTCCTAGCCATGATAGAGATTAGATGTGCTCCCCCTTAGAAAATAGAAAACTTTTAATTCCCTACCAATACACTGTGTTTTAAAATACAACAACAAAATATAAAGTATAGCAAAATCAGTAGATCAAGAGATATTTTTCACTGAAGAGATAATCTGTTACAATTCCACAAAGGAGGGGGCCCGCCGCACAACCGGGGTAGGAACATGGGGAAGCACTGAGGTTTGCTGGCAGAGGGAGAGGGAGGAGGTGTGGGTAACAGCTTTGTTAGTTTCTCCAGGAAGGAACAAGTAAGGTAGGAAAAGCAGGCTTGGGAATAGCTAGTTTGAATAATGTCAGTGGACACTGGGGGCATAGAGATTGTCATTGTTGTCTGGTACCTGTCCTTGAGTGATTACGGAAGTAGGATAGTGCCCAAGAGTAAAAGGCTGATACAGTGAATTGTTAGGATATGACTGAAATATTGGATAGCTTGTATTTGGCAAGTTTGCCCCTGCCAGGGGCAAACCTTCCTGAGAAGGGAAGGAGGGACAAGGGATGCAGATGGGTGAGCCAAGGTGATGCAGGCCTATTATTAGGTTGTCCATAATAAGTCTTATTCAGCATATGCATTTAGAGCAAATATTAAAGCACCAAATTTAACGAAGCTAGAAGTTTGCTTATTATAACATACTAAATATTTGGCAGTCCATTCAAGAAAACTTCCATATGTCACACATGAATATAAAAAAATTATTTAGTGAAATATAAGCAAATCAAAACCAGTAATACATAAAAAAGATGAACCTTGAGACTGGCACTGAGGCTCAACGGGTTAATGCCTTGGCCGGAAGAGCCGGCATCCCATATAGGTGCTGGTTCTGGTCCCGGCTGCTCCTCTTCCGATCCAGCTAGTAGTAGAAGATGGTCCAAGTTCTTGGGCCCCTGCACTGGCATGGGAGACCCAGAAGAAGCTCCTGGCTGCTGGTTTCGGATTGGCGCAGCTCCGACCATTGCTGCCATCTAAGGAGTGAACCAGTGGATGGAAGACCTCTCTCTGTGTCTCTACCTCTCTCTGTAACTCTTTCAAATAAATAAAATAAATCTTTAAAAAAAAAATAAGATGAACCTTGGCCAAGTGAGTTTTGTTCTGGAAAGAAAAAGTGGGTTAATACTAAAAAGCAGGCCGGCGCTGCGGCTCACTAGGCTAATCCTCCGCTTGTGGTGCCAGCACTCTGGGTTCTAGTCCTGGTTGGGGCGCTGGTTCTGTCCCGGTTGCTCCTCTTCCAGTCCAGCTCTCTGCTGTGGCCCGGGAGTGCAGTGAAGGATGGCACTTGGGCCCTGCACCCGCATGGGAGACCAGGAGGAAGCACCTGGCTCCTGGCTTCTGAGCGGCACAGTGCACCGGCCATAGCCGCCATTTGGGGGGGGTGAACCAACGGAAAAGGAAGACCTTTGTCTCTCTCTTTCTCACTAACTCTGCCTGCCAAAAAAAAAAAAAAATACTAAAAAGCAATGGAATTCACCACATTCATAGGCTAAATATACTATTTCACTATTTGAGGGGAAAGCAGTTGACAAAATCCAACATAAGAATATAAATTTCTTAATCTAATTCAGGTTATGCATGAAAAACTGACAGTTAAAATCATCTTATTAGTGGAAAACTTAATTCTTTCCTCCTATGATAATGAACATGACAGTAACCTCTTCCTGTACTGGGTACTGTAAAAAGTAAAAGATGAGAAAAGTAAAAAAAAAAGGATAAAGACTGGAAATCAGGTATGCAGGCTGGCTTTATTCATAAATTTCACATTCATGTTAAATACTTAAGGCTCCTAAAAATTCTGCTAGATCTTAGGAGTTTGTAAGATTCTATGAATAAAGGTAAAAAGAAAGACAATTCTATTTCATTGCAATGAATAAGAGAGAGTTAAAGTTAATTTACAGTGGCTTGAGAATTTATGAAATGTTAGGAGAAAATTTACAAAACAATGTGCAAGACTTGTGCACTGACAATTACAAGATGTGACAGAAAAAATAGACCTAAGTAAAACGGGAAATTTTGGGTCACAATCAATATCTCAGCTTCAACTGGATCACAATCAAAACCCAAGAATGTTTTTATATAGAAATTAGCAGACTGATTGTTGTATTTCAGTGCTTTGATTATCTAATTTCATGACATACTGTGATGGTAACTTTGGCAACATGCTACTGGCATTAAGATAGATATATGGATGATGTAACAGAATAGAAAATTCTAAAATAGACCCAACATTTATAGTTAATTGATTTTCTTTTTTTTTTTTTAAAGATTCATTTATTTGAAAGTCAGGGTTACACAGAGAGAGAAGGAGAGGCAGAGAGAGGGAGAAAGAGTGAGAGAGAGAAAGAGAGAGGTCTTCCATCGCTGGTTCATGTCCCAGTTGGCTGCAATGGCCAGAGCTGCACTGATCCGGAGCCAGGAGCCAGGAGCCTCTTTTGGGTCTCCCACGTGGGTACAGGGTCCCAAGGACTTGAGCCATCTTCCACTACCTTCCCGGGCCACAGAGAGAGCTGGTTCAGAAGTGGAGTAGCCAGGCCTTGAACCGGTGCCCATATGGGATGCTGGCACCCCAGGCCAGGACATTAACCCACTGTGCCACAGCACTGGCCCCTATAGTTAATTGCTTTTCAACATAGGTGCTAAGGCAATTCAATGGGAATGTATAATTGTTTCAAGGATGCTTCTGTAACATTTACATGTTAATATTAAAAAAATGTAAAACTCAACTCCTGTTTTTAGCACATAAGAAAAAAATCTCAGAATGGATCAGAAGCCTAATTTTTATTGTGAAAAATATAAAAGTTACCATAGAAAATATGGTAGAAAATTTAAGTGTTCTTGGGGCTAGAGTTGTGGTATAGCTGCTAAAGCTGCAGCCTGTGTCCCTGCATCCCATATGGATGCTACTTTGAATCATGGCTGCTCTACTTCCAGTTCAGCTCTGTGCTAATGCACCTGGGAAAGCAGCAGAGGTTGGCCCAAGTCCTTGGGTTCCTGTACCCAAATGGGAGACCCAAAAGAAGCTCCAGGCTCCTGGCTTCACTCTGGCCTACCTCTGGCCAGAGTGAGCCAGTGGATGGAAGATTTCTCTCTCTTTCTCTCTTTCTCTCTCTCTCTTATTCTGCCTTTCAAGTAAATAAAATAATCTTAAAAAAACATGTAAATGATCTTAAATTAGGGAAAGCATTTGTTTTACAATTTATTTTATTTATTTGAAAGGCAAATGACAGAGAGAGAGAGAGATTTTTCATCTGCTGGTTCACTCTCCAAATGGCTACACAGATCAAGGCTAGGCCAGTCCAAAGCAAGTAGCACAGAGCTCCACTCAGGACTCCCACTTAGATTGTCCAGCAGATAGAATATCTGTCTCTGTCTCTTTGCCTTTCAAATAAATACATAAAAATTTGTAAAAACCCTATGAAAACTTGGATTCAAATATTCATCAACGCTTTCTTGAATGGATAAAAATACCATGATATACCCATACAAAGGAATATCACTTAGAAATAAAAAAAAAAACCCTGATACATGCAAGTACATAAGGAATATCAAGGATATTATGCCTTACAGAAAAAAACAGACATAAACATTGTGTACTGTATGAGGCCATGTATTTAAAATTTTACAGAGGATAATACTATTGTGATACGAAGACCCGGGTTCGTCAGGACTCAGTGAGCAGGTTGGGGTATTTTGGAGACTTGACAATGAGCTATTAGGTTTGCCATAGTGATCATACCACCATGTATACATTTATTTGTCAAAACTGTACTAAGTATAATGAAAATTGTTGGATTTTACACAGCAAAGCAATTGAAACAGAATAATGTCTGCTGCAAGTCAGATATTTGGGGAGAGAAATGGATTGTGTATGCAAAGGGAAAATGCTCTTGACATGCAAGTTCATTGTTAGGCAGACATAGGTGACATCCAAAGAAACTGCTCCCAAAGCCTGTTTCAAAGCACTTTCTTCTTCTTTATGTAGAAAGGAATATGATTCAAGAAAGTGTTTTCCATGGTGAGAGATTGTTTTTCAGAGGAAAAAAAAAATCAATGTTCACACAACACAAATGCTTCAGACATTTGTTGATTTGAGGTTACTTGGCCAAATATTAATCTTAATTTTCATTAAAGATTTGATGTTGGGCATTGGCATTGCCAATAAATCTAATGGATTAAATTATGTGGAAGAAATCACAAAGTATTGATCGTCGTTCCAAGGCTGAGATGGAAATTACTTACATTGAGATCTGAAAGACTGTACCAAATCGCTGACTTTAGATGGAACCAGGGGAAGTATTCCTAGTAAACGTCAGACAGTTTTCCTTAGGGAATTAAAAGACTGAAGTCAAAAGCTTAATTTTGAATAGAGTGTGTTAGATTTAATAACTAGAAAATGTTTTCATTAAAGTAAATCAAGCAAAATAAAATAAGATACGACAAAACATATTTGGATATCATTACACAAAATCTCTCTTGAAACTTTTTTTTTTTTTTTGACAGGCAGAGTGGACAGTGAGAGAGACAGAGAGAAAGGTCTTCCTTTGCCGTTGGTTCACCCTCTAATGGCCGCCGCAGCCGGCACACTGTGGCCGGCGCACCACGCTGATCCGAAGGCAGGAGCCAGGTGCTTCTCCTGGTCTCCCGTGGGGTGCAGGGCCCAAGCACTTGGGCCATCCTCCACTGCACTCCCGGGTCACAGCAGAGAGCTGGCCTGGAAGAGGGGCAACCGGGACAGAATCTGATGCCCCGACCAGGACTAGAACCTGATGTGCCAGCGCCGCAAGGTGGAGGATTAGCCTAGTGAGCCGTGGCGCCGGCTTCTCTTGAAACTTTTAACCATTGGCATATTATTCTAGAACCCTTTATCTTCTAGATTAATTCTTTTAGAAACCCTAGAAACTAAACAAATCAACTTCCTAGGGAGAGGGGAAAAAATAAAAGAAAAAGAAAGAAAGTCTAAACTCCTTATTTGTAATTGTTGAATATAATCCACTTTCTGGGCAGCCTCTCTGAGCAAGAATCATTTTATCTAAAGCAATCCTATGAGGTTATATTGGAAAATGATCTATTCTCATTTGCAGTTGTTCCAAAGGTGACTCCATCATCATTGTCTGAAAGACAGTTGCCCCTCAGTAACAAATGATTACAGCTAAATGAATCCCAGAGGTTTGTCACTAATGTACAACAAAGGGCAAGAACAGAGCAGTGGCTCAAGACCTATTTTTCATTGCTGCATAATGTTTTGCTTCACTGATCTATCACTAAACAACAGCTGCTGCACTAAAGGCAGAGTACAGCCCAGAAGTGAAAAACACCTCCATTAGCCACTGGGAATCTGGGCTTGCCTGGGGCCTTGAACAAAGTCATGGACTGAGGAAGGAGGGGTTACTGGTGTTCTACACATCAGCGTGACAGTCTGCAACAGACCAAACTCCTCCTGATTCCATTCTCATCATTACAGATGCACCTCCTCTCTTTGGGAGTAAAGACTGAATTGGAGGGTAACAATTATTTTAAAGCATCCCTTTTCTTTGTCTACAGCATCATTTTTTTTATGACTTGTTCTTCCCTTTTTGTCTTAACACCGTTACACTCTGGCCTATATTTCTGTACATTATCCCTCCCTTGCCCCCACACCACTGTCAAATATCTGCTTACAAAGTAGATTTTTGCTTCACCTCTGCTATTCTAATTACCAGGAATCTCTGTTTCCATTTCCAGATGTTGGAGAATGACCTTCACATCAGTTTTCTGCATGTGATTACTGCGAATTACTAGATTGTTAGGGGAAAAAAAGGTTTTTCAAAGCAAGTTAATTAAGAATCATAGAGAAAATGAGTACTTATTTTTTCCAAAGAGGCAATAGAACAATATTTTTAAGAGAGAAAAAAATGCATCAGGGAAAAAAGAATAAAATTCTTGATTGCAGTGTATATCACCATTATTTGAAATGAGCATCCCCAGTGTAATTTTCAGTTATTAATTGCATTTTAGGATTGATTATTAATTCCAAGAAAAGAGCCATATAAAGACTTGGGGATACTGTTTTAAAAACACTTTTTGGTGAGGAGGCACATGTCAATTCAGTTACAGAAAAAAAATACTCGTGTAATCTGAAATAATTTAAAATTAAAATTAAAATGCCCAATAGTTTACTTTTATAGAAAGACAGAATTTTGTAGAATTAAGTTTAATTTCAAGGGATTGCTATGACAGGGAAAATAAGAATACTTCTTATTCTTGTTTTTTCTCGCTTTCTCATAATGTTGAAATCTATCATTTTTGCACAGTGAACAAGTTAAAAATGTTATAACAGTACCTTAGGGCTATCTATTCTTGAGGGAAAACTAAGTAATCTCACATTCTGCAAAACTTTCCTTTAAAATTTTATTTGCTTATTTGAGAGAGAGACAGCTCCCATCTAAACTGGTTTACTCCATAAATGCTTTCAACACTTGGGGCCAAAGCTGGGAGTACTAAACTCAATCCAAGTCTCCCACATGGGTGGCAGGAACCCAATTACTGGAGCCATCACAGCTACCTCTGCTTTAGCAGGAAGTTGGAGTCAGGAGCTTGATGTCAAATCGAAGTGTTCCAATACAAGAGGCAGGCATCTTTATCACTAGGGTGCTCCCTAAAAAACTCTATTGTCAGAAAGAGCCACTTGCACTGGTGGACTTGCCATTCATCCACAGCCCCATCCATCCATCCACAAGGAGGGCCTTTGAGAGATTTGTGGAAAACATGTATCAAGGAAAAATAATATATAGATTTAAAAATATTTTTGCACCAAAGTGATCTTATGTTTTAATTCCTTGTTTAATTAACTTTCTGAAGTCCTCTGTTACATACTTACATGCACACACACATACATACACACGCACATATGATCTTTATTTGTTTAGAAAATAAATCATGAAGCCCTTCTGGTATGTCACGGACAGAATCAGATATGAAATATGTGAGGATAGGAATGTAATGTTCATGTTTCAGGATTAGACATTAAGAGGAAGATAGATTAGTGACTATTAAAGCCATTGCACACCAGTTAATTGGTTGAAATTGATCTATTACATGATGTGTGCATAGATGCATAGGAGAACCTCAGTGTATTTCAAGGTTTAAAGGAAAGATTCCAAGTTAAACTAGCACTTGAATTGAGCTTTGAAATATAAATAGATATTTCCAATCGAGCAAGAAGGCGAAATAATTTTAGGCATGGGAAAAAACATTCAAGTAGATGGAGAGATGGATCTAAGTTTGTTTAGTTACCTAGAATGATTTAGCATTTTAGAATATTGACATTTGCAGCAAATCAGGGGTAACAGAGTGAAACTGGATAAACAGGTTGGGGGATATCATGAAGAACTTCATAGGTCTAATATTTGGGGGGACAGAAAAGGAACTTACATCTCAATACAGATATGCTGCTATTGAAGTCTTCCTATAATAAACTTTTAAAATACTGAATTAAAATCTAAATTATTATATGTAATATATATATATGGTCATATCATGTATACTAGCAAGAGTTATGCTGATATTCATGTATAACATATTATTTTCTATGATGATTTAGGTACTCTTAGATAATCAATACTTTAGAGTAAATTATCATGAATTCTTGATATGAATGAAATATTTTTTAAATAGTTTTTTTTAAAGATTTTATTTATTTAGTTGAGAGGTAGAGTTACAGACAGAGGGAGAGACAGAGAGAAAGGTCGTCATTCCGTTTGGTTCACTCCCCAAATGGTCGCAATGGCTGGAGCTGTGCCGATCCGAAGCCAAGAGCCAAGTGCTTTTTTCCTGGTCTCTCATGCGGATACAAGGGCCCAAGGACTTGGGCTGTCTTCTACTGCTTCCAGGCCACAGCAGAGAGCTGGATTGGAAGAGGAGCATCCGGGACTAGAACCGGTGCCCATATGGGATGCTGGCGCCACAGGCAGAGGATTAACCTACTGCACCACTGCACTGGTCCCTGAATGAAATATTTTAATCTTTGCTCATTATCATACATTTCCTAATCCCATTTGAAAAGCAATAAGCAAGAAAAGTTGCACCTCCTTCCAAAAACACTCACTCCTATTCTCTAACTTATTCACAAACTTTCTGACTCCTGTGTCTCAAATATTTCTTACCTTTCTGCCATCCAAACCTCTACTCCACTTTTTACTTCCCTACAGTACCTTCCACAGTAGCAATTCCTTTTTTTTTAAGATTTATTTATTTTAAAGTCAGAGTTACACAGAGAGACAAGAGGCAGAGAGAGAGGTCTTCCATCCGATGGTTCACTCCCTAGATGGCCGCAACGGCCGGAGCTGCGCCGATCCGAATGAAGCCAGGAGTGAGGAGCTTTCTCTAGGTCTCCCACACGGGTGCAGGGGCCCAAGGATTTGGGCCATCTTCTACTGCTTTCCCAGGCCACAGCAGAGAGCTGGATCGGAAGAGGAGCAGCCGGGACTAGAACCGGCGCCCATATGGGATGCTGGCGCTTCAGGCCAGGGCATTAACTCACTGTGCCACAGCCCACACAGTAGCAATTCCTAATCTTAACTGGTGAGCTTGAGTGACAATAACACAAGGAAAGTGAATAGATAAGGCTAAGAAACAAGGTTTCCTACAAATTTGAGAAGTTTTGCATATAAAAGTGCTTTGTATATTTCCAGATAAATGAGATAATATATGCAAAAGCACCCAGCATAATGCTTTGTATACTGTCTTATAAATGCATTAATGTATGTAAAAGCAGCTCACACTTTTCTTAGGCTGATAACACATGGTGATGGTGATTCACACCTCTGTGTCTAGGAGAGTTAAATGCCAATGTGAGGACAAAGAAGGAGAAAAACACCATTCTAGAAAGTGGGTCCCATCTGGTATCACATTATATGTTCTGTTGTAACTTTATTTTTCTGTCTCTTGAATAGTAAGCTTTTTAAGTGGGCACAGTATTAGAAATAATTATCAGGAGAAAGGAGCTATGATTTCAAGGTTAGTTGATAAAGGCAGTTATGTATGTTGGCAGCTGTTTGAGTTTCTGGGTACAGTATCAGTATGCTGCATTATGAGTATCATCTGAACATATCAGAATTTCCATTGTGTAGGCCTTAGTGTTCTATTACAGTAAGACTCCAGGAATGGCTGAGTTGTGAGGACTCAGATTCACTCTTTAATCTTCTCAGTTCTGCATGCAGCATACACACACACACACATACACACACACAAGCCAAAATTGGACTCGACTTACCGACACCTCAATTACCTGCATGTTATAGATAGAGAGGATTAAGAAGTTGTAGGATAACTATATATAATGTTAGTATACTGTGTGTTTCTCTGTTTAAAAAGCTAAAAGGTAAGATTTTGCATGCTTTCACTATAAAGAAATGTTAAGTGTCCATTGTGGCGGGGCAGCTGCTTAAGCCACCGCCTGTGACACCAGCATCCCATGAGTATTGGTTTGAGTCCTGGCTTCTCTACTTCCCAACTGGCTTGTTGTTAATGTGCTTGGGAAAGCCATGGGAGATGGCCCAAATACTTGGGCCCCTGCAACAATGTGGGAGATCCAGGTGAATCTCCTGGCTCCTGAATTCAGCCAGGCCCATCCTTGGCTGCTGCAGTCACTTGGGGAGTGAAACAGCAGATGGAATATGTCTCTCTCTCTACCTTTCCTCTCTCTCTAACTCTGCCTTTCAAATAAATAAATAAATACTTCTTTAAAAACAGAAGTGTTAAATGCTTGAGAGGTTAAATATTATGCTGACTGGATGCACACATATAAGAAAACTTCACACAGTACTCCAGAAATATGAACACTTTTTATTGGATTGTTAGAGCTTTATAAGGATAAAACACATATTTTCTAAAAAATAAGCTCAGTTACTGAAGTCTCAGATATGAGAACTTCAGTTTAGCGTATATCCCTGGAATCAACAGACATTGTAGTTTATAGTAAAATGGATGATCAAGGAAGAAAGAGAAGAAAAACTATGATTTCAGAGTCACACAAGCCATAAGACTTACTTCTGAGATGAAGTCTCCGAGGTCTGTCAGTGAGAGACACTTGGGCATAATGGCCTTTCTTTCCAGATCCTCCAGACAGAGAAGAAAGACTATGCTGATTTGTCTGTTCTGATTAGATTTGAACACAGGAATTAGCTTTCATGTCTGTATGTCTGTGTGAGAAAAAAGTTTCACTATCAGATACAACTCTAGATTTATGATGGAGAAAGATAGCAGCTTAGGTAAAGACGGAAATATTGCATCATAAAAAAGATAAAGGTAAACTTGGGCACTCCTGGTACATTGATTTGGTATTACTCACTAAAACTCCTACTGTGTAGCTGGTTGTAACATTTTAAATGAACGAAGTATAAAATTAAGAAAATAAAACAAGTTGGAAAATCTGGTTGATACAACCAATTCAACAGAGAAGATAAAATCTGTGGAAATGAAATCAGTGTCTTAAAAGATACACAGTCTTGGTCATAATCATCTTCTCTACTTCATAAGATACTAACTTTACAGTTTTATTACCATTTTACAATGTGGTAAGGAGACATGCTGTAGTCCTAAAAGATGCTTCCATCTTTGGATTATCTTGAGGTAACTTACTTCTTTAGAATTGATTTCGCACAGCTAGTTAATTAATGAGTCCTAAGACATGGGTGTGAAGCAGTTGGCCTTACAGCAGTCTCTGTTTAATAGAAAATACATTTAGACATTCAGTGTGCTTGATTAGACGCCCCAGTTAGAAAAATCTGTTTCAAACCACATGTGGAGAGGTTTAAATAATTTTTCCAGCCCTTGGGGGTTTGACATTCCTAATGACTAATTGTTTTCTGAAAAAGAAAAGAAAATGAAATGTTTTCCAGTATGAAGTATAGTTTAGGTGACAATTGCAAATCTAATTTGAGACCTACCTAAAGTAAAAAATAGGCTTACTGTTAATTCATTTTAGTAATAATGTGTTGAAGGTTTGCTTTGTATAAAATGCTGTATAAAACTATGGAGGTATACCTCCCGTGGTCCTTGCCTTCAAACATTTTCCATTACATTAGTGAGATGTGTCCAAGGAACATACCATATAGTTACATACACTACAAAATAGTATATAGTCAACTTTCTTTTTTTTTTTTTTTTTTTTTTTTTTTTGACAGGCAGAGTGGACAGTGAGAGAGAGAGACAGGGAGAGAAAGGTCTTCCTTTGCCGTTGGTTCACCCTCCAATGGCCGCCGCTGCAGCCGGCGCACCGCGCTGATCCTGGCAGGAGCCAGGAGCCAGGTGCTTTTCCTGGTCTCCCATGGGGTGCAGGGCCCAAGCACCTGGGCCATCCTCCACTGCACTCCCTGGCCATAGCAGAGAGCTGGCCTGGAAGAGGGGCAACCGGGACAGAATCCGGCGCCCCAACCGGGACTAGAACCCGGTGTGCCGGCGCCGCAAGGTGGAGGATTAGCCTATTGAGCCACGGCGCCGGCTCTATAGTCAACTTTCATTAAAAATAAAAGCATATTTATTTTTGGGCAGTGGTAGAAGTTTTGAACCATTTCCAGAGAGGTGTTCGGAGAATTTGGGGGACACAGGATACTTTTTATAGTTGCAAAAATTCTTTAAAATATGAGTAAATACTATTCATTTCATGAAATCAGAATTTCACTTGCTAAAACGTAAATCTTGATAATTATTCCAGGATTGAACCATAGCTTGTTGATTCTTAAAAGTAAGGTGGCAAAGGTGACAGATTTGTTAAAATGAAATGTAATTTCAAGAAATTTAGGGAGGAACACTGAGTATCCAGGAGTATAAATATTCATTGAAACTGGTTTAGTAGTTAACAATCTTTTTTGTAACAATAAGTTGTTTGGTCTAAATATAACTTCAAATTATGTGACCTCTTTCTTTTGTATTGTTCATTTACCAAACTGGAGGTTGAGTCCTTTCTCTATTATTTCTAAAGCTCAGGCCCTTCATGATAAGTCCAATCCATGTAGAATAAGGTCTAAGCAGATTTGAAAAGATCCAACCAAAAACAATGAAAAAGTTAAACAGAACTCATTCCAGAAATTTCTAATTGCAAGTCTTGGAGAGTTAGTCCAAACTTAGACTGCTAAAAAAAAAAAAAAAACAAACAAAAAAAAAACAAAACAAAACAAAAAAAAAACAAAAAAAACTGAACATGGCCCAAAACAAAGCAAGTTCAAGTGATATGTTATGCTATGTTTAATCAAATCAATGTTGGAAACTAAACAGGGAAGTCATAACTGGAAGGCATACATGTGTTTAAGGATCTTTCTCATCACACCAGACACTACATCACAATATCACAATGAAAAGCTATAGTACAAAGCCAAACCAGCTGATTTTCAGTGTTACCTGTCAGCATTGAATTAGTAAAAGGTGAAATTGTGGTCAGTAATAGGAACTTTGACTTAGAGATAATGGAAAATAAAAGTCACCGGTATAGGTGTATTAAATATGAGAGACTATAGTGTACAATGTTAGGTCACAGGGAAAAGAGAATAGAAACTAAAATGAAATGAGAAGTTCTAATAAATGATATTTGAGTATACTGTCTCAACAATTTTATTAACTAGAATACATAACTTGTATGCTATCTCTAAGATGTTCATGATATTTTGTGTAGACACATAGAGTGATTTGTACTCATTTATATACATCTATACATTAAATATATAGCCTACCTTATGTTATTCCATATAAAAGATAACAGCCAAGGAAAACGGTAACCAAAAAATTAAAAATAAACAAACTTTTGGGACAAAGAAGTTTAGTAGTAATGCATGTTTTAGTATCTAACACTTTATTCTTTCTTCATAATTATAGCTTTGCCAATGCATAGGAAATCAAGTAGTTAAAAACAAATAGAAAAATGCTCTTATTCTTAAAAACTGCTTTAATAATTGAGTGTATTATAACAATTTTGGGTATAAGAATCATTCTTAAGGATGAGAATGGATGTCCAAATGCCTAAACACAAAATAATGGCTGGTACCATGACTTCACCTCCTTGAATCATTCATAATCACATAGATAACTGTAAGTTGGAACTATATCTTAATCATGGGATAAAATAAAATAATGATGAGGTATTCATCAATGGATAGATGGGTAAATAAATTGTCATATATATGTGTAAATATATATATAAGGAAACAGTATTCATCCATTAAAAAAATGAATTTTGTCGTTTGCAGCAAAATGAATGGAAATAGAGAATGTTGAGCAGAATGTTTAGCAAAATGAGCCAGGCAGAGAAAGACAAATACCACATGTCCTCATAAGAAATTAAGAAGTTGGTCTCACAGAATAAGAGAGTTGAATAATGATCACTAGAGACTAAGGGTGAGAGGATACAGGGAGGTTGGACAATGGGCACCAAAACTCAGTCATGTAGGAGAAATACATTCTAGTGTTCCACAACACATAGGGTGACAATAGTTTACAACTGATATTGTACAAAAAACTAGAAGAGTGTGTAAGCTACAAACACAAAGAAATGATAAAGTTTAAGAAAGTAGAAATGCTAATTACCCTTACAGTAGCACACATTTTGTGTGCATCAAAGCTCCACACTATACCCCATAAGTATATACAATTATTATGTATAAATTAAAAATATATTCTAAAAATGTTTCTGTTTGAAAGTAATGTTTGCACAATAAGGTGTTACATACCTCCATTGACTTTCCTTTGTCTTTGTAGCTTTGACTGTCTTGATTTACTCATTGCAATCCAGGTTCTGACTTGACCCCTGTCCTTTTTCAAGGAACTTTGTGTATCTTGGAACTTGTGGAAAATTGGAATTTTGTGGAACGTTGACTTTTTCATGTAAACTTATAAAGAAAGGGATGTTTTAATGAGATTGAAAAAACTAATAAGGTTGATAATGCCTATATTTTATTGAGTGATAGGCTAGAACTTCATCTTCTGCAGTTGTATTTCCCTCATTTTGTAGATGAGGACAGTGGGATAAGTTACCAATGCCTACAAACTTCAATGTTACATAAGTAGGAAATGATGGAGTTATGATACAATTTCAAAATTGTGATTCTAAGATCTAATTTTCCCATTGATACTGCACTTAAAGGTCAGCATGTTATTGACCTTTCTGAATTTTTTCAAGTTTTAGCCAAGATTTGCCTACAGTTTTAAAAGTTGAAAAAGCATGGTACTTCTTAGATCTCAGTCTATAAACTAGTTCCTCAGTGTGGGATATTTTTGGAATCTAAACTAATTAATTTTAGGTCTTTGGAGGAGACTGATCCTAAATCATGAAACCTTCTGTTTAGAGCTCATTCTCCTACATATTTTTTCTTGATCTTCTCTAGGAAAATAATTGATAGAACTACAGATTAATTATTCTTTAAAATCATTTATGTTATCTTTAAAAACACCAACTATGAAACCCAGTTTGTTTAAACATGAGCCAAAAGGAGGCATTATGGATTTTTCAAAATATGTTTAGAGTTCCAGATGACCAAGCATTTATCTGAGTAATGAAAGTGGTCCTGCTACTTGCCTTCCTTGTCAGAAAGTTTTGTACCTCAAGGATGTGTCTTAGCACCTATACTGAAGTCTGATGAAGAAAAATATATGGTTCTTTGAACATCTATCTGGATATCACTCATCTCACTCAAGGAGGATACATGTTTCTTCACTACATTAATATTAGGGACTTTGCTACAAGAATAATATCAGCTTACATAACATATATGGTGGACATAACAATTTTCAACATTCAGATTCACCAAAATACTGTTATATACAGCTATTGGGATAAAAGAGTCTTTGCTGTCGCAGTTCTACCTGTAGGAGTGTTAACACTAGGAAACAAGGAAAAGATTTTAGAGATGGATTGGAAAATCTGTTTTTGTATGAGTTTTCAGTTTTGAACACACTTTAAATTATTGACACTTGGAATTCACTAAGAGCCTTAGGATATAATCCAATTTCTTCCATCTATTCTTTCTTTAACGATTATGAGATTGGCATGAACATGGAAACACTCTTTCCCTCAGTTTCCCTAATAAAATCATTCTATTAGAAATATGTCTGAACAGTAATTCAAGATTTAATAGGATTAAATGAAAACTTTACTAAGGGAATAGCACCGTCTATATTAAAAAAAAAAAAAAACCTTAACTTTCCTGTCTGAAACAGAAAGTGAATATACAAATTATAGAAACTTTTTTACAGGTCATTTCTATTTAGAACTCCTCAAGGTCACAGACAGAAAAATATATGACAGAATCTATTAATTCAATTTAGGAGATGGGGGAAATGAGGCATGGGAAAGTTTAGTTATCTGCTCTCATTTTTTACCTTATGTAGTTTTATAAGATGCAAATACCAAATAATGCACCTTGCAGTCAAGCACTTAAAAGATTATGCTCTGCAGAACCCCAGTTTGACGGAATATTAAAAGGCCAAAATAAGTCTGAAAAACTCTAGGATAAATATAATTAAACTCTCATGTGGGGGGTCCTAAGAAAAGATATGCTAGATTGAATTGCTTTTTATCTTTCTTAGCTAAAAGAGTTGGAAAGACTTCACAGATGGGCAAGGACAGAAAATAACCTTGAAATAGACTTCCTGTTTTCCTGTTTTTTGCAAATAAAAAGTCAAATGGCTTTTTTAAACATTTAAGCATAAGTTTAGTTGGCTTCACTTAGCTGAGATTAACAAGTCAAAACTGAACAATTTTCAGATGATAAAGTGAACAAAATTAGTGCATGAGTCTAACCTTCCAGAGCTTGGTCATCAGAGAGCTAGAAACATATTCGTGGACATGCGGAGAGAGGATTTTTTGGGATAGTAAGCTATAGTAGTCCCTCTTTATCTACAGTTTTATATTTGGTAGTTTCAATTATGACCATATGTGATGTGAAGCTGCTTAATGGAAAATTACAGAAATAAATAAAAATTATAAATTGTACCCAGTTCTGAGTAGAGTGAAGAAATCTTGTGCTGTCCCAAGCCATCCCATGGCAGATTTGAGTTATTCCTGGGTCCAGAATACACACATTGTATGTGCCAGGTAGTTACTTAGTAGGTATCTTGATTATCTTATAAACTGCTGTAATGTCACAGTGGTTGTCCTCAAGTAAGCCTCATTTTACTTTACAATGACCCCAAAGCACAAAAGCTATGATGCAGAGGAAGTACCAGGACATTAAACAAGGAACACAAGATTATTCTTACTGCTGTGTAGCAGCACTGCAAGGCATTTGGAGAAACAGATAAAGAAACAAAAATTAGCATGTATTCATAGAAGGCTTGGTCCTATGCTTGGTTTCAGACATCCATTAGGATTCTTGGAATATACCTGGATGAATAAGAAGTAACTACTGTATCTGATTCTGAAGATTGAGGTGACAGTATCAGGGCTCACTGGCAGCCAGTGCAATAGCTTTACATGTGAACTCCAAGTGCTAAGTACACAGAGCTATGTCATTTATGCAGACTACTTGAGTGATGTTGGCGTTTCCTTCAGTTACCCCTGGAAGGGCTCTGCTATGATAGTCAAAGGAGCACTACCCTCCAGACCTCAGAGATATGCTCAACTCTTCATTTGTTGGTAGATCATGGGTTCTACCACAAAGCCTAATACTATCCTCTTCATTGATCAACCCCATCTGCTCTACTGGAGGCTTTTATTGGCTCCTAGGTTACTGAGCCCCTCATCCCACAGTGAGGGTTTTACCACTTACCAATACTGATGCAGTGCAACAAGCATCTGCAGACCATCATACACTTTTCAGAACAGACATAAAACATAACATACTGTCACTATGCTATGTCAGCAAATAGACCACTAGATATCGGGAAAGAATTGAAAGAATGTTAAGCAGTTAGTTAACAAGTTTTCAAAACTTAGTCAAGGAAATTGACAGCCTTTATAAATACAGTATGCTGCATATTTCTATCACTTTCCATGACTGAGGTGCCAGGGATTACTCATTTCCTTCCTTTAAATCTCTGCTGTCCAAAACATCTTACTTAAGCACCATGTTCCTAGACTCTGTATTGAAACTAAGATGAACCAGACTGAATACTTCTCCTTATAGGGACCTTGTAAGGTTTCAAGGATCTTAAACATGTAATGAAGGAGATACTCTTCAATCACAGTCATTCTAAAATAAACTGTAATATTATTTTTTAAAGATTTATTTATATCTGAAAAGCAGAGTTACAGAGAAATTGATAAGGAGAGACAGAGGGAGAGCGAGAGAGAGAGAGATCTTCCATCTGCTGGTTCACTTACCAAGTAGTGCAACAGCTGGAGCCAAAAGCTACTTCGCGTCTCCCATGTGAGCACAGGGGCCCAAGCACTTGGGCCGTCCTCTGCTACTTTCCCAGGCACATCAGCAGAGAGCTGGATGGGAAATGGAGCAGCCAGACTCAAACTGGTGCCCACACAGGGTGCCAGCACTGCAGACAGAGGCTTAACCCACTGCACGACAACTGCAGCCCCTAATTTTTTACCCCAAACTATAAAGTAAACAGTCAACCTCCAGTTTACCTTTAATACTGGATATTGTCAGTGCCTTCAACATGCTAACAAACCTTGCAAATACCACATATAAATTATGCTATATTTCCAAGAATGTTCTCCTGGAGTTTCTTTTTCAAAGGCAGATCATGAGCAAATTTTGGAAAGTGTTTAATTCGTTATTCTTTCGAGTTCTGCATAAGCTGTTGATGAGTTTATGAAGTACTTTGTGCCCTTAGCAATAATCTGGGACACTGTTGAGGTTTAGCTATTCACTCATTCATTCTCTGTCTTTCTCGTTGATATAAAACTAGTCAAGTACCTTTCACCATAGCCTTTCCACTTAGAACTAGATATAAGTAGTTTCATTTGCTGAACAAAGAGTTTACTATCTCACTAAAAAACAAAACAAAACAAAACAAAACAGCTCATACAAGAATTGTCTTTTCCTTCCTTCCTTCCTCCTCCTTCACACACAGAAATACACACATTTACAAATGCATACACATTAAACAGAAAAAACGCAAAACCATCTTTGCTTCTCCTATACTCTCACAACTCAGAATGCTTTTGTGACCAAATGTGCAAGAGCTTTCCCCATACACCAAGAAAGCAAGCAATTTTATAGCCAGCACCAACTGTGTATCTTCTAGGTCAACTCAGTTCTGACCCTATCTACTGAGAGGTGGATCTCCTAATTTTAGAGCTTAGTCTCAGCAAATCTACTCCCCCTCAACTTACACACACATAAACACACATCAAATGCCAACCACAAATCCAAGATTTCTCAACTGTTGACTGATCTGCTGTAAACGGGAGTTCCTTGGGTTCCACTAATTCGCCAGAGTCTCACAGAACTCAGGGAAACTGTATGTTTACCCATTTATTACAAGTGGTTTTATAAAGAATACAAATGAGTTGTAAGATAAAAACATAAGTACATAAGCTGTACTTTGGAAATTTATATTCATTAAATAAAAGTTTAAAAAAAAAAAAAACATAAGTAGATTGAGGACAGGAGCTTCTGAGGACAGGAGCTTCCTTGCCCCTGGAGACGGGGTGTGCCATCCTCTTGACAGGTGACTATATCCTTTTGTAAAAACCTAAGAGGCGGGCAGGCGCCATGGAACACTAGGCTAATCCTCCACCTGTGGCCCCAGCATCCCATATGGGCACCGGTTCTAGTCCGGGTTGCTCTTCTTCCATTCCGGCTCTCTTTGCTGTGGCCTGGGAAAGCAGTGGAGGATGGCCCAAGTGCTTGGGCTCCTGCACCCGCGTGGGAGACCAGGAAGAGGCACCTGGCTCCTGGCTTCGGATCGGCATAGCTCTGGTCGTTGTGGCCATTTGGGGAGTAAACCAATGGAAGGAAGACCTTTATCTCTGTCTCTCTCTCACTGTCTATAACTCTACCTGTCAAAAAAAATTAAAAAAATTATAAATTAAAAAAAAAAAACCTGAGAGCTACCTGAAGTTAGTCTTTTTGGATTTTTATGGAGGCTTCATTATATATATATATATATATATATATATATATATATATATATATTTAATCAGTCATATATATACATATATATATATATGACTGATTAAATCATTTACCATTGGTGACCAACTTAGCCGTTAGCCCAGAGGTTTGAAAGTGAGGCTGAAAGGCCCAGCCCTCTAATCATGCTTTCATTTTTGCTATATAGAGAACTCCAGCAACCCATCACTTCATTGGCATACCAAAGACACTGTTACCAGGCTGGAGATTTCAAGGGTTTTAGAAACTATATACCAACAAATAGGGCTGATGATGAAATACATGTTTTATAATAACACATACAGATGCCCCCCCTTTTTCCTCAGACTTAGTTGCTATTTCCCGTATATAGATTTTCATTTCAAAACCACTTTCTGTAATGACTCCTTTACTCTTTAGTATTCCAAGTATTTTTGTGAAGAAGAGATGTTTCAGGAAATGATTGAGATAATATTTAATAAATTTAAATATTTATTTAATAATAAAGCTGGAGAAATTGTACAATAAATATCTCCCTGGTTGATCTTCTTTTATTTATTGAGTCAAAAATCTGTGGAAATCTAGCCTTTTGCCCCAATTCCCTCTCTGCTGGAAGTTGTCCATGACTGCATGTCTTTATGACAGCAGATGTACCCTTTATTTCAAGGAACGGTACCTTTGAATGCCACGTTAATTAATGACTTTTAACTGCATAAAGTAAGCAAGAAATAAAACATGTTTTGTGAGTGTCGCTGCAAAGAAGATCATCTCAATTGATTTGCATATTGCTTAATTAAAACAGGTCATTCATGGAAAATAATTACCTCCAATTATGAGAAAAATAATTTATTGAAATAAAAGAAAATGCAAATTGTTCAAAAAAATAAATTTAAATGATTGAGATAATAATATTAACCATTTTATGATAGACTCCAGCAATGTAATTTTCAATCTTTGCTACAATCCACATAGACAAGTATTATTATCACCTCAATTGATGGTGGAAAAAAGGAGAGATGCTGAGATTGTTTTACTTGGTAGCATCCTGGGCCACGTGGAGGTGATTCCTAAGATCTAACACTAGTCTCATGGTCTCCTTCCACATGTTTTCCGATCAGAATCCACTTCCTCCCTCACTGTCAATTAATTTCACCCTAGTTTTTTCTCACTGTGATTTGATCTCTGTATTCAGATTGATTTTCCTCCTGGACAAATCCATAACAATCTTCTCATTTTTCAGAGACAGAAAAATGTCTTAGGCCCTCACAAAGATAGATAGATAGACAGACAGACAGACAGATAAATAAATAAATGTCAAGTACAGCAAATCTATGGAAGAATTAGAAACAAAATAAAGTGTATTTTATACTGAACTTTTTAAATATTATGAATTAATACCATTTCCTCAGATTTTATTAGGGGAAGGGTCAAGAAATAGTTATCATCAGAAATGCTCAAGATTTTGTAAATAACATTTTACTGAAAATGATTTATTTGTCTTTTAAAAATTTGTACTGTCTTTGAAGGATTCTTGAGCAAATGATTTATTGAGGGAATATAATCAAGAATAACTTGTTAAGAAACTAAGTGAAATAAGTTGAGTAGGGGAAAGAAGTAGGCAAAATGTGGTTTTAGTAGAAGTCCCAGCCTCACTTCACAAGGGACTCTGGAGTGTGAATTGTTTGTTCTACAAAGTTGCCCATTAAAATGCAAGAGATTGTTTTACATGAGACATTCCAGTAAGAAGTGAGCATAAATTCTCCTGCATCTCTTGCCTAGGTCCTTACTATTTGTCAAAGGAAATCCTGCAGAGAAACTGGCAGGTGCCAGCCCCTATGGGATGCATGCACCAGCCTACTAAAAGAGCTCTAAGAGGTGTGTCAACATTAACTGGTAAATAAGAATCTGTGTAATAAAATTCTCTCAGATCTCAGAATATGGAAACATGAAATCTGGTTTTAAAATTATCAGAACATAAGAATAAGATATAATACTTCTTACCTTCTTTCATTTTGAATAGGTTGTCATGAATTTTATACTAATTTCTTACCTGCAGCCATCTTTACAAAAGGTTTTGGTACCATTATTACCATGTTTCTCAACAGTTAAGCTGTTTGCCTTTAGTCCTTTTATCAGTATTTCCAATGGCATGATTTTACTTTTGTTTGTTTTGTTGCAAGTCTTTCTATAAGTAAACTGGATAAATAGTAAATAATTTTTAAAAAATAAAATATTTGCAATGAAATTAAACAAATAAGGACAGATGACTATCTTTACAACTAAAATATTTATGTAATTTTTAAAGTCCTTTTTTTTTTCAACAGATGACTCCATTAAAAGTGACATTTGTAAGACAGTTCACCACAGGGCTCACTTTGTATAACAGTGCAAATTTTAATTTTATCTTTAACATTTATTAAAGAAATAGCTCTTTAAAATATTTTCAAAAACAATTATGGAAATATTTTCAAGTTCAAATATATTCTAAAAAACCTTTTAATTTGAAGGAGGCACCCACTGGCCTTTCCAATGATTATTCTATCTATCCAGGCACTTAAAAATGACAAGGTCAGAGTCTTAGATGTGACATTTAAACCCTTTGAATGCCCTAAAACAAATTATTCATTATTCACAAATCCAAAATAAAATAGCAAGGTCACTAAAGTGCATCCCCCACATTTGCAATCTGAACAAATCATTAAACTTCTATAATTATCTTTGTCTTATCAAAAAACAACCAACCCCTTGCCAAGTCTTACTGTGGTCATATAGGGCATTATGTCCTTTTGGTATTTCTCAGAGAAATAAATAATTAACAACTATTGCCTCATTTAAGGACTAGGAAGAAAAAAAAAGTAGCAAATGGTCAAACATTATTAATAAAATAAGCAAGGTGAACTCTGGGTGAAATCATGAAATCATTTTTGCTTTCTGCAATTTCCTATTTTCCCATTTCTCATTACCATTATTGGAAAGAGTCTGTAGTCAATCACTTGCATGAGAGGGGGTCTCTGCTGTAGTCGTAGCATCCTAATGTTTCTGTAGACAGTTCTCTAACCAAAGTGGCTATTACATGAATAAACCCAAATATTTCAGCTTTTGTGAATCATCATTTACTTTAATGCTCAATTAAAATGATTCATAATTCCCTGCTATTTACTGAAGGAGTTTTGATCTATTAAAATTTCTAAGGATCCTTTAGATTTTCAGGTACATTTTTAGAGTTTCTTCTCTTGTTACCACATGCATGATCTCACCTCCTTGTGGCTACTATTCACATTGTGTTTCCCCGCCAACCACCCGCTTCCCAAGAAAAGAGCAATCCAACGACCCTCTTCTTTTATTTTCCAAGGCATCATTAATATAAATCGTTATGGGTAGAAGAACTTTACTAATGATTCAATATAACAATGGTGATTACAGTAGAAAATAAAACCAAGTAAACTCTTAATATTGGATTAAACTCCCTCAGCCATTTCTGCCTTCCTGAAATCCTCTGAAGTGTAAATACTTTCAGATGAAATGTTCAAAAAATTTCTTCAAATAAATTAATAACATCAATTATTGGGGCCGGCACCATGGCTCACTTGGTTAATCCTCCGCCTGTGGCACCAGCATCCCATATGGGCACTGGGTTCTAGTCCCAGTTGCTCCTCTTCCTGGCCAGCTCTCTGCTGTGGCCTGGGAAAGCAGTGGAGGATGGCCCAAGTGCTTGGGCCCCTGCACCCGCATGGGAGACCGGGAGGAAGCACCTGTCTCCTTGCTTCCAAATGGCGTAGCTCCGGCCGTGGCGGCCATTTGGGGGGTGAACCAATGGAAGGAAGACCTTTCTCTGTATCTCTCTCTCTCACACTAACTCTATCTGTCAAATAAATTTTAAAAAATAACATCAATTATAAGAAACCTTCTTAAAAATAAGAAATGAAGGGGAGGGAAAGTGGGAGCATGGGCAGGAATAAGGGTAGGATGGGAAGTATCATTATACTCTTAAATCTATATACATGAATTATGTGAAATTTGCTCACCTTATATAAATAAAAACAATTTTTTAAAATTTCAGAAAAAAAAGAGACCTTCTTAATGTAGCAGGCATTGCTTAATGTCTTCAAGAATTGCTTTACTTAATATTCCTCAAATGATGGGTAGTCATTGTTATCATTTTCTTGATTTGGATGAGTAATAAATTGAGGCTGATAGATGCTAATTTATTCAGGGTCAAATTAGCAGTAACCGATGGTCAGAATTTGATCCAAAGTACCTCTGATGTTTGATGTTGAAGTTCCTTCTTCTTAGAAAAAAAAAATGGTCTATGATTTGGGTAGCAGCACTATCTACAGAGATGAATAAAGTACATCTTTATCATGTAACAAATGTCATGGGGCACAAAATAAACATAAACGTTTGAACAGTAGTTTATATCAGCTTCTTTCATCCTGCTGAAGCAGCAAGGCAGGAACCCTATTTTTGGTTTGCATGGGTAGAAAATGACACCAATTATTTTAGCAGCAGTAGCACTGTAATTGTTCTTTGCCACTGAACTTTGGTCTCAACAGTTGCACTATGGTCAATCCTTCATGTTTAAAAAAGCAATGAAGTCACCAGAGGCAAACTTAGGGAGAAAAAGTAGAGAAGAGAGATCGCCTTTCTTGGGAAGATTTTGTATAAAAATTGCAGTTATTTCTTATACAACCAATAGCCCACTGTCAGTCAAACTGAGTTTACCTTTGTGTTGTAAATTGATTGCTACTCCTCATCTAGTGCACACCCCCTTACTACTAGTTAAATTGATCCAAGATGTGCTGGTGACTATTTACCAACTGGTTAATAAATGGAGTGAGGCTCTAATTCTTTATGTCATTTGACAGTTTCTGTGATGTAGATCATAAGCTACTAATATAGCATGACTGAACAAAAAAACTAAAAAGAAATACAACAAAATCAGCACTTAACAGCCTGTAAGCCTACGAAAGAACTAAATTATTCAAGATCATACATTTATTAATCTGGGATTAGGACCTAGTTGACTTGAATTCTGTATCAGTACCCTTCTTACACAGAAAGATTTATACTTTTAGTTTTGTCTTTCACATTGCAGTGTTAGAGAAAATTTCAGTGTTGACAAAGTGAGTACGATAGCAGAATAGTGGAGGAGGCAATTATCTTAGAGCCCTAATTACATGATGGACTAAAGGCCTATTAGAGAATTTTCAAGGCTCATCTCACTCATTCCTCCATGTGTAGAAGTGATCTATTAGGTCACAAGAATAAGTTGAGTTTTCTCTGATGGTAGAGATTCACACTGAATCAATTCCTTTCAGCAGGGAAACCCAAAACATAATCTAAAAGGCAGTGATATGCAGTAATGTGAATATCAGCATAGTATTTGGAGTAGATCACAACTAATTTCAGTTTCACTGTTTAATGGCACTAAACTTTGGGGAAATCAAATCTCTCAAATATATAAAGCATTTAAATCTGTATATTTGCTCAGTATTATCACGATAAGATTTAATGCGATTGTGACTCAAAACACATTGTCCTGCATATGGAAGTTTTCAATAAAAACAGGAACTATTAGCGCTGGTAATACGATCTTTCTACATCAATGTTTTAAAAACAGCCCACTGGAACTCTTGAAAAGAAAGGTGTAATTCCTATATTCATTTTAAAAATATGGAGGGATAGAGTTATTACTCTGAATATTTGCTTGACTTTTAATGTTCAGTGTGACTGTACTTCTGTCCCTGGATCATTTATATTCTATTCAATATTCAAGTTTCATACCAAGAAGGCAGTTTTAGTTTTAATCTGTAAATCACATCTCCCCTTCAAGATGTGTGATTCTTTACATAATACTTACACTGGGAGACCCTGGGTAAATTCATAGTTTACAACGGATTTGCCATTATACGTAAAGCACTTTTAAACATTTGTTGATTTACTAAAATTACAATCAGACACACGCTCAAGGTCTGTTATTTTTAACATCTGTATCCTCTTGTGTAAAACTCATACAATAAGTGAACAATTATGGTTCAGAAGGTGCCTGAATTTAATAACAACTGGTATATTCCAAAAAATCAACATTTTTGAAGTCCAATATTTTCCAGGTTTATTAGATTTTTCATTTTTTTCCTTTTCCTTACAATTTATCAGTTAGTAAATTAGAAAGAAAAATGATATGTATTAGAGACAATATAGAAGGTCTACACTTTCAAATCTTTTGTCTAAAAGGCATTTAGGAAAGTTGGTCTAATTACTTTTCTCTATTTAAAAATTTCTGAACCTGTTGGAATTTCGTTAAGTGATTCTAATTTTATTGTACGCTCCATAGAAGCACTCCAGGGTGGTTGGCAGTGTGGCTGGCCTGTCTGCTTAATTGCCATGATTACAGAAAATTTTCTAAACCAACAATAGTCCAGGTAGTGCTAGTACTATATTTAAAGATTTCAGCAAATGATGTTTTTTATGTCTGTGTATTTTGGGACCAATTTTAAAGTAGTAACGACAGATATGCTCTGTGAAATCTGCTCACTCTTGGTACAGCTGGGTCTGTGACAGAGTGTCTAGTGGATACAAGCACAGGATTTGGAGTCTGGCTCAGTCAGTCACAAGCTGTACAAGTAACTAAAATTCTTTCATTCCCTCTATTCCTTCTTCTGGCAAATCTGACCAAGCTGACTAATTTGCAAGTAAATTAGAATCTATTGAGGACCAACTAACTACAAAAGGACAATTATAACTGGCAAAGCAATGGAACTCCTTTATTCTGGTTTATAATATAATGAAATTGATTCTAGAAATGACATGATTTCTAAACCTGTATGCCTTATTTTCTCTGCCAGCATTCTTTATGACTTTTTATGTCTTTCAGGTCTGGAAGCAAATTTAGTATAGTTCTTGCATCTTGATTCCTTTAACATTCCTCTGGGTTATACAATAAATAAATACTTGATTGTTTAGACCACAGAATAAGAAAGCAAACTGATAACTTTCTAGTGATAGTTGCTCTTAAAATTTATTTCTCTTGTGAATGAAATCTAGCCATGGGTTTGTGTGTGTGTGCGTGTGTGCGTGTGTGTGTTGGACAGGGGCAAGAGAGAATATGGGGTAATTTTAAAAATTATACCTCTTTAATCCCTAGTTAACCTTATTGTAATGCTTATCCAGTTCCACAAACAAAATTAGCACTATTTTAGTGTCCAGAATATTTTCTCTTTTTGGCAAGATACAATAAATAACTAGTTAAGTCAGAATCAGGGTATCTTAGAAATAGAATGAGTAAAAATCATCTTATTTTGCTCCCCTCAATGTAGAGATGTGATGTTTGACTCAGAAATATTGAGATATGACCAAAATCACAAGGTTGTTGAAGTCAGAAATAATCACTTTTAAATCAGAGTCCACAGACCTTGCATCTTACTCCCTTCCTTCTGTATCTCCATGGATATAGGAACACGTTTTGTTTTGTTTTGTTTTTGGTGGAATATCAATTTCAAAGAGCACAATAGTTAAAGATATAACATCTGAATACAGGCTATGGATAATGGGAATACCTGTTAATTCTAATTTTATTATCCCTCACCCCCCCAAAAAATGTTACCTGTGATATACTGGCTGCTCTTTTGTTTACCTGAATTCATTTGATATGTAGGCAACAGTCTCATCAGACAGGAGAAGCAGTTGAAATTCTCAGCTTGGGGCCTCTGCCTGTTATTCAGGCTGCAGGTGGCTAAGATCTCACCTGGAGAGCACTCAGGTGAACATCTGCCACTGTATGTTATAACTGAGGGGGGTGCATCTCCCACTGTTCTCATTTCAACAAAATAGCATGAGATGAAGCAGCATATTTTCTACCTACATGAGATGAATATTTGCAGTATTGAGTCACCAGCATAATACTCTTTTCCCCTTTTAACCTGATTGGATGCTATAAATATATTTAGTGTTTATGGGTAGGAGGAGGATACTATATTTTATGTTAATCAAACAGTATGGTAGTATGGTATACTTAAACAAACCTATAACTCAGAGAAGCCTACCTGTGTTCAAGTCTCAATAGGTCATATGCTGGTTGAGGAAAGAGAAACAAGTTGTTCAAGCTACTCCTTTACCTATTTGAAAAAGAAAGAAAATGAAGTTTTCCCCTATCTCAAAGAGATACGATGGGTACCTAATGACATTTTTTTCATTCATTCCTATAGGGAATGATTCTTGAGTATACACTGTCAGGAAATTCACGTTTGTCAGTACAGAGTAGGAAAAATAATGTGTTTATGTAGCACTATAGTGTAAAGATTTTCTCCCCAAAGTGTAATATATTTCTTTAAAATTTGTCCTCAATCAAATCAAGAGTTTACAAGCATCTGGATATTTCCTTGGCAGATAAGCAAATGCCTTACAGTTAATAAATATAATTACTAATCAAAGCTATGTTCCTACAGCATTTTAATATCTTGAAATGCCTTTTCACAAAAGCCAATTTTAGTGCTACTAATGCCTTTTTCTTTGAGTTACTGTGTCTATCAGCTTTCCGGTTCTAGAGGTGAATGATACCATGCAAAATTCCCAAATTAACCCCAGTTCTTCTGGCCCCACTGCTGCGTTGCGATTCAGACCCCTTTCCAGCTTGTAGGCTTGTGCAGCACTCTATAGACTGACTTCATTACCTGGAGTAAATTTTATTTTTAGCACTTAAAACATGATATTCTCTGATCATTCAGTAAAAAAAGTTGAGAATGTCAATTTACAACTCAAAAACCATATAACTATGTCCCATTTTAATTGTAAAAGATGCAGACTTCTTAGATGGCATTTAAGACCCCCAGTATTGGGGCTGGCACTGTGGCCTAACCTGAAGTGCTGATATCCCACATGGGCACTGGTTCTAGTCCTGGTTGCTCCACTTCTGATCCAGCTCTCTGCTACGGCCTGGGAAAGCAGTAAGAAGATGGCCCAACTCCTTGGGCCCCTGTACCCATGTGGGAATACCTGGAAGAAGCTCTTGGCTCCTGGCTTCTGGCTCTGGCTTCCGTGCAGCCAACTGGGGAGTGAACCAGAGAATGGCAGACCTTTCTCTGTCTCTCTCTCTACTTCTCCTTCTCTCTGTATAACTCTGACTTTCAAATAAATAAATAAATCTTAAAAAAAAAAAGACCCCAGTATTTTCTCAGTTATACATGCCAGTACTTGTGTGCCTATTCAAGTGTTTCATTTCATCTGGCCTCAAGTATTCAACTATGTAATTATTCAAGTATCTAATGACTCAAACCAATTATTAAACATTGACAGAGTCAGTGTTCCTGACTCTGTCACCTGGTAGACTAGATAAGTTCCTTAGTTTACCTTCAAGTTAACTTAGCTACTTTTTTTTTTTTTTTTTTTTTGACAGGCAGAGTGGACAGTGAAAGAGAGAGACAGAGAGAAAGGGCTTCCTTTGCCGTTGGTTCACCCTCCAATGGCCGCCACGGCCGGCACACCGCGCTGATCCGATGGCAGGAGCCAGGTACTTATCCTGGTCTCCCATGGGGTGCAGGGCCCAAGCACTTGGGTCATCCTCCACTGCACTCCCTGGCCACAGCAGAGAGCTGGCCTGGAAGAGGGGCAACCGGGGCAGAATCCGGCGCCCCAACCGGGACTAGAACCCGGTGTGCCGGCGCCGCAAGGCGGAGGATTAGCCTAGTGAGCCACGGCGCCGGCCAACTTAGCTACTTTTAAAATGAGGATTATAGTCACCTCCACTCAAGAGAAAAGATAACTGTGAGGATTAAATATGATAATGTGCCTTAAGGTATGAGCATTGTTTCTGACAGGTCACTGAGTAGTATGTTGTTCTTTTTGTTCTTCTTGTAATTGAGCACATTTTGCAATTGTAAAAGCAATATTTATTTAAATTTCATAACTTTTTCAGTAAATTTATATAAATAAGGTAATTCTTAGAATTTCCAACTACATGAAATATAGTAAGCACAGACATCTTGTTTATTGTTTGATAGCAACAATTTTGTTTATATTAATTTTTAAAGCAGTATCCTTAAGTCCTGTAATAAATCTGCAGCCAAACACATGCTTCAGAGGCAAGTGGCAGACCTGAAAAGTAGGTACAGAGTAATGAAAATACAGACAAAAGAGGAGATTGATGTTAAACCAAAAATTAGAAGTGCAAGGCCAAAGAATCTTTGAGGAAAGAAGTAATGGTGCTTCAATTGTGAAACAAAAGAAGTACTTAGAAAAAGAAGGCTGCTGGAAAGTGACCATTGGCTGGAGAAAGATGCATGTGAGGATTCCACATGTCCCATTGATAATATTTTTGTAAAAGCCTTCGATGTTCAAACTTCTCTTTCCTGAAGGTGTAGGAAGGGGACCTAAATAAAGTACTTTATGTGTTCGGGAGGCAGACAGACAGATGGAGAAAGAGAGTGGGAAGGAAAGAAGTAGGAAAGAGAAAGAATGAGAAAGAAAATGTGTGTGTTGTTAACATACTATAGAATTAAGTGGGGAAGATAAGTTTTGGGAGGTATTTTTAGCCCTATCAGTTCTCCATATTTCTTCTTCCCCCTCCCTTCTTTCCTTCCTTAATTCCATCCTTCCAGTAGTACACCAGTTGTCTCCAAGTGTAAGGCCAAGCAACCAAAGAGCTTGTCAATTAAAGCATTCCTTTCTGAGATGCCTCAGAATTTCTTCTCAAATCCACAGCTTCCTTCTATAAATAAAAAGTAAATAAATAAATAACACGTAACACACCTAAAAACCTGTACTAAAAAATTGCCTATGGTGACTGGTCATTGAAACTTCATCCAAAATTGTCACTGATTCTCAGGATACAGATGATTGGGACAGAAATAGGCATGTGATATACAGACACGTCATTTTCTTCTGGTCAGCAGCCTCTGAGCCCAGTCCAACAACAGTGAGAAACTAAGATTTTCATTTAAAAGTAGTTTGAGTATAAAAAACAGAAAATCAAGGAAGTAGAGTTCAAGAGAAGGAAAGCAGCCTAGTGAGAGAAAGCAACAACTAGAAGCCATAAGATAGAAAAATCTAAGATACATACCGTGAGCAAGAACCATGAGTGCACAGGAAGGATGAGATAGGGACCAGGAGAATGTAAAGAAAGCAATGGGTAGTAGCAAGAGCTCTTTATACAGACTCAGCAGTTAGCTCTCACATTATGAGGGCAGAATATTAGAGCCCAGATACCAGAATGTGGCTGTTAAGCATCCTGCAGAAAAAATACTAGTGCTATAGCTTCAGAATTTTTTTAACAAAACCTATAAAGTATATTTTTGTTTTTTTTGCACTGTTGGTGTCTTTTTTTTTTTTTACCTTTTCTCCATGTGCAATATTTTTTTAATGTCTACTCTGTTCTCTAGTAGACTAGATTACTATTAGGAACATTTTCATTCTGTCACCACACTTCCATGGGATTATTAGAGGAAATTTCTTTTTCTATTGGAATGAAGGTAGAAGTGGTGATGTGATGATTCCAAGTGTAGACACTAAGAAGCATAATGTGCTGATTTCAAGCCAGGATATAAGGACACGCTGTGTATTTCTTCTCCCACTCCTGGAGCCTGCTCTTGTCCTCCAAAAGAATAATATGCTCCCAACTGGCTGTTGATTTCTCCACTGTAGACTCCAGAATGGTACAGGTAGTGTAAACCTGAACTCAACCAACAGCCTGAATCAGAGTCCTGGTCTCTCCTCAAATTGCAGTTGCAAAATAAATGTTTATTACTGTATACCATTGAGACTTTGTGATTGCTTGCTATGCAAGAAAAGCTGACAGTTGCTTATGAAAATTCAAAAATTCAAAATAATACTTCCTTATCATTAACAAGATCCAAATCAGGATAAAACATGTTTTAAAAATCTACATGTCCGGGGCCGGCGCTGTGGCTCAGCAGGTTAATGCCCTGGCCTGAAGCGCCGGCATACCATGGGGGCGCCGGTTCTAGTTCCAGCTGCTCCTCTTCTGATCCAGTTCTCTGCTGTGGCCTGGGAAAGCAATAGAAGATGGCCCAAGTCCTTGGGCCCCTGGGCCTGCGTGGGAGACCTGGAAGAAGCTCCTGGTTCCTGGCGCCAGATCAGTGCAGCTCCAGCCATTGCGGCCATCTGGGGAGTGAACCAATGGATGGAAGACCTCTCTCTCTGTCTCTACCTCTCTCTGTAACTCTGCCTGTCAAATAAATAAAATAAATCTTAAAAAAAAATCAATACTTGGGTAACTGATTCAACTTCTGTATCTGTTACATGATTATTTTAGTATAATGTATAAGGTCTAATTAAATATAACTCCAAACTTTAATGAAAAAAAAATCTACATGTCCTTAGCAACATACTTTATAAAAGGAAATAATCCAAAATTCCAGGAAGTCTTAGATTTTCAGTTTTCTTCCAATTACTTCTCTTGGTTAAATTTCTCTGTTTGAAATATTTAAGATTGGTGTTTTTTCCTGAATTGATATGTACTATTCTTGCTTCCATGTTATAGAAATAGAATCCAGTAGTAAGAGAGCTTTGAGTAGTTTAACTTAACCAAACTAAGAGAAAGAGAATTAGTCAGAGGGAAGACACATAACACAAGATAAAGCTCTCCACATCAGGGTTAACTAGGTTCTTCTTTACTTTCTTTTTTAATTTTGCCCCATGGTGAGTGAATACTGGTGTCTGTTAGGTACTCAGTTTTTTTTTTTGTTTTGTTTTTGTTTTTTTTTTTTGAAAGGTAATGTTGAATATCTTTAAGTATGCTGGTGATCACTACAGAGGTAATGAGCCTAAATGAATTAGGAGGAAAAGCACAATGTCTGTCAGCCTATGTGTGTGAGTTGAGAGTGTGCCCATACTACAGTCTGATCATTCTTACCATAAAGAGATATAATCCAGAAACATTTCTACTTCCCCTGACAATCTGCTAAATAGATTTTGAGACCTTTGAAGCAAAAATAGTTATAGACCAGAGTGATAGCCATTCTTTGTTGAAATTCATTTTGATATTATTTAGCTTTGGAAGATTTAAAGAAGATGCCAGCAGTTACAAAGAAGGCGATCTTGCCCTGTACTGTACTCTCTAGTTCCTTACTGTGGAGACAGAAATGTCTCTTCATTATGCTAGGTTCTGGCAGGCTCAGTCAAAAAGTAAGGCTGAAAAATAAAAATAATTATTACAAACATGGGAAGATAGGCAAATACAAGTATGATCAATGGAATAGAAGCCAAAAGTCCTTCCTTTGAGATTTGTTATGTTCCTTTGATTATTATTTTATTATATATATATGTGTATACAAACACACACACACACATATATATATATTAACTCATATAACTAAACATTTGAATTAACACCATTTAGCATTCACTTTTGGAGAGTTTATCTTTGCTAAACATTTCTGCTCATCTGTGAAATGGAGAGAGACACCAGTTTTGCAGTTGTGGATCCACAGTTGTGGATCAAGTGAGCTATCACATGAGAAAGTGCTTTGAAAAATACAAAATAACATGCAAATGTGAAAAAATATACTACAGTTGTCTATTCTGTCAAAATGTCTATCAGGGCTTCTTTGTAGATAGTTATATAAATTTTAAGAGTTTTGATTACATTGCAACCCATCAGAAGTTGGCATGAGACAATCTGTTGTGTTCTTCAGTGTCTCATAAAATAAATGCCTGAAAGTGTGTATCAGTACCAAAGATATGACTATCATAATGGTATTCCATAAGGCACTCCTCAGAGTTCTTTCAATGCTGCTGTTGAAGATAGCTCAGAATACTTAGATTTCTCTGAAAAGGGTAGGCAGTCTTTCTGTGACATTTTTATTGTATCCAGATAGCATTCAGCACTTTCAAATTCAACATTTCTTATATACATTCTTAGTTATTTCCTATGGAATATCAAGTTCCTCTGGAGACAGACTGAGACAGAGTTAAGTATGCAGGACATTCGAGTGCATTTTCTGTTTCTCAGAGATATAGGGAAAAAGTTAACCAAGGTTGAGCAAAGGAAGAAGTTGAGTTGCAATGACAAATTAGAAAAGTCCTCACACCTACCTATAGGAAGTTCTGGAGCTGGACTGGCCCCAGAATATCCTAAGTTTGGCCAAAGAGAGCAAGGTCTTGATCTACTGCATCTCATCAGTCATTGGATGTGAAGGGGGAAGAGGTCCAGGAATGAGGTTTTAAGAAGGGAATATGTTACAAAATTGGTCGAGTTGGCTTTCTGAGTTGGGTGCAGTCTTCTGAACTGACTCAGTCGTAAGCCATCAATAGCAACACTGACATCAACTGACAGATGAATGCTTCAGGGAGAAGAGAAATAAATTGGGGCTGAACATCAGAGCGCCTGTTACACTTGCAAAATATTCTCAGTTCTGTACCACCAGAACATTGTTCTTAAATATCCAAGCAGCAAAGGTATTGCTGTTTCTTAAAAAAAATGTGCATCAACTTTTAATATTTGCAGACTCACCGGCATCAAGGACTGAGAAACTATTTACATCTTAGAATGTCAAAGAATTTCAGTTAGTTAATTATGCTGCAGGTGAGCAGATGTATCCAGGAGTAGATATTTGCAGATGCAAATTGTGAATTTTGCATGTGTGAAGGTAAATAGCTAAAATGATTATTAAAGCACAGTGGAAAATAAAATGATATAAAAATGCAAATATGCAGTGACAAACTCATGGAGGAACTTTGCTTGTGAACTTTGAACTCCACTAGTGGAATGTCTCGGTGCCTCTTTCCTTTCTCTGTTATTTGCTATAATGAGACAGAGTTTAGAGTGCAGCCTACTTGCCCTGCAAATGACATTCACTTACCAAGGTCTCAAGGTTAACATCTTATAAATTGCCACTTCAAAGCAGGGGCCACCATCTATATGCAACAGGACTGAGATGAATGTCATGTGATATCAACCCTACCATTTTCTTATTGTCCCATTTCAGATTTTGTTAAACAAGTCTGATTTGCTTTGTAGGATCAAAGTCTATTAAAGACGAGGAAAAGATTCTGTGAAAATAATGTCTTTGACTATTTTTACTACTTAAGAATCTTCTTTGATTGTCTAAAACCTAACATATTAATCCTATATGCAACTTCATTACATTATCTGTGCTTGTCTTCTACTCTGCTTCAGCTTTGCATACTAGTTCTTGCATCATGTCCCCATACATTTCTGTACACAAACCGGTCTATTCCTATGCCAATTCTCTCCCCTTTTGCCCACACACTGAATGTCTTTGTCTCTTTCATTTAATTAATGTCATCATTCATTTAAAAATTATCATTACATTTATAGTTTTTCAAAGAGCGTATCTGAATAGTACATCCATAGAGATGAATAAAGTATGATTCTCATTTTCAAATTTAATGGAAAACAGATTTATGTCAGTTAAGAAGATACCTAAACTGGATTTTGGAGTCTTGAGTAGAGAATGTCTAATGTCTGAGAGTGTGGATTCCAGTGGAGGGAATAACATGTATTAAGAATTCATGGCATTATTGGATCAGCACGGTGCGCCAGCCGCAGCACGCCGGCCGCGGCGGCCATTGGAGGGTGAACTAACGGCAAAGGAAGACCTTTCTCTCTGTCTCTCACTGTCCACTCTGCCTGTCAAAAAATAAAAAATAAAAAAATAATAAAAAAAGAATTCATGGCATTAAAAACATAGCAATTTCAGGGGACTCTAGAAGTTCACTGCAACAGCAGCAATGGGTTCAAGACAGGGCAGGAAAAGAAAATGAAAAGGTAGGCAGGACGTGGATCATGGTATCTTTACTCTAGTGAACTTCAAAAATTTTCTAATTTTCTTGAATCACATTGAAAACTAGTTTTGTGAAGGACAAAACACCCAGAATGGAAGCTGTTGGATTACATAATTCTGTGGATTCTTGAAACTGTCCACATTCAGACCTAGTATGTTGCTATTCTCAACAGTGATTCAACTGTAACAGACGTCACTCTACTCAAATGGAGAGTTGGAATCCTTCTTAAGCCTGGATAATATGCTTTATATTTTGCTAAATTACTTTCCTACAATGATTGGAAGAAGCCATCACAAATGATCACAAATAAAACAAGAAGAAACATAAAGCTTTCCAGGCTATTCTAGTCCTAACAACAGTTGATAACAACTGAGTCATCAGCAAATTGACTGCTACTTAACAGATTAGAAAACTGATGTTCATAAAGTAAATTAAAACTTCCCCAGAGGTCACATGATGCTTGCATTAATTGTGACTAGAACTCCATATTTGTGTATTTGAGAGTGCACGTGTATGTCTGCTTGCCCACTACATATAATTATATTTCCTATTAACTCATGCAAATTTCTGCAAAAGCAATGTTTTAAAACATTCATGCTTGGGACCAGCGCTGTGGCGTAGCAAGTAAAGCTGCCTCCTGCACTGCCGGCATCCCATATGGGCGCCTGTTCAAGACCTGGCTGCTCCACATCCGATCCAGCTGTCTGCTATGACCTGGGAAAGCAGTAGAAGATGGCCCAAGTCCTTGGGCCCCCGCAACCATGTGGGATATCTGGAAGAAGCTCCTGGCTCCTGGATTCAGATCGGCACAGCTCTGCCTGTTGCGACCAGTTGAGGAGTGAACCAGCAGGTGGAAGAACTCTCTATCTGTCTGCCTCTCCTTCTTTATGTGTATAACTCTTTCAATTAAATAAATAAATCTTAAAAAAAAAAAAAAACAATGGATAGAAGACACCCCCCTGCCTCTGCCTCTGCCTCTGCCTCTCTGTAACTCTGCCTTTCAAATAAATAAAAATAAATCTTACAAAAATTCATTCTTTAAAAAATTCATTCTTTTAAAAGATTTACTTATTGATTTATTTACTTATTTATTTGAAAGAGATACAAAGAAGAGGGAGAAACAGAGACAGATCTTCCTGCCATTTACTGGTTCACACTCCAGATGGTCACAATGGCCAGGACTGTGCTGGATTGAAGCCAGCAGCCAGGAGCTTCATCCAGGTCTCCCACATGGGTGGCAGGGACTCAAGCAGTTGGGCCATCTTCCACTGCTTTTTCCAGATTACTAGCTGGGAGTTGGATTGGAAGTGGAGCAGCTGGAACATGAACCAGTGTCCATATAGGATGCTGGTGTCATAGGTAGTAGGTTTACTTTCTACACAACAATACCAGCATCGAAACAATCATTAAAAAAAAAAAAAAAAGGAAACATCATCTTTAGGTGAATTGTTGGCTTTATTGAAAACAGCATAGTCTGACTTCAGATTTTGGGCTTATATATGATGCGCACATTATGCCAGTTGGTGTAGAGTTTTACAAGTATTGTCTAAATCTTTTCTCCAAATAATACTATCAATCCTGAAGTGAATTTTACAGTAAGCTAAGAAAACCATGGTTTACAGAGGTTAAGTAATTTGTCCAAGACTACAGGGCTGGGAAGTGGTATAGACATTTTGAAACCTTGGCCTCTGTTCTTAGCCATGGAACTCCCACATAGCAATAAATATGAAATATGTGGAGGAACTATAATTGAGAAAGCAGTGAGAGTCTTTCTGGAACACAGAATGGACCCTACCTGGGATTCAGGGCAGGGTGGCTACAGAAGAGGAGGCAAGGGAAGAATTTTTTTAGCAGAAAGTTTTCTAGAAGGAGATAGTGATGTAGGTGTAAAGAGTGAATATTAGAAATTTAAAAAATCATCCTAATGGTAAGAATACACTCTATGGGAAAATCAGGGGAATGTAGTGAGAAATGAAATGGAAGGCAGATATGAGCCAGATTTTGAGGGGCTATAGAATTTCAGTTTTATTCCAAAGTCTATGAAGGTTATTGAATATATTTAAACAGGTATGTTATACCTGCCAATTTTTTAATCATTTACTTGAGAGGCAGACATTAGAATGAGAAAAACAGAAGGGAGAGAGAGAGAGAGAGAGAGAGACAGACAGTCCGCAAGCACACTCCTCTCCACAGGTTCACTCTTCAAAAGTCTACAATGGTGAGCACTGGACCAGGACTGAAACAGGGAACTGGGATTGCATCTCAGTCTCCTAAATGGGAGGCAGGAACCCAATTACTTGAGCCAATACTGTTGCCTCTGAGGGTCTACTTTGTCAGAAAGTTGGAGTTAGGATCGGAGCTGACTTGTGGGATTCTCTTGTGGATACTATCCTCTGGGACATTGGGATCCTAGGCTGCATTCCCGCTTCCCTTGTCTGTGTTTTAGAAAATCATTCCAGTAGCAGAGTGGAAGGTACAGAAGGAGGGTAAGGATGAATTTAGTCATTACAAGTAATCACCACCCAGCAGGGCTTGTCAGCTTTGCTTGTAGGGGATGAGACTGGGGACTGCTGAATGTCTTTAAGTCTAGATTGGCTTGGTGAGTCCCAGAGCTGCCGCATGTCCTGATCTTCTAAGAGCTGTGGCAAATCATTTTGGCCAGATCTGTCATTCTACAGTCTGTTTATTTAGCATTTTTAGACCTTCCCTAGAGACTGACTTACCAGTGGGGGGATCTGACTCAATACAAAATATACTGTCCAATTTATTTTCTATTGGATTTACAAGAAATTGAGTTAGCAAGCAACATGCCATATTTTGCAATTTGAATTTGAACAGAAAATAGATTTTTTAATGTTACTTATCCCTGAAATGGAATATATAAAATTTCAAATAACAAATAATATTTTGTTGTAGTTTCTCTCCTTGGCAGTGTTGTGGTCTATATATTTTTCATCCCTATAATTAGTCTCTCATCTTAAACAGAGTGATAATTCATTGCATGACATTCAGTCAGAAGTTTTGTTGTTGTTGATAGGGCAAAGCTTATCTTAAAGAACAGGGGTAAAAGTCTAATTTGTTAGAAGAGAACAGAATATAAAAATAACATTATCCATTCAGTTGGATTGAAATCTTGGCAGCTGCTCTTCAAAAATGTTGCTGACATGGTTTATATTATATTAAAATTCAGAATTACTGCATTTTCATCATTTTCTCTGTCTGCAGCTGGCATATCATGTTGTCAGCATCTTGGGATTTACAAGGCTATGCGCATTGTAAGAATGTTCCTTTAAGTGGGCATTTTTGTAAGCATGTCTGCTAATTGATATGCTATGGTATTTTAAAGTATAAACATATGTTATGGAAGTCGTATCGTTTTACAGTATAAGTGAAATATATGAGTTGGATTTTCTTAGCTGAATTCTCATAAGGTTTACTTAAAAGCAAAAAAGTTCCTCGGGATGACTTTTAATGTCTTTTACTTTTCAAAGCCATTAATTATTTTCAGGAAGGAAATTGTTAAAAGATAAACTTCAAACGATGCTTCCAAAAAACCTGAATTATTTTAAAAAGAGTGAAAATAATTTTTGATGTTCATAAAAATGCTAACAATATTTGCAATCTCTAGTACTTAAAATAATATATGGTGTCATTTTAATAGAATTATTAGCCTCACATACTAAGTGCATAAGCTGCTACTAATGCCATAATAAGCAATAAACACAGTTTGGAGAATGTTGGGTTTTAATGCATTGTTCATATATTCTTTTCCTGTGAATAATTTAGAGTTCTTTGGAAACTATAATCAAGTCTAAGAACTCGACAATTTCATAAGGCTTCTGATAATGTTAAAATATGTATGCTTACACATGGATCCCGCAGATATTTATAAGCACTTATGTGGTTATGATGATAAAGCTAAATTAACATATTCATATCGACTTTAGAGGATCCTTAAAAATTGGATTTGAGGCTAAATAAAGCTGAATTTCTTTGTAGATTGAAAATGCTTGAAGGAACTTTGATTGTACCTGAAGAGGCTAGTAGATGCATTTTTGGATTTGAAAAATAATAGTTTAAACTTTCATAATGTCCATTTGGAATGCATGTGTGGAAGATCTGGAAACAATAGAGAATGACATACCATGTCCTGTGGACATAGCCACAGTGCTCACTGTCGGACTCTAAAAGGAACCATCTGACTCTCCTGCTTGGGTTTTTGTGCCAGAGCTGGCTGCCTGCTAGCTTTGACACATAAACACAGACACACAGAAACACACACACACACACAATCATGCATTATTACCTTCTCTTTGCACAATTGCTTAAGGCCTTAATATGAAATTGAGAGCTTTATTTATTATAGAAACCAGTAACTGTCTAACCTCTCATTATAACTTCAGAAATAACTCATTAATATTTCTACCACCAGTGAGCAAAGTTAATGATGAACTTGAAAAGCCAGGTGCACAATTCCAACAGCTCAAAGTCCATTTTCAGCATGAATACAAATAGCTTTGTGGAATCAAGATGTTGATTGAAACTTTGCTAACACTGAAATGGTTTTATTTTTCTACTCTCAGTGAGACTGTAATAATTGCATTTCAATAAAATGGATATCATTAATTTATAATTACTACTTTATTTAGCTGGAAGTATGAATGTAAAAGTTTTAGCCAAAATACAATCTCAGGAGGGAAATTAGAAACTTTGATAATCAATAACAGTAGGGCATTCTGCATCTCTTCTAAGTTTTCATTAGCTGGAAGGAGAACACATTTAAAGGAAAGCTAACAAGTATCGATGTTTAAATTTGAGTTATCAATGCTTTTAAAATGTATATGTGCAGTTTGCTGAGTTTATTTTTCTACATTAAAGATTATTCAGTGATATCTCCAGGATTAAGACAACTTCTAAACAAGATAAAGCACCCTGAGAATTAATTTATCTCAGAGAAACAAGAAAACATAATTTGTGTCTTCTTCTCATTAAATTATTATTTAGTATATTGATTTAACAGGAATGAAAAACTTATTTAACCAAGGAAACAAAACACAGATACAGCACTCCACCATTTTGATGATTCATTTTTTACTGAGGAAATAATGTATATGTCAGAACATGTCTGCATTATGTTGTGAGTTTGTGGGCATTCCTCTGTTCATGGTATTACTGGTGCTATTTTACAGCAGGAAAGCACTGTTCAGTCCCCTTTCAAAACAGACAAAAGAAGCGCAGTCATTTAATACTTGCCACCTGGCTGTGTTCATTTTTTATTGCACTACACACACACAATAAAATTATTATGATTATGTCATCAAATCAAGTAATGCAGATTGAGTAGCCCTTTGCAAGTCAGACAGGTACAGACACCCCACGAGACCACCTGAGTCTACAAATCACAGCAATTTTTCTAACCCAGTTTAAATAAATGGGCTAAGCAAGATATGAGAGAATTTTAAAATTGAGGCAAACTTATACATATATGAAGTGTGTATGTATGTATGTACTGTATTAATTTATCTGTACCAAAAATGTGAATTGTTATTTTCTGGGGAAATGTTTAGTCTTTTGAGCCTTAATAGGTGAATGGTTATTAAATTTGGTCTCCTAAGAGCACTTACAACCTGGTGGTAGCACAGAGATTAAGTTTATATAAGCTATCATTGCATGTTGAAAAACTAACCTCTGTAATTAACTCTCAGTATTATACATAGGGCTCCAGTTGCAGAAAAATCCAATTTTCCATAGTATACACACCAGGCAGCTTTGCTGAAGATTAGATTTTAATGAGATTTATGACCTTATTCATAATTTATTCTGTAAGTTAGGAAAGTTTTGGTTAAAGTTCAAAGTGGTATCTTCAAGCATGAAAATAAAAGTCTGTAGCAATCTTTTCTGGGATGTAATTTAGAATGACTTGTAAAGACCAAAAATGGGATTATTTGAATCTCAGATCTTATTGAAACCAGCTGGCACAAACACAAGAAAACACCCTGTTTGCAGTAAGGAAGTATTGCATCCTTGTTCTTGGTTGAAGAACAGTTCTTGGGATAATCTAGTCCAGCAGGTCTCAAACTTCATTCTGCTTAAGAATCACCAGGGAATCCTGTAAAAATATAGATTCTGGTTCAATCAGTAGGTCTGGGGTGGAAATTATAAGTATGAATAGCTAATAACAGTTGCTGATATTCTCAGCTCAAGTACCATACTTTTGATTAGCAGGGATCCAGAATGTACCATAAATCCCTCATTCCCTCATTGTTGTCCAGATGAAGAAAATGAGACTTAAATAAATACAAAATGCCTTGCCTAGGATTGATTATTAATGGACTGATTATTAAAATCACCTAAGTGTTTTAACAATATAAAACCAGGGGCTGGCGCTGTGGCATAGCAGGTAAAGCCGCCCCCCTGCAGTGCCAGCATCCCATATGGGCACCAGTTTGAGTCTGAGCTGCTCCACTTCTGATCCAGCTCTCTGCTGTGGCCTGGGAAAGCAGTGGAAATCGGCCCAAGTCCTTGGGCCCCTGCACCCATGTGGGAGACCCAAAAGAAGCTCCTCGCTCCTGGCTTCAACGTAGCTCCGGCCATTGGCGGCCATCTGGGGAGTGAACCAGTGGATGGAAGACCTCTCTGTCTCTCTCTGCCTCTGCCTCTCTGTAACTCTTTCAAGTAAATAAATAAGGCTTTTTAAAAATATATAGAGAGACCCCAGAAAAATAAAATCAGATTCCCTGAGGACCTCAGTGACTTTTTTTTTTTTTTTAACAAGGTCTCCAATGTGGTGAGGTAAAGGGTCGCTGCTTAAGTCTTTAAGCCAATTGTGTTGAATAGCGGCAGGCTGACTGGCTAACTAATTGATTCATGATTGTATCTGTTTATCATTTGTTTAGCTATGCCACAGATACCCAGAATCCCTTTCTCATAAAACATCCTCTCATTTTATAGGTCTCAGATAAAAGTTATCTCCTTCCCTGACCATGAAATCCAAATCAGGTGTTCTTTTTTTCTTAGGCTATCATATCATCCTGCTCTACTTTTTTGTTTTAAAGATTTGTTTATTTATTTGAAAGGCAGAGTTACAGAGAGGGAGAGAGAGAGAGATCTTCTGTCTACCAGTTCACTCTCCAAATGGCTATAATGACCAGGACTGAACCAGGCCAAATCCAGGAACCTCTATCTAGGTCTCCCACATGGATGGTAAGGGCCCAATTACTTGGACCATCTTCTTCTGCTTTCCCAAGTGGATTATCAGGGAGCTGTATCAGAAGTGGAGCATCAGGGATTTGAACCTATGCCCATAAGGAATGCTGGCATCACAGGCTGTGCCTTAACCCATTACGTCACAACACCAGCCTCTCTGGCTCTATTTTTAAAAAATAATTATTTATTTGAGAGACAGTGAGAGAAAGAAATAGATAGAGTTATAGACATGGAGTGAGAGAGAGAGAGTGACAGAGAAAGAGAGATAGCTCTCATCCACTGATCACTCCCCACATGCCTACAATGGCTGAGATTGGGAGAGAGCCCAAGCTAGGAAACCTACTATCCAGATCTCTCATGTGAGTGCCTATAAGCTAATTGGTTGACCAATTACTGATGCTCCCAGGATCTGTATTAGCAGGAATCTGAAATAAGGAACCAGATCCAGTTATGGACACTAGACACTCATGTAAAATAAAGGAATGTTGGCCGGCGCTGCGGCTCACTAGGCTAATCCTCCGCCTTGTGGCACTGGCACACCGGGTTCTAGTCCCAGTCGGGGCCCCGGATTCTGTCCCGGTTGCCCCTCTTCCAGGCAAGCTCTCTGCTGTGGCCTGAGAGTGAGTGCAGTGGAGGATGGCCCAAGTGCTTGGGCCCTGCACCCCATGGGAGACCAGGATAAGTACCTGGCTCCTGCCATCAGATCAGTGCGGTGCGCTGGCCGCAGCACGCTGGCCCGCGGCGGCCATTGGAGGGTGAACCAACGGCAAAGGAAGACCTTTCTCTCTGTCTCTCTCTCTCACTGTCCACTCTGCCTGTCAAATAAATAAATAGATAAAGGAATGTAAAACTATTTATTAACTGCTAGGCTAAGTGGCCACCTCCTGTTACCCTATTTTTTTAAAGTTATTATCACTCACCTAAATTACGTTTTTTGTTTTCTTTCCTGATTAGAATGCAACTGCATGAAAACAGAACTTTTAGTCTATTAACCTCCATGTTTTATACTTTATAAGTCTTGAGTCCATGTTTGTTAAATAAAGTACCTTTAAAGGAAAGGCGTACAGCTTAGCAGCTGGAAATTTGAGGTTTTAGGAATCAGGGTAGATGGGTATGTTTCTTTAGGCATTTTACTAACATCCCACTATATTTTTCACATTTGCAAATAAGTAGTAGCATCTATATCATAGAATTTTTGTACTATTGAATGAGATGATTCATGCACAGAATTAATCTAGTGCCTAACAGAAAATATCCATTAAACAGCATTGTTATATTTCAATATGATCACCATGAGGTTTCTGGGAGCTAGATATTTTTCCTCCTATTTAACAAGTGGGAAAATAGAACCATTCAAAAGATCATTTTCCCAAGATCTGAAATGTGATTTTGGGGAAAATAGGACCAGGTTTAAATCAAAGAAAGACAATTCAAAAGTTCATGGGAGGGTCAGCCATCTGGTTCTGCATGTAAGATGAAACTTGTGATGCCAGCATCCCATATTAGAGTGCTTGGGTTTAAGTCCCCACTCCACTTCCCATGTAACTTCCTCCTAATACTCACTGTTACATGCTTATTTGTTTGTTTGAGAGACAGACATACACACACACACACACACACACACACACATGTGGAAAGAGAGAGGGAGGGAGGGAGGGAGGGAGTGAGGGAGATATTGATTGCCTATCCACTGATTCACTCCCATAATGCCCACAATGGCTGGGGCTGGGTTGTGTCCTGATGCCTCCAGGACGACAGCCTGTGATGCCTTAAGTACTTGGGTTCATTTCATCCATGTAGGGGACCAGGCTGGAGTGGTTCCTGGCTTTTACCTGGCCTCGTTCTGGCATTTGAGGGAGTAAACCAGGGCAAGGAAGATCTTTCTCAGTATCTCTCTTGCCAGCAAACAAGCATTAATTAATACAACTTTTTTTTTTTTAAGTTCGTGGGAAAATGGTCTCAAGATAATGCTGGTTTTCCAGGAACTTTTTGAAGTTCCCTCATAAATGCAAGGGTCTTTGCAAGAGTTTTCCCCACATGCTGTCCAGTTACAACCCATTTCAGATGAGACAATTAATTACCTATTGACTCCAAATCCAGTGCTCTTTGGAGTACACCATTATGCCACTTGAGTGACAGCACAGCTTGGCAGCTCTTATCCAGTGCACTAATCCTCTGCTTGTGTCCAGTTCTAATATATTTTGGTGAAACAAGCCAACAGCAGAAGGGTTGGCTACTAGGTATCCAGTTCCTGCTATGTATCCCTATGACATAATTAAAATCACTCCTAATTTATAAGTGAAGATATTCAGTATGAAATAAATGAGGTGAACCCTCTAGGCTATTACAGGTATGAAGACCAGAGGTAGGATTGGAGCTCAGAGCTGTGAGTCATAGAACTAAAATTCAAAATCAAGGTGGAATTATTACATTTCTAGGAGAGCAATGCTCCACTTTTTCTGAAATGGTAAGCATTCTGGAATATTTTACTTTTACTATCATTATGTTGGAGCTCTCCCATTTTCTATAAAGAAGCTTACTGCACAATGAAACTGCTATAAAATGTGATAGACTCATGACCAGAAATCAAGGAAAGTCTACTGGAAGAATTTAGATAACTAAATATCATTTATGTGTGTGTGTGTGCATGTATACATATATTATGTCAACCTCATTACATGGATAATTTAAGAAATGCAATCCTTATACTCAGGGAACACACATCACTGAGTAGAACTTTATTGAAATTTATCTGACATAAATATGGGTGCTACAACAATGGTAAAGAGAAAATGCAGTGGGGATGTTAAGTGTCCTCATGCCATTTGAATAGGACTCACAGAGGAAGTGACATTTTATCTGCCTCTTAATTTCAGAGTAGAAAGAACTAGTATAAAGCGTATTCCCTCCAGGAAAAAACAGCATATGCACAGTCATGACATATGAAAGATTTTGGTGTGTTTGGGGGATGGTATGAAATAGTCTGTGTCTAGAGCAGAGGTCTGTGTGTAGAGCAGAGGTTGTATGGGAAACATCCATAAAAATGAAAGAAAGCCGAGTTTTATCGATAACGTACTTTTTAAAGTTAAAAATAATTTCTACCGCAAATGTGTGAGATGCTTTCCCCTCTTTGCACCTGCTTTTGAATAGCAGGAAGGCACCTCAAAAATATGCTGTAAATTCTGCATGCATAGGTTAATGTTACTCCACAGTTTTGAGAGCTGCTAATATGGCAACATTTTAGAACGTCTTAAAAGATTTTTTAAAATTTATTTTTCATATGTAAGGGATTGACATTTCTCCCTTTTCTTTACTCTCTGCTTGCTACTCTGTCAGTATTTACTCAGCTCGCTTACAGGCCTGGGGAATGAGTTTACATATGCCCAAGCAAGAAGACAAAGATTTGGAAAGTTTCTGAAAGTGAGCATAATAAAATCCTGCCCTCCCCCAGAAATTGAGAATGTCTGCAGCTTTTGAGAGGCCGAAATCCGCTCTGTGCTGGAAGGGGTCACATCATCTGTATCTCCTCCCCAGGGACTGCCCTTGATTCATCTCATTTCTGAAATAAGCCTGCTGTGTAATGAAACACCCATTCTCACCTATGAGTTCCAAAACGAATTGCAAAGCCATGTTATAGGATTGTGGAGTTCCTGGGGTGAACCACATTTCCCCTCCTACCTGTAATCTGCTTTGGCATCTGAAAAAATAAGTTTTTAATGATGGTTTTCCCACATTTTCCACTGTGTGAACATAACAAGGCTGATTAACCACTCTAGACTGGGATTTCAGTATCTACCCCAAATTAGGATACTGTTATATAATGCAATACGAGTCAAAGAATAAGGTTCTCAATTAATGGCAATTACGGTGAGAATATATTGGTAATAATGAGCAAGAGGAGAGAACGAGAAAGAAGGAAGAGAAAGGAGGTAGAGGAAAGACATGTATTGAAGATAAAAGAGTCCTACAAAATGAGTTCAGACTTTGATCATCATATAAACTGGATTTCTGCCTTGTTTCATTTTTTTAATAGTTCTGTGATCTGTAATGCACCTTTCTTTCAAAAAAAGATTTATTTCTATATTTGAAAGTTAGAGTTACATAGAGGTAGAGGAAGAGAGAGAGAGAGAGAGAGAGAGAGAAAGTCTCCCATCCACTGGTTCACTCCCCAAATGGCCACCACAGCTGGAGCTGGAGCTGGAGCTGGAGCTGGAGCTGGAGCCAGGCCTATCTGAGGCTTCCTCTGGGGCTCTCATGAGGGTGCAGGAGCCCAAGGACTTGGCCCATCTTCTACTGCTTTCCCAGGCCAAAGCAGAGAGCTGGATGGGAAGTGGAGCAGCCAGGACTGGAACTGGTGTCCATATGGGTTGCCAGCAATGGCTTTACCCTCTATGCCACAGCGCGGGCCCTCTGCCCTGTTTTCTAAGCATGATTAGCTTCCAGGTTCTTTTCCTAGAAACCAGATTATGGTGCATTCTCCCTTCCCCTACTTTCTGCCAAGAATCTATTCTCTTCTCAAGAACAAGACCCCAAACTTTAGGCCAATAAAAACTACTTGAAACCTGTATCACATCTTCCCAAAATCTTCAGAAAAGCACAAAGTACTTATCAAACTACTTTCATATGTTACATTATTATTTTAGGGTTGTTGATAGAAATGAATTACCTAATTGTTACCACAAATTTGTAATATATCTGACTTGTGGGCAAAGCAGAGAGTTTCTCTGACATATACATCTATAGCACAGAAGTTAAACATCCTCTCATTTCCTTTTCTTTAAACTGTCTCTTCATTATTTTTGTACTTCCTTCTGATAGTGCAGTAGTCTATTAACAATTCTTTAGTGTGTATGTGCAGACACACATGAGATAACTTCTAAAAGTTTGTGAAAGATAGAATTTACAAGTTTTAGTGCAAAAATGCCATCATATATGCAAGTATATTTGTATGTGTATGAAGATATGTTAATTTGTCAAGTATTTTAAGCATTTTTCCCATTTTAAATGTTCAATTCAGTGTGGGAGGAGATAAGAAACTTTCTAAAACTCACTTTGTTGATAAGTAAAGTGTATTGATGGGTGTACAAAGGGAAGTTCAAGACCATGGACAGTGCACAACTGCATAGACCTGGTGAGGTCCCTTGACAACTACAGGCCAGCCTGATTTTAATGTGTGCTATGGTTCCATACATTATTCTTACAAACATCATTGGGAAGTCAAGTCAGCCTTCTAAAAAATAAAAATTAATAAATTAGGCATTCAGCTTCAAAATACGCACAATGACACAGCATAATTTAACAAAAAACCCCACAATAGTTTGAAGTATTGCCTCTGTTAATGATTGAAAACCATTTAAACTGTCTCATGTGTTCTGTGTGTATCTTAGTTTGATAACTGGGAAATAAGGTGACAATGGCAATTGTATTCAAAAACCCATCAAGTCTATGAAGTTTATTTGAAAACTTAACTGACAGAGTAATGTGTTTTCATTTCTTAAATTTTGGAAAGTAGATACTATTTAAATATATAAATAGTTATAATCTCACTACACAAAGGCAATCACTGTAAACCTTGTTTACATTTGGAGTGTGTTTTTTCTTTTCATTTTTAGCAGGCAAATTGTAGTTTGTAAAGGCAAGCTATAATAAATGCAAAACCATAAAACTACTGAGCAGTCCCTATCCTTTCATGACCACAGCTAATGGGGCAAACATGGTAGGCAGACAGGGAATAGATGATCCAATAGGGTTCACCATCCAGCCTAAACAACTTGGTTTATTGGTCCCTCTTTGGTAACTTCAACTGTTACGGAAATTTCTCAATCCCAAAGCTCCATTTCAATATATTACACAATTTTCTGCCTGCTGAAGGAGCTATCCTTTTCCAGCAATCCAAACTCATGATACACAGAGCTCACATTGGTAGATAGAGTCGGGGAGGCCCCAAAGTAATCTGAGAAGGCATGATGAGAATTAATAGCCCACCAGAGTGGAGCAGTCTTTAGCAATGACTAGTCTGGAAGCTATTTGGTGGCATGGTATAGCCATGGGCCAACAGTGAAGAAAACAATCCTAAATCAAATGGAGCCTACATGAAATAGCTACTCAGTACCAGAGAACAAAAGAGAATCTATTCATCAAGGACAACATATACTAAGGCCATATGATTTTAGTGTCTCCTTCTGTTCTGGTATCTACATGTTCTTAGAAACCAGAGGTCTTTTTAACATTTCCTTGACAATTTGTCACAAACACTCCTTCACAGATATATTTGTCCAGGATTTGGCTGTCCTATGTAATTCTCTGGCCTCTTCAGGCAGTGCATTCAAAAGGAAATGCCAACACTCTGGTGCTATTCATAGATGTAGTTCTGAGTCACTCGCCCTGGATGATTTATTCCACCTTACCCTCTCCTGCTTCTCACCAAACTCTGAGGCTGGACTGGGAGATAAATATTACCCCAATATGTTAAAAACGTGTTCAGATGGCTCCCCGCCAGGGTTTTTGGTTGCTTTTCAACCATAAAGTAGGCTTATCTGCTACTGTATTTTTCTTTCTCCCTCCTACATGTATATGTGTGTGTGTGTGTGTGTGTATGTATGAGTGCACGGAACACTGATGGATAAATCTACAAGAAAAGCAGAACTAACTAGAAAAAGAGGAGCAATTCCTTTCCAAATTTGAGCATTTGCTTCTAGCACTGGTTTTCTTAATCCAGGGATTGTTTGCATTATTCCTTCTTAGAGGAGACAAATGAACATTGAGATTCCCTTCCAGTTCATCAGTGTAATCAAGATACAGGATTTGAAAGATATGTTAGACTATTGTTGTTATTCATTTATTTGTTTATTTCAGGGAAGATGATCTCAGAGAAGTAGGTGCAACAGAGAAAAGTGTGCTAAATATGGGAAGTGTCAATAGTAGGGAAAATAAGAAATATTAGAAAAGAAAAAAAGAAAAGGGACAAGAAAGAGTATTAGGAAGAAAAATAAAATGTTACAAACAGGACAGAGTGGTTTCCTTACTTGTATTATTTGTCCATGAATGAGAGCCCTAATATACACATCTAAAACAATGTGCAAAGTAGGGTTTTACAGATTACAAATTGAATACATGTGATAAAAAATTTTCAAGGAGGAAGAACCTGGTTCCTGGCTTCAGATCAGCGCAGCGCACTGGCCATGGTGGCCATTCTGGGGGGTGAACCAACGGAAAAAGGAGGACATTTCTCTCTCTCTCTAACTCTGCCTGTCAAAAAAAAAAAAAAAAAAAAAGAAAGAAAGAAAGAAAAGAAAAGAAAGTGTAGGAAATGGGTAGACGCTTCCTTTACCTGCTTCACTGTACTTTCTTCCCAAAGAAATATCTGGGACTCAGACCTCAGAACATATTTGGAAAAAAGTATAAAACTTATGTAAAATCTGCATAACAAATGCAACACAAACCATAAATACCAAACATATTTACAATCATGAGTTTAAAAAGAAAAGAAGGTTGATTCTAGTTCTTTCTAGGTGGGATTCTTTTCTCTTGGACCTTCATGTCCCCATCTACAAATTTAGAATTTAGGTTACAAAATATGTTCAAGTAGCTCTATTTCTACATACCCTTTGATTCTCCATGTTGATTTTGTCTCCCATTTTACAAGATTTCCTGATGATATTGACCACACCACTCATTAGTCTCTCTGATTTTCATATTTCACAATACCTCATTCCTGTCAGATCTATGCCAAGAAAAGGGGCTTGACATAAAAACTTTGTTAACTAGTGTGAAGTTAATTCCCTATGTCAAGGAAGTCTGTGAATCTTTGCAAGAAGGTATAACCCTAATTGCTTTATCATTTTAAAGAGAAAAAAAAGGTTAAAAATATGGTACTTCTTGGGGAATTGTTTGGCACAGTGGCTTAACTCACTAACATTCCATATTAGAGTTCCTGGTTCAAGTGATGGTTACTCTACTACTGATTCCAGCTTTGCTGATTATGCACATCCTGGCAGGCAGCAGATGATGGTCTGAGTACCTGAGTCTCTGCCACCTACGTGGGACATCCAGCTGCCTGGTTTCCACCTGCCCAGCCCTGGTGGTTGCAGGTATTTGGGGAGTAAACCAGCATATGGAACATCTCTCTCTGTCACTCTGCCTTTCAAATAAAATATAAAACACATAAATACAATACTTTATAAAGCAGAAGCACACTGAAGAAAACTCTGGAAGCAAAACACTGAATGCTATAATATACAGCTGACATTCCTTTACATATACCTTCAACAAGTTTGCAGTGAATTCCCACTTTGTGGTAGCTGGTGGATACGTCATGTATGTGTCTGTCTGTCTGTATCCAACTGTCTTTGCATAAACAAAAAACTACAGCTTCAATCAGAGAGTTGGGTGTTGCTTGAAGCCCTTCAGCTAGCCCTCCAACTAGCAAAATTTTAATAAGTGAATTTACCAGGTGCCTTGCATTCATTCATTAATTTTTTCAGCACACTTGATTTTATTCTATCTACTATATATTATGCTAAAATGAGGAATATAGCCAATAGGTTAATCACAGTAGATTTCTTTGAGGAGATATTTAAAGAAAAGATTTAAATGATAAAGAAGAGGCTGGAGAGTAAGAAGAATATAGTATGTGATGTGTGTTAGAGATCAAACAATTATTTGTTAAGTGTGAGATTATACATGGTTCATAAACATGAGTTGTTGTGGGAGGTAAAAGAATATCATGAAAAAAGAAGTACAAAGCCTAGAGGCAGGTGAGAAAATGAAATAAAGAAGTAAAATGAAAGACCAAGGCCAACCATAAAGTTTATATTAATGAAATTAATCATTTAACTTCCAGTCGAGCTTCCATTTAAGATTCTCTTCTATAACTAAGTGGAATCCTGGCTACTGAGAAGAAAAGTCTTGAGATGTGTGTTGGGTAGGATATATGTAGGATTATATTTATGGAAAAAGTGCAGAGATTCTCAGAAGTCCTTAACAAAATCTTAAGGGGTCTGGGAGTTCTGAATTATATTCGTAATTCAAGGAAGGTATTGTTTACTCTTTTTATTGTATTGACGTTGGTACTGATGTCGCAAACATACTAGCAATGCTGTTGGGACCATCACACAAGCTATGCTACCAGCATTCAGTTATGTTAGTGGCCATTATACTCATATTCTTCATTGCTGTACATTGACAGTTTGTAAAGTCAGTGTCACTTAAGAATAACACTGTAGTACTTCACAGAGGTGTCTTCTAGTATATTGTGTGATATGTGAATAGTTTTGCTGCATCCTGAGGTATGATGATTGCCTCAGGAAAAACTCTTGTGTAATTTTCTGTGAGCTGAAGTAGCTGCTTTTGTCTGAAGCACTATTCTTAGTTGTAAGAATTAGTAACAAATTGTAAATTAAAAACAAACAAACAAAACAGTGTTCTGCACACCACTCCTGCTTCTAACACCAATCTCCAAATCTGGAATGCCCCAAGACCTTAGGTTCGATAATTTGCTGGAAGGGGCCAGTGCTGCTGCGCAGTAGGTTAAGCTGCTGCCTGTGATGCCAGCATCCCATATGAGCACTGGTTCAAGTACCCACTACTCCATTTCTGATACAGCTGCCTGCTAATGTGCCTGCAAAAGCAGTAGAAAATGACCTAAGTACGTTGGTCCCTGCACCCACAGAGGAGAGCTAGAAAAAGTTCCTGGCTATTGGCTTCAGTCTGGCCCAGCCCTAGCCATTGGGGCCGTTTGGGGTGTGAACCAGAGGATGGAAGATCTCTTTCTCTCTTTCTCTCCCTCTCTCTCTCTCTGTAACTCAACCTTTCAAATAAATAAATTTTAAAAAAGTAATAATAATTTGCTGGAGGAACTCTAAGACCTCAGTGAAAGCTCTTATATTTACATTTATAGTTTATAAGAGCAAAAGGATTTCAGTTGCCATCAACAAAGTGAAAAGACATCTACAGCAGAGTTCAACAAAATCCTATGCACCGATCTTCCTATTGTCTTCTGCCCCGTGGAGTTGTAAATAGCATTTCTTCCCTGGCATTGATGAGTGACAATATACATGGGCTATTTCCAGTCAAGGAAGCTCACCTTAGCCTTACATGTCAGAGGCTATTGTGGCTTCATCTTGGAGAGTTTGGTGGTTTCCCATTTGGTTCACCTCAATTTCTATCAAAGTGTGAAGATCAAGCTGAAAGGCCATCGCTCAGTCCCTTGAGTTGTGTCCATGATGTGGGCCAAAGCCCTCACTCCCAATCAGGTTGTTACTATCTGTCACTTACCAAGGTCTCAAGGTAAACAGTCTCCTACCAAGGATGACAGTTGAACAATTTAAGAGATTATTTGCAAAAAGTTGAGGACATAGGTGTGACCTCATTGGTGGTAAAGTTAAATTATTAACTAAACACAAATAAATTATGGTTAATGAGACTTAGATATTTGACAGATCCTTTCTCAGAAGTTAATAAAGTGATTCTGACACTTCAAGGTATGGGTAACCAAGAAAAAAAATCAGCTTTTAAATAAGTGTTAGATTTTGTAAAATGTGTATTCACTAACTTGAGTTTTACAACTATAGAATACTTAAATACTTTTTCTGGAGAGATCAGCAATACTGCTAACAAACATGACTTTTTTAATATTCTGAAATGAAATATATCAATATATGGAAGACTTGTTTATCCCAATGAACCACTGATTTTCAAATGACTAACACATAGTGTTACAAAATCATGCAATTGTAAAAGACTCACTCAAAGTGCAAAAAAGACTAATGGACTTTAGGGAAGCAGAACATGAAATATTCATTGATATTGATTTTCAGATTCTAACCTACAACTAAGATGCTATGAAAAGTTTTGGTGTAGTAGCCATGATTATCTGAAGTGTCTTAAAATGATCATTCCTTTCTCAATACATAACAGTGTGAGACTCTATTCTCTTCATATCCTTTAACCTACACAATTTACTTCACCAAATTGATTGCAAACTAGAAATCAGAATACTCCTGTGTTCTATTAAGCCACACATTAAAGAGAATTGCTAGACTATAAAAGCATAAGACTCTTATCAGTAATTATTCCTTTGTATTATGAAACCATTATTATTTCTTAAATGTATACAATTGATGCACGTATGCAATTGATATTTTAAAATAAATTAACACAAAAACATATTTTAATTTCTCAGTTTTACAATAAATGTTGATACAACCCACATAAGTATCTTTTTTTAAATTTTTTTTTTTTTTAGATTTTTTATTTTTGACAGGCAGAGTGGACAGTGAGAGAGAGAGAGAGACAGAGAGAAAGGTCTTCCTTTGCCGTTGGTTCACCCTCCAATGGCCACCGCGGCCGGCGTGCTGCGGCCGGCGCATCACGCTGATCCAAAGCCAGGAGCCAGGTGCTTCTCCTGGTCTCCCATGGGGTGCAGGGCCCAAGCACTTGGGCCATCCTCCACTGCACTCCCTGGCCACAGCAGAGAGCTGGCCTGGAAGAGGGGCAACAGGGACAGAATTCGGCGCCCCAACCGGGACTAGAACCCGGTGTGCTGGCGCCGCAAGGCGGAGGATTAGCCTAGTGAGCCGCGGCGCCGGCCCCTACATAAGTATCTTATTTTTGCCTCAATAATTTTAAGAATTTAAAGAAGTCCTGAGGCAAAAAATGTTGAGAATATTTATTTTTTTAGCTGTATTTTTCAACATGGATCTTAGTCATTATGATCCTTCAGTGGGGAAAACTAAAAAATGTGTGGGACAAATATAGTCAACCACCTGTTTTGTAAGTAAAGTTCTGTTGGAACGCAAGCATCCCCCAGTGTTTATCTATTACCTGTGGCTACTTTCATACAGCAATGGCAGAGTTGAATGACTGTAGCAAAGTTGCGCAGTTATGATAAGTTGCATATGCACCCCACAAACCAGTCCATGACCTGTAGATTTTATCCCATTTGCTATATGAACTTACAAAAAAAAAATGTTTGCAACCCTTGATTTTTGTGGGACATGAAATCAGTGTTGTGCTCTGAATGCATATTCCTATAAGGTGAAGAAAAAAATGAAAGAAAAATAGAAGTGGAAGAAAAAGAAGATACGGAAAAAATCACCACATAGCCATGATTTTTTTTTTTTTAGTACAATTATTTGGGGGGGGGGGTATATGTGCATGCATGTGTGTGCTGGGTTTGGATGTAAAAGATATTTTTTACTGCAGGTTGTGATCCAAGAAACTGAAATATACTGATTTCAACTGCAAGCTAAGTAGAATTAAGAGTCTCATAGATAACATTGTTAACCTTGTAAGCTGTTAACTTCTCCAAGGCAGTAGATGGCATGTAAATCCAAAACAGAAAATTGACACATTTACATCAGTCTTATAGCAGATATTCCTAAGTAGTTGTGGTAAAACAACTCCAACAGTTTTTATGGAATGTAAATTACCCCTAACTGTACAGCTTTGGTTATGCTTTGTAGCTTGTTATTTTAAGAACTCTACAGTAGAGCCTTGTAGATATGAAGTTTGTTTCTGAACCTGAAATTGGTCTTTTGTGTGTAGTATTATATTCTTATTGCTCATATACAAATTTCTTCAGAAACTGAGCACTTTTTATTCAAAAAAGATGATGTTTAATAATCGTATTTTATGTAGACATCCCATAAGAACACAATACCATGAATTTTTACAAACTAAACATACTTATGTAACCTGATAGAGTGTGGGTTTTCTTTTTACATTACACATTGGAATACATTAGAACTGAATTATTTATTGAAACTCTTCATTTATTGAGTATGTTGTTAAACATTTGGGGACATAAATTCATGCATAAAACTATTCTCTGCTGTCAAGGAGTTCGGAATTAAGATAGGAATAAGACTTGGATGTAAATAGTTGAAGTATGTGAGTATGTGTGTGGTGTCATTTTGAAATCTCATCTGAAGCAGAAAGAATGCATACTTTAGGCTCAGAGAGTTTACTGATTCAGTTCCCAGCTTGTAGATCTGTGAGTCTTTATAAAGTATGAGGCAGAGCCTGGTATGCCTTAGGGACCAAGTAAAAGTTCATTTTTTCAAATGTAAGATAGTAATAGCAGCGCAAAATCTAGACTTGGGAACTGTTTTTGCAACATCCCTACAAAACTAGCTTCCTGGGAAGAAGCTCTTGGTGCAATCAAAGTTACTAGAACTTGGGACAAACTTCAGTGAACAGATCCAGTGGAAATCATGTCGGAGAATAGGACTTTGGAGCTGCAACACCAGTAAAACAAAGATAAACACACTTGATTAGCATCTTTCCACATTTTGTGGTAGGATTTTGAGCAAAAATATTTGAGAGTTGTATTGCTCAAGTTCTTGCACTAATTCTTTCTTTCTCTCCTCTCCATGGAGTTCCAAGGCACTGATAGAGCTCTCTCAATCGTTTATCGTATTACACATTGCAAATTTAACTGCTATGGTTAATAGCTGCTGTTGTAGTCCTTGCCTGCCAGGTCCACAATCAGGAAAAGAGCAGTTTTCCCTGAATCTTTGAGGGGAAAACGTTTAGTAATTTCAAAGTCAAGATCAATCCAGAGCAAGATGATTATGTTGTACTGTGTCATGTTGTGTTGTGATACATTGTATTCTCCATGGTAGTGCTTGGTTGACCAAATGGCTGTAAGTGTTACATCAATGCTTTGCCAACAGAGTTCCAGTTACATAAGAAGTAAACATTCTTTAATTATGTAGGCACAGTACACATATCTGTCCCTTTTCACTCTCCCACCAATGCTTGCCAACAATAATGAATCATAATATCCTTTCTCTCTGAGTATGAAAAGAGCCTCAGAACACTCATTAATTCATTTATCCAGGCAGCTTCTATCAGTTGGTGAACTAGTGGACTTACAGATGCACATACATTTTTTATACAACTTTACTGTAAATACACTTATCACTGAGTCAAACATCATAATGGACTTTGTTTCTGAAGTTTTTACTGTATTTTCAGTTTTCACTGTAAATTTGGCCGTTCATTGTGCAGGAAGGTTTTGTGAAATTTGAATCCTTCTTACATAGATTTCGACCATCATAATAAACATTTAACCAATAATGTATTCACCAACTTTTATCTTCTTTCTTGAAAACAGAAGCCTTTTTGGTTCAGGAAAATAATATAGTAAGCTCTTGCAGAGATTTTAACTTTCCCAGTTTCCCTTTCAGATAAGAGAGATACCCCCGACACATTCCTCATCAATGAAATGTAACTAGAAGTCAGTTGAGATTTCTGGAAAACCATCCTTTCCAAAAATATGGAACTGTGTGGCTGTTTTTTAACCACATCCCCTTAGTATTTTTCACTTTGAACATAAACCGCAACAGTTATATTATGAATATGAAGTACAAGTATGAGGGAAGACCAAAAGAATCAGAATTGTCATCTTGCACATCAATAAACCAATCAATCTATGTCAGCATTCACTCACAGCATTCTTTTTACATCAGAAAAATAAATGACTTTTGTTGAAACCAATCTAAGAAGAATTTACTGTTACTTTTTTCGTAAGATTTATTATTTATTTGGAAGAGTTACACAAGAGAGAGGAGAGGCAGCGGGGGAGAGGGGGGGGTCTTTGCATCCGCTGGTTCGCTCCCCAATTGGCCACAATGGCTGGAGCTGGGCCAATCCTAAGCCAGGAACCAGGAGCTTCTTCCGGGTCTCCCATGTGGGTTCAGGGGCCCAAGGACTTGGGCCATCTTCTACTGCTTTCCAAGGCCATGACAGAGAGCTGGATCAGAAGTGGAGCAGCCAGGTCTCGAACCAGTGCCCACATGGGATGCCTGTGCTTCAGGCCAGGGCGTTAACCCACTACGCCACAGCGCCGGCCCCTACTGTTACTTTGAAAATGCATGCAGTTGAATTCTGTGGTTCCATACATGGTTAATGTTAACGATCACAAGAATTTTATTTCCAACTTATCCCATTGTTCGTTCAATTCCTTTAAGTACAAACAGAGCAAAAATAAAGAAGAAAAATCAGAACTACTAGAGAGAGTGGGAAAAAAAAAAGATGTAAATAGTGGGCATGAGATATGCATATTCATTTGCCATGGGACCTAGAAAGTGGCTCAAAAAAAAAAAAAAAAAAAACCACGAAACACAAGACAGAGAAGAACATGGATGGGACTGATGAGTAGGAAGGCAGTTGAGAGTTGACTAGGGTTTGCATTTAATTTATGGGATGAATTGAGACTACACAATCCTAATGTTTACTCAGAGACTTGAGAAATGCCTTCTCAGATTATAAAGTGAAATTATACACATTTTGTTTTGCTGTAGCAGTCTATGACCCTGCTGTAGGCAAGTTGAATGCATCAACATATGATCCATAAAATTTCCCTCCCTACAATCTCTGCTCCAGATAAAATACTATATGGGGTAAATCATTCACTACTCAACAAATTCTTTGTCACCTCTTGTTCTGGAAATGTAGTTTCTGTTTTCTGTTTGGCTTAACATGTTTTCCGCTTTACATCTTTAATTTTCCATTTGACCTTGGAAATACAACAAAGCAGTTTGAAATATAACAAAGCAGTTTGACTTCTCACTGATGACTATCCGGAAAGAATATCAATTCTAATGTGCTCTATAAGGCAAACAAAGAAGGCAGAATATACAGGAGAAACATCGAAATTTAAGATACTTGAAGGGAAGGACCTTCTGCTGCTTTTGGTTTCCTACAATTTTGCCATATTTTGAACCATAAAACCACATATCCTGATGAGAACTAATTTTCTTACAATTGATAGCTGAGTCTCTAATGCAGTGTTACAGAAGTAAAGCAGCCTGCTGGAAAGGGACAGACTGTATAGGGTCATGATGAACCAGTCCCACTGTCTCCTATTTCTTGAGGAATTGGAGTGTGAATCATACGGAGAAGTTGAATGTCCGCAGAAGCTGAGGTACACAGAGAATGGAGAAGGTATCCAAAGGCTGTAAGGAAGTAGAATGCAGCAGGAAGGCAAAACCATGAGGCAGTAGTGATGTAAGACTCAAATAACGAAGCAAATTGAGTTTGCCTTACCTGAGTTGCTTGGGACCAGAATTGTTTCGAATTTCAGGTTTTTTTTTTTTTTTTCTAAAGACTTGCATGTACATAAGGAGATACTGCAGAGATAAGAAGCAAATATAAACAAAAATTGATTTGTGTTTCATAGATAACTTATATGCATAGCCAGAAGGTGATATTTTTAGAGCACCTACCTTTAATTGTGACCTGCTACCTGTGATCTGGTGTGGAATTTCCCACTTGTGGCATCACCTAGGCACTCAAAACAAGATTTGGGAGCATTTTAGATTTTGGATTTTGGATGAGGGGTGCTCAGTCTGTACTATGTTAATAATAGCATTTAATGATATAGAACTACTTCAGAAATACCCATAAAAGAAGAATTAAAAGGTGTTTATTTGATGCCAAATTTTTTGGAAGTCTATCATAATTACTGCAGAGTTTTATGATATATATATATATATATAATTTCATTTGTTCATATATATATATATAACTCAAATTGTTCTTGCACAAAAAGAAACATCTTTTAATTCCATTTTCCATGAGCTTCTAAAATGTTTATGTTTGTATTTTCATCTACTTGAAACAGAACAATAAAGACAGAGATCTTCCATCCACTGGTTCACTGCCCAAATGCCTACAGCAACCATGGCTGAGGAAGGCAAAAGCAAGGAGCCCAGGATTCCATCCGAATCTCACATGTGGGTGGCAGGGTCTCAAGCGCTAGCAGAAAGGAGATCTGGAAGCTGTGGTGCCTGAAATAGAACTGGTACTTTGTTTGGGATGTGGATGTGCCACACTGCAGTTTATTCTGCTGTACCACAAGGCTCATCACTACATTTTCCTTGAATTTGTATTTGTATTTGAAAGCCAGAGCAACAGAGCAAGGGAGAAGGAGTAGGAAAGGGAGAAGGAAAGATTGAGAGAGGGAGAGAGAGAGAGAGAAAGCTTCCATCTACTGGTTCACTCTCCAAATGGCCTCAACAGCCACGTCTGGGCCAGGCTGAAACCAGGGACTCCATTCAGGTCTCCCATATGCAAGGCATGGGCCCAAGTACTTGGGCTGCCATCTGCTGCCTTCCCAGGCACATTAACAGGAATTCTGGGTTGGAAGCATGGTATCCAGGTCTGGAACAGGTACTCTTATATGGGGTACCAGCATCTCAAGTGGTGGCTTAAATAGGTGTGCCACAATGTCAGGCCTCTCTGTGAACTTTTCAAAGTGCTCACCTAATTGATGCTAATACTAACAATCATGGAAAATCTATAATATACCAGGCATTGTCATAAACAAATTTTATCAGATACCTCAGAAGTACGCTTTATTATTTTCTCATTTCATGTTGGCACGTAGTGCTACAGGAATATAGGTGGATTAAACACCCTCCTCAAATGTAGAGAAAGGATCATGAAAAAACTGAACTTTGAATACATGCAATCTGACTTCAGCATTTTTGACACATTTCATAACACAGCCTTCTCGTGAACTGATTTGGGGAGGTACACTTGCTGTGACATTTTAAAGGATGCTCTCTAAGCGACTGTGAGAGCAAATGTTTTTCTGTATTTCCTCATTTGGACTCTGTATCCTTAAAATAAATGTAGGTGCCTTCTTCTGATCCTTGCAGTCTGAAAGAGAACAACACTGATGGAATTTTAGACCAAGTTCTGCTGCTTCAGAATTTCGCATGGGAAAAATCACTGCAATTATCTGAAACTTGGCTGCTTTTCCAAGGCTAGGAATATTAACAGTAACAAGGGAGCATCTGAGGGGCACAGTGTGCCATAGGTACACAAAAATTGTTGTGTTGGACACAACAACTGCGTTTTCTAACTTAGGACTTGGCACAGACTCTTAATCAAGTTTCTTGTTGGATTGAGAAGTGAAATGCTGAAGAAATAATAAGTAATGTTCTCTAAAACACCAGCACTCTTTCTTGGAAAACCTACTCTTTTTTTTCTATTGCATTTCATGTGAATTGCACTGGGGATTTCTTCCATGCGACAGAAAGAATCTTGCACTCAAAGGAGAAATGGAAAGGGTGGTGTGTTCATCATTTTGCTGGTTTGAGGGTTTGTTTCATTTTTGATTCTACATTAGTTACGTGGCATCAATATCACTTTTTTTTCCTGGAGGGACAGATCTTACAAAAAACTCCTCAGAGTTGAACAAATATTATAGTGAAAAATCCTGCAAGGAAGAATCTTGCCTAAGGGACTGCTTATTGTCAACTAACTTCCTCCAGAGCAACTGAAATAACATTGTTTTTCTCAACTAATATTACCTTTCGCATCATGTTTTTTAACATTTAAGTGTAAACAATCAACAAGAGTACCTTCTCTCCTTCCCCTTCTCTTCCTTCTCTTTCTCCTTCTTGTAAGTTAGCAGGCCCTATGGAGCCATAAGCCCTGACCCACACCCTCACCCACGTCTGGAACATGGCCTATGCTTCTAACTGTTTTTAAAGATTTCATGTCTTTTTTTCCGAATTTTTAAAATTTATATAAAGTGTCTAAATTTCATATGTTTCATATACACACATTTAGGAGTATAATGATACTTCCCACCCTCCTCTTTCCTCTTATTCTTTTAATTTTTACAATAACATACTTTCAGTTTATTTTATAATCATAAACTTAACTATCCACTAAGTAATGAATTCAACAAAGAAGAAAAAAAAAACACTGTTCCTCAATAATAGACACAAGGGCTATAAACAATAATCAGATCCCAAAATATCAAATTCGTCATATACATTACATTTTTGTAATGTATATATCTAATAGACATATATTATATAATATTATAATGTATTATATCTAATAGATATAAAAAGATTTTATGTTTCTTAAATCAATGTATTTTGTCTTGCATATAAATAAAAACAGTGACAGAAAAAATTGTGTTTGTGTGTGTTTTGGTGTACTCTTTTTAAACAATCAGCATGAAAAAGAAATTTAAATGGTTCGTATGTTTTAAGAGAAATAACAAACATTTTTGCTTGTTTTTGAGTCTCTATAACCAGAAAGCCATGCAATATCTTATTTAATTCCTAGAAATCCTTCAACGGAGACATTTAAAGTTAATTTTAACAATGTTAAAATGTTTATGAAAGTTATTCCAAAAGTTCACACAGGTGATAAATATCAGTAGAATTTGTATTCAGCCCTATCTGATTCAGTTATGTGTATTATTTTTGAGCATTATTATTTATTTGTGAATTCATTCATTCAAGCAGTGCATTGTGTACTTGTTAAGCAAACATAGACTTTTTATATAAAATCCAAATTAACTCGTCACTCATGACTTTCAAGTATAGCAGCAAACCTATATCATTAAAAAAAAAAGAAGAGGTAACATTTAATGTTGCTCCCAAGATAAATTCCCTGTAAAAAATTAGAAATGAATACAAGAATTTAATTTAATTTAATTTAATATTCTCTCTTGCTAAAAGACAACATCAAAAATTGAGAATCATTGACTCTGGTCTTGTATAAATATAATAATGAGAACAGAACAAAGGTTAATAGCAAAATAGGGTGAAGAGGACTGAATTTCCAGTGAATCCTGTCTTAATCAGCTTTGGCTGCCATAACAAAATACCATAGTATTGGGTGACTTACCAAAAACAGAAATTCATGGTCCGGCATTGTAGGCTAGTGGTAAAGTTGCTTCCTGTGACACCAGCATCCCATATGTGTGCCAGTTCGCGTCTTGGCTGCTCTACTTCTGATCCAGCTTCCTGCTCCGTGGCCTGGGGAACCTATTTTAGATGACCCAAGCCTCAAACCCCTGCCCATCCACCTGAGTAATATGGAGGAAGCTTCTGGCTCCTGGCTTCTGCCTGGCCTAGTGCTGGCTATTGTGGCCATCTGGAGAGTGAAGCAGCAGATGGAAGATCTCTCTCTCTCTTTCTCTCTCTCTCTCTACCTTTCTCTGTAACTCTGACTTTCAAATAAAGAAAGAAATCTTAAAAAAAAAAAACAAAACAGAAATACGTTTTCTCACTGTTCAGAGTTGAGGGCCAGAAAATATCATGGCAGCACATTTGGATTATAGTGAGGCTCACTTTCTGACTTGGAAATAGTCACCTTGGTATGTTACATGGGGAAAGAGAGAGAAAACCCTGGATCTTTTATAAGGGCACTAAAGCCACCATGAGGCCCTCACGCTAGAGACCTTTTTCACCTAATTACCTCCCAAACACTACCAATTTGGGATTAGGATTTTAACAAAAGAAGCTGAGGGGGAGGAGACACAATTCAGCTCACAGTAAAAGAAGGTTAAAGGAAAAATAAGGGGAAAATCTTAGGATTATGGAGAAATTTGGAGACAATAAAGATGACAGGATCCAGAAATCTATCTTTTAAAGAAATGAAAGGGGAAAATCAAGAAAAACTTCTTGGCCAAAATAAACAAAAGTTTACTGAAGGTGGGGATGTCCACTACTCAGTTTGGGGTTCTTTCGTATACAGCAAGTGTTAAAGACAACTGACTCTGTCTCTCCAACCTTGAAGATTGCCTTATGTTTTTGGCAATACTAAGTGCGATAGGATCTAACTACACAAACGACAAAGCAAATGATTTGTTAATTTTGCTGAAGCAAGAGCTCAGGAACAGAAGAGGAATTTATAATAGACCACACCTCCCACCACACACATATTTTTTTCCTAACTTCTAAATTCTTCATGGTCAACGAGAGTAGATTGAAGTTTATGCTATGTATTCCATAATATTTATTTGACTTGTGATGACACTGAGGATTAACAGATATTTGTTGAGCAACTACTAATTCCCTAGGACAGTGTATTGGACTAGATAGATAACATTCAAACAGAGATATCATTTAAGCCTGTGACTATTTCAGCAAAATAAAGAAAACGGAATTTGTGATTGTATTATAGTAGGTGAGTTAGTGTCCTAGAGCTGTCATAACTACCCCAAACTGGCTGGTTTAAGCAATAGAAATCTATTGTTTCACAGTTCTTGATGCTAGGGTTCCAAAATCAGGGTGTGGGCAGGGTGGGTTTCTTCATGGGATATGAGGAAATTATCTGTTCCAAGGATTTGCCATGCTTAGGAGATGGCTGTCTTCACCGTGTTTCTCTTCACATCATCTTCCCTCTTGTGTTTCTCTAATTTTTCCCCTTTAATAAGGAAACCAGTTTAATGACCTCATGACATAACATAATTATCCTTATAAATACCTAACCTACAAATGAAGTCACAATCTGCGATAGTGGGAATTAGGATTTCAACACATCATTTTGGTGGATACATTTCAACCCATAATAGTAGGTAGTAAATATGACTTCAGAGATGCATGTTATATTATGAAAGATCCTTAGAAGGATTTCACATTTATTCCATTATTGAAGAAACCTTTGAAAATAGAGAAAGTAGGAAAAAGGGAAGATATGGTCAGTTTGGCCTAATTTATTTACTTTCAACAAGACATAAGACCAAAATTCTGAAATTTATTTTGTAACACAGCCTAACTATTGCATATGTTAACTGGCTTCCAAAATTGTTGTAATAGCATTGCAACAATTTCATATCCTGCCAAATGGGTTACAGTTCAAGGGACAACATATATTTGAATTTCAAATTATGGAAAATCTATTAAAAAATAAGGGCTGTTATTTTACAATGATGCCCTGGATGTTGTAGGTTTTCAAATGGGGTTCTGGCTATATTTTGGGTTCCTGAAAAGTTTCTGGCTTTGCATTTAATTTTTCTTGTCAAGGATTTTATCACTTCATTTATGAGGTTCTTCTCTCTTTTTTCAAACTTAAAACTTTATGATTATTATAAAACTTTACACAAAATGTAATACAATAGTGAATCAAATCATTTTGGATAAAATATGTGGCAAGGCTACAGTTCAGTAATCTTGTATCTTTTATTTCTTCTTTTCAAAAAAGATGGTAAGATCTCATTGTCTTGGATGCACAAGAGCACTCATATTTAAAATGTTAAAGTTAAAAATTTGCATTATAATGAAACCAGTAAGTGTCCAATGTCTTATTTCAAATCAGAAAGTTCAAGCATTCAGGGGCAAGAAGTCAAATTTTCAACCTAAGATAAAGAGTTGAAAAAAATCATAAAATTTAAATGCCTTTCATTATAATTGTTAAAATAGGTCTATCTCATATTTTCTTATTTCTACATTGTCTTCATCAATGTAAGCCTATGACATAAATTTTAATACATGATTTATGGTTACAAATTCATTTTTTCATTCTCATTTATTATGGGGTGTCACATTTTATCATGCCTGCATTTAATCATCTCCTGTCTGCATATTAATGGTTACAAATATGATACCTGTGTAGACCCAAGAAGCCAGGAGCTTAGCTGTCTCACAGTGTCACAGTTGAATGCGTTGAAAAGTGGGGTTGGGAGAAAAAAAAGAAACTTCGATGTCTTTGTACATGCATATGCATTACAGAATAGCTCATGTAGTGAAAAAAGTTTTTCTACTATGTAGAATCAATTTGTGTAAATTGATTTTTCATAAGCTCTGATAATTTGTACATTCATAACTGTATTGAATGTACAATCAGGTTTGTGTCAAAATAAGGTGAGATCATAAACAAGACATTGCTAAATCTTAATGTCAAGTTTAGACTTACGAGAAACACACTGGTATTTCATAATTATATTAATTCGTAATGATACAGCTCTTCTGTCATTGGCTAAAGGACATAGATGAAAAGACACGCTTTTAAAAAGTTAGACTGAATCTGAACTTAGTGACATGAGCTTTTGAGAGAATTTACAATTAAAGACGGTAGGGGACTCGATAACACTAGAGTACAGGTAGTTGACAGAAAGCATGTGCTTGATATATGCTAGTTTAATGAACAAATATTCCATTTTATTTTGCCAACAAATAGGGCCTGTCGTCCACATCCGGTGCTTTAGCAATTGGGCTATAGTATCTTTCACAGACTGTATAACAGTCTAAGTGTGGAGGAAGGACTGGGCTGAGTCCTACTAACAAGCTTCATGAAAAGAGAAAATATAAATCATGAACAGAGTATCAGATACAAATCACACAAGTAAATCAAGACCAATGAAAAGGCATAAATGCTCAAAAAGGAAAGGAGCTCTAGCAAGCTTGTGAGAGAATATAATTTGAAAAGTGAAGTACAGAGTATTAATATAATCAGAAAAAGAAACAGTGTGTGATCAGTGAGAGTGCATGCTGCTGACTATGCAAATTGAGGTTAAGTTTAAGGACTTCAAGAAGCCTGAGGAAGGAAGGGAGCATATTAATTAAGAGGAACTGCATGCATGATTGGTATTGTAGCAGACAAATAGAAATTGGATAAGTTGTCATGCCCGGCCTTCAGAATGGCCACATAGGAAGATTCTTCTAACTTGAATAAAAGCAGAAGACAAAAGCATTGAAAGCACTCTGAAGTGCACAAATGTAAAGAAAAGAGAAGGTAGTTTGTCATGGACATCTATGTAGCCACATTCAAGGACAAAGAATAAAGGCATAATAACCTCTGTTGTTAAAATAGAATATTGATCTTGAAATAAACAGGACCAACCTCCAAAATTTCTGTTACTGTAGTTTCTAATGTTACCCTAGATTTGAAAGAAGAAAAATCTCTAGTCAGAAACCTTCATGGTCGAAAGATAAAATCTCTCATCAATCATCTTTTGATTCTGTATTTTTTCTGTGCATTATAGGCAAAACTTTAAGGTTAAAACATCAATGTAATAAAACACGGTCTACGAATCAGATAAAACCATTCCACTTACAGAAATGTAGGTTTCTGAGATAGAAGGGAAATTGTGCTTTTCTTTCTCAGAGGATTTTAAGAATAATTTCTGCTTTTTCAGAAATGACAAGGTCCTCATGAGTAATAACAGCTATGAGTGTTAACAAAATTAATAGTAGCTTTGAAAGGAAATAAATTCTTCAAACAGGAATTTCAACAGCTACTAACTGTGTAAGTGTCACTCTCTAAGCATTGTAGATTTGCAAAGCTTGTATGTTATATACATCTCCTATTCATACATTTAGTAACTCTCCTGTTGTCACCCACTGAAGAAGGCAACCATTATTTCAACTTTGCAGTGATCGATCTTATTATATTGGTAGCTTTAATCTGCCCTATTGTATAAACTTTAATGATAATTGATTTAAAATAAATTACTGGTGATGTTGCAACTTAAGTCATGATATTAAGGGTTGAAAATTTCCTCAAAGTTTCACCTTTCTCCAAGTTAAGAATGTGACCTTTTAATAATACTAAAGCAAATTATGGAAAATACTGATATTTGTTTTGGTTGTTCAGTGTATAGATTTTTAAAAACATAATTAGACTATTTGTTTTAAAATATAATTATGCTACTTGCCTTAAGCAGTTCAAGAACATTCAAAGTAAATGTAAATACACATTTTAAGACAAAAAAATGAAACTGAAAATATATCACTGAAATAGTCATTGCTAAACATGGTATATAAAGTATTTTATCATATAAAGATATTTCTTAAAATCTGTTTTCTGGGACCAACCCTGTGGAATAATGGGTTAAGCTACTACCTCGCCTACAGAGCCAGCATTTCATATGGACACTTGGCTTGAGTCCCAGCTGCTCCACTTTTGATACAGCTCCTTGCTAATGCACCTGAAAAAGCAGAGGAAGATGGCTTAAGTGCTTGGACCCTTGCACCCACATTGGAGACTTGGATGAAGCTCCTTGCTCCTATCACATCATTTATGAAGTGACCCAGTCCTGGCAGTTATGCCATTTGGAGAGTGAACCAAAAGATGGAAGACATCTCTCTCTCTCTGTAACTCCATCTTTCAAATAAGTAAATAAAGGTTTTAAAATAATCCATTTTCCCTTTATGTATTTACGCAATCTCCATCTCTTGTTATTCTCTTATTCTTTTTCCAAAATTTTTAATTTTATCTGTTTGAGAGAGAGAGACGGATGCAGCGGAATGTCAGTAGGAGAATTAAAGAAAGTAATTACAAGATGACTGGTAGGAACTTAATTATAAATTGCATATATATTATAGCATGTTAATGTGTAATGATATCTGAATGTTCCTTATCTATATGTCTCTGTATAGCAAATCAGAAAATTAATCACCAACAAGTTTTGCTATTTTTCTCCAATGTTTTAAATGGTATTTAAACACATAACTGGTGCCTGAATTTCGCCATATGGAAATTTTCAGAATATTGCATTCAAAATACATTGTAAATAGTATTAACCTCATTAGTGTGTTGTGAAGGTGGAGTAATACTTGCACGTGCTTAGAATTCAGCAAGGCACAGAGGAAACATTTAATAAATGGCAGCTATTTTTGTCATCATTATTATTCCCACTATGCATTATCTAATTTATTAACATTCTAGCTGATTATTTTCCTTGGTTTGGTTCTTTTCCTCTTTTACTCCCTTTGATCTGTCTCTCAAGCTCATACCAAGCTAGTCTTTGTAAACTTTAGCCCTGATCTTGTTACTTACCTGATTACATACTGACTGGGTTCCCCTAAAGCCTCTCTTTTAGCATTGAAGGCTCCCCACCTCCTGGTGCTATCTTAACCTTCCAGATTTACTCCTTATGTTCCTCAGGCAGAACACTCAGACTCCAGCAAGACAGAACACAATATGCTCCCTAACTTTATCTGTGTTGCTCTTTGATTGGTCTTTTTGTTAAGCAGTGGTCTCTTCTCCTGAAACAGTTTAACTCCTTCTTCTTCTCTACTAATTAAACATCTGCAGGAGCAAGGAGAAATTACAGCTTCACTGCTATAAAAAGAAAAAGGAGACCTCCAGCTCCAAAGGTCTAATGCAATAAAAGCTGCACACATTCTGATGTAGTGGGTCAGAAGGTGGCCAACATGGAAGATGAAAACGCTGCACAATTACATCAGGTTTTTATGGTCTAGGTCAGGGGTGAGGAATTTTTTTTTCTGTGAATGGCCATTTGTATATTTATAACATGAGTCATATAAAATTATCAACTTAAAAATTAGTCTACTGGAACCAGCACTATGGTGCAGTGGATTGGGCCACCACCAGCAGTGCCAGCATCCCATATGGTTACACGTCTAAACCAGATCCCTCTAATGTGCCTTGGAAAGCAGCAGAAGATGGTATGATTTCTTGGGCCCCTGCCACCCACATGGGAGACCCTGGTTCCTGGCTTCTGCCTTGGGCAGCCCTGCCCATTGTTGCCACTTGAGGAGTGAACCAGCTGATGGAAGGTTCTCTTCCTTCTCTCTCTCTTTCCTTCTCTGTATCTGTCATTCTCTCCCTAAGTCTGCCTTTCAAATGAATATTAAAAAAAATTAGCCTGCTATAGATTTATTGAATTTCAGGTCCAGACTGTGGTTGCCTTAGTAGGGCCAGATCAGAGTTATTTCACAGGCCTTATACAGTCCATAGCCGTATGTTACCTACCCCTGTTTGGTGATAAGTGGCTTAAAGCTCTTCTAGCATATTCAACTGAGTAGACCTATTCAAATGTTCTTATTAACTCTAAGGGAGATTGGAAAAATATACTGTTCCTGGATGTAATGAAGACACATTTAACAGTGTTTGCCAAAATGATACTTTTTCACTCCACTGCAAAGAACTTGCTAATTTCTCTCAAATATCCTCCATCATTTCTCAGAATCAGGAGGAATTGCTCACCCCTTTGAACTTTCATGGCCTACCTCACACCATTAATCTCTTTCTGCTGTGCAAGTCATTGTCTGACTTGTGTCTTATCCCTCCTGGGACAGTGCAGGCCTCTAAGGGGAATAGTTAAGAATGGCTCTGATTTATGCCCCCATACCTTACACTATCTGATATAGGCCTTGAACATGGAATGACTCCGAAATGTTTGTTAAAAGAAAGAAGACAGAAATAGGCACCACAACAAAAGCCCCAAGATTTACTTCTAATGGAAATACCTCTCCCCCTAGAGAAGCCCTTTTAAAAAAGTAGCTTCAGAGAGCAGGCAATGTGGCATACAGGAGGCAAAGGAAAACAATTTACACTGTGGAATCTCATAACCCTGTTTTTGTATTTCTGCTGGAATAGTTTGCTTGAACAGCCTCATCTCACAATGCAGTTACCCTATGGTATTACTTGAGGATACAATGAAAGAATATATGTAGGCCGGCGCCGCGACTCACTAGGCTAATGCTCCGCCTTGCGGCACCGGCACACCGGGTTCTAGTCCTGGTCGGGGCGCCGGATTCTGTCCCTGTTGCCCCTCTTCCAGGCCAGCTCTCTGCTGTGGCCAGGGAAGTGCAGTGGAGGATGGCCCAGGTGCTTGGGCCCTGCACCCCATGGGAGACCAGGAGAAGTACCTGGCTCCTGCCATCGGATCAGCGTGGTGTGCTGGCCGCAGCACGCTGGCCGCGGCGGCCATTGGAGAGTGAACTAAAGGGAGACCTTTCTCTCTGTCTCTCTCACTGTCCACTCTGCCTGTCAAAAAAAATAAAAAATAAATAAAAAAAATATGTAAAAACCTACACATTTAGTAAGTGTGCAATAAAATATTTCTGTTTGTATCAAGACTGTCATAGTTTAACTTCTCTGAAGTTCTCCATCTGTGAAGAAAAGCATGTTGCTCACCTTGTGTGTAATTATTTGTCAATTATTTAAATGATTGTGTATTATGGATGATTTTTGGCATAGCAGTTAAGACACTGGTTGGGAAACCCTCATCCTTTATCAAGGAACCTGTGCTTGAGTGTTGGCTCAGTTTCCAATTTTGGCTTCCTGTTAATGTGCACCTGAGAGACAGTGGGTGATGGCTTAAGTACTTGGGTCCTTGCCACCCACAATGCAGACAGATTGTGTTCTAAGCATCTGTCTTCAGCTTAGCCTGGTTGCAACTGTTGCAGGCATTTGGCAAGTGAACAAGCCAATAGAAGATCTCTCTCTCTCTCTCTCTCTCTCTGCTTTTCAAATAAAATGAAACCAAATTAAAAACTAGTAAATGATGTGTAAGAAAGCTAATAGTACATAGTCACACTGGGGGAATGTGATTTTTCATACCTTCCTCCTCTTAAGTCGGAAGCTGCTGAGTGGAGTCCTCTATGGTAGCAGAGTATAGACAAGGGTCTGAGCTCCTGGGTTTGTACTTCTGGATCTGCTGCTTATCAGCTGCAGGTATGGCTGAGTTACTTTATCTCTCTGAGTTTCATTTCTCTTCTTTTTATATGTAATTATGTGTGTTATGATTATATATACTTTCTCTTACTATTCTTGGAAAACTAAACTGAGGGTATACATTTTAAATTGTTGGTTAATTCATATTCCCTTTCTTTCCCTTATTATTAATGTGTTGTTAAAATTAGGCATTCCATTAAATTTCTTTTTCTTCTTATGGAAATATTTTCTTTATTTGACATCACTTGACCACTAAAACAAAACTGTTTTTGCTCTGATAACAGTGACTGCTGTGTCTCAGTCTTCCCTGGAAGTTACTATGTTTTTTAATGTCCTAGATTTCAAATTGTTAAGCACTCCAGACTTCCAGTACTTTGGTATTCTGCCCCCTCCACTCCCTTTCCCTCCTTTATCTCCCATCTACTCCCTTCCCTTCCCTTCCCTTCCCTTCCCTTCCGTCCCCTTCCCTTTTCTCCCCTCCCCTCCTCTCCATTCCCCTCCTCTCCCCACTCCTCCCCTCTCCCCTCCCGCCTCCCCTCCCCTCTCTTCCCCTGCCCTTCCTCAGCCCTTCCTCTTCTCTACCTCCTCCTCTTCACTTTCTTCCCTAATCCTTTGACAATTTTAATTCTGTTTGTAACATTATATTCTTTTTGGTGTAACGTAACATGTTCACAGATTCTGGGGGTTTGGATGCAAGTATTGTGGAGGAGGGGCACATTATTCAGCCAATCACATTTATTTGCTCACTTTCTTTCTGGTATGGAAAAGAATGCAAGTGTTAAGACAAAGGACTTGGTTTCCCACTACACATTTGCCTCTGGATTGTTCTTGATGTGCAGTGGCAGCTCAGTAAACATGTTGAGTGAAATAAATAAAGAATAATAGGAATAGCAGGCAGATACTGTAAGTTGTGAACTTCATCTTAAATTCTCAGTGGCAAGGGTGGTTTAAAATCATGCTGCCAAAATGAAGTCTGTTGACAGGCAATGATAATGTCATCTCAAAGTGTGTTAGAAGGCAGAATCGCAGTCTCTATGCTCAAATTGATGAATCAAAGTTGGCATTTTTAGAAAACTATTAATATTTGTGTGTTTGTCTCTTTTTAAGGCTATACCAGAAGGGCACAGACTAAATACATTATAATAAGAGAAAATGTATTTTTCTCATAGTTTTGGAGGCTGGAAATTCCAAAATCAAAATGGTAGCATCTGCTGAGAGTTTTCTTGCTGGGCTATCCCATGGTAGAAGGCAGAAAGACAAAATAGGGTAAAATTCAATGTTTCATAACAGTGTCATTCTGAACCATGAGGATGGAGCCATCATTATTTAAACAACTCATAGAAATCTTATCTATTAATACTATTGCAATGACAATTAAAACCATAGCATATGAAATGTTTGAGGGTCTGTCATCATGGGCATCAAGGTAAGCCACTGCCTTCCATACTATCATCTCATATGAGCACCAGTACAAGATCTGGTTGTTCTACTTCCCATCAGGCTCCCTGGTAATATGCTTCCAAAAGCAGCAAAAGATGGCCCAAGTGCTTGGTCCTCTGCCATCCACATGGAAGACTTAGATGGAGTTCCTGACTCCAGCTTGACCCAGACCTGACTGTTGCAGCCATTTGGAGAGTGATCCAGCAGATGGGAGATCTCTCTCTCTCTCTCTCTCTCTCTCTCTCTCTAACTCTGACTTTCAAAATAAATAAATATTTAAGAAAAAAAAAAACAAAATGTTTGAGAAAGATTAGCATAAATTATTACAGAAACCAAACAATCAAAAATTGGTTGCATCTAAAGAAATTTATATGGGCCTTGCTTTCTGTTCTCAGGGTACTGAATTACAGGACACACATTTGAGGTGATCTGAGCTCCCATGTATGCCAAATTTTCTTTTCCCTGTGGATTGCATAAACTGATCCCTTGAAGTAGTTAATTCCAAGAGGATTGCTGTTATTGACAAGCCTCATATAAAACCACAAAACAAAGGAGGGGAACAATTAAATGCCTCTGCTCTTTTGCTATTACAAAAGCAAACAAACAAACAAAGTGACCCAACTAAAAAAGGCACTCAGTCTGAGTTATTCAAACTGCCTTGCTGAGGGGAAAACTTAAAAATAAATATTTTCTTGAAGCTATTTCAGGGAACTTTTAAAATACTACTATGTTTCATCAAAGCTTTTTAACTACTACAGGAGATAAGGCTTCTTATTTTTTTATTATTGATTATTTTTTAGAGTCTATATATAAGCATGGGCTTATTGTTTCTTTTCAGAAGCAAAAGAGAGGCAGGCAATTAGGTAATTTAACAATAAAACAAATCTTAATTTTACTTGGCTTACAACAGGATTAAATATGTTTTGTGAGTAAAGTGATTATATTATTTTTAAAGAATTGATCTTGGTGGCCTAATTCTCTAGCTTATGGCTTCCTTCTTATAAAATGTAACAATGAGAGATTTTTCAAGGCTCCTTTTGATAACTTGATACCTTGGTTTCAGGATTTTCTCACAAGGAAATTCTTTGTTTCTAGATAGGAATTTCCTCTTGGAACAGGCAACATTGGTAGCTGTATCCTCTCCCTGCAAAATACTTCAATTCCTTTAAATGTAGAGAAATCTTATCCAGTGCCAGAAATGTACACACACACACACACACACACACCATGCCTCAAAATATACTCATAGCAGTAGTTTAAACACAGTCGTTTGGTTAATAGGTACTGGGGTGCAGGTGGATAGGAGGAGTAATTTCAAATTTCTGTAGCACCATAAATCAATGATGGTTTCCAATAATTAATTTCATATTTTAAAGTAAATAGTAGAGAGAACTTTTAATGTCCCCAAATTCAAGGAGATAATAAATGTTTGGGTGATGATAACACCAATTACCCTGATCTGATCATTACACATTATATATACTCATGAGATATTACACTGTAACCCATAAATATGTACAATTATTTTGTGCCAACTGAACAGATAATAGATTAACTGAATTTTTAAAATCCTTTATACCCATTCCTTTTTCTGCAAACTAGTGGAAGCCAGACAGCTTGGCTGAGTTGGTCTACAAGCTGAAATCTGGCTGCAGTTCTGCTTCATCTTCATGAGAACACGGACCTATGGGGGTTCTTGCCTGATGGCAGAGACACATGGACCTGTGAAAGATCTTGCCTGCTGTCAGTGACACATCAGGCAAGAGATGGTAAGGGTCTGTCCCATAATGTGCAATGAGATCAGTGTGTACACATGGGAAATACTTAGCCCTGAACCTTTCTCTAGGTTGAAAGGCAATGGATGTGCTCAGTACCACCAAGCAATCATTTTGTTTTTCCTGTGTGAACTGAGGATAGCAGTAAAATAATTGTTGCAGGCTGTTGTTTTGGGAATCACCTGTAAAAATTCAGCACAAAATATTTAGCAAAACATTATGTACAACATGACTGACTCTTAAGTCACATCAATCTCTGTATTATTTTAACAGCGTTTTTATTAAATGTAATTAATATGTATCTTCAGTTTTCCTTGATATATCTCAGTTGCTATTATAGCATGATATTCACAAATAACTTTTAAAATTATTTGTTTTGGAGGGAAGGAGAGGGAAACTCCCATCTGCTCTGTTACTCTCCAAATGCCTTTTAGTGGTTGAGGTTGCGCAGGGGCTAAAGCTGGTAGCTTTAGCTGGGAACTCAGTCCAGGTTTCCCATGAGAGTGTCAAGAAATTAAATGACATAAACCACCAACACTGCCTCCTGAGGTCTCCATTGGCAGAAAACTGGAGTCAGGAACCACTCCAGGAATCAAACCCAGGCACTCTGATATGATGTGGATGTTATAACAGACTAAAGGCCTGCTCCCCACACAACATTTCCTTAATTTAAAGAAACATATATCTGACTGAATCACTTACTAACTGTGATGTCCTGCTCAAGTGCTATCTATGAGCCCCGAAGAGAAATGTCCTTACATGTCAGGAAAAATAAGACCTCCCTGACAAATATTTTAAATAGTAACAGGACAATAATTTATCTGAAAATCACTTGGCAAAGCATCAGGCATATTGAGACATACAAAAACTGCTAGTTCTCTTACCCAGCAACGTAAAACCTTTGCAACTGTAGACATCAGTAGTTGTTGCATGTCTTGGGGTAATACCTGGATTCATTGGATCTCTGAATGTTAAGAGGTAAATGCTCTGAATGAACATATACTGTAATGTACAACTGCTACCAGAGCTGCAGGATGATGAAATTCAACGAATTTTTTCAGCCTATTTTCTCTTCCAGATGTGTACTGGAAACTTAATTAGGTCTGTTTGTCTTGTTTCCAAAATGAGCAGTGTCATTTTTTTGGGAGAAGAAAATATTGTCATAAAATAATCAAGGACAAATTTATAAAATGAAACCACCCCTAATCTGTGAGATGCAATATCATGCAACAAAATGTTTACTGTTTAATAGATTACAATTTAACATAAATTCATGTTGAATTGCTCTCTGGACAATCCAGAGATGTTGACAAACATACGCTAAATTCCTCTAGGTGCAGTGAGAGAGGCTTGTATTCTTTTGAAGAATACACAAGGCCATCAGCAACATATGTATCCAAAAGCTTCATAACACACTTGCTCTAAAGGCAAAATTATATGGGAACAGCATGGTCCGAAAGAAGATTCAATATCCCCTATTGCATACTTGGAAATATTATTGTTTTGTACTAAAACCCAATCAAACCTCAAACTGCATATTGTTGAAATATGTAGAGTTTCTTGGGTATCTCTTTAGAGATCTTATTTCTGACACATTTTACCCATCTTTGGCCTGCATAGAAAGTGTGATGAAAGGAATTGTTCCTGTTTATGCAGAGGCCATCACTAGCATCATCAATATTAACATAAGCTCAAGGCAATATTAACTTAATTTATGCTAGATTTTCCAGTGACTGTTTTACATGCATAATTGAATTTAATCCTCACATTACTATGATGTTTTTATTTCCATTGTACATATCAGGATGCCATTTATTAGAGAAATTAAGTCATTTCCTCACGGTTAGACAGATAATGGATGGCAGAACCTGGTTCTTTATCCTGACTCTATTGCATAAATTCTTGTCTATCTCCCACAGGAATCTATAAATTACGTATTTTGGAGAATATGATAGATCATGTAATGAAAGTTGAACAAGTCAATATTATATATTTTTTTCAGGATAATGGGTCTTACAGAGACTTAAAAATATTGGGCTGGGAGATAGAATTATATTTGTCTGTCGTGTAAGTCAAGACTTGCATGGCAGCTCTTTGGTCCTCAGAGTTGACAAGAATCACAGCATTCTGCTCCAGCATCCCTACTGAACGCCCTCACAAACCAGGATAGCACTCCTGATGCATGTACTGGGCAGTAGGGTGGAGAAAAGAAAAAAGGGCCTGTCATTTAAAAAAAAATACTTAAAGTCTTCTACCTTATAAAACTTCCAGCGAACATGACTTCATGAAACTTTGAGAAGCACAGGGAACTATTTCCTTTGTACTCAATTGAAAGTGTGACTCTTTTTTTTTTTTTGTCAATTTTATTGAAATACAATAACAAAAACTGAACATAAATGTACAAATAAATGAGTTTTGGGTTTAATCACCCTCATAACCAGCACCCAAATTAAGAGCAAAGTATGGCCGGCGCCGCGGCTCAATAGGCTAATCCTCCGCCTTGCAGCACCAGCACACCAGGTTCTTGTCCCAGTCGGGGCACCGGATTCTCTCCTGGTTGACCCTCTTCCAGGCCATCTCTCTGCTGTGTCCAGGGAGTGCAGTGGAGGATGACCCAAGTCCCTGCACCCCATGGGAGACCAGGGTAAGTACCTGGCTCCTGCCATCGGATCAGTGCGGTGCGCCGGCCGCAGCGCGCCGGCCACAGCGGCCATTGGAGGGTGAACAAATGGCAAAGGAAGACCTTTCTCTCTGTCTCTCTCTCTCACTGTCCACTCTGCCTGTCAAAAAAAAAAAGAGCAAAGTATTACTAGTACCCCAAGATTCTATAACTGAAGATAGAGGATAGAATCAATATTGGATGCCACCAGTGATAGACATCACAAAATCTAATGAAACTTCTAAAAATCAATTAAGATATATTCATTACCAAAAATTAGGAAATATGAATTTCTATACATTAATAATCTGAGCAACTATTGACAAAATATTTCAATAAAATTTTAGGACTTGCATGATTCCTTGTAAAATTGTCAGTAGCAAACAGCACTGCTTTAATTGATAGGCAGTAATGAAGAAAGAACTGTACAATTCTGTGCTACATGAATGATATGTATATGCTAAGGGAAGCCCAAATTATATCACAACTATCATAAAAGAGGTTCTATAATAAACCAAATAGATAAAGGCCATCAGAAATTTGATTCCCCCAGTGTTCATGATAGAATTGACATTGCAGTGATAAAAGATCCTGTCCCACACCAATCACAAGACATGCCAAAACTTTATTTCAGCAAAACAATATTGCTTTTAAGAAAAAAATTCATGTTTTTTAATGTGAATTTTATTAATGTATATTTTTGTGTATTATAAATGTGTGGTTTTACAGTTTATTTGATAGAAGATTATGAAGCTTCTAACTTGCTTTATAAATAAACATAGTAAAATAATTTTGTCAGTATGGGTTCTGTTTTTCATTCCTTTTAAAAGAGTTCATTTATACATTATTCACATTTTAGAAACATGGACACATAGAAAATGCTTGGAAAGTGTAAATAACCACTTAGAGTGATAAAGCCAAGTTGGCCTCCCATTCACCTCAAAAAATACCCATTCACCTCCCACTAGGTGGTATGATCATGAGATTGATTCACACTTTTCTCTACAATTTCTACTTCTCAGTAACCATAATTTCCTTCTGTGTCACCTAGTCCCTTGTATTATTGATCAGGAATGATTTAATATCAGTACTTTCGATTGCTTGTTTTGAGCCCTTGTGAAAAACAGGGTTGGGGGAGCCCATCTGAGCATTTCATAAGAGTGACGCATGGACTGACCAAATGAGCGCATGATCTGCGTTCACATCCTGTCTAGGCTGCCTCTGTCCAATGACTAAGTGAGACAAGGTATAAAGGCATTTTAGTTTATTGCAGTACAAAACTGAGTTGGTTGCGGTTTTATGAGGTTTGCATTACAGTTCAGCTTCCCTCTCTGCCCAGAACTGATTTGTACTCGTCTCTTTCACATTTGGCAGTCCCCAGTAAGCATCTTGTACCTAAAATTGCATACCAGAATCTGCTTCTGGAGAGCTTGAACTACAACCTTGAGAAACTACTGTGATCCAGGTGCTGGTAGGCTGCTGTTTGTTTTCCCAACTCCTGGTAGGTTTGCTGTTACTCAGCAACATTCATTGACAAACAATACTGGCATTATCTCCTTTTCTAAAATGAAAATTTATCTTTTTTAAAGGCAGAATTGAAGAGAAAGAAAGAGAGAGAGAGAAAGGAAAGAAAGAGAGAGAGAAAGAGAGAGCAAGAAAAGAAAGAAAGGAAAGAAAGAAAGAAAGAGAAAGAAAGAGAGAAAGAAAGAGAGACTTAAGAGACTTTTCATTGCTTGGTTCACTTCCAAATGACTACAACTGCCAGGAACAGGCCAGGCCAAAGCCAGGAGCCTGGAACTCCATCCAGATCTCCCACATGGGTGCAGCAGCCCAAGCACTTGGGCCATCTGCTGCTGCTTTCCCAGGTGCATTAACAGGCAGCTGGATTCAAAGTGGAGAAGCCAGGACACAAAATTGTGCTCATATGCAATGCTGGTTTCAGGCAGTGGCTTAACCCACTGTACCACAATGCTGGTGCATGATACTATGTTCTTGATTTACCTCTACAGATACTGAGCATCCTACAGATACTGAGAATCCTAGATATAAGGATTTACTAACTTAAAGTCACACAACTGAGATGTTGAAAAACCATTATACAAATAAGACTTTCAATCAAGAAGCCCAGCATTCATTTATTTATTAATTTTTATCAAAAATTAAAAGATTATTCAATACATTTTTAATTTAGGTTAAGCACTTAATTTGTCCCTAATACAGAATAAAAAGGGGAAATATCTTGGGAGCAAAAGCAGATAGCCCTTCCTGCTCCCATTGAAATTATAGTCTAGTGGAGAAGGTAGACATTTCCCAGTTAACCAAATGTCAAGAAATAATACCATGTTGCCTACAAAATGAGGCATCTCTGATCCAGATAATCATAAAGTGAAGCTTCAAGCTATTGCAGGAGACTGTAGAGGCACTTTGGTGGAAAAATAACATTTCATATATTATAGTTTGGGTCATAGTATGGACATCCCCAGAAAAGGCTCATATATTGGGGGTTTGGTCTTCAAAGTCTTATGTAAAGGTTAATGGATTGATATCAATAATTGATAGATTAAAGGTGGAGGTTTGAGTCAACTGTGGTTTCTAGGTGGTGGGCCTAGTGGGATAGCTTTAGATCACGGATGGTAGTTCCAGTGAGAGGATTAATTATTTCAGCTGAGGTAGACCTAGCTTTACTCTGTTTCCTGGTTTGTTATGTAACCTTCTTTACACACGTATTCCTCTATTCATCACCCTTATTAGATACCAGTTGTATGGAGCCTCCCATTCATGGACTGTGAGCTTCCAAAACCATGAGCCAAAATTAGCCTTTATCCTTCCTAAGTAGTTTTTTTTTTTCAGGTATTTTTACTAAGAGTAATGAAACATGAAAATATGTCAACTGATATTAAAAGGTAAAATTTATCTAGATAAACAAACTAGGAAAGAATATTTTTAAGACGGAATATGTATCTTCAGTGGCTCAATAACAAGGTATCATGGTAAACAAGGAGAATCTGTGTAACTGGAATATGGAGAAGAAAACACTAAAATGGGACTCAAGAGAGAGAGATACAGAGTAAAGAAGCCCCATATACGGGGTTTTGTCTTTATTTTAAAAGTAGTGAAAATACATCATCAAATATTTATAAATTTATATTTGCATTGCGAAGTTATCCTTTCTTTTTGGTTGTTGTTTTTGCTAGGAAACACCATTGGAAAGGATTCAAATGGACATGGGTGACCTTTTAAGAAGTTCTAGCCAGAGATCTCAAGAGCTTAAAATGGATAGAGCAGAAGGGGCAGTTAGCATAGGGGTTAGAATGAAGGAAGTTAGAGTTTTATTCCATATAATACGACATAAGAAAGTCATCGAAATGCCATTGTATGATTTCAGTGCACAATTAGAAGGCCTTGATGGTTCAACCAAACATAGCCAAATTTCCACTGTAGTAACAACAAACAAACAAAAACAGTCCTAGAAAAGAGAGGAAAGCTAAACACATATAAGCCCCATACTCACAAAACCTAGACAGGAGGCCAGGGACTCAGATAAATGAGCACCAGTGAGAGGTGGTAACACCCATAAAGCTTCTTGCTGGCCAGAATAAAATTGTGTTCAGATATTCTCTTAGTATGTGGAATTTGTAATATTTTTTTCTGCTTGAGTGACGAGGTTGCCTGTTTTATAATGGACCTTCTAATTTATAAATATGAAGTCTATTATTGATACCCTTGCCCATCTTTGGCCACCAATTTACTAGAAGCTTTGGTAGATAACTTTGCCTTGATGCTACATTGTACTTGTGTTAGCACTCCCACACAGATCACAGATGTGGAATAGCTTGCTTGAGAAACTCCTCTATGGATATTAACAATTTTAGTTCCTGTACAGTTCTGATGAATTTATCCATCAGGCTCATCAAAGTACTTGTATTTTCAAATAATCTAAAAATTGTTTATTCTTGTAAATTAGCTTTTATTTCACTAAGACACATAACAAGCTAGCTAAAAAGCCTTTCATTTTCAAACAGCACTCATTTTTAAACTAACACGAGGAGTGTTGAGAACTCTAAGACAGGGCTCAAGGAGATAAATCAATGTTTCACCCAATAAATATGGCACTTTCCTCTCAAGAGGGGAACTTGATCACTTTTCTCTTCCTTCTTGTCTCTTTTTATTCTGGTCTATCCTCCACACACAGCCAGATCTATATTTATAAATCAGTCTAATCATGGCTGGCTCATGCTCGAAACACTAGGATGGTTGTCTACTTCTTACACAATGAAGTAAAAGTATCTGAGCCTGGAATTTAAGGCTCTTCAAAATTTGATTCCAAGCTATGTTTCAGCTTTATCTCCTGCCATTCCTCATTCAAAGCATGCTGTACTATCCTTCCAGAATTGCTCATTTGTTCCCCAGAAAAATATATTGACGCATAACCCCTTGGGTTTTCATATGCTTTCCCTCCGTTTGGAATTCTCTCTGTTTCATTCACTTCTGGAAATCACTTGCTTTGAATTTAGTCTGTTTTAAATGTCTCCTCTTTTGACGAGCCTTCTTGAGTATCCACATAATTACTTCTTTTCCTTCTATTTCAATAAAGCTCTGTAAATATTTCCCTTTGTTAATATTATGTGATGGCATGTTTACTATTTTGTACTTCTGAAGTGCTATTGATGAGTTAAAGAATGTAAGAAGAGATGACAGATATGCATTAAGCTTCTATTGTTGTTAAGCTTCTATTGTTTGTTATTTGTTTGTTTTTCACAAGGATATATAATCTTAATTGCCAGAAAAGTGACTGTTCAGAACTGGGTTTTTGCTGCATATGCTGTTGTAGATTTTCTTGACCTTCATATCACCAAAGATATCATTAACACCTATATAGGGAGAGCATTCACATACAGTAGAGACAGAATGCTTCAAATTAAGACAATGCATAAATATACATGATTTTCCTAATATTTAAACTAAAGACAATGCCACACAGAGGAAAATAGTGCTAAAAGAGAGTGTATGGATAAGATAAAGATTCTTAGCAATTACCTAAAGATGTAGTTTTAAATGCCACATTTGCTACACATTAACTTTTTTAAGATTTGTTTATTTATTTGAAAGAGTTATAGAAAGAGAAGGAGAGAGAGAGAGAGAGAAAGAGAGGGAGGGAGGGAGGGAGGGAGGGAGGGAGGGAGAAAGAGAGAGAGAATGAGAATGAATGAATATCTTCCATCCACTGGCTTACTCCGCAGCCAGCCACAACAGCCAGCACTGGCCCAAGCTGACTCCAGGATCCAGGAGCTTGATCCATGCCACTCACATGGTGGGTGGGGGCACAAACAGGCCATCTTCCGCTGCTTTTCCCAAGACATTAGCAAAGAACTGAATCAAAAGTGGAGCAGCCAGGGCATGAACTAGCACCCATTTTGGCTGCCGGCATCACAGGGAGGTGGCTTTACCCTCTATGCCACAACACCAGCCCCAACCTTTTGATTCTTGAGGTCAGTTGCTTAAACTTTGTTACAGTGTAAGTATAGATTAAAATAAGTACTGTATTGTATAGTATAAGATCTTGTACATAAAAGGATATCACAAAAAGGCTTACTGTGATCAAGAGGACAAAGGAGCAGCAATTTAATCCTTACAACATTTTCTCACATCTGGTGAACAGAGATTAAAATTAAAAGGCTAGGTCTAACCTGATTTCGAACAGATGTTTTGTTTGGTTTTCTCTAAAGCTTTGCAAAAACAACTTACCATTGCTGATCTAGTTAATTGGCATTAGGGAGAACTCAAATGAGGCCTCTTTTTGGCTGAAATTTCAAAAGGGTTTGCTTTGTTTAGATTATCAGAGTCTAAACTAGGGCACAACTTAAATACAAGCTCCTTAAAATCTGAGACTTTTCTTCTTCCTTAAATAAGCCATGGAGTAGTTCAGACAGAAAGAAACTTAACAGTACATTAGTAAATTGTCAATATGGTCAAATTGAACTTCAATTTATTTTGGAGGGAGGTACAGAAGTGCTTAGGGTATACAGCTTATTATTATTTTTTCCCAGAATAATACTATTATTTTTAACAAAAGAAGATTTTATAGGAAATCTTATGTGAGAACTTAATTTATATTACAGAGAAAATGAAAGCATCAAAGAAATGAAACAAGAGTTTTTCCCTTGCATTTTTCAATCTGCTTCCTCCCAAACACAAAGGAAGCCTGAAGTTCCTTCTCCAGTCCTGGGAAATGTCAGTGTGTTGGATGAAGTATGGGTTTTGAAGCTGGATTTAGATTCCAATCCTGCATGATAACCCATTGACTGTGTTTACAAAAGTATCTTTTTGTTTTCTGTAAGCTCCAGTTTTCATCTTCTTAGAATACAAATACTGAGAGAATTATTACAAAATAGTTTAAATAATTAAATAGTAATAAAGAAAACCTATACTGAGTATTTTTTATATGTTAAGCACCGTTTTAAGTATATTACATCTGCCTCAAACTTCTGTGATTTAAGGATTTGTCATTTGTTGCTTCTTTTATATCTGCCTTACAAGATTTTCCTCTTCTCATCGTTCTTCAGGGAACAACCCATAGGGCTATTGGTAGAGTTGAAGTTTAAGCCCTAGCAGTTTGCACGATCTCCATAATGTTCCGTTATCAGTTAGTTGTCATGCCTACCCAAAGCCAAGCATAGGAACATTCTCTGTAAATAAACATTGTCTCTGTATTAATTTTGTGCTAAAGAAAATACTTCAAATAGTACTAATTTTCTTATCATTGTTATTGACATACCATTGAAAAGGAACATATTTAAATATCTGGTTCAATGCCATCTTTCAAAAAGCTTGGAATATTGATGGAATTATTTTGATGTTGCGATCAGGTTGACTATACCTACATTCCACATTTTGTTAATTTTTATGAATTTTCCCATTTTCAAAAGAATCAATTCTTTGACAGATTAAGCTGCTACTTGTGATGTCAGCATGCCATATCTGAGCACCAGTTCAAGTCCTGGCTTCTCCACTTCAGATCCAGTACTTGGGCCCCTGCAACCCACATGAGAGACCAGGATGGAGCTACTGGTTCCTGACTTCAGTCTGGGCCAAACCTGTATATTGTATCTATTTGGGGAGTGAACCAATTGATGAAAGATCTCTCTCTCCCTCTCCCTCTCGTTGTCTCTTTCTCTCTTGTTGTCTCTCATCCTATGTCACTCTGGGTTTCAAATACATAAATATATATGTATTTATAAATATTTTATATATAAAGAACCAGTTTTTCTTTTATACAGAAATAAGCTAATGTTCAACAATAGGAAATCTACAGTAGCACCATGTTGTAAAATAGTCTTTGTCAGTCCTCATTGTATTTAATCTTTCTGAGATCTTTGATACAGTTGACTATTATCCCTTCTCTCCCTGTTTATTCAGGCAGGTTTCTGATTTTCCTCTCACATCTGCACATTCCCCATTTCTGCCTATTTCCAGCATCTGCTTGCATACATCCTTTAAAAGGTTAGCCATTCATTGATTTCAGTGTGCTCTGTCCTTCCAATTTTACTCTCTAAAATTATTTTTCCTTTTTTAAATTAATTTGAGAGGCAGAGTTCCAGATAGAGAGAAGGAGAGACAGAGAGAAAGGTTTTGAGAGGCAGAGTTCCAGATAGAGAGAGGGAGAGACAGAGAGAAAGGTTTTCCATCTGCTGGTTCACTCCCCAAATGGCTGCAACATCCAGAGATGGGTGGTCCAAAGCCAGGAGCTTTTTCTGAGTCTTCCATCTGGACATGGGGGCTCAAGCACTTGGGCCATCTTCCACTGCTTTCCCAGCTCATAATCAGAGAGCTGGATCAGAAAGCAGCAACCAGTGCCCACATGGGATATCGGCGCCACAGGCAGAGACTTAACCAACTAAGCCATAGCACTGGCCACTAAAACTGTTTTTTTTTTTTTAACTTTTATTTAATGAATATAAATTTCCAAAGTACAGAATATGGATTACAATGGCTTCCCCCCATAACGTCCCTCCCACCCGCAACCCTCCCCTTTCCCACTCCCTCTCCCCTTCCATTCACATCAAGATTCATTTTCATTTCTCTTTATATACAGAAGATCAGTTTAGCATACATTAAGTAAAGATTTCAACAGTTTGCTCCCACATAGAAACACAAAGTGAAAAATACTGTTTGAGTACTAGTTATAGCATTAAATCTCAATGTACAGCACACTAAGGACAAAGATCCTACATGAGGAGTAAGTGCACAGTGACTCCTGTTGTTGACTTAACCAATTGACACTCTTGTTTATGGCCTCAGTAATCACCCTAGGCTCTTGTCATGAGCTGCCAAGGCTATGGAAGCCCCCTGAGTTAACTGACTCTGATAATTTTTAGACAAGGCCATGGTCAAAGTGGAAGTTCTTTCCTCCCTTCAGAGAAAGGTACCTCCTTCTTTGATGACCCGTTCTTTCCACTAGGATCTCACTCACGGAGATCTTTCATTTAGGTTTTGTGTTTTTTTTGTTTTTTTGCCAGAGTGTCTTGGCTTTCCATGCCTGAAATACTCTCATGGGCTTTTCAGCCGGATCTGCATGCCTTAAGGGCTGATTCTGAGGCCAGAGTGCTGTTTAGGACATCTGCCATTCTATGGGTCTGCTGAGTATCTCACTTCCCATGTTGGATCGTTCTCTCCCTTTTTTATTCTATCAGTTAGTATTTGCAGACACTAGTCTTGTTTATGTGATCCCTTTGGTTCTTAGTCCTATCATTATGATCAATTATGACCAGAAATTGATCACCAGGACTAGAGAGATGGCATTGGTACATGCCACCTTGATCGGATTGAATTGGAATCCCCTGGTATGTTTCTATGTTTCTAACTCTACCGTTTGAGGTAAGTCAGCTTGAGCATGTCCCGAATTGCACATCTCTTCCCTCTCTTATTCCCACTCTTATATTTAACGGCGATCACTTTTCAGTTAAGTTTCAGCACTTAAGAAGAATTGTGTATTGATTACAGTATTCAACCAAAAGTATTAAATAGAATAAACAAAAAAAAATACTAAGAGGGATAACATATCAAGTGTTTTTTCAAACAGGTACCATCAAGTGACATTTGTGCACCAATTGATGACTGTAGTCCAGCTCTCACCTCTGAAAGCTCAGCTTGGAATCAGAATTGACAAGCTATACCTTCAATCTGGGCATTCGTACACATTAGGCAGTGTTCATGGTGGCTCGAATAGTGTCACCAAGCTAAACCTGTGGAGCTGGAGATATTTAAATAGCTTATTGGAAGAATGCAAATATTGAGACATATTAAGCTGTTTCAGTTTAAGCTGGATATCCTTTTTCCTCCCCCCCTTTTCTCTTCCATTTGTCCTGTCCTGTTCATTTCTCTTTTATTTTCTATTTCTAGTGATTTCCCTTGATATAAATCTCCCTAAATTTATTCAAGTGTTAGAAATTAGTGTTCCATAGAATGTTGTGACTTCTATGTGTCTAATTCCTTTCCTCCTTTTTTTTAGGGTAAACACAGGCTACTGCTCCTAAAATTACCTCTGCAGGCTGAGAAATTCAGCACAATCACAAATCCTACCTCCTTTGCTGACTACGGTTCACTGGTTCACAACTGAACCCCACCCCAAGTTTCTCAGGCAGCCTGATTTGTCTCTTAAGAAAGGTTTTTCTTCGTCTAATCACAGTTTAGATTGAGTTACAAGATAGCTTTTCTTTTCCCATTTTAGGGCTTGGACATCCAAGGCAATCTTCTAAGTTTTCTAGTTTTATGTCCCTTCACAGACATACTCAACATCATTTCACCTACAGAGCAATGGATTTTATGCTCTACTTCCCCACCTCCACCCTTGTCCACTGCAGAACTATTCATTTCATTGTTGTGACTTCAAGCTAAGTTCAGAACTGGATATGATATTTGTTTTCATTTCTATAATCCAAACTGGAGTGTTCAACATAAAAACATTTTACAAAGAGCTGATCACAATCCCCACCCTATGTTGTTCAGGGCAAGATGGATTTCACCTGATAGTCCAGACACATCCCTATACTTAGAAGCTTGTATCACTCATAGCTGTCATCAAAAAGAGTGCTTCCTTTAAATTTTCCAAATCACAGGCTTGCTGGGCAATACTTCAAAGAGTTCCTCTCTGCCATTGTTATTAGAGGTGAGGGGAAGTGGCAGTAAAAGTGAAGATGGAAGAATTGGGCTTGGAAATCTGTCACCAAAAGCTCTGGGGATGAATTGGGGGCAGGGAAGTCTCCAACGCTTGAGGGTCTCAAATGCCAAGAAAATCAGCCATGATTACCAATGAGAGGAAAATATACAAATTACCAAGATTTCAATTGTGTTTATTGTAGGTGCCCTTCCTGCAAAATGCTTACTCCTAACTCAGTTACATTCAAATGGTCAGTTAATAATGCCAGATGGCTTTCTGGTAATTTTTTCAGTCTTCTGTCCAAACTTATACTTTTTAAAGAACATAACCATATAAAAAGATAAATATGCTCCTTTCAATGAAGTTACACAGTGATTTTGGTATTATGGATACCACTCAATGGTATAGTTAATGAGGAAAATAAGCAAGCCCTGGATGCAATGCCACATTTTCTTTTGTTCTAATGAACACTGACATTTGTGCTCAATTAACAATGACACATATAATCACATGAGCCTTTGCTGTGAATCCAGCCCAGTCCAACTGGACCATAAGTTGGCCTCCCTCTGTGAACAGATCAAAGGCCCTTTGCAGTGTGTCTTTTCAGAGCATGGGAGTGACAAATTAATCATACCTATCTAATTTTAAGTAGCATAACTGAAGGACCATGGGGAACAGTCATGGCAGGAGAAAGCCAGCATCTAAACAGGTCCATGTCACAAAAAAAATAAGGATCATGCTTGGCAATATCTATTAGCAGTTTTCTGCTTCATAATTTTTCTCATGGAAATTTAAAATTAAATTAGCTCTTTTATTTTTTTAATAAGAGAAATAAAAAGCACTGTCTGGTCATGATGCATAACATATTAGCTACAATTATATCAATATATATTCCTCAGCCTGTTTGTGCAGTTTCTGTTTTTTTTTTTTTTTTCTTTCCATTCTCCTTTGTGGAACTCTGAGAAAGGAAGTTTAGCTAATAATGAAGAGGAAGATTCTCCTGAGGAAATCATTTGGAATTGTTGTGATCTCCTAATAATCTTCATTTCAGAATTCTAATCAGCAAAATTTGGATTCCAAATGATAGGTAATTATAGTGTCCATTGCATTTGGATTGACTAGTATGTAAACGTTTGATTCTACTATAAAAATGTCAATATAAAACAATGTTTATACATACATTCATGAGAAGCAGGATTAATGTGATTGGGAACTTCAATGCAGAACCTCATAGTATCTCAAGAAAGGCATATTCTGTAATCTCTGCATAAATTTTTGCCTTCCCAACTTTGTTTCTTACGTTGAATTGAACTTCATTCTTTCATTGGTCTTTGTAATAGCTGCTAAATATCTAGGCTCCTTCCACAACTCCACACAACTCCTATTAAACATCATATTGATATTTATCAGCTTGAAATACATTAGAACACAATGCCACTGTCATCTATGGAGCTCTCACTCTTGTGTCAGTGCTTAGTTAAGGACACCTTAGCAACCTTTAGAGAAAGCCAGAAGCAGAGCATGTAGTACATAGCTCACAGGTCAATGACTGGCTGCAAAAGACACTGAGATTTAATGAGTGATGCAAGAAAATCGAAGACAGGATCTGAAGTGGACAATCCAACTTAACCAAGTTGGATTTAAGATTCCTTTTTCCCTCTTACTCAATAAAATCCACTGCATTGCTAGTTCACTATTCTTTGTGAATTCCCATGTAAGGCATATCACAGAATTTGAAACTTTATTTTTCAAACATCATTTCATGGAATTTGGAAAGAAGTCCTTTACAGTTCTTTTTGGGATGAGAAATATAAGCCTGTACTTGTGAAATCTGATTGCATGTTAGAAACAAGGAGTCTACTATGTTTGTTCACTTTATTTTAATCGATGTTCATGCCCTACCCACAGAGATTCTGATTTAATTGTGGATGGAGCACTGGTATCTGTGTTTAAAGAGCTCTACAGATAGTGTCCTTTGCATCCAAGTAGCAATTCACCTTGAAGCAAAAGACCTAATTCCCTGCATTTACCGAATGTACTCAATGAAGTGGGCCTAATGGTAGGATACTGGGGGACAGGCACCCCTCCCCTTATAAAGGTAGACCAGTGTTAATATGAACATCCATACATACACACACTGATTCAGCAAATACTAACTGAATTTATAGAGCAATATAAACTGTTTTAATCACCTTAAATATAGCAGTAATAAACCAGACAAGATTTCTTTATTCAGAGAGCTTGCCACCTGGTGGGAAAGACAGAAAGTAAAGTATTCAACACACAAATGAATCAACCAAATAAAAAATGAAAGTGCATTTGCTCTCAATCAAAGGGATAATGGATATAGAAAATGTCCAGCATACAGGGCCTCTTTAGAGAAAAGTGCCAGGGAAGGCCTCTTAGTGGAAGTGACATTTGAGGCACAACTTTGTGGTGAGCAGAAACCATTCTACAGAGGTCTATGAGGCTATCCAAGCTGGATACACAACTACAAGAACTCTGAGTCGAGATCTGTCTTCCCATGTTAGGGGAGTAGTTTCTGAGATCAGTGAAGCTGCAAAGGGGCCTAAAGGAGAAAATGATGTTTATGACACTGAGAGGAAGCCAGAGGCCATATCAGTCAAAGCCTTCAGAGTTATAAAGAAGATGCATGAGGTTCTAATTTTTAGTGGGAAATGGGTTGATGTTCACTAAGAAGGAAAGGTCATCAGACCAACTTTATTTTATTTGTTTATTCATTTATGTATTTGTTCTGCAAAAGGCTTTTAGAGTAAGAGAGAGAGAGAATGAATGAATTTCTTCCATCTACTGACTCACTCCTAAAATAACTGCAACAGCCAGGGTTGGGCCAGGCTGAAGTTGGAAGCAAGGATTCTATCAAGTTTTCTCACATAGGTGACATTTGAGCCAGCACTGGCTGCCTTCTAGGGTATATACTAGCAGGAAATTAGAATCAGGAAAAGGGGTGGGACTCCATTATGGGATGCATGCATCCTAAGTGGCACCTCAACTGCTACATCAATCAACAACCCTGTCAGAAGAAACTTTGAATACAAATGTTCCAGTATGTTAAAGAGATATATGTGCGGGTTCAGCCTTCTCTATCATTAATAACAAAGAAATATATGTTCATAATCTTTAAAGTTTATGTCAGAGACTCAAGGTTTTTGTTTCTTTGTTTTAATTTTGTTTTCCAGCTTTTCTGTTGTGTCTGTTCCCCCTATTGTTTTTTTGATAGGAAAGAACATAGTATAGGGATCTTAAAACTTGGGAGTCTAAATTATGCACCCCACCCTCTGAGCCCTTAATACAACTACTTTGAGCAAAAACAACAGCTTCCTTTTATCCCCATCATTCACGTTTTGTATAAAATGTTGAAAAAATAACCAGAGAGATGCAGGATAAAAGAAATTTGGCCATTTCCTTTTTTTCTCAGGGGATACACAACCTGTACCATGCAGGTTACCTAAAGAACCAATTCAACATTAAGACAGACCTGAGAGGTAGGATTTTTCTATCTTTACAGAATACTTGAAGGTACCAAGATCAGTCACAGTATTTGAGCCCAGATTCATTTATTCCAAATTCAATTATATTAATCAGCTTATTGCAGGATCACATACCAGTTTTTGTCTACAGTTTGATGGTACAGAAGTACCTTCAGAAAAGAATAGAGTGACCAGCTTACATCACAGACTTCCACTTCCCTCCTCCTATGACCACAGGAATCACCTTACAGAATCATAGAATCATCAAACATATATATCTGAATAAATATTTCTCTTTTTTCTTTTTTTATCTCACTGTTTTTTTATAAACTTTTATTTAGTAGATATAATTTTCCAAAGTACAGCTTATGGATTACAATGCCTTTTTCCACCCCATAACTTCCCTCCCACCCCTACCCTTCCTATCTCCTGCTCCCTCTCCCATTCCATTCACATCAAGATACATTTTCAATTATATTTATACAAAGAAGATCAGTTTAGCATATATTAAGTAAAAGTTTCATCAGTTTGCACCCACACAGAACACAAAGTGTAAAATGCTGTTTCAGTACTAGTTATAGCATTAATTCACATTGGACAACACATTAAGGACAGAGATCCCACATAAGGAGTGAGTACACAGTAACTCCTATTGTTGACTTAACAATTTGACACTCTTGTTTAGGGCGTCAGAAATTTCCCTAGGCTCTAGTCATGAGTTTCCAAGGCTATGGAAGCCTTTTGAGTTCACCGACTCTTATCTTATTTAGACAAGGTCATAGTCAACGTGGAAGTTCTCTCCTCGCTTCAGAGAAAGGTACCTCCTTCTTTGATGGCCCATTCTTTCTACTGGGATCTCACTCGCAGAGACCTTTCATTTAGGTCCTTTTTTTTGGGGGGGGGGGGCAGAGTGTCTTGGCTTTCCATGCCTAAAATACTCTCATGGGCTCTTCAGCCAGATCTGAGTGCCTTAAGGGCTGATTCTGAGGCCAGAGTGATGTTTAGGACATCTGCTATTCTACGAGTCTGCTGTGTATCCCATTTCCCATTTTGGATTGTTCTCTCCCTTTTTTATTCTATCAGTATTTGCAGACACTTCTCTTGTTTGTGTGATCCCTTTGACTCTTAGACCTATCAGTGTGATCAATTGTGAATTGAAATTGATCACTTGGACTAGTGAGATGGCATTGGTACATGCAATCTTGGTGGGATTGTATTTGAATAAATATTTCTAAAAGGGATAGTTGAGCATACCTTCCTGCATTTCAAAGGCAAAGAAACTGAGTCATCCAGTTTGCTAAAAACAGAATTGAGTCTAGATAAGAGATCTCCTCACTCTTAATCTATTGCTCCATTTGGCATACTGAATGACCTTTGGCATTTCAGGCAATGATGCATGCTTTTAACTCTTGAGTGTTCACAAACTGAAGATTATAAATGTTTATAACAGACACCTTGACATATATTTGTTTTCCAGTGAAATCTCTGAATCCTTGTCACTCACAAGTTCCATCTGTTAAGCAAATCAGGAATCTATAATCTGGACAATGCAAGAATCTAGGATAAGACCCCATGTTTAGCCACATAATGAGTTGAGGAAACTGTAATATTATCTTGCATTTCTTCAATCCACTATTGCTATACTAGTCTTCCTTGGAGCCATGCCTTCTTCATGCTGTTACCCTCATCTGAAATGTCCTCATTTTTTAAAGGGAGGACTATAAAACAAACGTTATTACCTAGGCCTGTATCATTATTGGGTGTCATATTTTGCATGGTCTTATACAAAGGTAATTAGTAATTACTACAATTTGGTCCCTTCTTTTGTGCCTGCCTGAGGGGCAGTCATTTGTTCATTTATTAAATCATCTGTTCAGTGCCTTTTATGTCATGTACAGCATTTGAAATTTGCAACACTAAACATCATTAGACATGATTTGTGCTCTCAAGGAGCCAAAATCTAGTGGAGAGATTAACATATTAACATACAATTGCAAAAAAATAATGTGGTAAGTCCTATAGAAATCTCTGAAGAAAGGTTTGTAGTTAGTTGAAGTTGAAATATTTTTTAAATTTTATTAAATAAATATAAATTTCTGAAGTACAACTTTTGGATTATAGCAGCTTTTTCCCCCCATTACCACCCTTCCACCCACATCCCTCCCATCTCCCATTCCCTCTCCCATCCCATTCTTCATCAAGATTCATTTTCAATTATCTTTATACACAGAAGATCAATTTAGTATATACTAAGTAAAGATTTCAACAGTTTGCACTCACACAGAAACACAAAGTATAAAGTACTGTTTGAGTACTAGTTATACTGTTAATTCATATAGCACAACACAGTAAGGACAGAGATCCTACATGAGGAGTAAGTGCACAGTGATTCCTGTTGTTTATTTAACAGTTGACACTCTTATTTATGATGTCATTAGTCACCCTAGGCTCTTGTCATGAGTTGCCAAGGCTATGGAAGCCTCTTGAGTTCATCAACTCCAATCTTATTTAGACGAGGTCATAGTCAAAGTGAAAGTTCTCTCCTCCCTTCTAAGAAAGGTACCTCCTTCTTTGATGACCCGTTCTTTCTGCTGGGATCTTTCATTTGGGTGTTTTTTGTTTGTTTGTTTTTGTTTTTTTGCCAGAGTGTCTTGGCTTTCCATGCCTGAAATACTCTCATGGGCTTTTAAGCCAGATCTGAATGCCTGAAGGGCTGATTCTGAGGTCAGAGTGCTGTTTAGGGTATCTGCCATTCTATGAGTCTGCTGTGTATCCCGCTTCCCATGATGGATCATTCTCTCCTTTTTAATTCTATCAGTTAGTATTAACAGACACTAGTCTTGTTTATGTGATCCCTTTGACTCTTAATCCTATCATGATCAATTATAAACTGAAACTGATCACTTTGACTAATGAGATGGCATTGGTACATACCATCTTAATGGAATTGAATCGGAATCTCCTGGCACGTTTCTAACTCTACCATTAGGGGTAAGTCCAGTTGAGCATGTGCTGAACTGCACATCCCCTCCCTCTCTTATTCCCACTCTTATATTTAACAGGGATCTCACTTTTCAGTTAAATTTAAACACCTAAGAATAATTGTGTGTTAACTAAAGAGTTCAACCAATGGTATTAAGTGGAACAAAAAACAATACTAAAAGGAATAAAGTAGTTAGTTGTTCCTCGACAGTCAGGACAAGGGCTGATCAAGTCATTGTTTCTCATAGTGTCTATTTCACTTCAACAGGTTCCCTTTTAGGTACTCACTTAGTTGTCACAGATAAGGGAGAACATATGATATTTGTCCCTTTGGGACTGGCTTATTTTACTCAGCATAATGTTTTCCAGATTCTTCCATTTTGTTGCAAATGACCGGATTTCATTGTGTTGCGGTTTTGTTGTTGTTGGTTTTTTTTTTTTTTTCTGTATAGTATTCTATAGAGTACATATCCCATAATTTTTTATCCAGTCTTCTGTTGATGGGCATTTGGGTTGGTTCCAGGTTTTAGCTATTGTGAATTGAGCTACAATACACATTGAGGTACAGACAACTCTTTTATTTCCCAATTTCATTTTCTTTGGATAAATTCCAAGGAGTGGGATGGCTGGGTTGTATGGTAGGGTTATATTCAGGTTTCTGAGGAATCTCCAGACTGACATCCATAGTGGCTTTATCAGTTTGCATTCCCACCAACAGTGGGTTAGTGTCCCTTTTTCCTCACATCCTCACCAGCATCTGTTGTTGGTAGATTTCTGTATGTGAGCCATTCTAACTGGGGTGAGATGAAACCTCATTGTGGTTGTGATTTGCATTTCCCTGGTGGCTAGTTATCCTGAACATTTTTTCATGTGTCTGTTGGCCATTTTGATTTCCTCTTTTGAAAAATGTCTAGTATCTCACTAAAAAGGCCTCCTAATCCTTTCTCTCTCTCCATGTCTTCAGGAATTCCTAGAACCTGAATGTTGGGGTTTTTAATAGTCTCCTGTAGATTCCCAACAATATTTTTTAGATTTCTAATTTCCTCTTCTTTTATTTGGTTTGACTATATACTTTCCTGTGTTCTGTCTTCTAAGTCTAATATTCTCTCTTCTACCTCACTGATTCTGTTTTTAAGGCTCTCAAATGTGTTTTTCATTTGTTCTGTTGGATTCTTCTTTTCATTTTTGTTTCTCTTCAATATCTCAGTTTCATGTTCTACTAAATTCCTCATTTCATTTTGATTCCTCTTTAAGATTTCATTTTCACAAGCAAGATTTTTCTATCTTGTCCTGTATGGATTTTAGCTCATGCATTTGTTTTTGATAACTAGTTCTAAATATCCTTATCATGAATTTTTTGAATTCTGTATCATGCATTTCTTGTATCTCATCATCTTCATAATCTTGTATTGGAGTGTCATGTTCATTTGGGAGCACCATGATATCTTCCTTGTGCTTGTTCCTTTGCTTTTTGTGTTTGTTGTTTGGCATTGTGGAGATGTTCTTTTGTTTTCTTTTTTTTTTTTTTTTTTTCTCACTGTGGTGGCTTTTCTCATTATACTTTTACTCTAGATTAAGTGGACTGTCTGCTTTTGGTGAATCTCTAGAGGCTTGTGATGGGTGTGGCCAGAGACTCTATTCAGTTCTTCAGGGTTAAGGGTGTACCAAAGGTGACACACCCAGGTTTGGTGTGGTGAATCTTCTCTCCCTCTTTTTTTTTTTTTTTTTTTAATTTAGAAGGGAAGTAATTCCACTCAGCTGAAATCTTCTCCTTGATAGCAATCAGTGCCTGAGCGCTAGCCCCAATGGGTGTAGTATTCCTCTGCTCTGTCCCAAGGACCACAGAAAGGATCTGTTCAGTCCTCAGTGTAAGTTCAAATTCCCCTGCAATGTCTCTCACCAGGTTGCCAAGGTTACTGAGTTTGTGGCATCTCCCACAGAGACTACTCTCGTTTCAGCCACACTGTGAGTTCTCCCCCACACCCTTAATTTTTTTTTTTTTAATCACAGTCCTGGTTCATAAGCTCCACACATTCACTAGGTCTTAGTCTCCTGTTATTACTCCCAACCAGAGTCAAGTTTTTCTGCCTGGCTGAGAGCAGGCACAGCCCCGAGCTGGTGCAGCTGTTACATATGTCCAAAATGGCGCCTGCTCTATTATCTCGCACACCTTTGTAAGGTGTGTGGAGAGAGAGAATCATGTCCATACCACCCCCCCCTTTTTTTTTTTCTCTCCTCTAGTTAGGCTTGTGTACTTTTCTCCATGGGGCTTTAAGCCTCATTACCTGTAGGCTCTTCCTGCTGCTTTTCTGCCAGTGTCTTGGGCTACTGCAATTTTGGCTTATCTGTGTTTCCAGCACTGGTGCGGAGAAGATTCTCAGCAGCTAGAGTACGGAGCCGTGGGCGCCCATGTCCTCCACGTAGATCACTGTGTCCCTCTATATCTGGAAGAGTTCCCTTTGCAGTTTTTTCCCCAACTCTTCCCTAAGACTTCTTTATCTCTACTTTTATTAAACTATCTTTTCCTGGACTATCCCTATTCTGCCATCTTGGAGCCCAAAATATTTTTTTTAAAGATTTACTTATTTATTTGAAAGAGTTACACAGAGAGGAGAGGCAGAGAGCTAGATCTTCCATCGGCTGGTTCACTCCCCAGTTGGCCGCAATGGATGGAGCTGCGCCGATCTGAAACTCAGGAGCCAGGAGCTTCCTCTTGGTCTCCCATGTGGATGCAGGGGCCCAAGGAAGAACTTGGGCCATCTTCCACTGCTTTCCCAGGCCATAGCGGACAGCTGGATCAGAAGTGGAACAGCCGGGTCTCAAACCAAAGCCCTTATGGGATGCTGACACTTCAGGCCAAGGCGTTAACCTGCTGTGCCACAGCGCCAGCCCTGGAAGTTGAAATATTTAAATCTGCATATCACGGCTGAGGCAATTAATGTTGAATTTCTCTTCATGGTTCAGATGATGTCCATCTCTGCGATGTTGTTGTATCACATTTTCCAGCTTATCAAATAAACATTTATATTTCACATTATTTAATTATTAATAGGTTGTATATTTATGCCTGTGTTGTGAATGAAATGCTTGAGTAGAAAATTATTTCATGTATGTACATATATGCATGTCTTTTAAGAGTGGCTTCCAAAGTAAATATACCCTACTTCTAAAGTAGATCTGAAAGTACACACATAATTGATCAAACAGCACATGGGTTTATATCCTTAATAAACTTTTTAAAATCTTTTAAAATGAGGTGAACCACTTAGAGCTCACAAATTTGATTTCCATCTTGGAGTAATGCCTTTTTTCTTTTTTGTTTTTTGTTTTTTTCTTCTTTATCATACTATCTATTGAACTTTTGAAGTAAACTTTAACAGTATGGACTCCATATTAGAGCACTCAAGACTCCATTTTGAGAAAGCATCTCCTCACAGAGAAACTCTGTTCTGAAACTATGATCTAAAACGCTTAGACAGTAAGTCTACTACATCACACTTGGCAAGCTGCATCACATTTGGCAAAGTGTAGAAGCCCCCTAGCATGATAGCTCTAGCTTAAAAATGGATAGGTTGCACCTGGATTAATGACATGATTGTTATTTGTCTATTTCCTACATATGATTTAGGCCAATACCTGGATTAATGTCAAGATTATAATTAAAATTGTTAAGATTGTAACTGGTATTATCAAGATTATAACTGATACTAGTTTTGCATAGACTTTAGGTTAGCTTGACCCCACTAGCCATGTACTCCCCCATGATCCTAACAACCATGTATTCCCCCTCCTATTTTTGTGGTTTTTGCATTTATAAACCCTGTTACTTTGGGCTTCAGAGTCGAGATTTCTTTAGGGCACGAGCCTGCTTTCTACCACTGGCAAAAAAAGACCATCCAATTTTATCAGTGTGTGGTGCTCCTCAGTTTGCATTTCCTCAATTACAATACTTTTACCCAAAATAGATAATCATATGTGTATAAAGTTAACTGAAAATAGATCCTAGTAAAAAGCAAGAGTGGAAATAAGAGAGGTAAGAGGAAGAGTGGTGGGAGTGAGGGTGGGAGGATGGGCATGGTTAGAAGATTCACTGTGTTCTTAAAGATGTAACTGTGAAACATATGAAGTTTACAACTGCAAAACTATATAGTTCTTCATGCATTCATACCGACCTACTTCCAAGGGTACAGTTTAAAAACTTACTATGGGACCCCAAACTCCCTTAAACTGGGTGGTAAAAATATCATTTTGAATGTTACAGTGAGCATGGAGATAAGATTAAGTGATGAAGTGATCATATAGATATGATTAAGTATTAAAATGATCATATAAATAGGACTAAATCTTTGATAATAGTAATAGAATCAAAAGAGAGTGAATTGTCCAACATGGGAAGCAGTCCATACTGCAGACTTGTAGAATGGCAATCACTTCAAATAACACTCTGACCTGAGTCAGCCCTTAAGGCATTCTGGTCTGGCTGAAAAACCCATGGGAACACATCAGGCATGGAAAGCCAAAACTCTGTGGCAAAAAGTGTTCCACATCAAGTGCTTCTGTGGGTGAGACCTCCAACAAAAAGGAGTGGTCATCAAAGAAGGCTGCAGTTTACTCTGAAGGGAGGAGAGAACTACTTTGCCCATGTCATTGTCTAAATACTGAAGGAGTAGGTGGATTCAAAAGGCTTAGGCAGCTCATTTCAAGAGCCTTGAGTGATCACTGACATCATACATTAAGAGTTTTAATTGTTAAGTTAATAACAGGAGTTACTGTGCACTAACTTCCCATGCAGGACCTTTCTAATCAAAGAGTTGGATTATGAAAGTTAATAGTAAAACTTAATCACAAAGATTTACTTCATTTTAATGTATTAAGTGGAGGACATCATCTATGTCTCATATGCTATAGTAATGTCAAAGTGCTTGTAAAAGATGCACTGTTCTTGGGTTCTTCACCAAAGTTAACTCTCTCAAAAATATAGATAGATAAATCAAACCTCAGTAAGGTATAATTTTATTAAATTTAAAAGTACTTTCTTTCCTTATTGTAAAAACAATACTGTTGGTGTTCCATTGCACAGTAATAATAGGGTAATAATAGTTAACAATAACATACTGTACTTTTCTAAATAGCTAGATGAAAGACTTCTGAATATTCATACTACAAAGAAACTGTGAATATATGAAATGATGGATGCTAATTATCCTAATATGATCATAAAAATGTTTACTGTATCAAAATATTACATTGTATCCCATAAACATGTACCATTACTGTTTGTCAATATGTACATTTTAAATATTTTAAAAAAGAAAAAAATAATAAAATAAAAATGAGCTGAACCACTTAGAGCTCACAAATTTGATTTCCATCTTGAAATAACATCAATCTGTTAATAGATACCTATTCTATTTTTTCTCTTTGTAAAATGTGTCTACAGTCCATGATAAATCCTTTAGTAAATTGCATTATCTTAGGATATTGTTTTTATTATATCTCATCATAAGTTCAGTTTAAAATGTAATATCCACCCCCCTGCCAAAAGTTTCGATCGTTATTTGGCACCCAAACTATAATCTGCATAGAGACTGCACAGTAACTTTGTTGGAAAAGTTTATATGCAAAAGCAGTACATAAGAAGAAAATAAAGTATATTATTTTTGCTTATTCTCAAAAAAAATTAAAACATTGTATTAAATCCTCTTCTCCACCATGCCAAGCTTGCCGACTCCTGTTTTATTTGCCATGCCAGTTTACTATGAGTGTCTGAAGTAATTGCTCATAAAGGGTCTGCCAAGATGACTCAATGATGGCTTCAGAAATAGCCTGGATTCAAGGCTCATTGGTTCAAAAGGTATTGATGCTCTTTTGTCCCCCAGTCTGTGAACTCTGTCCTCTTCCTCTGGGATTATGAGGCCTTTAGGGAAAACCAATGAGAAAATAATCAATACAGGATCAAATCTCCATGATGAATAATGAATCTAGCCCCATGTTAATTCAACAAGAGGGTGAACATGGGGACATCATTCAGTGATGCTAACATGGGAGACATAAAAGTTAAGAATATTCATGAATTGCAACAACAACAAAAGAAGAAAAAACTAAATCAGACAACAACTATGTGCCCAAAAATTTCCTAAGCTCAGGAGTTAAATACATCCCCTTTTCACCCAAAACCTTGATACATGATTATGTCTCTTGATAGATTATTGTATTATTTTGATTATTCTTTGCATTACTCATCATGTTGTTGACATATTGATTCTTCCACAGCTATAATTTCACTTCTCCCACCATACACACATTCCCTTCAGCCTTGCCTATGTTCTCAGTTGTCATTTTATTAATGACCAATCAACCATGAATTTATTCAACATTACACACTAAAAAAAGGGTATGGTGAAAACAAGAAATCTTCCCTTTCCTGAAGGAGAATTTGTACAAATCTTAGGGTGTGAATCTTATTTACCTACTCAGCTTCCTTTCTGAGCACCACTACCACCAACAACCCTTTCTTACTCTTTATAGTTCACATATTAAGAAGCTTGTTTTAGTGGGAAAACTAAGCTTCTATGTTGTTTACCGAAAAGAACTTTTCTCCTTTTCTCTTTGATTAATGCCTTCTTGTAGTTAGATTCATATGTGAATTCTGCAAAGCCACTCTATGTAATATTTCTATTTGTTAGGTAACTCTCCTCTGAGCACCAAGGACCTGGAGCTCATCCACTTTGGTAGCCTTTACCAGCTAAGTGGAATTGTCTTTCTTCCTCTCTGGACTGTGAGCCTTTTGTACTAACAACCACATCTTGTTCATGTTCATATCTCCAATGAACAATACTACTGACCAATTCTGTGTGCTGAAGGAGCAAAGAAGTCTGAGATCTAGATCCATGATTTGTCCCAACAACAATAGACACAGGAAAGCTCATAGTTACTATGAAGAAACACCTCCAGAGTGTCATTTAGAAGCTGCATAGTCCTACTTCAGCACTGTCTGAAAGGATTTCTTTATTTCTAATAAATAGGACATTGAATAAAGGAAAGAAAACTTCCAAAAATAAAAACACTGGGCTCAGCAGCAAAACAAGACATAAGGCATCCTGCCCATAAAGAGAGGGAACCAAACCAGTCTAAAATAAACAGATAAGCAAGCAAAAGTAAATCAATACATCACCTGTTTCTGTATATCAAGATAATTAAAAATGAATCTTAATGAAGCACGGGATGGGAGAGGGAGTAGGAGGTGGGAAGGGAATGTGTAGGATTGCGGGTACGGGGTAAAGAACAACTGTATTCCAAAAGCTGTACCTGTGAAATTTATATTTATTAAATAAAAGCTTTCTAAAAAATACATCATCCATGGCCAACACTCTGGTGCAGTGGGTTCAACTACTGCCTGCAATGCCTGCATCTCACATTGGAGTGCCAATCCATGTCCTCATTGCTCCATTTCCTATCCAGCTTACTGATAATGTGGCTGGGAAGGCATCAGAGTAGCCTAAGTCCTTGGATCCCTGCCACCTATGTGGGATGGAATTTCTGACTCCTGTTTTCAGGGTGGTCCAGCCCTAGACATTGTGGTCATTTGGGAAATGAATCATCAGATGGCAAGTCTCTCTCCATCTCTCTCTGTTTCTCTTTCTCCCTGTCACTTTGCTTTTCAAATAAATTAGTAATCTTTAAAAATACATACACCTTTTCAAAAATAAAAAAAGAAAGGGAAAAAGAATTACAAGGCTGTAGAAAGAGGTAGAGATAGTATTTGAAGTTAAACAGTGTTCAACTGACTATCATGTCTCAACTGGTTCTGAGGTCATGAACTTACTGCATAATTTTATAGTAATTGTCATAATAGTGATATAATTAAAAACAAAATAATTACATTATTTTTATTATTCATCAATGGCAACAAAATTCATAGAAATCAAGCATCCTGCTTTGTACATATTAAAGATGAAATGAAAAGGCATTAATGATGTGCTGTTAGCCACCCATTAAGTAAATGGAAGCTAGGACTTTGACTGATTTTTTTTTTAATTCCAAATCCTTATTCTTTCTTTTGTACTTAGAAAATATAAGAAAGCTTCAAATCTTGACATTAATTTTAGAAATTTTTACCAGAATTAAGGAAATACATTAATTTACTGGTAATGAACTAATTACATACTTTATAGAAAAAATAGGCACCCTGACATTCACAATGAGCTATGTTCCAGGAATATGAGTCACAGTACTCAGAGGAAGCATCTAATTAGTCATACTTGTTTCGCAGATCTCTGTTCTAGAATCATGGCCGTGAAGCCATAGGATATCAATCACTAAAGAGATACATCCTGAAAGTTAGTGACAATTTGTCTGTAATATAATTTAGTGCTTCAATACAACTTATTGAAGTGTCACTAAAGGGTTAAGGATGGAGGAGTGTAAAACAATATTTCCTACCATTTCAACTTCATTTTTGGCACTGCCTTCTGAACCTTGCACATTTTATTTCTTTCCTATATTGAGTGACTTTTCAAGTGTTCCTGCTGTGAGCCAGTAGAATTACTAAGTGGTTTCTGATTTCATAGCTATTTTTTATTATATTTGGAAGCTGATCTTAAGTAGAGCTAAAACTCCAGGGCCACTATGTTAGAGAAGTAAAGATTGACATCTAAATTATGATCTAAAGAAAGTAACAGGCCATAACTTTCATTGAATGCAGAAAGGAATAAAAAACTGGATTTGTCTCTAAAAATGTTGACTACATGTATTTTACATCTTTCAGAAATCTTCAAGCATATTAAATTCCAAATATCTGCAATAAAAACTGTAACAGACATTTGGCTTATATCTATTGCTGCTAGTTAATTCTTTGTTAGAGTTAAATCTTACATTAATCATTTTTCTATTGTCCTGATGAAAATATGCTTGTGTATGATATAAAGATATAAAATAAATATTATAGGAATTAGCAGTAATCAATGATAAGATACAGTGCAAAAAATATAATTTGTTAAAAAAGGAAGGGAAATAAGGTATGTGGCTTTTCTTGATTGAATCCCAAACTTCTGCCATACAATGAGGAATTTTACATCACAATCAAATATGAGTAGTGTTCTATTTCTGATTTTTTATGTGAATGAAACCTAGAGATTAATAAAAAAATCTAAAGTTGTTTGGATAGATAGTTCCATTCTCTGTGAGTGGAATGAGTTTCTTCTCACCCTCTCTTCTTATAGGTGATTTTTATTTATCCTTCTAAATGGAACTTAAATATTATTTCTAAGGAAATCCCTTTCAACCCCCGCCAACCCACCACCCTATTTAAGATACTTGTCCAACCTCTAGTTTTTTAAGATTTATTAATTTATTTGAAAGTCAGAGTTACACAGAGAGAGAAGGCGAGGCAGAAAGTAAAAGAGGTTTTCCATCCGCTGGTTCACTCCCCAGCTGGCCTCAATGGCCAGAGCTGTGCAGATCTGAAGCCAGAAGCCAGGAGCTTCTTCCAGGTCTGCCACATGGGTGCAGGGGCCCAATGACTTGGCCATCTTCTACTGCTTTCCCAGGCCATAGCAGAGAGCTGGATTGGAAGTGGAGCAGCCAGGTCTCGAACCAGCGCCCATATGGGATGCCGATGCTTCAGGCCAGGGCTTTAACCCGCTGCACCACAGCGCCAGCCCCCAACCTCTAGGTTTATATTCCTCTTTGCATATTCACCTTCACATTGATAAAACAGGATAATAACAAGTATATTTATTTCTCAATTTAACCCGTTAGACACTAACCCACTAGACACTAACCCTACTGAAGGCATAAATCATGTTTTATCAGAACTGATGAGCTACGTACTTAATAAATGGGACATATTAGGTAATTAGAGAACGGTTGATGCATAAAGTCACATGACAGAGGTCTGTATAACCTGAGATCAGATATTTGAGGGGCAAAAAGATCACCATGATACTATGGAGATAATTCCAAAACCCACGTGATAAAATGATGGTGAGTAGGAGGGCATGTATAGGTGATTTCTTTGGCTGAGGTTAAAAGTGCTACATACATTTGCAAACAGCTATTCATTCTAAAGCAATATCCCTATATAGTTTAAAAAACAAATATAAAAAGAATTTATCCTAAAAACCAGTTTATCACACCAGTTAATTTTTGAGATATTATTGATTTCTGCAAGTTATTACAGTAGCCTAGCATGCTTATCCCTCTTCTCATGGAATAGTTTAGGTTTTTGCCATTGTAGCTTGCATAAAATGCATTTGTTCTAACTTTTCACTCTGAAAAAGTTCTTATTGCTTCATTGTAAATCTTAAGTATCCAGTACTCTGAGTATTGCTAAGATTAACCTTCTGATAGGATAGTGACCTTGGTTAGTATTGAGACATAACACAAAAATGAGAATGGTTCTGGAGACAAACCAAGGTATTCTTTTCTAAGAACCTTTCTGGTTTGTGAAGCACAGTATCACTTCCTTCAGTTTATCTAAGAGTTGTCTGTCTTCTAATCAGCCTTGTTTGTAGTGCCTCTCACTGGTAATATATATTCTAAATATTATCACAGTAACACATAATGAAGATTATAGCTCCATCCTCTAAATATGTAATTTCACAACGTAGCTTGTTTTGTGTTCAGAAATATTTAGAGTGTGAAGTCAAACAAAAGAAGTATGCAGATATCAAATGACTACGTATGAAAATGTCTGGCACTCTGTTTGCAGTTAAAACTCTTCTAAATATATCTAGCACAAGTCTGCATCCAATTAGAAAAAGAAATGTAGGCTGGAGCCGCGGCTCACTTGGCTAATCCTCCGCCTGTGGCGCCGGTACCCCGAGTTCTAGTCCCAGTTGGGGCGCTGGATTCTGTCCCAGTTGCTCCTCTTCCAGTCTAGCTCTATGCTGTGGCCTGGGAAGGCAGTGGAGGATGGCCCAAGTGCTTGGGCCCTGCACCCGCATGGGAGACCAGGAGGAAGCACCTGGCTTCTGGCTTCAGATCAGCACAGCACACGAGACTGCAGCGCACCAGTTGTAGTGGCCATTTGGGGGGGTGAACCAATGGAAAAGGAAGACCTTTCTCTCTGTCTCTCTTTCTCTCACTAACTCTGCCTGTCCAAAAAAAAAAAATGTTATTGGTAGCATTTTATTTTCTATAAATATGTTTTCATTTAGTTTTTTACTACCCAAGAGTTATACAATTATAATTAGTTTCTATATATAGTCACAGATCATAAAATATGGCCTTTAATTAAACATAATAGAGTTTTGACAAGAGTTAAAACTGTTGCATTTTTGTAGTACGTTTCTCTCTTCCTTTTTATTTTTTTTTTTATTTTTATTTTTTTGACAGGCAAAGTGGACAGTGAGAGAGAGAGACAGAGAGAAAGGTCTTCCTTTGCCATTGGTTCACCCTCCAATGGCCGCTGCGGCTGGTGCGCTGCGGCCTGCGCACTGCGCTGATCCGATGGCAGGAGCCAGGTGCTTATCCTGGTCTCCCATGCAGGTGAAGGGCCCATGTACTTGGGCCATCCTCCACTGCACTCCCGGGCCATAGCAGAGAAATGGCCTGGAAGAGGGGCAACAGGGACAGAATCCGGTGCCCCGACCAGGACTAGAACCTGGTGTGCCGGCGCCACAGGTGGAGGATTAGCCTATTGAGCCACGGCACTGGCCTCTCTCTTCCTTTTTGAAATCTCTTTCTGTTAAAACATGAAGATCCAATCATACCATGACTTTTTTAGAACAATATAGAGCTTCATTTTTAATGAAGTGTTAATATCTTGTGTTATTAAAATGTCCTTTTGTTCTTGAAACCACAGTGAAATGAATTGAAAGCATAGATGTGAAAATGGGTTTATAAACTAAAATCTCTATTACCATCTATCAGTTGAACAGTTTATTATTTTATAATGAAAAGACTATCACTGATAGGTCAAACATTGTTTCATTCTCATGTCCTTTTCTCTCTTTTTTATAATGGTAAATACAGTGTTGTTATCTTTGGACAGGATGACAGCTTCAGGCAAGAGATAGAACCCCAGGGACTAGTGCTTTAATTTTAAAAGGCAAGAGGAAAATGCACAGGAGAAAATCATAGTAGGCAAATCCAGAGATAAAAGCTGCATTTCAGAATCAAAAATTGGACAGGGGGGCCCTGCTAAATCTCAAGTAGACTCCAGAGATTGTACTTTTAATAGCAAAGAAAGAAAAAGTTGAACCAAATGGCAGAAGCCTCTTTAGTGAATGGTTGGGGACAGTCAGCATAGGATGATACCCAGGATATTACTTTCCAGAACAGATGTACACAGGAGCAACACAGAATGATTTGACATAGTGTTGATGTACGAAACTACATTCTCTTACTTGCTTTAGGGGAAAGTGTATTTAAAAGGAAATACAGCGTATGTCTTCTATTCCTCTAACAAAATACAAGCATTGCAGAGAATGTACTAAAAGCTAACCACAGGAGGAAGGGAAAGAGATACAGGGACAAAAAGTAATGTTCTAATCCAAGGCTGAACATTCATTCCAGTTATGAGAGTGGATATTTTGGGATGAACAAAATATTCAGGTGCATGAGATATTAGCACTGGACTATGAACTTTCTTGAAAGAAATAAAACCTCTGTTGTCACAGTTCCTAGCAAAAGCTGGGCAGTAGTCGCACATATTTCTTAAACAAAATAATTGAAATATGAGAAATAAAAATTGAGGGTAATTTGGGAAGATCAAGGTAACATTATCAAAAGTTCTAATTATTTCAGTGTGATCTTAAAGAAGTAGACAATAACTAAGTGTACAAACAAGGATCTCATTCCAACAGAGAGAAAGTAGTATGTGTACATACATGAAAATTGTCCTGCATCTAAGCGTGCATGGAATACCACTAATGGAAAATGATAAATGATGGTGGGTAGGTGGAGGATGGTTGTAGCGGTGGTGGTGGTGGAGAAGATAATGAAGTTAACAAAATTCTCAACATTTAATTCCTATTTCATTCAGTGACTGTATTAAACTGTTCACAAAGTTTTGCTACTATTCATCAATCTTCATAAAAATCCAATAAAGTAAATGTGATTCTCAGGATGAATTGTCAGTATTTTTAAAAGCCTGGAGGAAAATTTCAGTAAAGTTACATGGGTTAAATAAAAGTCTTTTTATATTTTAAGGAAACCTTGGTTATCTATCTCATGGTAATTAAATGCTCTGAATGATATAGATATAAATTTAATTAATTTATCCTATATTATTTATATATATATATGCTTTTTAAAAATAAGAATGGAGAAAAATAGACTGATTTAAAATGCCAAACAAAAATAAACCAGGGGGTTATAAAGATAAAACTGCAATTTCTAAAAAAGTAATAAAAATATCTGTAGTCGTAAAACATTTATTTAAAAAATCAGTAGATTTTGTTCATTCTCTTGTATTTTATTCAGAAGGGCAATACTTTGCGTGCCTTGTTTAAGAAGACTCATACATGAATGTGATGTTGGCTGTAAGTTTGCTGACTGGCATCTAAGTCTTTTATCTTATAAAGTGCACCATCAGTATATTTGATGTTTTGTCTACAAGTTCTTAAATCAATTGTTTCCGTGTAGGTCATTGTTTATAAACTAGTCAGAGAAGTTAATTTTTAGTTAATATCTGAACAAGGAGGCTTTCTTCACTTGCCTTATCTTTTGATAGAAATGAGCAAAATTAGAGAGAGCTCTGAAACTATGCAGTATCTTTACCTCGAAATCCAGCTCCATCTTTCCCTCCACTGCATATTGATTCCTCCTTACTGCAGCCTAGGTCTGATCACTTGGAAGGTGTACTATGCAGTGCTACTACCTTTCATTTATTGCAACATGGAATACAACAATAACTAATGTCACCTGTATTTTACTTTCATCAATGAAGTTTAACTTTAGAGCAGTGTCAGAAAAAAAATGAGTAGGTAGTACAGAGAGTTCACATATACTCCAACTCATAGTACATTTTTCTCTATTACTAACATCTTTCACTGATGAGTAATAGTAATACATTATTATTAACAGGAGTCTATGGTTTACATTACTGTTAACTCAGCATTTTTCATTCGATGGGTTTTGACAAATTAAGAATGCCATATATCCAACAGTATCATAAAGGTGGCTTCTTCCTCCCCTTAAACACCCCATGTGCTCCATCTGTTCTTCCTCACTCACCTTCCAACAAAATCTGGAAAACACTGATCTTTTTGCTGTCATTACTATCACTTTCCCAAAAGGTTGAAGAGTTGGAATCATACATTATATTGTGTTTTTTATTTATTTATTTGAAAGTCAGAGTAACAGAGTAGAGGGGTAGGGGAGAAACAGAGATCCTCCATCCACTGGTTCACTCCCCAAATGGCCGCGATGGCTGGGTCTGGGACAGGTTGAAGCCAGGAGCCAGAAGCTTATTCTGGGTCTCCCACATGAGTGCAGGAGCCCAAGGATCTGGGTCATACTCTGCTGATTTTCTGAGCACGTTAGCAGGGAGATGGATCGGAAGTGGAGCAGCCAGGACTTAGGAGGCCTGAACTGCAGATGGTGGCTTAACCTTCTGTGCCACAGCACTAGCCCCAATATAGAGTGTTTTTAATACTGATTTCTTCCACTTAGTAATAGACGCTTGAGAATCCTCCAAATTTTTTTCATGGCTTAATAGCACCTTTGTTTTATTGCTAAACAATGTTCCAAAATACTTGTACTATAGTTTGTTTATGTACTCATCGAATGAGTTATATACCTGGTTGTTTCTAATTTCTGGCAATTATGAATAAAAGAGCAATCAGTATTCATATGCAGGTTTTTTGTATGAACAGAGGAAAATGATCAATGGATCTTATGGTAAGACTGTGTTCAGCTTTCTAAGAAACTGCCACACTCTTCCAAAGTGGCTGTAACACTTTTCATTCCCAACAGCAATGAATGAGTATTTCTGCTGTTCAGCACCTTTGTTAGCACTGAGTGTTGTCAGGTTCCTTTTTTATGAGAGTGATACAAATAGGTGTGTAACAGTATCTCATTGTTGTTTAACTTGCAATCCCTAATGACACATAATGATGAACATCTTTTCACATGCTTATGTGTATTCCTTACAGCTTCTTTGATCAGCTGTCTATTCCTACCTTTTGCCCAAATTTAATTGGGCTGTTTACTTTCTACTGCATTTTAAGTGTACTCATATTTAGAATAAAAACCTTTATTTGGCATAGGCTGAAATATTTGCCTACTCCTCAGTATTGAAAAATTTGTTCCATTTTTTCAAAAGAAAATGTACATATTTGATCTTAAAAATAAAATTTTTGGATTTGATCCTATGGATTTTAAGGGATTGCTTTTAAAGATTTATTTGTTTATTTGAAAGAGTGACAGAGAGATAGAGCAATAGACAGAAAGGGAGAGAAAGAGATAGAGGGATGTAGAGGAGACACCTTACAACTGCTGGTTCACTTCCCAGATGGCTGCAATGGCCAGGGCTGAGCCAACCTGAAGCCAGGAGCCAGAAACTCCATCCAGATCTCCCACATGGGTGGCAGAAGCCTAGGTTTTGGACCATCATTCACTGCTTTCCCAGGCACAGTATCAGGGAGCTGGAGCAGCTGGGACTCCAGCTCGCACTATGGTATGGGATCCTGGCATTGGTACTTGAGGCTTAACCCAGTGTGCCACAACACTGGCATCACATATGGGCACTGATTTGAGTCCTGGTTTCTCTATTTTCAATCCAGCTCCCTGTTAATGTGTCTGTGAAAGCAGCAGAAGATGGCCCAAATACTTGGAACCCTGCAACCCAGTTGGGAGACCAAAAGGGAGTTTCTTGCTCTTGGTTTTGGTCTGGTCTACCCTCAGCCTTTATGACTATTTGGGGAGTAAAGCAGAGGATGGAAGGTCTCTTACTCTCTGTAATTTTCACTTTCAAATAAAATAAATCCTTTTAAAAAAACCTGCTGGGGTTGTTATAAGAATCATTTAACATGTATATTAATTTTGGGGAAAATATCCCTCTCCATTTACTTAGATATTTTAAAATTTCATTCATTAACATTTTATAGTTTTAAGTAAATACATTCTTTATATGTTTTGTTAGATTAACATCTAGGTATTTCATTGAATTTTTGAATGATTAAAATTGCACTGTATTTTTATTCCTAATATATACATTTTATATATGTATTTAGTATCTATATGTTTATCATGTGTATTGTAACCTTACTTACCTCACTTGTTTCTAGAAGTTCTTTTTTACATTCCTGTTTGATTTTCTAATTACACATTCATGTAATCTGCTGATGGTAATTTTATTTTTTCCTTTCCAGTTACTATAACTTCTGTTTCCACCTGTGTATTTATGTGGCTGTAACTTTCAACATCATGTTAGATAACAGATTGTAGAGAAGATATCCTTGCTTTATTCCTCAACACCATTCTATAGAATATTAATTGTAAGATTTTTGTAGATACTTATTATAAATTTGAGGAAATTACTCTCTATTTCTATTTGCCACTGTCTTTTTTGAAAGATTTCATTTATTTATTTATTTATTTATTTGAAAGAGTTACAAAGAGGGAGAGAGAGAGAGATCTTTTATCTGCTGATTCACAAAATGACCTCAAAGCACAGGGCTGGGCCAGGCAGAAACCAGGAGCTTCATCCAGGTCTCCCACATGGTCGGCAATTATCCATCCACTTGAGTCATCCTCCACTGCTTTCCCAAGCACACTAGCAAGGAGCTGAATCAGAAGTGGAGCAGCTCAGAATTGAATAGGCACTCATACCTGATGCTGTCATTGCAGGAGGTGGCTTAATTTGCTGTGACACAACACCAGCCTTTGTCTGATTTTTAGTGTAACCAAATGTTGAATTTTGTAAATTGTTTTAACAATATTAGCTAATATAATTGTGTGATTTTTCTTTTTTAGCCTTCTAGTGTAGTGCATTACTAAGATTTATTTTTGAATATTGAAGTAAACTTGATTATTGTGAATAAATCACACTTGTTCCTTGTGAATAATTTTTCACCTATTTTTGAATTTTGATTTTTAGTAGTTAGTTGGTTTTTTATCATTTATTTATTTGAAATGCAGTTACAGAAAGAGAGAGGAAAAACAGAGAGATCTTTCATCAACTGGTTCACATCCTAAATGGCCACAACAGCCAGGGCTGGATGTGGCGAAAGTCAGGAGCCAGGAGTTTCATCCAGGTCTTCCATCTGAGTGCAGGAATTCAAGTACTTAGGTCATCTTCTGCTGCTTTTCCAGGCACATTAACAGAGAATTGAATAGGAAGTGGGGCAGTGAGGACTTGAAATGGTGCCTCTAAAGGATGCCAGCATTGAAGGCAGGGGCTAAACCCACTACACTACAATGTTGGCACCTAGTAGTTTGTTAACAGTTTTTCCTTGTATGCTACTGCAGGCATCACTCTAAAATTTTCTTGTTATGTGTCATTTTTCTTCATGTTATGAAAGTAACGTTAGTGTCACGAAATATATTAGAAATATTTATTTCTGGTTTTTGTGTAGAATTGGTGTCAGTTTCTCCTTTAACATAAGTTGGAATTCTCTAGTGAAACCATTTGCACATGGAGATCTCTATTTGAGTAGATTTTTATTTTAAATTCAATTTCATTATACATACAAGGCTATTCAAATGATCTATTTCAAATTGGATGAGTTATGATAATTTGTGTATTCTTAGGAATTGGTCCATTTCACATATTGTCAAGTTTATGTGTGTACAGTTCTTAGAGTATATTTATTATCCTTTTTGTAGTTCCCTGCTATTTCAAAGACTGGTACTTTATATCTTCCCTTTTCATCTTTGTCAGGTTTGTTGGGGATTTGTTAATACTGTTGATTTTTTCAAAGATTTATATTTTTAAAAAATATTTATTTGAAAGAAAGAGAGAGTGAAAGATAAAGCAAAAGATCTTATATCATTGATTTATTCCTCTAACTCTCGAAACAGCTGGAAGCCAGCAGCTAGGAACTCCATCTGGGTCTCCCCCGTGAGTGTCAGGGTCTCAGGTACTTGAGTTATCATCTGGGGCTTCCCAGGCACATTACCAGGGAGTTGGATCAGAAGTGGAGGAGCCTGGGACATGAGCCCACACTCTGATGTGGAATGAAGGCATCCCAAGCTATATCTTAACCTGCTCCCAAAGATTTCCCTTGTTTCATTGATTTTCTTTTGTTTTTTCTGCTTTCAGTATCATCAGATTTAGCTCTTATTTTATTTTCTTTGGTTTCCTTTGGGTTTATTTTCTCTTCTTTTTCTTCTGTTGTAAGAGATGAGCTAGATTATTAGAGTGACATTCTTCCTTCATCCTAATGTTAAATGGTGTTATAAATTTTTCCCTTAACAGTGCTTTAACTGTGTCTAACATAGTTTAATGTATTTTCTTTCTTTCTTTCTTTTCTTTTTTTTACAGGCAGAGTTAGAAAGAAAGAGAGAGAGAAAGATCTTCCTTTTCTGTTGGTTCACCCCCCAAATGGCCACTACGGCTAGCGTGCTGCGCCAATCCAAAGCCAGGAGCCAGGTGCTTCCTCCTGGTCTCCCATGTGGGTGCAGGGCCCAAGCACTTGGGCCATCCTCCACTGCCTTCCCAGGACACAGCAAAGAGCTGGACTGGAAGAGGAGCAACCGGGACAGAACCAGCGCCCCAACCAGGACTAGAACCCAGGGTGCTGGCGCCACAGGCGGAGGTTTACCCAAGTAATTTATTTGACAGGTAGAGTTAGAGACAGTGAGAGAGAGAGAGAAAGGTCTTCCTTTTCCGTTGGTTCACCCCTAAATGTCCATTGCAGCAGGCGCTGTGCCAATCCAAAGCCAGGAGCCAGGTGCTTCTTTCTGGTCTCCCATGTGGGTGCAGGGCTCAAACACTTGGGCCATCTTCCACTGCCTTCCCCGGGCCACAACAGAGAGCTGGACTGGAGAGGAGCAACTGGACTAGAATCTGGTGCCCATATGGGATGCTGGTGCCGCAGGCAGAGGATTAACCTAGTGAGCCGTGGCACCGGCTCCTTAATATATTTTCATAATCATTCAATTCACTGTCATTTTTATTATCTTTTGAGACTTTTCATAGATCTAAAATTATTTTAAAATGGTATATAGTTTCTAAGGGTTTGGATGTGTTTCTGATTAACTTCTAGCTTGATGCCATTGTGACAAAGAGCATACTTTGCTTTTTTAATTTTTAATTAAACTTATGTCAATTATTGTTTCTGTAAGGAAGCCTAAATTTAATTACTTTTGAAAAATTTGAATTAATTATTTATTATATTTATCTGAAAGGCAGAGAGACGCAGAAAGGGAAAGAGAAGTAGAGCTATTTCTCATCCTCTGGTTCCCTTTTCAAGTACTCACAACAGCAGAAGTTGGGTCAGGCTGAAGCCAGGAGCCATGATCTCAATCTGAGTGTCCAATGGAAATAGCAAGAATACAGCTAACTTTCTTAACCACAATCTGCTGTTTTCCTAGGGTGCACAGTAGCAGGAAGTTCAAATGAAAAGCAGACCCAAGTCTCAAAACCAGCATCTCTAATATGGATGTGGGCATCCCAAAAGCAGCTTAAGTGTTGCCACAAATGCCTGCTCTAAAGAACATACTCTGTATGATACAAGTTCTTTTAATTTGTTGTTTGGGCCATGATATACTTTATCTCAACATAAAGAAAATACTTTGAAACACACAGGAGATCCAAGATTGCTGAATAAAGTGTAGCCACACTAACTTAAGCTGCTATGGGGTATATGATAAGATCAAAGGAAGGACTATGTTTCCATTGATCTGACAATAATTTTCAGCAAAGAAGTGGAAAAAATTAATGAAGACTCCGTAGGACAAGAAAAGAGAAGACAGAGACATTGCTGCAGCCAGCCACGTGACACAACTAGTTACTGACTGTGAGCTGCCATGTTAACATACCAAGTATGTAGTTTTAACTGAGAGGGAATTCCACAGTCACTCACTTTTACTTCAGCCTGGAGAGCTGACTGGTATCTGAGCAACTGCCTGACTTGGGGCAGGGAAGCTGACTTCCTTCTTTCCCTTCCCCTAATGCTGCAGAGCAACAGACTCCGCAACAAAAAATCACAGTGTGCCTCTGTTCTCCCATCAGCATCATAGTCAGAGTCAGGAAAATGTGTTGGCTGAAGGACAGATCCCTTGTATCCTGCAACTGTGGGATTTTTTTGGTCATTTGTCCAGAGCAATGCTCACATACTATATGTGAACAAGGGAGTCACCTTAGTTTCTGGGGGCTAACACCAGAAGAACCCATAAAAGTCCCCACTCCCACCCTGGGAGATCTGGATAATGAACCCACTATACCCTGTAACAACAGAACTATAATAATTCATTATAAGTTTTTCAGTGCCACTGGAATCCACCTAGTTGGCATAGGGAAGAACCTACCTGTATTCCACCGCTCTGAATTTATACCCTTCAGAGTAAGATATCGTGTGTATCTTGCAGTCACCCTTTAGCACTGGAGCAGACTACAGTTCACATCCCCTGGTTCTAGGAGTAGTGCTGTTGACATTATAAGCCACAGCACCAGTCTGATGCTCCTAGTGACACCAGAAGAAAGGTTCATTTGTATCACACAGTCCTAGAGCCATAGCATTTGGTGCCACAATCCAGCATTGGTGCCACAAGACAGGCTTGCCAGTAGGACAATTGAGGCAGCCTGTCTCACCCAGTACCAATAACAAGGCCCTGGCTATCACATTCAGCAGGAAGATTGATGCTGAATTCTTTGTGGGCCAAAGGTACACACCCAAGGAAGCCCTTATTCATCTCAAAGTGACACTTCTATCCTTACAAACGGCAGCAGAGTAGAACACTGTGTCACTTATAGACACAGCTGACATTGATTAAGAAGAAAGAAATTACTCAGAGACTGCATTCCTGGGCTTACCTAGAACCAAAGTCAAAGGAATAACTCAAGTGATACTGTGCATTCCAACTACACCGTAAACATTTTTACAATAAAACCTACCCCATAAAAAAGAGGAACGAGATACACCAGATGGGCAGACATCAACATAGAGAAACCGGAGACATGAAGAAGCAAGCTAGCATTATACCCCAAAAAGAACACAACACTCCTCCAGAATGAGATCCTGAGCTGTAATCTATGAAATGACAGATATAGAATTCAAAATAATGATTGTAAAGAGTTCAACAAATAGTATGGAAAAAATGGAATCACCATGTTCCTAAAGTTGTAATTATGAAATGTAGGAAGTTTATATTCCTTAAATAAAACGTTTCTGGGAAAAATAAAAAGAAGAAAGAAAGAAAGAAAGAAAGAAAGAAAGGAAGAAAGGAAGAAAGGAAGAAAGGAAGAAAGAAAGAAAAGTGAAAAAGAAGTAAAGTATTTTCCAGATAGCCAAAAACTGAGAGCATTCACCACCACCAGACCAGCATCACAAGAAATCCTAAGAGCATCTGCATTAGCAGTAAGCATCATGAAAACACATGACACTACCAAATTCACTAACAGTGCAGGTAGAATCATTATCCAATCAAAAAAATGACATCTTAGTCCTTATGTATCAATATTAACCATGAATAAAAATGGATTAAATTTATCAACTCAAAGACTTAGGTTGGCTGAATGGATTAAAAAAAAAAAAAAAACTCTTATCATATGCTACCTACAATGCCTATAAGAAACTCACTTCACAAAGATACACACAGGCTGAAAGTAAAGGGTTGGAAAAAGATGTACCAGGGAAGTGGAAACCAAAAATGAGTAGGTATAGCTATCCTGATATCAGATAAAATAGACTTAAATCAAATCCTATTAGAAAGAGACAAAGAAGGATATTGTGGTAAAAGGCTCAATTCATCAAGAGGACATAACAATCTTAAATATATATGCCCCTAACCCAAGACCACGCAATATATACAGAAAATGCTCTTCAACCTAAAGGGAAAGATAAACTCCAATACAATCATAGTGGGTGATTTCAACATATCAGAATCATCAATGAATGGATCATTTAGATAAAAATTCATTAAGCCAGCACCGCGGCTCAATAGGCTAATCTTCCGCCTTGCGGCGCCAGCACACCCGATTCTAGTCCCGGTCGGGGCGCCGGATTCTGTCTCGGTAGCCCCTCTTCCAGGCCAGCTCTCTGCTGTGGCCCGGGTGTGCAGTGGAGGATGGCCCAAGTGCTTGGGCCGTGCACCCCATGGGAGACCAGGAGAAGCACCTGGCTCCTGCCTTCGGATCAGCGCAGTGAGCCAGCCGCGGCAGCCATTGGAGGGTGAACCAATGGCAAAGGAAGACCTTTTCTCTCTGTCTCTCTCTCTCACTGTCCACTCTGCCTGTCAAAAAAAAAAAATTTAAAAATTCATTAAAGATACATCATAGTGGAAATATACTATCAAGCAAATGGACCTAATAGACATTTACAGGACATTTCACACAACAGCTACAGAATATGCATTCTTCTCAACAGCACATGGAACATTTTCTAGGCTAGACCACATGTTAGGCAAAAATCAAGTCTCAGCAAATTTAAAGGTTGAAATCATATCATATATGTTCTCAGGCCATAAAGGAATAAAACTAGAAATCAACAACAAACAACATGGTATTAATTGAAGAAGATATAGATAATTAAATGAAGAAGATACAATCTAAACAGACAAATAACAAGAATGCAGTTGAAGCAGTAATCAAAAGTCTTCCATAAAGGAAAAGTCTGGGACCTTTAACTTTACTACTGAATTCTACAAATTCCTTTAAAGAGGAAGAAACTCCAGTATTCTTCAAATTATTCCAAACTATTGAACAGGATGGAATTCTGCAAAACTCTTGTTATGAGGCCAGCATTACTTTGATACCAAAACCAAAGAAATAACATGAAAAGAAAAATACAGACCTATATCATTAATGAACATAGATGCAAATATTCTGAACAAAAACTAGCTAATCAAATCCAAAAACACATCAAAAAGATCATACATCACAACCAAGTGGTATTTATCTCATAAATGCAAGGATGGTTCAATATTTGTAAGCTTCCTAAGACACATCAATAGAATGAAAAACAAGAACCATACAGTCATTTCAATAGATACAGAGAAGGCATTTACTAGAATTCAACATACTCTCATGATAAAGCTTTTCACAAATTAGATATAGAAGGAACATTCCTCAAAATTATAAAGGGAATATATCACAAACCAACAGCAAATATGATACTGAATGGGGGAAAATTGAAAGAATTCCACTTAGATCTGTAATAAGACAAGTATGACCATTTCCCCCACTCTTACACAGTATAATACTAGAAGTCTTAGCAAGAGCAGTTAGGGAGGAGAAAGAAATATTGGGCATTAAATAGAAAAAGAAGAAGTCATACAATCCAGATTTCCAGATGACATGATATTGTATATGGAAGAACCTAAACAGTCCAGCAAAAATCTGTTAGAACTGATAAAACAATTCAGTAAAGTTGCAAGATACAACATAAACATACAAAAAATAGAAGTTTATTTTTGTATTATAATAGTGAACTCACAGAAAGAGAAATCAGGAAAGAAATCCCATTCAAATAGCCACAAAAATCAAATACTAAGGGATAAATTTAACAAAGAAATAAAATATCAGTGCAATGAAAATTATCAAACATTCATGAAAGAAATAATCAAGGACACAATAAACAAAATTCAAACTAAAAAAAAGGACTATATTTGCAAAATGGCAGAGCAAAGTTGTTATTAATAATCATCTTGAATATAAATGGTCTCAACTCTCCAGTTAAAAACACATACCAGATGAATGGATTAAAAAACAAAACCCATCTTTTGCTGCCTACAAGAAACACATCTCACCAACAAAGATACATACAGACTGAAAGTGAAAGGATGGAAAAAAGATATTCCATGCCAACAGAAACCAAAAAAGAGCTGGTGTAGCCAACCTAATAACAGACAAAATAGACTTTAATAGAAAAACTGTTAAAAGAGAAAAAGAAGGACACTATCTTATGATTGATGTATGAATTAAACAGGAAGGTGCGACTATTACAAATGTATATGCACTAATTGAAGAGCAACTGACTATTTAAAAGAAAATGGATCTAAAGGGAGACATAGACCCCACCACAACATTAATGGATGGCTTCAATACCCTACTTTCAGCAATGGACAGATTAACCAGACAGAAAATCAGCAAGGCGGCTGTTGCCATGGCTCACTAGGCTAATCCTCCACCTGCAGCGCCAGCACACCAGGTTCTAGTCCTGGTTGGGGCGCTGGATTCTCTCCCAGTTGCTCCTCTTTCAGTCCAGCTCTCTGCTGTGGTCTGGAAAGGCAGTGGAGCATGGCCCAGGTTCTTGGACCCTGCACCCACATGGGAGACAAGGAGGAAGCACCTGGCTCCTGGCTTTGGATCATCACAGCACACTAGCCGTAGCGGACATTGGGGAGGTGAACCAATAGAAGGAAGATCTTTCTCTCTCTCTCTCTCTCTCTCTCTCTCTCACTGTCTAAATCTGCCTGTCAAAAAAAAAGAAAAAAAAGAAAAAAAAAAGAAAATCAGCAAGGAAACATTTAATTGACACTGTAGACAAAATGGACCTAACAGATATCTATGGAATTTTTATCCTATGATGGCAGAATACAAATTCTTCTTGGCAGTGCATGAAACTTTCTCTAGGATTGACCATATACTAGGCCATAAAGCAAGTCTCAGCAAATTAAAAAAAAATCTAAATCATACAATGAGTCTTTTTGAACCACAATGGAATCAAAATATCAATCAACAACTCAGGAATATCTAGAACATATGCAAACTCTTGGAGACTGAACAACATTCTCCTGAATGAACAGTGTGTTATAGAAGAAGTCAAAAGAGAACTGAAAAAAATTTCTGGAAACAAATGAAGACAAGACAACATATCAAACCTATGGGATACAGCAAAAGCAATGTTAAGAGGCAAGTTTATAGCTATCAGTGCATCTCAAGGATCTGGAAAATCAACAGCAAACCAAACCCAAAACTACTAGGAGAAAAGGAGTAATTAAAATTAGAGAAGAAATCAACAAAGTTGAATCCAAACAGACAATACACAAGATCAGCAAAATGAAGAGCTGGTTTTTTGAAAAAATGAAATTGGCATACCATTGGCCCAAATAACCAAAAAGAGAGGAGAGAGAAGACCCAAATCAATAAAATTAGAGATGAATACGAAAATGTAACAACAGATACCACAGAAATAAAAATGATCATCAGAAATTACTACAAAGAGCTGTATGCCAACATTCAGGGAAATCTAGAAGAAATGGATAGATTACTGGACACATACAACCTACCTAAATTGAGCCATGAAAACATGGAAAACCTAAACAGACCCATAACCAAGATGGGAATTGCATCATTAATAAATGCTCTCCCAACAAAGAAAAGTCCAGGACTGGATGGCTTCATTGCTCAATTCTACCAGATATTTAAAGAAAAACTAACTGCAGTGCTTCTAAAGTTATTCAAAACAATTGAATTCATGCTTTGAAACGAACATCACCTTAATTCCTAAACCTGAAAAAATGCAACAAAGAAAGAATTGCAAACCAATTTCCCTGATGAACATAGATCCAAAAATCCTCAACAAAATTCTAGCCAATAGAATCCAACAACACATCAGAAAGATCATCCACCCAGACCAAGTGGGATTTATCCCTTGTATACATAGATGGTTCAACATTTTCAAATAAATAATTGTGATACATCACAAAAGATAAATACTAGAAGTCTTAGCCAGAGCCATTAGGCAAGGAAAATAAATCAAAGGTATACAAATTGGGAAAGAGGAAGTCAAACTATCTCTATTTGCAGATGACATAATTCTATAAATGGGGGAACAAAAGAATCCACTACGAGACAATTGGAACTCATAGAAGAGTTTGGTAAAGTAGAAGAATATAAAGTCAGTACACAAAAATCAACAACATTTGTATACACAGACAATGCCAAGGCTGAGTTGTACTTCTAAGATCAATCCCATTCACAGTAGCTACAAAAAAAATCAAATACCCCAGAATAAATTTAACCAATGATACCAAATATCTCTTTGATGAGAATTATAAAACATTAAAGAAAGAAATAGAAGATAGAAAAACATGGAAAATTACTCCATGTTCATGGATTGAAGAAAAATATCATTATAATGTCCATTCTTCCAAAAGCAATTTACAGATTCAATGTGATACCAATCAAAATACTAAAGACATTCTCATCAGATATAGAAAAAATGATACCAAAATTCATATGGAGGCATAGGAGATCTCAAAAAGTTGGAGGAATCTTATACAACAACAACAAAAAAGCCAGAGGCATCACAATACCAGATTTCAAGACATACTATAAGGAAGTTATAATCAAAACAGCCTGGTTCTTCTACAAAAAACAGATAGATAGACCAATGAAACAGAATAGAAATGCCAAAAATCAATCCAAACATCTACAACCAACTTATATTTGACCAAGGAGCTAAAACCAATCCCTGGAGCTAGGACAGTCTCTTCAACAAATGGTGTTGGGAAGACTGTATTTCCACATGAAGAAGCATGAACCAAGACCCTTACATTGCACCTTACACAAAAATCCACTCAGCATGGATTAAATGTCTAAATCAATGACCTATACCATCAAATTGTTAGAGAACATTGGGGAAACCCTGCATGACATTGGCATAGGCAAAGAGTTCTTGGCAGTCAAATCTAAAATTAACAAATAGGATTACATCAAATTGAGAAGTTTCTGTAAGGCAAAAGAAACACGCAGGAATGTGAAGAGGCAGCTGACAGAATGAGAGAAATTATTTGCAAACTATGCAACTGATAAGGATTAATAACCAGAATATATAAAGAGATTAAGAAACTCCACAACAACAAACCAAACAAGCCAGTTAACAGATGGGCAAAGGACTTAAAGAGACATTTTTCAAAAGAAGCAATCCAAATGGCCTACAGACACATGAAAAAATATTCAGGATCACTAGCTGTGAGGGAAATGCAAATCAGAATGAGGTTTCACCTCAACCCTGTTAGAATGGCTTTCATACAGAAATCAACAAATAACAAATGCTGGCAGGATGTGAAGAAAAAGGTACTCTAATCCACTGTTGGTGGGAATGTAAACTGGTAAAGCCACTATGGAAGACAGTATGGAGATACCTCAAAAATCTGAATATAGACCTACTTTATGACCCAGCCATACCACTCCTGGAATTTATCCAAGGGAAATGAAATCAGTAAATAGAAGATTTATCTGCACATCCATGTTTATTGCAGCTCAACTCATAATAGCTAAGATATGGAATCAACCTAAATGTCCATCAATAAACACTGGATAAAGAAATTATGGGATATGTACACTATGGAATAATACACAGCAGTAAAAAAAATTGATATTGGTCATTTGCAACAAAATGGATGAAACTGTAGAACATCATTCTTAGTGAAATAAGCCAGTCCAAAAATGACAGATAGCATATGTTCTCCCTGATCTGTGAGAACTAATAGAGCACCTAAAACAGTATCTGTAGAAGTGAACTTGACACTTTGAGAAGGGATGACTTGAGCTGCTGTTTTCGTGACTGTTGAGGAACAGTTTCAGGGTTTTTGTTTGTTTGTTTGTTTTTTCTTCGTACTATTATTGAATTGTGACTTAACAGAGTTAGTCATGTATGTGTAAAAATCAATTGAGGATGGATCTCAGTAAAAAAAAGTGAGAATAAGAAAAAGAAGAGGAAGTTTGTAACTGTAAAGCTGTATAGTCCTACATACATTCCTATGGACTTACTTCTAAGGGTAGAGTTTAAAAACTTGTCATGGGACACCAAACCCATTAAGCTTGGTGGTAAAAATGCCATCTTAATTATTAAAGTGATCATAATAAGTGTTAAAGTGAACATATAAATAGGATTAAGTGTTGAAGTGACTGTATAGGTAGGATCAAGTGTCTGGTAATAAAAATAGATAGAATTAAAAAGGAGAGAATGTTCCAACATGGGAAGCAGTCCACACAGCAGACTCATAGAATGACAATTGCTTTAAGTAACATTCTGACTTCAGAATCAGCCCTTAAGTCTTCCTGGTCTGGCTGAAAAGCCCGTGAGAGCATTTCAGGCATGGAAAGCCAAGACATGGGGGTAAAATATGTTCAATATGAAGGGTCTCTGTGAGTGAGACCCCACTGGAAAGAAGTGGACATTAAAGAAGGATGTACTTTCATTTAAAAGGAAGAGAGAACTTCCCCTTTGCTTATGGCATTGTCTAAATACTGACAGAGTTTGTGGACTCATAGGCTTCCATAGCCTAGGCAGCTCAAGTGTATTGTGTGGTCACAGATGTCATACAAAGAGTGTTAATTGTTAGATTAACAATAGGAGTCAAAGTGCAGTAACTTCCCATGTAGGACCTCTGTACTCAATGAGTTGTATTATGAGAGTTAACAGTAAAATTTGTTCTCATTTTTTTTGTTCATGTGTATGTGTGTGTGTGCAAAATGTTGTAATCTTTACTTAGTATAGAGTTAGTCTTCAATGAACAGAGATGTTGAAAATGAATCTTAATGAAGAATGGGACTGGGAAAGGGAAGAGGGGGAGGAGTGGGAGTGTATATGAGAGGGTGGGTTTGGTGGGAAGAATCAGTATATTCCTAAAGTTGTACTTATTAAATTTGTATTCCTTTAAAAAATTAACTAAAAAAAATAAATAAATGTGTTATACTACTATAGATTTAATGATCTGCGATTACTTTATAATTTACTGTATACAGGTGAAGTGGTCATTTTACCATTCAATTGCTGTTTATAGCCCTTGTCTATATTCCCACTAAAATTTGGTCCTTTTGCTTTTTTTAAAACTTTTATTTAATGAATATAAATTTCCAAAGTACAGCTTATGGATTACAATGGCTTCTGCCCCCATAACTTCCCTCCTACCTGCAACCCTACCCTTTCCCGCTCCCTCGCCCCTTCCATTCACAACAAGATTCATTTTCGATTCTCTTTATATACAGAAGATCAGTTTAGCATATATTAAGTAAAGATTTCAACAGTTTGCACCCACATAGAAACACAAAGTGAAAAATACTGTTTGAGTATTAGTTATATAATTAAATCACAATGTACAGCACATTAGGGACAGAGATCCTACATGAGGAGTAAGTGCACAGTGACTCCTGTTGTTGACTTAATAAATTGAAACTCTTGTTTATGGCATCAGTAATCACCCTAGGCTCTTGTCATGAGCTGCCAAGGCTATGGAAGCCTTTTGTGTTCACCGACTCTGATCATATTTAGACAAGGTCATAGTAAAAGTGGAAGTTCTCTCTTCCCTTCAGAGAAAAGTACCTCCTTCTTTGATAGCCTGTTCTTTCAACTGGGATCTCACTCGCGGAGACCTTTCATTTAGGTTTTTTTTTTTTTTTTCCCCAGAGTGTCTTGGCTTTCCATGCTTGAAATACTCTCATGGGCTTTTCAGCCAAATCCACGTGCCTTAAGGGCTGATTCTGAGGCCAGAGTGCTGTTTAGGACATCTGCCATTCTGAGTCTGCTGTGTATTTCGCTTCCCATGTTGGATCATTCTCACCCTTTTTTATTCTATCAGTTAGTATTTGCAGACACTAGTCTTGTTTATGTGATCCCTTTGGTTCTTAGTCCTATCATTATGATCAATTGTGAACAGAAATTGATCACCAGGACTAGAGAGATGGCATTGGTACATGCCACCTTGATGGGATTGAATTGGAATCCCCTGGTATGTTTCTAACTCTACCGTTTGAGGTAAGTCAGCTCGAGCATGTTCCAAATTGTACATCTCTTCCCTCTCTTATTCCCACACTTATATTTAACAGCGATCACTTTTCAGTTAAGTTTCTCATAGTGTTCATTTCACTTCAACAGGTTTCCTTTTTGGTGCTCAGTTAGTTGTCACCGAACAGGGAGAACATATGGTATTTGTCCCTTTGGGACTGGCTTATTTCACTCATCATAATGCTTTCCAAATTCCTAAGAGGCATCACTTTTCAGTTAAAATTTAAACACCTAAGAATAATTGTGTGTTAATTACAGAGTTCAACCAATAGTACTAGAACAAAAAAAAAATACTAAAATGGATAAAGTATTACATTGTACTTCAACAGTTAGGACAACAGTTGATCAAGTCACTGTTTCTCATAGTGTCCATTTCACTTCAAAAAGTTTCCCCTTTGGTGCTCAGTTAGTTGTCGCCGATCAGGGAGAACATATGCTATTTGTCCATTTGGGACTGGCTTAGTTCACTCAGCATGATGTTTTCCAGATTCCTCCATCTTGTTGCAAATGACCAGGTTTAATTGTTTTTGACTGCTGTATAGTATTCTATACAGTACATGTCCCATAATTTCTTTATCCAATCTACTGTTGATGGGCATTTGGGTTGGTTCCAGATCTTAGCTATTGTGAATTGAGCTGCAATAAACATTAATGTGCAGACAGCTTTTTTGTCTGCCAATTTAATTTCTTTTGGGTAAATTCCAAGGAGTGGGATGGCTGGGTTGAACAGTAGGGTTATATTCAGGTTTCGGAGGAATCTCCAGACTGACTTCCATAGTGGCTTAAGCAGTTTGCATTCCCACCAACAGTGGGTTAGTGTCCCTTTTTCCCCACATCCTCTCCAGCATCGATTGTTGGTAGATTTCTGAATGTGAGCCATTCTAACCGGGGTGAGGTGAAACCTCATTGTGATTTTGATTTGCATTTCCCTGACTGCTAGTGATCTTGAACATTTTTTCATGTGTCTGTTGGCCCTTTGGATTTCCTCTTTTGAAAAATGTCTATTGAGGTCCTTGGCCCATCTCTTAAGTGGGTTGTTTGTTTTGATCTTGTGGAGTTTATTGATTTCTTTGTAGTTTCTGGTTATCAACCCTTTATCTGTAGCATAGTTTGCAAATATATTTTCCCATTCTGTGGGTTGCCTCTTCACTTTCCTGGATGTATCTTTTGAAGTACAGAAACTTCTCAATTTGATGCAATCCCAAAGGTTAATTTTGGTTTGGACTGCCTGTGCTTCTGGGGTATTTTCCAAGAAGTCTTTGCCAGTACCTATATCTTGCAGGGTTTTTCCAATGCTCTCTAATAATTTGATGGTGTCGGGTCATAGATTTAAGTCTTTAATCCATGTTGAGTGAATTTTTGTGTAAGGTGTAAGGTAGGGGTCTTGCTTCATGATTCTGCACGTGGAAATCCAATTTTCCCAGAACCATTTATTGAATAGACTGTCCTTACTCCAGGATTGATTTTGGATCCTTGATCAAATACAAGTTGGCTGTAGATGTTTGAATTGATTTCTGGTGTTTCAATTCTGTTCCATTGGTCTATCCATCTGTTTCTGTACCAGTACCATGCTGTTTTGATTACAACTGCCCTGTAGTATGTCCTGAAATCTGGTATTGTGATGCCTCCGGCTTTGTTTTTGTTGTACAAGATTGCTTTAGCTATTCGAGGTCTCCTGTGCCTCCATATGAATTTCAGCATCATTTTTTCCAGATCTGAGAAGAAGGTCTTCGGTATCTTAATTGCATTGAATGTATAAATTGCTTTTGGGAGAATGGACATTTTGATGATATTGATTCTTCCAATCCATGAGCATGGAAGATTTTTCCTTTTCTTGGTATCCTCTTCTATTTCTTTCTTTAAGGTTTTGTAATTCTCATCGTAGAGATTTTTAACATCCTTTGTTAAGTTTATTCCAAGGTATTTGATTGTTTTTGTAGCTATTGTGAGAGGGATTGATCTTAGAAGTTTTTCCTCAGCTGTGGCATTGCCTGTGTATTCAAAGGCTGTTGATTTTTGTGCATTGATTTTATATCCTGCTACTTTGCCAAACTCTTCTATGAGTTCCAATAGTCTCTAAGTAGAGTTCTTTGGATCCCCTATATAAAGAATCTTATCATCTGCAAAGAGGGATAGTTTGAGTTCTTCCTTCCCAATTTGTATCCCTTTAATTTCTTTTTCTTGCCTAATAGCTCTGGCTAAAACTTCCAGAACCATATTGAATAGCAGTGGTGAGAGTGGGCATCCCTGTCTGGTACCAGATCTCAGTGGAAATGCTTCCAACTTTTCCCCATTCAATAGGATGTTGGCCGTGGGTTTTTCATAGATTGCTTTGATTGTATTGAGGAATGTTCCTTCCATACCCAGTTCGCTTAGAGTTTTCACCATGAAAGGGTGTTGTATTTTATCAAATGCTTTCTCTGCATCTATTGAGGTAATCATATGGTTTTCCTTCTGCAGTCTGTTAATGTGGTGTATCACGTTGATTGATTTGCACACATTGAACCATCCCTGCATACCAGGGATAATTCCTACTTGGTCTGATCTTTCTGATGTGTTGTTGCATTCTATTGGCGAGAATTTTATTGAGGATTTTTGCATCTATGTTCATCAGGGATATTGGTCTGTAATTCTCTTTCAATGCTGCATCTTTTTCCGGCTAGGAATTAAGGTGATGCTGGCTTCATAGAAAGAATTTGGGAGGATTCCCTCTTTTTTGATTGTTCTGAATAGTTTGAGAAGAATTGGAGTTAGTTCTTCTTTAAATGCCTGGTAGAATTCAACAGTGAATCCATATGGTCCTGGGCTTTTCTTTGTTGGGAAGGCCTTTATTACTGTTTCAATTTCTGTCTCAGTTATGGGTCTGTTTAGGTTTTCTGTATCTTTCTGGTTCAATTTAGGTAGGTTGCATGTGTCCAGGAATCTATCCATTTCTGATAGGTTTCCCTGTTTGCTGGCATACAAGTCCTTGTAGTAATTTCTGATGACTCTTTTTATTTCTGTGGTGTCTGTTGTTACGTTTACTTTTTCATCTCTGATTTTATTGATTTGGGTCTTTTCCCTTCTTTTTTTAGTTAGTTGGGCCAATGGGGTGTCAATTTTGTTTATTTTTTCAAAAAACCAGCTCCTCGTTTGGCTGATTTTTTGTAATTTTTTTTTGGATTCAATCCTGTTGATTTCTTCTCTGATTTTAATTATTTCTCCTACTAGATTTGGGTCTGGTTTGCTGCAGATTTTCTAGATCCTTGAGATGCGTTGAAAACTCATGTATTTGATGCCTTTCCAATTTCTAGTTGTAGGCACCTATTGATATAAACTTTCCTCTTAACACTGCTTTTGCTGTATCCCATAAGTTTTGATATGTTGTGCTGTTATCCTCATTTACTTCCAGAAAATTTTTGATTTCTCTTTTGATTTCTTCTATGACCCATTGTTCATTCAGGAGCATGTTGTTCAATCTCCATGTGTTTGCGTATGCTCTAGGGATTCCTGAGTTGCTAATTTCCAACTTCATTGCTTTATGGTCTGAGAAGCTGCATGGTATGATTCTAATTCTTTTGAATTTGCTGAGACTTGCTTTATGGCCTAGTATGTGGTCAATCCTAGAGAAGGTTCTATGTACTGCTGAGAAGAATGTAAAATCTTTAGCTGTAGGATTGAAAGTTCTGTATATATCTGTTAGATCCATTTGGGCTATAGTGTCGTTTAAATCTACTGTATCCTTGTTGATCTTCTGTCCTGTTGATCTATTTCTGAGAGTGGAGTATTGAAGTGCCCCAGTACTATTGTATTGGGGTCTAAGTCTCCCTTTAATCCCTTAACAAATCTTTTAAATAAACAGGTGCCCTGTAACTAGGTGCATATACATCGATAATCATTATATCCTCCTGTTGAATTGATCCCTTGATCATTATATAGTGCCCCTCTTTGTCTCTCCTAACAGTTTTTGTGGTAAAGTTTATGTTGTCTGATATTAAGATGGCTATGCCCGCTCATTTTTCATTTCTGTTGGCATGGTATATCTTTTTCCAGCCTTTCACTTTCAGTCTGTATGCATCTTTTTTGGAAAGATGTGTTTTGTAAGCAGCAAATAGATGGGTTTTGTTCCTTAACCCAGTCAGCCAATCTGTGTGTTTTAACTGGACAGTTTAGGCCATTAACGTTCAATGTGACTATTGATAAGTAGTAACTTTGCCCTACCATTTGCCAAAGATATTTTCTAATATATGTTTTGAACTTCCTGTGATATTTTGCTGTGAGGTTTCCTTCCTTTACCTTCTTTCATATTGATGACCGTGTTTCTGTGTTTCTGTGTGGAACACATCTTTAAGCATCTTTTGCAGGGCTGGACAAGTGGCGACAAATTCTTTCAATTTCTGTTTGCTATGAAAGGTCTTTATTTCACCTTCATTCACAAATGATAGCTTTGCAGGATATAATATTCTGGGCTGGCAGTTTTTCTCTCTTTGTACCTGGGCTATATCTCGCCATTCCCTCCTAGCTTGTAGGGTTTCTGATGAGAAGTCAGCTGTGAGTCTGATTGGAGATCCTCTGAGAGCAATCTGACGTTTCTCTCTTGCACATTTTAGTATCTTCTCTTTATGTTTCACTGTAGTGAGTTTAATTACAACCTGTCATGGTGAGGATCTCTTTTGGTCATGTTTATTAGGGCTTCCATGAGCTTCCTGTACTAGGATGTCTCTGTCCTTCTCCAAACCTGGGAAATTTTCTGCTAGTATCTCACTAAAAAGGCCTTCTAATCCTTTCTCCCTCTCCATGCCTTCAGGAACTCCTAGAAACCGAATGTTGGGTTGTCGCTTCCCCTCTTCATGGAGGAACGACCCTGCACTGTTCTTTTGTCTGCTCGGCCCTTCCTGGGTTTGCTGCTGGTTCTTCCCGGGTTGGCTACTGTCCCTTCCACCTCTGTGGAAGGGCGGTGCCCCCTGCCACTTTCCCCATTTCCGCGGGGGAGCGGCACACCGCCAGCCGGCTCTCTCGGGGGCTGCTCAGATGTTCCTCAGGTGTTCCTCTTAGATGTTCCCAGTGCATGTTGTCTCTCTCCTCCTTTATAGTCCTCTTCCAGCAATCCCAACTCTGCTACCCACACGCCGAGTACGCTGCTCTCCTCCAAGGAGGCAGCTGTGTAAAAGTTGTTTTTACTCCTCTCCCAGCACCATATTGTGGGAGAGCAGATGCATATAATAAGTCTTAATTCCAGTAACTTAGTCTAGTCCGAGTTGCTCCCCACATTGGGTTTTTTAATAGTATCCTGCAGATTCCCCACAATATTTTTTAGATTTCCAATTTCCTCTTCTTTTCTTTGGCTTGACTGTATCCTTTCCTGTTCTCTGTCTTCTAAGTCCAATATTCTCTCTTCTGCTTCACCCATTCTGTTTGTAAGGCTCTCTAATGTGTTTGTCATTTGATCTATTGAATTCTTCACTTCATTATGATTTCTTGTCACTATCACAGTTTCCTGTTCTACTGGTTGTTTCATTTCATTTTGATTCCTCCTTAATATTTCATTTTCACGAGAGAGATTTTCTATCTTGTCCATTAAGGATTTACTGTAGTTCAAGAATTTGTTTTTGAGAACTTCTTAATGTTCTTATCAATTTTTTGAGATCTGCTTCTTGCATTTCTTCTATCTCATCATCTTCATAATCTTGAATTGGGGTGTCTTTTTCATTTGGGTGCGTCATAGTGTCTTTCTTGTTCTTGTTACCTTGGTTTCTGCGTTTGTTGTTTGGCATACTGGAGATATTCTTTGATTTCTTCGCTGTGGTGTTTTTTCTCATTATACTGTGACTCTAGATTAAGTGGACTGTCTGCTTTTGATGGATCCTTAGAGGCTGTGATGGGTGTGGCTGGAGAGCTCTGTTTGGTTCTTCAGGGTTAAGGGTGTGCCAAAGGTGACTCACCCAGATTGTTCTCTCGCTCACTCGCTCTCTCTCTCTCTCTCTCTTTTTTTTTTTTTTTTTTTGACTCAGTTGGGAAGTAATTCCACACAGCTGAGTGGAATTGAGAGTAGTTGATGTATGAAATCTCGCCCCTGTGGGTATTCCTCTGCTTGCCCCTGGGACCACACAAAGAGTTTATGCAGCCCTCAGTGTGGTCTCAAATTTCTCCACAGTCTCTCACCAGATTGCCAAGTTTACCAAGTTTGTGTACTCGGTGAGTTCTCTCGCCCCCCCCCCCCCAGACTTTCACAGTCTCAGTTCGTTAGCTCCACACTTTCACTAGGTCTTAACTTCCTGTTATTTCTCCCCACCAGAGTTAGGTTTTTCTGCTTGGCTAATGGTGGGCGCCGCTTTACACACGTAAAATGGTGCCTGCTCTTTGTCTTGCTCAGCTTTGTAAGGTGAGTGGAGAGAGAGGCTAGTGTCCGTGCCGGTTCCCCTTATTTATTAATTTTTTTTCTCTCCTCCAGTCAGCCTGGTGAACTTTCCCCAGTGGGGCTTCAGGCCTCGTTCCCTGTAGGCTCTTTCTGCCTTTCCCCGCCAATGTCTTGGGTTACCAAGGTTTTTGTCTCACCTCCCCTTCCAGTACTGGCATGCAGACTCTGTGGCTCAGCTTCTGCGGCTCAGCCTCTGCGACTCAGCTTCCACACAGTGGGCGACCTTGCTCTCCCCATAGGTCCTCCATGTCACATCCACTAGATCCGGAAGAGTTTCCTCTGCAATTTTTTCCTGAGCCTTTTCCTGAGGCTACAGTAACTCCACTTTTATGAAACTATCTTTTCCCAGACTATCAGTGTGCGCCCTCACTATTCTGCCATCTTGGCTCCGCCCCCTTCGCTACCAGTCCTTTTGCTTTTCTACCTTGTTAAGCTTCATCTTAGATTAAATATTTAGCTTTAAAATACTATAATGTAAATTTAAAATATGTTATCTCAAAACCTAAAAAAACTGAGAAGGAAAGAGGGTGGAAGGAAAAGAGGGAGAGGCAGAGAGGGCAGGTGGAAGGCAATATCATTATATTCTTAGAATTGTATCTACAAGTCACATTGAATCTGTTAAAAACTAATGAAAGCAGCCAGAACTGTGGCATAGCAGGTAAAGTCACCACCTGCAGTGCCAGCATCCCATATGGGCTCTGGTTCAAGTCCTGGCTGCTCCACTTTCAATCCAGCTTTTAGCTAAGGCCTAGCAAAGCAGTAGAAGATGGCCCAAGTCCTTGGACCTCAGTGCCTATGTGGGAGACTCAGAATGAGCTCCTGGCTCCTGGCTTTGGATCAATGCAGCTCAGGCTGTTTAGGTTGTCTGGGAAGTGAACCAGCAGATTAAAGACCTCTCTTTCTTTCTCTCTCTGCCTCTCTGTAACTTTGACTTTCAAATAAATAAATTAATGTTTTAAAAAAAAAACTAATGAAAAGTTAAATTTTAAAAAATGTTTTATAATCATATATTCTTCCGTGTTCTAATAGCTGAGAAGAATGTATATCCTATTGTTGACTTGATTGTTCTCAAAATGTCCATTAGACTGTTAGTTAATGATTTATTAGATTTCTTTTATAACTTTGTTACTGATCTGTCTAATGGTTATTATAGATTCTTGAGTTAGGACTGTCAAAAAATCAAACTATGAATCTCTCTATTTCTGCTTTCATTTCTAACCATTTTTCCTTCATTTATTTTGGTGTTCTGTTGTTTGGAGCATATATATTTAGGATAGTTATGACTTCTTAGCACATCACTTATTTATCTTTATAAAATTTCACTCTGCCTCTGATAATTTTCTTTGCTCTGTATTCTTATAAGATAACAGTATAATCATTGCTATTTTCTCTTGATCAATGCTTGCATTATATATCGCTTTCCATACTTTTAACTTTGAGCTACCTTTATTATCACATATACTGAGTTCCTTATACACAGTACATAGTTAGATTTTGTGCTTTAATCCTCTCTACCATTCTTTCCTATATTTCATTAATGTTTTCAGACCATATTCATAATCTAATTACTTACACAAAAGGGTACTTCAAATAGTTCATGGAAAAATGCCATTAAATGACACCTTTATTTTGTACAACAAAATTTGGAATCTGTGTTTTTTTCATGTTACATATATTTGTATTTTCAGAGACTCTATAAAGAGTTGAAACTTCTGTCTAATTATTGGATGCTATTGATTATGCTTTTTCTTTTTCTGTTTTATTTTTCTCTTTCTATTGGATTATTTGAATAATTCCTACAAGTACCTTTTGATCCTCTGACGGTGTTTATGAGTTTTGTTCAAGTCAGTTTTTTAGTGACTGATTGGCATATTACTTTTTGCGCACACACATTTTATCAATTTAGTGGTGTTATCATTTTAACATTTCAAGCAAATTATACAAAATTTCTTCCCTTTATGTCTCTTTACTCCTCTCCTTATTTAATATTATTTTCTTAAATGTTTTCTCTACATACATTTAGAAACATATCAGAAAGTGTTAGAATTTTTTATTTTAGCTGCCAAACATAAATTAAGGTCAGGAGGAAAATAAATCTCTCTTATATTTATAGATATGTTTGCTTACAAGTTATTTCTTCCTTTCCAATGTTCCAAGGCGTGTTCTTTATTTCCCTCCTGTTTAGAGAACATCTTTTATCTATTCTTTCAGTGTCCATCTGCTAGTCCAAATGCTCTTAGTTTTCCTGCATCTGCTAATGTCTTGATTTCCCCTTAATTCCTAAAGGATAATTTTGCTAGATATAGGCTTCTTGGTGGACAGTTCTTTCAGCACTGAAAAATGTTTTGCCTCTCCTTTTAGACTCCATTTTACGTGATGAAATATCATCCATCCTTTGAATTGTTTTTACCATAGGTAAGGTAATACACATTTCTTACAGTTTTCATGATTGTTCTTTGTTTTAGTCTGAAATTTCATTGTGATATTTCTTAAGTGTATTTCTCTGTATCTATACTATTTAGGTTCTCCTCACCCTCTTGATTAGTTTGATAGTTTTAAAATTTACATTTCATTTTTATTTACATCTTTTATTTCTTTGCTCATTTTTTCATATATTTGATTTTCACTATCACTTTTATCTGAATTCATCATCATTGCAGAAGGAATATAAGTCCTAACTACCTAATTCACTGTGATGAGACCCTTGATCATTACTTTCTCAGAAGACTGAAAATCTGGGATTTCCATTGGCTTTTTTGGGAGTCAATGGGAGATACGGGTTATGGAATTTTCTGGGATATTTGGATAAAGATGAGCCACTGTTTCCAGAGATTTTCTTACTTCCAGTGACACCCTTCCAATCTTTGTTTTTTGGATAGAGAGCAAGATTTTGTTGGGATTTCTTCATCATCTCTGTGTGATGGCATTTTAGTTTGCTATCTTCTTCAATTTAAAAATCTGTGCTGCACAAAGCAGGTTAAAATCCAAGAAATTCACCACCATGTCATTACTTGATGCTAAGGTTGCTACTGATCTGACATCTTCTCTCCACCTTTCAGAGTTATTGTATTTGTCTTGTATAAAATGTCTAAAGTCATTAATTGTAGTTAGCGGGGAGATTAGGGAAAAATGTGTCTATCCTACCTTCCAGAAACTGTTTCTTTGACATAAAAGTATGTTCTTCTTGTTTATTTCATATAAAATTCCTGGCTTCAGAAGGCATACATTTTTATGTGTTAGTCTTATTTCTTCAGCTACACCTAATATCTTTGACCTAAAAATGCATATGAAGAGGTAAATTGATTGAATTTGAAAATATTTGAATTATAGTATATCACCATCCTTGCTGGGATAATGGTTAACTGCTTATTTTCTCTCATAATCCTCTGATATTAGAAGAGGAAATGGTATTGAGAATTCCTTTTGCAAATCTGTTCCTCAATGTGCATTATGGAGAATATAGGCGCTTTCATTTTCAGGGCCAGCATAACCACTATGGTGGTAAAGATATGATTTATTAACCAATCTCTCAAGGAGTTTAGAGGATGAGATTGTATATGATAAACTCTACAATCTGTTTAACTCATCATCCTACCCCTCATTTCCTTCAGGTACATCCATATTCACATACTCAGGCCACTATAATAAAGGGACTTCTAGACTGGTATAGAAGAAAATTTTTTTGTAATAATAAACATCATTGAGGAAATAAAATTCAAAGATGAATTATAAATTGTCCAAAGATCCATGCCTGTTTTGTTTTGTTTGTGGAATGTATTGAGAAACAAGAAATGCATATATTGTAAGAATGATGTCAAGTTCACATTTTTGTGACATCATGTTGTAAACAATCATTACACCCCAAACATTCGCACAAGTGATTTGTTCACAAGAATATTTAATTTTGATAGGAATTTCAACCCTCTCATGAAAAACTTTCAGTATCAATTGTTTTTATAAGAAGAAGTATTGTGCATATTTATCAACTCATTTAAATGTATATTTAGCCACTCATTTTTCTATAAAATCACTTAATCAGAAATAAATCGTTAAATTTTATGGAATTTGATAGCATTTCTGCATATCTCTTTGGTAATTCTTATATAAGCTAAAATTAACATGCTAGATATAGACCCCTTATCACAAGTCATAAGTTTAAAGAGTTGGGTGATATACTCTTTTATTTGTAGTTGCGTCCAGAGACCACTTAATATGTTTTAAACCTTTTTTGATTTCCCTACTTTGTCTTTAACATTATAAGAAATAATTTAATAGCATATCTCATGTACTTAATCCACCTGTGACGACTGTGAGTGCTAATAGCTTGTGAATAATGAATGTGTAACACATAGCACAGGTTTATGTGGGAAAATCTAAAATCCATCATTTCCTAATGTTTCCAGGTTAACAGACACTCCATAAGAAAATAATGAAAAAAGAAGTGAAAATTGTAGCATTGAATTCAATAGGCATTGAACTTTTGCTGGCAATGGGGGTTAAGCATTTCATGGTGTTACTTACAGATCCTTTTCTTTAAGAAAAATTTGCCACAGAATCTGTAGCTGAAGAAATAGTGAACTGATTAAAGCTCCAAAAACTTGTAGTTTCTTTTTTGAAAGGAGAAAACCATTGAAGATTTCCAAGCTCTACTCCAAGGCTTTCTCGTTCTGTTTGTGCTGCTGTAACAAAATACCAAAATTGGAGTGGTCAGTCAAGTTTTACTGCTCGAAATTCTGGACACTGATGAGTCTAGGATCAGGTGCCAGCAGATTTGGTGTCTGACAAGGCCATTCCCTCACAGGTGGTGCCTTTTTTTTGCTATGTCTTCACAGAGTAGAAGGGGCCAAAGAACTCTCATGTCTCTTCTAAATTGCATCCAGGAGACTTCCATTTTTATGATCTTATTATTTCAAAAACTCTCCACTTTGTTTTTTTTTTTTTAAGATTTACTTATTTGAAAGTCAGAGGGAGAGAGAGAGAGAGATCTCCCATCTGCTGTTTCACTCCTCAGATGGCCACAATGACCAGGGCTGGGCCATATTGAAGCCAGGAGCAATGAGCTTCTTCCAGGTCTCCCATGTAGGTGGCAGGGGCCCAAACACTTGGACCATCTTCCTCTTCTTTTCCCAGGCCATTAGTAGGGAGCTGAATAGGAAGCAGAGTAGCTGGGATATGAACCAGCACCCATATGGGATGTGGACATAGCAAGCAACAGTTTTACCTGCTGTGCCACAATGCTGACCCAAGTCCTCACTTCTTAATGTCATCTCATTGTGAGTTAGGATCTCAATGTATAAATTTGAGAAGAATAAAAACACTGAGTTGCATAGTTCTTAAGTATTTCCTCCCATTCTGTCAGTTGCCTCTTCACTTTGCTGAGTGTTTCTTTTGTGGTGCAGAATCTTCCCAGCTTAATGTTATTCCATTTGTCAATTTTGGTCTTGATTGCCTGTGTTTCTGAGGTCTTTTCCAAGAACTCTTTGCCTGTGCCAATATCTTGCAGAGTTTTCCAGTGTCCTCTAGTTATTTGATGCTCTCAGGTGGTAGATTTAGGTTAATATCCAGAATCTATAAAGGGCTCAAATTCAACAACAACAACAAAAAACCAAAGAATCCAGTTAAGAAATGGACAAAGGACTTGAACAAGCATTTTTCAAGAGAAAAAATCCAAATGGCCAAAGGACATTTGGAAAAAATTCTCAGGATCACTATCCATCAGAAAAATGCAAATCAAAACCACAATGAGGCTCTACCTCACCCCAGTTAGAATATCTCTCATACAGAAAGCAGCAAATAACAAACGCTGGTGAGGGTGTGGGGAAAAAGGTTCCTACCACTGTTGGTTGGAATGTAAGCTGGTCCAGACACTGTGGAACACAGTGTGAAGCTACTCAGAAATCTAAATATAGACCTACCATATGATACAGCCATCTCACTCCTGGGAATTTATGCAAATCAAAAGAAATAAGCATATTAAAGATTTATCTGCAGCTCAACTCACAATAGCTAAAATATGGAATCAACACAGATATCCATCAGCTAATGACTGCATAAAGAAATTATAGTATATATACCCTATGGAGTACCTCTAAGCTGTAAAAAAAAAAATAAAAAAATAAAGTCATGTCTTTTGCAACAAAATGAATGCAACTGGAAACCATTATACTTAGTGAAATAAGCCAGTCCCAAAAATACAGATAGCATATGTTTTCCCTGATCAGGGGTAACTAATAGAGTACCTAAAATGTAGCATATAGGAATGAAATGGACATTTTGAGATTCCATGATTGGGAATGGGAGAGGGAGGAGGAAGAAGTGTTGCAGCATGGATGGGAGGGTGCAGAGTACCACTATGTTCCTAAATCCATATAGATGAAATACATGAAACTTGTCTAACTTAAATAAAATTTATAAAAAAACACTCAGACTTTTGCAGCCTAGATGGATGACTGTCTCTTTACAGAGCTTGTTGTCCTTTATCACCCTTGAAAATAGCCATAGAAGATAGTCTCTCATCCACTTCTCACAGATAATATACATGTTTTCTTTTCACATACTACTTTAATCCCCACATAATACTTCTTTATGATAAGTGAAGCAACACAAAGCTGTGCTAAGAAAAGTTAATCATTTCCTTAAGAGCTCCTGCTGCATAGGCATATTTGGGAATCACTGGCATGAAAAAAAACTTTCAAAAAAAATGAAGAATGACTATAGAGTGCCTATGTTGAGGGATTCTTTGAGATGGAAGAATCATGTATTAATCTTAAATAATATATAAGATATAGCAGGCAGGATTATCAGAAGAAGCTGAAACTGAGTATCACATCATTAATAGAAGTCTGGAGATAATCGTTGAACAGTAACAGAAACTAACATTCATTGGACACTTGCCATGTATGTCTGCCTTAATATTTGCAACAAGAGAAAGGGGACTGATTTTCTACATTTTCAGAATGAAATGGAAAAATTTTAACATAACATGGCACAGTCTTGCCACAAGTGTTTAGCCTTAGCAGAGAGTTTGCTAAAGTGATTCTAAACATCTTAGTAGCAATAGAGATCAGCAAATTCTATTCCACACTGCATTTTTAAGAAGATTAGATGCCATTCTCCAGAGAGTTCTTTTTTTAATGTCTGAAAATGAAGTGACAGAGTCAAAGATAAATCTGGTAACCATATGAAACTGGAATGTTAGTAGCTAGACTCTGAATTTAGGAAATTAAATTAGGAGATCATTGAAGTCACTTAGACAACTGTAAGAATGAATCAGCCTTAAACTGTGATTAGCAATCAGCAAAAAAGAAGAAAGAAAAATTACCCATGTGGAATTCTTTGGAAGTAGACAGAGAGATATACCCATCAAACAAGCAGCAAGTGTGTTGCTTCACCTCTTGTAGTCTCAGATATATTTTTCCAATGAATTAACAAGTTAAATAAGAACATTAACATTTCAAAAGTCAGAAAAGATGCAACAAAGCCTTCAGCACCACAGAGCTGGCGTATTTATTCACATAAATTTAATTTGGAAATATTTGGTAATTATTTCAAGTTATAGGAAAGAGATGTAATATTAACATGATGGAATGCTTCATAAAACTCAAGAAAACTCTGATATTTTATTAACCCAACAGTGCACTAAAATTCCAAATAAATATATAGTAGTGATCAGTATTAGTAATAAAATCTGATTAATTTTATAGTGTATGTTGATTTCAGCAATATTGATTTTGCCTTATTTGTATTAGGCTATTGAAGGTATATATTATATACACTGGTTAATGTTTAAATTGACATATTTATGCCCTTTCTTGTAGTTATGTAATTGGCTTTATTTTTATTATACCACATTCTCTGTGTGATTTTTTTCACTATTCACTTTATTTTATCATGTGTTATCCACTGTGGGGCCTTAAATTAGTTCTTGCAGTCTAGATGAAAAGGGAAGCAGCTGTGAGCAAAAGCTCCAAGTGTCTGCATTTTTGTCCATGTCATTTTTTGGTATGTTCCTTTGTCAGACTCAGAGCCAACCAGCATTCCCTGAGCACTTACTCTATACTGCTGTAACAAGAGCACACTTGGATAGAAATAGCCCTCTCACATCAATATTTTGAAAAGAGATGCTAGAATCTGCCCTCTAGCAAGAAACTTGAAATCAATAGATTTTGAGGGAATGGAGATAGGGACAATAAATCCAGGCTAGATATATGAATCCTGAAAGAAAAATTGAGAATGATGGTTCTTCCACACCAGTTTGCCTGTGTAACAACTATCAAATTCTCTCTCTCTTCTCTCATCTCTCTCTCCCTCTCCCTTTCCCTTTCCCTCTCTCTGTCTCTTTTCTTATTTGATGGCATTGCTATATACTACAAGCTACCAAATATGGTTTTGAAATGAACTTAAAATTTCCTTTACAGAATTGATGAATGTTGTCAGTCATACTTGGATAAAAGAAAGAAATACCTCTGCCTGTGTTTTCTGCTTAGCATAGCTAGCATTGGTCCAGGTAACCTTCACCAATGTCTCTGTCTCTGCTCTTATGCTTTGTTAGGATAGATGTAAGTATGTGTGTGTGCCAATTGTTTGTAAATTATTGCTATTGGTGAAAATTTCATTGTATGCTCATTTTTACTACTTGAATTTATTTTTGTAAAAAATGCTTTACCAAAAAAATTCTCAGAATCCTCTTTTTCTAGAGTACTTAGAAAACCTAGGAACTTCCTCTTTCATGACATGCTAACAATGTCTGCTCCTATAAAAGATTCAGAAAATCTTGAGGGCTTCAAAGAGGCATACCTTTCTTTGTGATCTGGATTAGTTTCATCTTTCTCTTTAATATGAAAGTAGAACATATGAAGACAGGATCCATAAAGCTCTCATTTAAGTGAGAATAAATTGATGAGAAGGGTTGGACAAATGCCAAGTTCATAATTGAAAACAGAGAATAGTATTACTATAGAACATCCCAATAATAGACTTAGCAACACTATATTAGGGATCAGTACTTTACGAACTTTGTAACATGTCACATTTTAGATTTTATAATGAATTTTCCCCAGTGTTTTTATCATTCTCATTTTTCCCATTACAGTAAAGAAGAGGGAAGGTAGCTATAAAATAGTATACAGGTTTTCTTTTGGGACTCTTTACATACAAAGAGGAGACAGATGAAACCAAGCCCAATGCACAGCCATGTGTGCCAAGGTTCAGCCAAAATAAAATCTGAAATGATGACTCACCCAAGTGTGCTGAGAGAACCGGCAAGATTCCTGGGTGCAAGGAAGAAAAAGAGAACATGGACTGCTGGACTGAACGGCAAAAGGCCATGTGAGATTCCCTGACCAGTGATTAATCCATGCCTGTTGCTATGGAAAAGACATGCCTGTTTGCATGTGAAGGGAACCGGCTCTCCATGTGAGAGTAATATGATCTATATGTACATGCTTACTGTTTAATTTTGTTCACTAGCTGCCACCTTACAAAGTTTCAGTGCTCCAACAGGATATTTATAATGGGCCACACCCTCATAGAGGTTTGTGGTAATCCAAGTTCACTTAGGTGGAAGCTGTAAATGAAGATTTAAATCAAGTTTCCTGGCTCCAAATCTCTTTTCTGTTTTATATCCATTGAAGCAAACAAATGGTAATGATTTGAGAACTCTCAATTGAATTCTTATGAGCCATAACCTCTGAGAACTGTTTCTTTTCTTTCCTCCTATTTAATTTCCAGCACTCCATTTTCTTTCCTCCTTTATATGTTCCATACAGTCTGGGCCATCTCCTCTAGACCTTCATGCAGCCAGCTCTTGTGGAAAATAAACTGTGGCTACTTCTTTTCTGCCATTTATTAAGCATTTCCTATGTCACACCGGTTGTGTTGAACTTGCAACATTTATTTACCTCATATTCCTCGCAACAAAATCTTAAAATTCTAGTATAGTTACTTTTCTCCCTTCTATATAAGGAAAATAAATGAGATTAAGCAGTTGGAAAACAGTCACAAAGCAAAGAAATGGTGATGTCTGGATTCAATTCCATATCTATCTGACTTAAATTTTATACTCTTCTGATTTAAAGTTTATGTTATTTTTTTAAAAAGATGTATATTAATTTTGAAAGTCAGAGTTACAGAAAGAGGAAGAAAGAGATGGCCATAACAGCTAGTGCTGGGACATGCTGAAGCCAGGAACCAGGAAGTTCATCTGGCTCTTCCACACTGGTGGCAGGAGCCCAAACACTTGAGCCATCTTCTGCTGTTTTTCCCAGTACTTTAGCAGAGGATTTCCATATGGAGCAGGCAGGATATGAACCGATGCCCATATGGGATGCTGGTGTCAGAAGAGGCAGCTTTACCGGCTATGCCATAATGCTGGCCCCTAATGGTTATGTTATTAATAATTATCTTATTGTTTCTTTCACATATAAATTTGCATTGCACTAACCTGTTGTAGGTGATGTTATAGGTTCTTAAATACATAGACCATCCACAAACCATTATAATTCTCTCAGTTACTCTTCTGTGGAATTAATAATGTTATTTTTGTATAATTACTTATTGAACAGCCATCTCTCACTAGCCAGCTCTCACTGTTTTATGATGACAATGACTTTGAGCATATTGTTTGCCTTTGCATCTCAATATTCAAAGCAGTATCTGGCATAGATGTCATCTGAACACACATAGTTTAAGAAAAGCTGTGTAAGAATAAAGACAGAGGATACAAGGAGTTTCTGTTTGGTTCGGTTTTTATTTTTTGTTTCTTTTGTTGATTACACTACTCCTTTTAGGGACATTCCTACTTTTTCATACTCTTAGCCTTACTTTCTCCAGATACTTTTCATCCACCTCCACCCTTATTTGGAGTCAGTGCATATCAACCAGATATCTCTTCACGTGGCTTCCTTTTAGATTCAGCCAATGAAAGACATGACCAGAGATGGGAACGTGGTAATGACGTAGGTCAGAATATTAATTCACCTATGACTGCCACACTGGCCTACATGTTCCTCATCAAAGACCACAGATCTAGTCGGCAACTTTCCTCCCTCAAGTGCTCCTCTCCACCTGAGTTCCAGATACCAAATACGTCTATTCCCTAGGTCTATCCTAGAGAAACAACATGCTGGCCAACCCATAACATTAGGAATTTATGATCTTGTGGTTCTAGAGGCTAGAGGTCTGAAATAAAGGTATCAGGCAGGCCATGTTCCTTTTAGAAAGATAGAAGAGAATCTTTTCTTGCCTAATCTACTTCCATGTTATTGGTTGGCTTGTAGATGCATCACTCTGAGTGCTATGTCCATAACCACATGATGCTTTCCCTGGCTCTTACCCCCTGTTTCTCTCTGTCTTCATGTGGCCATCTTTTGATCTGATTATCAGTCATATTGGATTAAGTCCAACCATATTCCAGTATGATTTCATCTTTTTTTTTTTTAAAGATTTATTTTATTTATTTGAAAGACAGAGTTACAGAGAGAGGTGGAGATAGAGAGAGAGGTATTCCATCTGCTGGTTCACTCCCCAGATGGCTGCAACAGCCAGAGCTATGCTGATCCAAAGCCAGGAGCCAGGAGCCAGGAGCTTCTTCCAGGTCTCCCATATGGGTGCAGGGGCCCAAGGACTTGGGCCATCTTCCCCTGCTATCCCAGGCCACAACAGAGAGCTGGATCAGAAGAGGAACAGCTGGGACTAGAACCAGCGCCCATATGGGATGCTGGTGCTTCAGGTCAGGGCTTTAACCCGCTGCACCACAGTGCTGGCCCCATGACTTCATCTTCATGAATCATATCCTTAGTGATTCTGTTTCCAAAGAGTCATGTTCTGTGGTGCTGGAGATTAAGTCCTCAACATATCTTTGTTAAATGGATACAGTTTGACTCACAACACAGTTCCTCCACCATGTGACTTTGGAATACAAGAGGAAGGGCTCTTCCAGGCAAACCCTTTCCCATACTGCCTGCCTGCCAGGGGCTTGCATTCCAATTAGCTCCAAACAAGGCTGCTGCTGCCACCACTGTGATGTGTGGAGTCCTTTCCTCGGTGGACAAGAAGTTGCATAGCCTTGCTTCTTCAGGCCTGAAAGTGCTATCTGCCATGTACCTGGCTTCACCAGAGGGGGTTGCCCATTTTGTTGATGGCCATTAATTCTGTTTATTCTTTTGCATATTCTTTCTTCATTAAACTCTCTTAGTTATTTTTCTTATGTGTACCCTCTGTTTCCTGACAGGACCCTTGCTATGCTAAACTCATCTTTCCAAAAATTCAGTGTAGTATTTTTGGAATTGGACCAGGTTTGGGATGTCCAAAATATAGAAGTTTAAGTGAAAGCAAAAAATAATAAAAATATTTTAAAAAATTGTATGAATTAGGAGCCAATTAAAGCTCCTAATTGAAAAAGAACTATCGTTAATATTGAAAGACAAAATATAGAGCTCTTTTATTTAACCTTTAAAAATAAAAAATGATGTGCTGTAGTCATCTGAAAAGCTGGTGACATCATCACAGCAAGTTGTAGCAAAACATTACTTTCCACTGATGTACCTACTCTGCCCTTTAGATATCAGCTGTAATGGAAACTGACAGGAACTGGTAGAAAGGGTAAAGTCAAAATTTCAAAGCCATTTGTGAATTATAAATAAAGTATAACACTATATATTGAATTGTCACTCCAAATCCCTTGCTCAATGATGATAAAGGGATCTGTATGTGCTTTAAAATTTAATATGACCATCATTCACCAACCGTCAGGTTAGGTCGCTTTACAAAGTGATTATTTGAATGGAATTCAATGTGCATATCCAGGTTTGCACCATTCCTTAGCCCCTGCCCCATATTTTTGCTTCTTTTGTCTTTACCTCATATGTGAACACTAGTTTAAAAATTGGAGAAAGGTATAACTTTCAAGTGCTGAAAATTACCCATTTGAGTTTTGGCAGCTGCATTATGAACAACACAACTTAGAATTGTGATTTTTAGCTACCCTAAAAGTGCATGTAGATGTATACATGTGTGCATATTAGTGTGTATGTGTATCGGTGTGTTGCCATATATTTATCACTAGTTATTCTTGTAGAAATTTGGTGGTCTGAGCAATATAAAATTGAAGTCTCTTTGAGAGTAAACTTGAGAATTTGTGCCATACTTTTCTTATGCAGAGACCAAATTAGTTCATTATTCCTGCTTAAAGGTTCACAAATTTTCATTTTACTTTAATGCATTCTTTAGAATAAATAATGTGAATGTATTCTGACTGAAATAATTTCTATCAAAAATAACAGAACATTAGCAAATGAAATAGTCTGTTTATTCACAAAATGTTAAGTCATTTATTTGCCTGTCTTTTCATCTGCCTGCACCCATAAATATGAATACTTCAGGATTTCAGTTTCCACTTTCTTATTTTTTTTTTTTTTTGATAGGCAGAGTGGACAGTGAGAGAGAGACAGGGAGAAAGGTCTTCCTTTGCTGTTGGTTCACCCTTCAATGGCCGCCACGGCCAGCGCACCACGCTGATCTGATGGTAGGAGCCAGGTGCTTCTCCTGGTCTCCCATGGGGTGCAGGGCCCAAGGACTTGGGCCATCCTCCACTGCACTCCCTGGCCACAGCAGAGAGCTGGCCTGGAAGAGGGGCAACCAGGACAGAATCCAGCGCCCCGACCGGGACTAGAACCCAGTGTGCTGGCGCCGCAAGGTGGAGGATTAGCCTAGTGAGCCACAAACTGATGTAACATGGTAAAAAGAGAAATATACTGTAACATAAAGAGTCTTTGGTTCTAATCCTACTTCTAAGTCAAGTAATTATGTACCATAGGAGATTTTGTTTTCTTTATGAATAATCTGAATATTAAGTTAAATTTTTTCTTGCTTCTTGTCTGATTCAATCAATCTAGTATAAATATAGGGAAAAAACCTATCAAGGTTTATGCCATGGATTATTATCTACTTACTATTTTTCTCTTGAAATCTAGATAAAAATGGCAAAAATGCTTCCCATTAGCCAGTAAGGGTGGTGATATATGTGTATATAGTCAATAAAAAACTGGTTCACGTTGTTACTCTTTTTTTATTATTATTTCACAGGTAGAATTATAGACAGTGAGAGAGAGAGAGACAGAGAGAAAGGTCTTCCTTCCGTTGGTTCACTCCCCAAATGGCCGCAATGGCCGCTACACCGATCCGAAGCGGGAGTCAGGTGCTTCCTCCTGGTCTCCCACTCGGGTGCAGGGGCCCAAGCACCTGGGCCATCCTCCACTGCCCTCCTAGGCCACAGCAGAGAGCTGGACCAAAAGAGTAGCAACTGGAACTAGAACCCGGCGCCCACATGGGATGCCAGCGCCACAGGCGGAGGATCAACCTAGTGCGCCACGGCGTCAGCCCCATGTTTTTATTCTTAATTGTTTCTCCCATTTCATTCTTTAACTTGTTTCAAATTAGAAGAAAGTTTGGCAGATATATACAATTGCAAGTACGTGATAAACTCTCCTTGACAGACAGCTTCTAAAATGACTTCCAGTGATGCTCCGCCTCTGATGTTCATATTCCAATGTACTTAATTTCCTCGACATGTGAACCAAACCCAGTGACTTTATTCTAATAAATGGAATTTGGCAAAAACAATAAGACACTGCTTCCAACATTAGGTTAGAAAAGACTGCGACCTCCATCTTTGGTCATCCATTCTGTGTTGCTGGCTCTTCTTGCTTACTCTGATGGAGTTTGCAGCCATGTTATGAACTACCTAGTGGAGAGGCCAAAGTAACAAAAAATATATATATATATATAATTTGACCAGTGGTCAACAAGGAACCAGAGTCCTTAATTAAACAGCTCACAAAGTACTGAATCCTTTCAATAACCATGTGAATGGTCATGGAAGCAGATACTTCCTCAGTTACGCTTTTGGATGACTATAGCCATAGTTAAAACCTTTATTGTGACTTGTGAGGATGTTAAAGCAGTGGTTCCAGCTCTGCTTCATTAGAATTAGTAAACTAAGAAAACTGAGAATAAATACTGTATCAAACCACTGCGATTGGGATAATTTGTTATGTGATAATAGATAACCAACATGCTTTCCCATGAAGAGTGATTCCCAACGCAAGAGTAGGGCCAAGATTCTACTTTTTGGGGGAAAGTAGAAAGACAGTAATGTAAACCTAAGTAATTATTGCAATGGAGAAACATGTGCTTCTCTTCTCCCAGGAAGCAGAGATTCAAAGGCAGAAAAAAAGCCCTGGAATTGGGAAAAAAGAACTGAATGAGTTTTATATAGATCCCTAGTTCTCTCTTAAATGTCATCTTGCATCTTGTAGACACTATTTTCTATACCTGGTTACTCATTATAATCCATCCATATTCATCTTATTCTAGTTACTCAAATAGCTGATCAAACAGATCATATCCTTCCTTACAGCAGGCTCTATGTCTTTAGCACTCCCTCTACTTAGAATGCTTCTTCCACTCCACTTCTTAATACCCCATTTTCCTTCCTCTCTTTCTAGCATTCATTACTATCTTCTACGAGCACTCTTTCAAAGCAGTTCCATTTTTTCTTCATCCACATTCGTTCTATTTTTTAAATAGATTTATTAAAACTTGGTTTTTATTTTAATTTTTACCCACCTGAATGTGAATGCCAAGCAGTAAGGTCTGTGTCCTTTTTGTTCTCATTTTATTCTCCAATACCTGAGCAGAGCATCTAGGTCAACCTTGTGAATCAACAAATCTTGGTATTGGATAAACAGAAAAGTGTGGAAGGAGGAAAGCCAGTTAGTGTAGATACATGATCAAAGTCAAGATCAATGTAAATGTCTGAAGCAACTAAATAGTTAAATCAATACTCAATGGACATGGTATTTTGTACTGAATGTATCTATAAATGTTTGCCTATGTCCTCCAAAATTCATGTGTTGGAAACTTAACCCTCAACTCAACTTGGAGATAAGGCCTTTCAATGAGGTTATGAAGATTGTCCTCTTAAATAGATTAACATCCTTATTTCTGAAGAGGGTTCTTTTTGTGATTGTTATAAGAATGTGTTTGGCCCATGCTCTCAGTCTGTCACCATGTGATGCCTTCTGCTATGTTACAGTGATGTAAGAAGGGCCTCAGCTGATAGGACCCCGCTGGCTGGGACTTTACAACTTTGAACACTATGCTCCCAGCCAAACAAAGTTTTTAGTATTTATGAATTTCCAGTCATGAATTTTCTGTCACAGCAAATACAAAACCGATTAAGATGATATCCTAGAATTCATAATTCTTTAAAAAGTGACTTGGTTATTAGTCACATGTGAAAAAGTGGGTTTTTTTTCAATGTTTTCACTTTTTTATGAACATGAAACTAGAAAATTCTAATCCTGGTTCTTAAACAAAATAAATAATAGTTGTTTCATAAAATAATGAATGAGTTGATACATCATTAATCATACTTCAGTAACAGAGTATAACACTTCGGCTTTTAGGTTGTCTGGTACTTAACACAACTGGACCATGTATAACTTCACTGGATAATTAACATAACTCTAAAATGAGAAGACAGATGTCTTAAAAATATGAGATCCTCCTAATTCAAGAACACCTCACTACTTAAGTAATATCTCCATCTTATCATTGAATTTAGTTTTATCTTTAGAATTTATATTGCATTGTTATTTCTGTGCAGTAGCCACCTGAAACCACCTGACAGTGAGTTTCATGTAAGAACATGTATGACAGATCAAAATGTCTCAATTTTCCATTACTCCACATGCCTACTGCCACTTTGACTTATGCAGCCCAGTCTAGCTCTTGGCTTGACTTTGTGATGTGTTTTGGCCAATAAAATATTAACAGATTTTCTGGAACATGAGCTTAAACTGCCACCAACACCTCCAACATCCCATATGAGTTCTGGTTTGAGTCTCAGCTGTTCCACCGCGATATGTGAGACTGCTTTCAATTACCTGAGAAAGCAGCAGCAGCGGAAGGCCCAAGTGCTTGGGCCCCCGCACCCACATGGGAGACCCTGGCCCAGCTTCATCTGTTCTAGCCTTTTGGGGAGTGAACCAGCTGATGGAAGATCTCTCTTTCCTCTGTCCCTGTAACTCTGCTTTTCAAATAAATAAATCTTAAAAGAAAAAGGAAAATAAATGTTGACAGAGATAGCATAAGAAGAGACTTGAAATGGATTTGACTTTGGGTCTTAGGCTCACAGTTAGAACACTTCCACTACCATGAGGGCTTGCCAAGGCTGACCTGCTGGTCTGGAAAAGACAGTAAGAGATTCATGCAGTCTCATAAATCTCTAGTTCACAGAAGAAGGTACAGCCCAGGTGACCTGCAGAAATTTGCATGAGTCAAACAAACAACAGATTTTCCTAGAATATTCAACTGACTCTCCTGGATGCATGAGAAATAAATGCTTAGTTTTGTGTGTAACTAAGGATTTAAAGAGGCAACAGACACAATAACAAATATGTGTTAAAGGAAGAATCATATACTAGTTTTTTAGCAAAAAGCTAAAGCATCATATCAAATTGTGAACAATTTATAGCTCATGAAATCATTCTGTGACATCAGAATTATGTTCTTTGGTGTTTGATTCAAAATAGATTAAAGCAATATTTTTTTTTTTTTTTTACTTGACAGGCAGAGCTAGACAGTGAGAAAGAGAGACAGAGAAAAAGGTCTTCCTTCCATTGGTTCAACCCCCAAATGGCCAGCATGGCCGGAGCTACGAGAATCCAAAGCCAGGAGCCAGGTCTCCGCTGTGGGTGCAGGGGCCCAAGCACTTGGGCCATCCTCCGCTGCCTTCCCGGGCCACAGCAGAGAGCTGGACTAGAAGGGGAGCAACTGGGACCAGAACCTGGCACCCATATGGGATGCTGGTGCTGCAGGCAGAGGATTAACCAAGTGAGCCAGGGCCCCTAAAGCAATTTTCTTAAGACCTATGTTTTTAGCTTCTGAGATCAGATGAGATCAGTCACGTTCAGGGTGGTATGGCCGTAGACTAGACCTATGTTTTTTAAAGCACTTATATTTGAAAACTAGTTAGGAAGAAATGATCCTATCACAACCATCTAATTTCTTAAATTAACTAAGATAGCAGGGAAGTTATAAAGGCAGCATGGATAAAACAAAAAAAAAAAAAGAGAAAAGATATAGATAAAAATTACAATTCAGGAAGGCATTCATTTTGGAGTTTAAAATTTCCTTATTTGTAGTTTTAGTTTATTAATTTGTATATTAGCTATTATTTTGAATGATACCTTTAAATATTTGTAGTAGCTTTAGTATAGTAAGAAAACAAAATAGGAACACTTGTGCTGGTGTTTTCTCATTTGCCACCTATTTATATATCTATGAAACAGTACAGATAAACTCAGATAATTTATTCATTTACATGTATATTTATCTATATGATTGGGTTATAAATGACTTTAGGGCAAGGACTTTAACTGTTTCACTTTGGTATTTTTCCTGAAGAATGGCACCTGATTCATAAGCTGAACACAATAACTGTTGACAAACTAAACAAAATTAGAAGATCTATTGAAACAAATAGTTGTACACAGAAGTACACAAAATCATGACCTATGCGATTATAATTCAGGTATGTCAAGATATTTTAAAATGTGGTCATTGTCATATCTCCTTGAGAACATGAAAGAGCAGCGTAAAGTATTTTATTATCTGAGAATATCACTTTGATGATGACAATTTAATTAAAAATAAATTTTAGTCTAAAACACATATTGATATTTTATCAAAGAGAACGGCATCAAATTATCACATTTTAAAAATAATATTCACAACTTTAAAAGAATAGCAGATAAGCAAAGAGGAATTCTTTTTTTTTTTTATTTATTTATTTTTTTTTTATTTTTTGACAGGCAGAGTGGACAGTGAGAGAGAGAGAGACAGAGAGAAAGGTCTTCCTTTTGCCGTTGGTTCACCCTCCAATGGCCGCCGCGGCCGGCGCGCTGCGGCCGGCGCACCGCGCTGATCCGATGGCAGGAGCCAGGAGCCAGGTGCTTTTCCTGGTCTCCCATGGGGTGCAGGGCCCAAGCACCTGGGCCATCCTCCACTGCACTCCCTGGCCACAGCAGAGGGCTGGCCTGGAAGAGGGGCAACCGGGACAGAATCCGGCGCCCCGACCGGGACTAGAACCCGGTGTGCCGGCGCCGCTAGGCGGAGGATTAGCCTAGTGAGCCGCGGCGCCGGCCTAGCAAAGAGGAATTCTTTTATTCATCTTTTTTTTTTCAGTGTTAAGACTAAGCAACACTCATTAACTGTGACATTAGGTGGGTTGGAACTTCATCTCACTTTTTCTGTCTCCATAAATCTTATCCTAGTGCTTTTATATGAATTTAATGAAGTTTTCTTAGATTGATTTATGAATGGATGAATGAATAACAAATACCTGTTAGTGGAGAAAAATATGAGACTGCTTTCAATTTTAATATCATACACACAAATATAACTAAATTATGTATTATAGAAACTAGTAGCTTCCCTAAGACACAGAACCAAAAATCTTTCAAAGTCTCCTGATTTTCGCTACATTGATTGTTGCCTATTTTAAAACTGCTTATTACTTTACCCATATATTATTTTTGTTTACCTTCATGAATCTACACTACGTCTGCAATGAGGCAGGCACTATCCTAGGCACTGAGGGTGTAGGGAGACAACAACAGGCACAATAGTTATCCTAGTACCTGAAACAGAGAAACACAGAATGCTATAGCTCTTCTATAAGTTTCCCTAGAACATTTCTTAGGAATCTAGTTCTTTTTCAAGTGAAATCTGAAGGCTTGGTCTTTATATGTATCCCTCCTAAATGTAGAAATCCCATCCCCCCATATGGTGGCAATAGGAGATGGGGCCTTTAGTAGGTGATTAGGTTCATGAGGTCAATCGTCTTGAATAGGATTAGTGCCCTGTGTATCCTGCTGTGGTAGGTCACAGAGAAAACATAGTTGTCTGTGAATCAGAAAATGAGGCCTTCCTGGACACTGAATCTGCTGCATCTTGATCTTGAGCTTTCCAGTTTCCAGAGTTGTGAGAAATACATTTCTGTGGCTCATAACCTTTAGTCTATGTATTGAATTATAGCAGCTGAGAGAGAGAGAGAGAGAGAGAGAGAAGCAAATAGATAAAATGGGGAATAAGAAGGTTCCACACACAAAAAAATGATAATAAACTGCTTTAAGCAAAGGTCAAATAGAATGAGTGGAGGGAATCTTAAGGGAGAAGGAAGGCCAGCATCATGAGAAATGAACATCTGTTCATTGCCAGGCAGAGTGACACGCATTTTAGATGAAATCTCTTCTTTAATTAATTCAACTCTCCAACAAAAAAATGCTGTATTGTTCTTTCCCATTTTATCATGGAAGAAGACTAATGTTTTGAAGAGCTGCCTTGACCAATTTATAAAAAACTATTTGAATTCAAGTCATATGATTCAAAATGCTGCTTTCAAAAACCACTTTGAGAGATAATGATACTTTTCAGAGGTTAAAATATTTTAAGAATTTGCTTGCTCCAGTGAGCATTCAATACTCCTTTCAATAGATGGGTATAAGAAGAACGATTAAAAACAACAAAAAAGATGACTAAGGATAAGCAACCTTCTCAGGATTATAAACTATTTAAGTCATGAATATTGAGCCCATATATCCCAGTTTCAAAGTTAATGTTACCAATCACTGAAGTATAGGGAAACTTTTGGGCAACATCAAGTCTGGAAAAAATAGTAAGAGATTGAATTTGTTGTTGTCAGTCTATAAAGATGATATAAATATCAAAAATTTCATGGAAAATATATATTATGAGGAAAGCTATGAATGTTGTAGATTGAACAAAACTGGCTTCCCATATTCATGCAGATGTTAAACTCTGAAGTCTTATTCTTACAGATTGGTGGATTAAGGGTGGAGAATTGATCTAATAATGAAATCTGAGTGATAAGTTCCATGTGAGATCTTTAGGTTCATTGAGTCCTTGCCTTCAGAACATATTTCTCACCAGCGGGTTGGTTATTTAAGCTTACTGTGTTCTAGCTTCTCTTCTGCTTTCTGGATTATCATGTGTTTAATCGTCCACACAAGCTCCATCATAGCCACGCTCAATCAGATGCCAGACTGATGGGTCTGACTATTCCTGAACTATGAGTCTCCTAACTGTAAGCTGAAATAAATGTTTTCCTTACCAAGAAGCTTTTCTCAGGCATTTTAGTTAAATTAATGAAAGGTTGACTAATACAAATTTCAAAAATATTTTCCAACAAATTAAAAATATTAAATGCTGTTTTTAATGAACTTTTTGAAGTTCCCATTGTATGTATTTGATTTAATAATCATTTCAAGAAGATTATACATTGTCTTCTCTAATTCATAAGAAATTATGAAAATTATTTCCAAAATAGAAAATCTATATAGAGCACTAACTCAATAGCCAGGAGTAAGCTAAATGGCTTTCATATAATATTTAATCCAAATCACAACGAAGTTGAAGTTGTATGTAGGAGAATCCTATGGATTCTAATATGCTCCTTCAATGTAATATGTTATCTTTAACTGTTACTAATAGGATTACTTGTTATTAATAGTCCAGAAAACTAGAAGATAATGTGAAAGTGAAGGGTGATCTATTTTTCCACTATGAAGAAAGCCACATAAATGGATTCCAATCCTTTGGTTGTGATAGCAGCATCATTGCAAAATTATCACCAGCCAGACATCATTTCCTCTTGACCTAAACACAGCTAGAATCTTATATATCTGTTCACCTCTGCCAGTAGTAGCTGACTTGCCATTCTGAACCCTGCCCAACCCAGTTCCTCTGCAACTACATAGAAAGAAATTTGAACAATGGCAGCCTAGTGTGAGAGGCAGAACCTGTTTTTTAACACTGGTTTTGATAGTGTTTCTCTTCCCTGTGAAGTAACACTGACTTAACCAGATTTATGAGACGAGGGAGATTAACTAAAGTTTAGACCATCTAATGACCTAAACTTAGAATTTGCTTGGTCAAAATGAAAATTCCTGGTATTATGCTTCAGTATTCTAACACAGAGAGTTTGTGGTCTTTCATTGAAAAACACTGACTTCATTACAAAGTTTAAATCTTAATATGACACACGAAGCTCTCCATATTATTACCTGTTTATCATTTCAGCATCATTACCCCACCAACCTGTTCCTGGAATTCAAGGCTTTAATCACACAAAACTTCTCAAATCTTAGTCTTTTCGCTATCTTAAGCCTTTATTAAGCTGCTAAAACTAGCTAACCTAACTAGGATTTCAAATCAGCTTATTCATATTTCTTGGTGCTTTGCTAGTTGATTTGATTAGTCCCAAGATCTGAAACAAAAGTGTACTCAGTATTGATAAATGGCAGTTATATGCCAGAACCATTTTTATGCATTCTCATCCATGTCTACTTGTTAAATTTCTATAAAACTTAGAAATATATTATTTTCCCCATTGTACAGATTTTTAAAACCTGAAGCATAGATAGGTAAATGATTTTTTTTTTTTTACCATGGTTAAACAATCAGTAAAGGTAGAAAGAGGAACTGAATCCATGTCAGTTGCTTTTCCAAGTCCATTTTCATTCTATTAGGCAAGGCTGCCTTGGTTATTTTTATAGCAAACAAATATTCAGAACTAGTTTTAAATTAGCTTGAAATGTATCTTAAAGCTTGCATACACTATTGCCAAAGCATTTCCATCTTTATGTAAAAAGGATGTAATAATGCATATAAATTATCTCACACTCAATAAGAGCTAGTTCCTCTCCCACTTTTCCTCTAGCATCTGTGATATAGTTAATGATGGATGTTTGGTAGGTCGGATGACAGATGGGGGCCAACATGTCTAGTTTCAGATTAAGAATTTAAAATTGGAGATTAAAATCAAATATCTTAAAAGGAGGGATTGGAAATCTTCGAGTCTGGGTGATGCTCTGATTCTCATCAAAATGCAATTTGAAAACAAGTCTTTCCTTTTTAATTAGCACTTCTTTGGGATAGAAATACCATTCATCTAAATGAAGAGTGGAAGATGCTTTCATGGTAATAATGAGATGATTTTTTGGCCATCAGTGTGGCCTCCAAGAGCCATCTGTTCCCAGAGTCAGTAAGCAGCGAGGATTTATGAACTACTCCCAACAAACCCTGTGTGTGTGGCAGGGAAGGGCAAATCCAGCTGCTGCTTATTTTCATCAAACATCTTGATCTGTTCTTCAAACATTGCAAATTTGATGAAACTCAAATACAGTTTGTCAAACATTTTTCTTCTCTAATTGGGAAAACGATTTGAATGTTAAGAGAAATTGCAAAATATAGTTCTGACTCATTCATATTTACATAAAGTCACCAATGTGGTAGATCTTATCAATGTCTTAAATACCCAGGGTCTACCACAGCAAACAAGTGAAAATATGCACATATTCTCACCTATTAACATGAACACACAAACATATGTTTCCTCCTAATCTGTCAAGTTTTACAGAAGTTTGAACTTTGGAAAAACTTTTTCTCTTTACTAAATACATTTATTTAAAAAAAAAAAAAAACTACTGAACGAATGCGACCGTGATTACTAATAATTATCCTTAGAGTATATACATTATTTTTTAAACCTCTTAACTGCTCTCATACACATTTTTTTGAGTTAATAGAGCCAAAATTATGGAATTGAAAGCTATCTTGATATCACAAAATCCAACTTTCTTTTTTTAATTCAACTCTATTGAAAGGTTAATTGTCACATAATGACATGCATCCAAGTTCAGTGTAGGACTGCTAGGATTTTTGACAAATGTATATTCTGTGTAACCACTACAATTGTGATGAGATATTTTCGTCACTATAAAACTCTTCCTTATGCCTGTTCCCAGTGAATTCTACCCAACTCTGGCCCAAGCTACCATTGATCTGTTTGTTTTTTTCGCTTTAGATTTTAATGGTCTTTCCCAGTTTCATATAAATGGTACCCTGGGATGTTTTCTTACATGCTGTATTTTTTTGTCCTAATACTTTTGAAATCCACCCATTTTCTTTTTTGGTGTTATTAATAGAATCGATATGAATATTTCTTTGGAGATCTTTATGTGGACATATATATTTTTATGTTTTGGAACTGCCTCAATGAAAGAGGAGACAAAATCTAAAACCCTGGCTACCCAAAGCTCATTTTAATATCTCCCAATTCAATGAGTAGCTAACCCAATAGCATCATCAAAAAAATCTAACATATCGGGACCAGTGCTGTGGCATATGGGCACAGGTTCATGTCCCTGCTGCTCCACTTCCCATCCAATCCAGCTCCATGCTAATGTGCCTGGGAAAACAGCAGAAGATGGCTCTAGTACTTGAGTCCCTTACACGTATGTGGGAAACCTAGCGGAAGCTCCTGGCTCCTGGCTTCAGCTTGGTGCAGCTCCAACTACTGCAGCCATTTGGGACGTGAAGCAGCAGATGGACAGTAACTCTCTCTGTGTGTCTCTCCTCTTCTCTTTCTTTCTGTAACTCATACAATAAAAATATTTTTTAAAAAAATATAAAATATTTTGGAGAATAGCTCTTGTTCTTAAGGCTTTGGGTAAGTCACTCGGTGTCTATGAACCTTAGTTCAGTGACTGGTGACTCATAAGAGTCTTTCTGAAGTGATAGGAACTGCAGAAGCAAGAATCTCTATGATGGAGAACAAAACAGAGATGATCGCTGTAAAATTAAATTAAAAATTAAGCACAGTGTGTCCATGTGTATGTGTAATTTCAAAATGTGATAAATGCCCTAAGGTACTTATACAGAATTATGTCATCCATTTTTGTCGGTATGTTGGGAAAGAATTCTCTGATGTGGTGAAAATGAATCTGAAGTTTGAATAAGAAAAAGCCTGCAATTTGAAAAGCTACTCCATGAGCATCGAAAAGAGAGACTAGCAAATACAAAAGTCTTGAAAGTTAGAGACTGGGATGTCAAAATGAAGGAAAGAGTGGATTGAGAGGAGGCAGAGTCAGGGAAACTTTTCTTTCTTTTAACTATGTGTTTTTATATATATATATATATATATATATATACATTTATAATATGTTGCTATAAATACTTGTAGTTATATATTTTATATATCTGTAGATGTGTTTTGACAAATGTATACACCCATGTAATCTGACCCTTTTTGGAAAATAAAGATACAGAATATTTCCACAATTTCAGAAAATTCCTGAATATATTTCTTTTTTTTAAAGATTTATTTATTTGAAAGTCAGAGTTACGCAGAGAGAGAAGGAGAGACAGACAGAGAGAGAGAGAGAGAGATGTCTTCCATCCACTGATTCATTCCCCAATTGGCTGCAATGGCTGGAGCTGGGCAGATCCGAAGCCAGGGGCCAGGAGCTTCCTCTGGGTCTCCCACATGTGTGCAGGGGCCCAAGGACTTGGGCCATCTTCCACTGCTTTCCCAGGCCATAGCAGAGAGCTGGATAGGAAGTGGAGCAGCTGGGACGCGAACGGGTGCTTATATGGGATGCCAGCACCGCAGGAGGCAGCTTTACCTACTATGCCACTGAATATGTATTTCTTATTAGAGGATTCTTCTGAAGGCTTTGGGTAAGTCACTCAGTGTCCATGAAACTTAGTTCAGTTCTTATTTATCTCTACTTATTTTATTTCTATTATTTTATATATATATATATATATATTTAACAGAGTTAGACAGTGAGAGAGAGGGACAGAAAGAAAGGTCTTCCTTCCGTTGGTTCACTCTCCAAACGGCCGCTATGGCTGGCATATCTGAAGCCTATCTGAAGCCAGGAGCCAGGTGCTTCTTCCTGGTCTCCCATGCATGTGCAGGGGCCCAAGCACTTGGGCCATCCTCCACTGCACTCCGGGCCACAGCAGTGAGCGGGTCAGGAAGAGAAGCAACGGGGACTAGAACCCGGTGCCCATATGGAATGCTGGCGCCACAGGTAGAGGATTAGCCAAGTGAGCCACAGCAACAGCCCTCTATTATTCTATTTCTTACCAATTAACATCCCCTACTCCCACCAAGAAGCAACTACTGGCCTGGTTTCTATTAAGTGAGGCTAGATTAATTTTCCTATTCTTAAAATACTAAGAAGTCATATTATAAGTATAATTTTATGTCTCATTTCTCTTGCTTACAGTTAGGTTTTTGAGATGTATCCATATATTGTGCTTTGTTTTCTTGCTGCTGTTATCAAAACATAACAACTAATTTTTCATTAACCTGTTGATAAGGATTTGGCATATTTCTTCTTGTCAGATAAGGCTGTTCAGTTGCAGAAATGTGTTTAATTCTGGCAATTGGAATGCTAGACCATAGTATAGTAAAGTGAAATGTGTAAGAGTCTCTGTTATTTACAAAATTGTCAGAACTTTCATTTTGAAATCTTTCCATTTTTCTCTTAATAGGACTTTTAAACTATATAATTTTAAAATATGTTTGTATTTAGCATGTTTAGGATTTGCACCTTGGAATGTAAAATGCACGTTCAAGTTAGCCCAGTTATCATATCAGTAAAACATGAGATATAGTATTTCGTGCATTAAGTAAATGAATTGTCAGTATTCTTCTATTTACTTTGTCTCAGCCTTTGTGCTATTATTGCCCATTTATTTCCTTCTACATATCCGATAAACTCCAAAATAATATTACATGATTTTTGCATTAAATGATTAACTATATTTAGAACAAAATAAGAAAAAAGAAATCATCTTCTTTATTAATCTACACACTTGCAATATCCATTCTTCTACATTTCTTTCCAAAGAAATTGGTCTTACATCTGGGATAAATGCCAAGTGTGAAGAACTTGCTGTGTCATTTCTATCTGTCAAAGTCTATGGATGACTCATCTCTCTTTCTGGAACTGATTTCATTGAGTTCTTTGAATCTGCTTATAGCTTTGTAGGGATATATGGTTTTCAGTTTTTATTTGTTTCTTGATAAGATCAAGGGAGATATGAACTTTTGTGATTTCCAATAAACTAACTGGAAACTTAATGCTTCCAGGTTATAATATTTTTAACTTTTGTGTGTACTTAAGTGAAATATGGTACCAGACATAATTTGGAGGAAAAGAAAAATTTGGTACACATAAATTCTCAAAGTAGATATGAAAAGTTTTGTTAATAGGGTGAAGAAAAGGATAAATAAGGAGGAAAGTGAATTAGAATTAACAATATATAGCTTGAAGGATATATGAGATATGAGAAGCTTATTTTCATATGTGAAGGAGAGTGTGGTGACTTCTACTTGGATGGTAATATTCAATATGAACATAAATATACACATATATATGAAGGTATTACATATACACACATATATATACATATACATGTTATGTGTATATAATACCTTATACATAACGTATATGTTATATCTTCATCAACTCCTAAAGTAGCCATAAATATTATAGAAAAATAAAAATGTATTTTTCAAAATATTTGTGTAATCTTTCAAATGGCTGGGAAAAAGAAAAAAAAGAGAAAAAGCTAAAAGAACAGACAGGCACAAATAAACTAAGTCAAACTTCAGCCCTAAACTACCAATAGCTTAAATTAAATATAAACTGATAAATGTATGAAGAAGGGAGGGAGTGTTCTGGGCCTCAGTGGGAATGAAAGTAACATGGTAAACCAGCAGAGGGAGAAGGAATGGAGTGAAAGGTTTACCTGATTTTAGTTTTGAAAAAAAATTGCTTATGATTCAGGCAGCAGTGAGGAAGAAAAGTGATGGGGCCAATATGGACTTGCAGAATTGAATAATAAGTAAAAATCATCACTGACACCAATTTTATTAGCTTGATATTTCAAGAACACTGATTGCATACAAACACAAGAGGACTCTTTTTCAATTAGGAGGAGGAAAAATAACATCCTTAGCAGCAACAAATTCTAATGTAAGTGAAAATTTAAATTTACTTTAGATTTACTTAATTCAAGTCAATATGTCTTAATTTATACCCTCCAGGATGACTTTTCTTCTAATAAGTATATGATTTTGGAGCTGATGATTCCATATATCTCTTCTTCTGTTGTTTAATAGACTTTTCTTGAAAAATTGAATCATTTTATGTTTGCGTTATGATTTAATGAAATAGAGTAGTCCTCTGTTTTCTTTCTATTCAGAGCATGGTTTGTGGAATGCACCATTAAACTTCCTTAGGTATTTGTAAGACTTGCAAATCCCATCCCATATTTGATGAAGATTCCTCTGCATATTAACGTTTGAGAAAAACATGTCTAATTGATTTCAAGAGAAAGGCATTAAATCCAGTCAACTCAAGGGTTTGTTTTTTTTTTTTTTTAAGGTTTTCTTTTTTAAATTGAAATGTCAACTTTATTTATGTTTATTTGAAAGACAAAGAGACAGAAAAAGAGAGGCAAACACAGAGAGGAGTCTTCCTTCTGCTGGTTTACACCTGAAATTCCCCCAACAGCTGAGGCTGGACCAAGCAGAAGCCAGGATCCCAGAACTCAATCTGGGTATCCCACCTGAGTGACAGGGACCCAAATACTTGAACAATCACCTGCTGCCTTCCAGTGCATGCATTAGCAGGAAGCTGAAATAAGAAACAGAGCAGGGGGTTGAATACTGGCACTCCCATATGGGAGGTGGGAATCTCAAGCTCTGTCCTAACCACTGCACTAAACAATTGTCATTCAACTCTGGATTTTTGTTACTTTTTCTTTGACAGAATCTATTGTTCTTTTCTTCAAAAATACAGCAATTCAGAAATTGAAGCTGAAGAATTTGCACATTAATAGAAATTTACTCTCTGTACTCATATCAATTGGAGATAAATTTCATTTCTATGTATTTCCTGTTATTTACATTCAAATTTTCAGGTAAGGTTTTAAGATGTCTATGTCCCATCACTCTCTCATTTGATGAAAATGAATATTAGTTATATATTTCTGAATTCATATTTTGGCAGGTTATTTTTCAATACTTATTTATTTTTTCTTCCTAGTGATTTAATTTTATTTTCTGCCCTGTACTTGATATGGGATAGCTAGATTAGGGCCATGAACTTTAAGTTACCCCCCTCCCACATGTAATCATACCTGCCTCCTTGTCAATCAAACTGCCTCCTGCCCATGTAACCACTCCCCTTCTGACCTCATACTAGAGGAACAGGCTCTCTGGATAGAGGAGGAGAGAAAAGGTGCTAAGTGTTACTCTACTTCTGGTCCCCCTTTCCTGGTCCATTCCCCAACTATGCTCATGTGTGTGTGTGTGTGTGTGTGTGTGTGTGTGTGTGTATGTTCCTCATCTTTAAATAAGCTTTACCACTCTGTGCATGCTGTATGTGCCTGTAGTTAGAACACTTCTCTAAGTAGAAGGCAATGACCTGGAATAAAAATTAGACTTCATCTCCCTCACTTCATACTGAGTCTGTCTTCTATTGACCTCAAAATGAAAACCAGGTATACACCATGTGGGACTAAACCCACTGAAGAGCTTGTTACTTTATTGACTGAATGAAGTCACTGTTTTTTTGTATAAAGTGTATAAAGTTATGAAAAATAACTCTCCTTTTTGCCAAACTGCCAGCAGACATTTCTGTTATTCCCTTAAATTCCTTTTGTAATTCAAGTGCAAGCAAACTATGCATTAACACATGTTGTCCTTAATGCCTTTTAGTAGATTCTTGGCCATTTTGCCAGGTCTTTGACAAAATGCAAAATATATTTTTTGGTCCAGTGGGGCATCTTCTTTCTGTCTTTCATTTTTTTTCCAGAAAGATTTCACTCTTCTTGAGAGGACCCCAGCTGTAACCTAGATTGAGGCATTCATTCTACAGCTGGGGCAAGCTTTCTCTGAAATGCAGCTGGAATAGGCATTTCAAAGGCCCACATTGTTATACAAATGCTTCTACTCTCCATGTTGGAGGCAGAAACCCAGCCAAGCATCCAGACCCACAAGCTGACAGATCGCGAGAGCAAGAGAATACATTTCCCAAGACTAATCATGGCTTTTTAGGTCTAACTTTCATTGGGAAAAATACAGTAAAATATATAGGACAGTGATTATGTCTTCTTAAAATGATTATTCATATTTCTTTGACTCACTATGGTTACACTCAAAGATACACAAGAAATTGCCTAGGAGAGATTCCAAAGGAACAAGATAGGTAAACTCCGTGACTGGTTTGCTACAGCCATTTTCCAAAATGGAAACTATGGGTTATCATACATGTCATTCTCTTTAAGTAATAAAACCCTATCACTGCTTTCACATACAAATTTAATGTTCCCCAGGCAACTTGGATGTTTTTCTTCTCACATATTTATCCTGTGGAGAAGACTTAGATGGTTGCCAAATATACAACATAGTGAGAGACTGGCTTGTGTCTCATTATAAGGGTTAGGTTTGATGCTCAATAAATATGACTTAAATAAACATTTAATGAATACTTAAACAAACATTCAGTGGATATATTTCCACTTCAGTTCATATAGGTCAACATCTGGTGACATTTTAGATTTGGGCAACTCTAACTACAAGATTGAACACCATTACTTTGAACTCTGAAGTAAGTTCATCCAACATGGACCCTTGGCAACTCGTCTTCCAGGGGATACACTGACCTGAACTATCATCCTTCATCTTTTGGAATTAGATTCATACAGGGAAAGATGAAACATAAGCCTATATTAAAATACAAAAAAAATAATGTACCAAGTCATATTTCACACTAAGCCTAGTATATTTTAAACCATATCTTCTTTATCCAAGAGGATTTGAATAAATTGAGCATGCTTAAATTATATGTGACTGTTAGAGAAACAGAATGATTACCAATTGTTATCCTCAGTGCTATAGACCTACGTATTTGTTACTTCTATATGCAAGAAGTATCTTATCTGCCATAATTTAAGTTAGTTCAGAAGACTTCCCACATCTTATCTCCCTAATCAGCATAGCATTGGCAGGACTTTATTGCTTCTCAAATCACAGTTCTAAACTTCTGATAGCATTTTATTTTGCTTACTGATTGTTCCCATGGTGACTTTCTGAATAAAAGAATAATGTCCTTGATCAGAAGACCCTGGTTTTCATTTTAGGAGGTTAGGTTAATGGTGTTGTACACTAGATGTGAAGCCATTTCATTTTAAAGACACAGCTTGACTTTCACTCCAAAATTTGACTATGAATACAGTTTCTTTGGACTACATTTGATCATTTTTACCTGAATATTCTACTTATGTCCTTCCTATTTGAAGAGTCTGACATCACACTTTTTGAATAGTTGGATGGTCTTCTCTTTTCTTGTCTAACTTGTTTTAGTGAAGCATCCAAACAGGGATAAGAACATCTTTTCACTCGCCTACCTTATTTTAAGAAATAGTAAGAAACAGAAATAAGAGGCAGGGCTAGGAATTAGAATGTTTTTAAAATACCAGAATTGGGATAGGTATTTACATGATGTGGTATTTATAAGATTAGCACCACTTATCAGGGTGTTTGCATTCAAGTCCCAACTCCACTTCCTGTTTACGTTTCCTGCTAATGCACAACCTGGGAGACAGCAGATGATGGATCCACTATTTGAATCTTTGCCAACCACATGGGAGACCTAGTTTAGTTCTGGGTTCCTGGTTCTGGTGTGGCCCAGTTGAAGCTGTTGGGGGCACTGGGAAAGTGAATCAGCAATGGAAGATGTCTCTTTCTCTCTCTCCCTATCTCTTCTGTCTCTCTCCAGTGTGTGTTTCTAGCTTTCAAATAAATAAATGTTACAATTTTGATAAAATGATTAGCAGCGACACTGATGTCCTCTTCTGCAAAATTCACATTGTGGGATATTGATGATACTCCCATCAATAAGCCATCTCTATTTTAGATTTTTGAAAATTATGTTAAGCAGTATTGAAAAGAATATTAAAAAGGTCAAAGCAGAAAAAAAAAGAGTAGAGATGAAGGGAGAGACAGTTGGAAAAGGAGAAATGAGCGAAAGAGAGAAGGAAAGGGGGAAGTAAAGAAGACAAGGAGAAAGACAAAAAGGAAGAAAAGCAGTAAAACAGTGATAGAAAGAGGGAGATGGAAATCTCTTCTGATTTTCCATCATCTAAAAGCAGCCATATTAACACTAAGCCTTCTTGAAACCTCATAGCAATGGGAAACTCAGCTTTAAAGAATTTTGTTTTATATTTCAGAATCTGATTGCTTTTTGTTAGGCCTACCTCTGCATTTTGTAGCTCTCGCCAACACAGCATGTCTCACTTCTGATATTTAAGAGAGATAATCATACTCCTGCTGCTGCTTCTTTCCTCTCAAGTGAACTATGACATTTGTCTCTTAACTTTCTATAGTGTTCAAATTTGTATGTTTGTTGCCTTTCCAATTCTAGAATTATTTGATTCTAACAAATGAGTTTTTAACAGGAGGATAAAAGATGAGCAATGCTACTTCTATCCTAAGAGATATAAACATAGTGGCTAACAACAGGAATGGGTAATTCAGTTTTCCCGAGGGTTCAAAATAGTAATTTTCGGGGACGAGCATTGTAATACAGCATTGTGCAGTGAGTGAAGCTGCCACTTATGATGTTTACATCACTTATCAGAGTGTCAGTTCAAGTCCTGGCTGCTCCATATCTAATTCAACTTCCTGCTAATGTGCCTTGGAAAGTAGTAATGATGGCCCAAGTGCTTGGATCCCTGCCACCCACATGTGAGTCCTGGGTGGAGCTCCTGGCTCCTGGCTTTGGCCTGGCCCAGCTCTGGATGTTGAGGGCATTTAGAGAGTGACCAACAGAAGTAAGATCTCTCTCTCTCTCCCTCTCTCTCTGTAACCCTGCTTTTCAAATAAATAAATAAATAAAACAATGATTTCCAGGCTGATGTCAATATATGTCAATTTTGAAGTAAATTTTTAAAATGTTAGTAATTATGTACTTAGATAACTATTGATGGCTATTGTAGAGCTTTAAGAGAGCTTTTCCATCTTCTATTTCTCACATATCTTCCAGCTGCAAATTACCAATAATGTTAGTAATCCAATGCTCAGAATGTCAGGAGGATTTGCTGAGTTTATATAGCAACCCCTGAAGGACCAGAGGTTCAAGTTAAATCAAGTAAACATAAATATGACATCAATAAATATTCACCAAATGGGGAACACCACAGTAAAACATTTCACACATGTGATCACGTTTCAGATTTGTAGCATATCATGAATCAGTACAGGTTAAAAATGGAGACCTTCAACACACTTATCATGAACATTGTACTTGGTAATGGCAATCAAGAATGTCTGAACTCTAAATGTCATATCTGAAAAACTTTGGGACCTGAATGCCAGTTCAATGCTGTTGGGCATCCCTCTCAAGATTTTGTTCTGACTTGAAGAAACAGGGCTTCAGAGAATCAAACAATCATTGGTACCCAATACTGATACTTGCTTTTTTGCTAAAATGTATCACAACCATACTAATGAAAGTTTTACGTAAATTCCATATTATTTTTCTTAAATCCACATAGCACTTTAAGTAATAAAGATCTACGTATTCAATGGGACTTTCATAATAATTTTAAAATTGTATGAATCATAAGAGTACTATATAGTAGTTCATCTTGTATTTAAAAATACAACTCAAAAAAGTTATATTGTCAGGCTTCATACTACTTAAAACCATTTGTATTCATTCCATCATTCTGATTTCTTCTAAATCCTATTTCTATACAATCCCTAATCTTTTCTTGTTTGAAATATGTGATCCCAGATAAAATAGGCATATCATTAAAATTATAATTGTGTGATTACATATAAATTTAAATGCCATAACTGGGAACCGGAGTTTGAAAAGAAGTCAGGAAATCCAGGGTTCTAGAAATTTAACTGTGCCATCAAAAATAAAAGGAGGCTGGGACAATGATAAAGATGCTATATTGTGCACTGGAAATATTACTGGAATGGTGCGCAGAAGATAGGCCCTGCCAGTAACTAAGGTGTTCTCATCTTCTGAGATTCACTCATCCAAGCCTTCAAGCTAATAACTTTGATGAAGGCAGTGGTTCTTGAAAATGCTCAGGGCAGCAGAATAATCAGAGATACTTGTTAAAAAGTTGTTTTCTCGTCACACTTTCCAGAATAGTAGAGAAGATGGTGTGCATTATATGTAGGTAAGTATGGAGGTTGGTAAGCACTTATTTTTATTTATTTATTTTTTTGTAACCTCTCTAGGCAATTCTGGTAGGGCTTGTCTTTCAGAACAGATTATATATGAACTCCCAGTTGTAAGATTGTTTTATCCTTCAAGATTATTGTTTTCTATGAATCGGAATATGTTGTATTGTGGTAAAGATAATTCCAGGGCTCAGTTATGTACTCTGCAGCAAATATATGAAAGCCTGTTGAAGAGAAAAATGCAAGTTGGTGTGATCTGACAAGGAGGGAGAGGTCCCAGCTCTCCTGATGAAGCATCCTATGTGATTGTCAGCACCCTCTTCTTCCTTTAGGTGTGGTACTTGTTTCGGAGCAGAAAATTCATATTCCTATCTTTCAAATTTGTTTCTTCCTAAGCTTTATTTTTTATTAAGAAATGTATTTTGAATAAGAGAAATATTTCACTATGCAACAGAATCTGAGAGTGTTCCAAGGATGGAATTAAAATCTGTCCTGCAGGGAATGGCAACAGGCCCACTGTTGCTCACACTGACCATTGAAATCCTGATGGTCATCTATTTGGCCAACTGCCTTGCACAACATTTTGTTGCAAGATTTGAATATTCAGTGTAATTGTTGATTTTATTGGCTTTCTCATTTTAGCATACAGTATGAGAGAGTCACTTCAGTGAGGATATATGTGTGGAAATTATTTATTTCTGTTATTTAACAAGTATCTTGGATCTGTTATCTGTCTTCACAATTACCAGTGTAATGAATAAGAAAAAAACAGTTTCCTCTCCCTATGGATCTTATACTTAAAATAGAAATAATCATAGCAATAATAATAATCAAAAAACATAGATATTATTGCGCATGTACTAGAAAGTATACTAGCAAAAAGCTCACTGTAGTCTCAAAAATTCTAAAATAAGATATATTCAAATTGTACAGCATAATATTTTAACATACATATGCTCAGTAAATGACTGCTGAAGTCAAGAAAATTAATATATACATCACCTCATAGTTACTTTTATATGTGTGTGTATTGGGGGGTGGAGGTTAAAGGCACCTAATTCTGATTCTGTTGCCAAATTTTCAGGCTATAATGATGAATGATTAACTTTAGTCCCCTTTCTGTACAATAAAATCTAGATTTATTCATGCTACATAAGTGCAACTTTGCATCTGCTGACTTAAACTGTTCCATTTTCACCTCCCTCCCAAACTATGTTAACAACTATTTTACTCTCTGTTTTCATGCAGTTGATGTTAAGGAAAAAAAAAAAAAAGATTTCCATGGCAACAGGTGCTTGACACAGTGGTTAAGATACCACTTGAGAAATTTGCATCCCATAGTTCTCCAGGTAGACTCTGGCTTTGCTTCCAATTCCATATTTCTGTTAATCCACACCCCCGGATACAGCAAGTGACACTCTATCTAGGTCTCCCATGTTCAAATTAAGACAGACATGAGCTATAATCAATCAGGCTATTTCTTCTCACTTCCAGTTTCTGTATGTCACTTTTTTTTCTCTGGCTATAAATATAGTCTGTCCATAGGTAGAACTATTTTGAATCTGTGAAGTTCCAGGAGGGGTTCCACACTCAGAAAGCCTTCCACTCAGCAATATTCCACAAAAGATATGGGGATGGAGAAAGAGAGCCAACACCCAACATCCATAAAAACTCTAGACTGAATGCAGTTTGAGCTTCCAGCCATTTCCTGAGATGCCCACCTGTCCTATCAGGTACACTCCCTTCATTATACTTTACTCCCTTGCTTACTACTACTCTCTCTCCCCCATCTGAATTCTTTCTTGCCCAAAGACAAGAACCTCAAGCAACCTATCCCTGGTAACAAAGATGGATTACAGTTTACTATCGGAGGAGAAACCTTTAAGCCAAACTTGAAATACATACAGAGTGAGCATTAGCTCAACTTAACAATACCAACAACGTGGAACAATGGATTCCTTTCAACCGCAAATGCTGATGAGCTCCTTAGTAGTGAGATCTGGAACTGGAACCATTCCGTGGATGAGGTTAGTAACCCTGGGAAACTCTATCATTTAACTCTACTTTCTCATCTCTAATCTCCAAATACTTTTCTGAAGCAGGTGTTAAGGTGAGTCTCCAATTAAATTGAAGAAAGAAATAATTTGTACGAGCAACCTCTGTTCTTGTGCCTTGTTTGGTTTAGTAAATCTTGGGTATAATCTCAAGTGATGTTGGTTTGTTTCTTTCTATAATGTTCTTATGTTTTTTTGTAGAGAAACTCTGAGAAATAAAGTACTTAATACCTTAGGGGAAAGTGCACTATTAATTATTTATTCATTATATAAGGTTATGATTGGGTTTGAAATGCAATCTTGACCTCCAAGGTAACACTTAACATCTTCCTCACCTGCAATTTGAAGTGTGGAGGCTAAGGAAGTTTGAAAGTTTAAATTTGGGGCTCAGGCAAGTATTTGCAGAAAAAGAAGAAAAAGCCAGGGGGCTAGGACAGTTAGCAGGGGTGAGTAAATTAACATTTATTTAGCACTAAGCACTTTTTTTCTCATTTAAATCTCACAGTGAGGCAAAGAGATAAGCATCATTAGCATTCATTTTACATTTAAGCAAACCAGAGCTCAAAGAGGTTAAGGAACTTGCTCCAAGTGACACAGCTTGTAAGCTTGTAGCAAGTTAAGATTCAAGACTCCCCTTTCACTGAAAACCTAGCATATGTATAATTTTATATCTGGGCTAGAACTGTTTACATATTCTTCAGCTTTAGCTTGCTACCTTGTATTGCAAACTCTTTAAATATTAATTCTCTTAGAAAGCCAAACATACTGTCTTTTACTCAGTAAGCAATCAATAACCATGAGTTACATAGTAATGCTCCTAAATGTAGTAGAAAGGAATTCTGGGTCATCATTCATTCTTTTTTTTTAAATTTTATTTATTTATTTGACTGGTATAGTTAACAGACAGTGAGAGAGAGAGAGAAAGGTCTTCCTTCTGTCGGTTTACTCCACAAATGGCTGAAATGGCCAGAGCTGCGCCAATCTGAACCCAGGAGCCAGGAGATTCTTCTGGGCCTCCCATGCAGGTGCAGGGGCCCAAGGACTTGGGCTGTCTTCTACTGCTTTCCCAGGCCACAGCAGAGAGCTGGATTAAAAGAGGAGCAGCTGGGACTAGAACTAGCGCCCACATCGGCTGCGGGCACCACAGGCAGAAAATTAACCCACTGTGCCACGGCACCGGCCCCCATCATTCATTCTTAACCTTAGAGAGATCTGGTTTTAGGAAAAGAGGCGTAGATTAGTGCCTCCTCACATGGGACTGTTATGCCCAGTTCAGTTGTCTCCAAAGACCACCAAGGAGCCGATACTGCTGTAAAGCGCACGAGAATTTTATTGCAGGTCGGGATCTGGACTCTCAATCAACACCGACGCAGCGGGTCTGAATTGAGAGCCCTGACCCTTCAGTTAACAGGGTTTTTGTAGGGTTTTTAGAGACATTCTATACATCATGGTACCATTTAGCAAATCATCTCATCCCACGGGAATTCAAAGGACATCTCTTAGAACTGATTAGTGCATCCAGTGTCGGGAAAGGACCTACTAAAGGTGGTTGGATGGCTTTGGGGTTGATGCCTTTTGAATTGATTGGCCGAAGCATAGGGTCCGAGCTGCTGGGGTGTATGTGCCCAACTGCAGGGTCTCAGGAAGCTATTAATGACCTTATCTTCCCTGAGAAGACACCAGGAACTCTAGGTATTTCTCTGTTATCTGCTGTTGCTAGGAGAGTTTATCACAAGGGGAGTTCATTTATTTACTTTTAGGAGCTTCTGGCTTAGGGTTCAGGGCCTGGTCTGGCCCAAGTTACAAGATGGAGGCCTAATTTAAAATAGTTACACCTTGATCCAGGCTTAGATCTCACAGGACACCAAAAATGTTAGGAAAAAAGGGCGCAGAATAGAAAGGAGGCAGTGTACAAATTTACGGCCAGACCGAATTTACTTAGTGTAGGGTTAATCTTATGAGTATGAAGTAGACCATTGTAAAAATTAAGAGAATGATTGAGAGGAATGAGGAGAGAGGGTGGGAGCACAGGCAGGAATGAGAGTAGGGTGGAATGTTTAACTATATTCTAAATCTGCATACTTGAAATACATGAGATTTGTATACCTTACATAACATTTTTTAAAAAAGATAAAAAGAAAAATAAAATAAAACAGGAGAGTGAACTAAGTATACTGAATTGACTGAAAGAAAAATGTACTTTTATCTACAAATATAATGTATTTTTAAATTTTGGCATTAATGTGTATATTTTGGGGTTTAATGGTGGCATCTAAAATGCTTTTGTATTCTTATGTTTCCTCTTGCTTTCATCCTCTTTCTTCTCATTTTTAATTATGTTTCTTTATTAATGCTCTTTTTTGGTTAACATATCAATGTTCCTTTTTCTTATTTTTCAAATATATGTTTGCCAAAAATGTAAAAACTTTTGGAACCAGTGCCAGGCTTAATGATTTATTTGAATAATCTATCAATCCACTCTCCAATGTTAGTGAGCAATTGGTTGTGTCAACTTATACATGCCAGTTAAATACTCAAAATTAAAGAAATATGTTAATCTTGTACTTTCAGACTTATTTGCATGAAAAAGTAGAGATTCAAATATGTCATTAGTTTTAAAGATATGCTATCACTCCACACAGCAGACTAATAGAATGACAATCACTTTAAATAGCACACTCACTTGAGAATCAGCCCATAAGGCATTCTGTTCTGGCCGAAAAGCTCATGAGAGCATTTCAGGCATGGAAAGCCAAGGTACTAAGGCAAAAAAAAATTTTTTCCTACATGAAGGATCTAGGTGAATGAGACCCCAGGGGAAAGAAAGGGCCATCAAAGAAGGATATACTTTTCTCTGAAGGGAGAAGAGAACTTCTACCTTGCCTATGACCTGTCTAAGTACTGATGGAGATTGTGGACTCAAAAGGCTTCCATAGCCTAGGTAACCCATGGAAAGAACCTCAGGTGATCACTGATGTCATACGTAAGAGTGCTAATTGTTAAATTAACAGCAGGAGTCACTGTGCACTTACTCCCCATGCAGGACCTCTGTCCTAAATGAGTCATACTATGAGATTTAACTGTAAAACTTGTTCTCAAACATTTTTAAAACATATTTTGTGTGTGTGTGTGTGTGTGCAAATAGTTGAAATCTTTACTTAGTGAAGAGTTGGTCTTCTATGTGTAAAGTTAATTGAAAATGAATTTTTTTACAAAAATTTTTCTTACTCTTTTAAAAACTTATTTTTATTCATTTCAAAGACTGAGTTACAGAGAGATGGAGATAGAGAGAGAGGGAGACAGAGAGAGAGGGAGACAGAGAGAGAGGTCTTCCATCACTGGTTCATTCCCCAAATAGCTGCAACTGCCAGAGCTGAGCTGTTCTGGATCAGGATCCAGGAGCTTTTCCACATCTCCCAGGTGAGTGCAGGGGCCCTTCTGTTGCTTTCCCAGGCCATAGCAGAGAGTTGGATTGGAGGAGGAGTAGCCAGAACTAGAACTGGTTCCCATATGTGATGCGGGGGATTCAGGCCAGGGCTTTAACCTGCTGTGCCACAGTGCTGGCCCTGAAAATGAATCTTAATGGAGAATGGGACTGGGGATGGCAGAGGGAGAAGGAAGTAGGAAGGGAGTAGGGGTTGGAGGGCAGGTATGGTGGGAAGAAGCACTGTATTCCTAAAGATGTACTCATGAAATTTATACTCATTAATAAAAGGTTTCTTTTTTTAAATTTATTTATTTATATTTTTAACTTTTATTTAATTAATATAAATTTCCGAAGTACAGCTTATGGATTACAATGGCTTCCCCCTCCATAACTTCCCTCCCACCCACAACCCTCCCCTTTCCCTCTCCCTCCCCACTTCCGTTCACATCAAGATTCATTTTCGATTCTCTTTATATACAGAAGATCAGTTTAGCATACATTAAGTAAAGATTTCAACAGTTTGCACCCACATAGAAACACAAAGTGAAAAATACTGTTTGAGTACTCGTTATAGCATTAAATCACAATGTACAGCACATTTAGGACAGAGATCCTACATGAGGAGTAAGTGCACAGTGACTCCTGTTGTTGACTTAACAAATGGACACTCTTGTTTATGGCATCAGTAATCACCCTAGGCTCTTATCATGAGTTTCCAAGGCTATGGAAGCCCCCTGAATTCACCGACTCTGATTATATTTAGACAAGGTCATAAGGGGAGGGTTGCAGGTGGGAGGGAAGTCACTGGGGGTGGGGGGGTGGGGAAGCCAATGTAATCCATAAGCTGTACTTTGGAAATCTATATTCATTAAATAAAAGTTAAAAAAAAAGTGGAAGTTTTCTCCTCCCTTCAGAGAAAGGTACCTCCTTCTTTGATGACCTGTTCTTTTCACTGGGATCTCACTCACGGAGATCTTTCATTTAGGTGTTTGTGTTTGTTTGTTTGTTTGTTTGACAGAGTGTTTTGGCTTTCCATGCCTGAAATACTATCATGGGCTTTTCAGCCAGATCTGTTTGCCTTAAGGGCTGATTCTGAGGCCAGAGTGCTGCTTAGGACATCTGCCATTCTATGGGTCTGCTGTGTATCTCACTTCCCATGTTGGATCGTTCTCTGTGCCCCTGTATTCTCTGTGCCCCTGTATTCTGCCAGGCCCTGACTTAAATGTTGTAGGCATATGGAGAGTGATCAAGTTGATCTTTATCTCTGCCCCCTCCTCCTCTGCGTGTCTGTCTGTCCATCTCTCTGTCTGCCTTTCAAATGAAAAAGCACATTTTTAAATATTACAAAATAAAGTAAGTAATTGAGGAACTCATTATAGACTAGATGTAACTCTTGATTGAGACTAAACTCCATGCGCCAACTTAAGAGCCAAATTCAGTTCTGAGGGGAGGTTAGGGAACATGCTGCTATTACCTTTAACATTGCCAATAACTGCCGAACAGTTGAGGTAGTCAGGATTGAATAAGCTATAATTTATAATGCAAAACACAGTTAAAACAATCAGAAGCAGACCAGATCTCACCAGCCTGCTCTGTGTGACATGAGAACATGTGGAGGAATGAAGTGTTCATAATTATGAATAGCAGTTCCATTACCATAACTACATTATTCATGGCTTCTAAGGGAAACGCTGTCTTGAAGTTCTATGTCACTGAATTTTTTTTCCATTTTTAACAATAATAATTTCTCTTGTTCATTGTTTAACAGCTCCATAAAACTTGAAAATATCAAGGGAGGGGGAATTCTTTGTTTGATTTCTAAATATAACACATTGGTTTGGCCATAAACAACAGATATAATGAAGAGAGCCTTTGGAGTGGGAAACTAGGCAGAGTAGGGGGGATTATTAGGCAATTAGTATCTCTAGTCCACTGAAGAGAGGAAACGGGCTGCTGATTGCTGCTCAGCTCTCGAGTGCTCTCTCACCCTCGGGTGCCAGGACAATGGGTCAGCAAAAATTCTGTCTCTCAACAGGATTTTACCTCATTGTCTGGACTGTAGTTTGAACTTCTTGACTTTCAAATAACTTGGGGAAAGCAGTCTCTCACCCAAGTATGCCTTGATTTTTTGACCAGGACAAAAGAAACATACACAAACACACACAGAGTTTACTAAGGAGAAACAAAAACAAGAAAGGAATTCTTTCACTTCTTCTGGAATTTAAAGGAAGAAAATAATTTACATGAATTATTTTATTTTACTTTAAATGTAGCAATGGAAGTTATGAGGTAGGCTCGATTATGTCCACAACAAACGAAATTGATTATCCACACAGTGCAAAGTGTTGCCAAGGCCAATAAAAACAGTGGCAGAGCTGATACTCAGTCCCAGGATAGGAAGACAGTTCCTGTTTGGCTTTTTCTTCAGAACATCTTATGAAAACTGTTTTATTAATAATTGCCTTGGTAGAGGTGGATCAAACATTTATTACCTATGTAACCAGAGTTACTTTCTCTGTGTAAATCTCATCTACAAAACAGATAGACATAAACTAACACCAACCTTGCAGGACTGTGGTTGAATTAAAAATGGTAATTCAAGCAAAACACTTTCTATAGGACCCATTACAAAGGAAATGCTCCATAAACCACTGTTCACAATTGCAAAGATATTGAAAGGTTTTATACAATTAGACAGACAGATAGATAGATAGATATAAATATTGGTTATAGAAATGAGAGGATCTTAAAAAAGTTCATGGAATATGAAGAAAAATCTATGAATGAATGAAAAGAATTTTTTTACCAAAACTTTTTTTTTTTATTTCATTGTTACAGGACATTCTGAGGTACCTGGCTTTGATAAACACACAAATACACACATATATATATATATACGTTTACATACATATATATAATTATATATACATATTTTATTATGAAAGAATTTCAGTCACATTCAAAAGCAGAAAGAAGGGCTGGCATTGTGGCACAGTGGGTTAAGCTGCCTTCCGCAATGCTGGAATTCCATATTAGAATACTAGTTTAAGTCCTGACTCAGCTGCTGCTGTTCGAGCTCCCTGCTAATGCACCTGGGAAAGCAGAGGAAGACTGCCCAAGTATATATGTGGGAGACCTGGATGGAGTTCTGAGCTCCTGGCTTTAGCCTTGACCAGCTCTTGTCATTGTGGCCAATTGGGGAGCGAACCAGCAGATGGAAGATCTGTGTGTGTGTGTGTGTGTGTGTGTGTGTGAGTGTTGTCTCCCACTCTCCCTATTATTCTTTCAAGTAAATGAAATAAATCTCTTTAAAAAGAATGAAAAATGAACAGAAGTGGAAAGATCAGTATAATCAGTCCTCATCCACAACCATCTAACTTCAGTAGCTTATCAGCTCTGAGCCAAACATACATGTTCATACTATACATTCTTCTCACCACTGATTTTTTTTTTTTTAAGATTTATTTATTTGAAATGCAGAGTTACAGAGAGGCAGAGGTAATTCACTCCCCAGGTGGCTACAATGGCCAAAGTTGCACTGATCCAAAGCCAGGAACCAAAAGCTTCCTATGAGTCTCCCACGTGAGTGCAACTTCTACTGCTTTCCCAGGCCATAGCGGAGAGCTGGATTGGAAGTGGAGCAGCCAGGACTTGAACCAATGCCCATAGAGTATGCTGGCAGTATAGGCGGCGGCTTTACCTGCTATGCCACAGTGCCGGACCCTCACTGATTTTGAAGCCAATCTGATATCATATACTTTCTTTTTGCAATATTCTAGTATATTTAAAGCACAATGATTCTTTTAAAAAGCATAACCATATTAATGTTATCACACCAGAAGCAATTATGTTTTCTTAATATAGCAAACATCTAGTCAGTGTCCATTTTTCTGCTTATAGAGAGAAAGAGAGAGAGAGTGTGTGTGTGTGTTTCTCCCTTTGTTGTTCAAATTAGGAAACAAACTAAGGGTATGCATGATTTTTTTTTTTAAAACCTGTGTTTATCTGTGTCCCCCACCCCTGATACACACACACATATATTTGGTTTCCTTCTTGAAATTTTTGCTAGTTGTTTTTGTGTGTTGGTGTTTAGCAAATTAGTATTCAGAATTAGAGCAATAATGATACAGATAGATAGGCAGGTAAGTAGTAAGATAGGTAAACAGAAAAAGCTCTGTTATGGGTAGTCCTGTGCTACTGCACATTCATAACATCATCTGGTCTTTATTTTTGTGATTTTTGACAACCATTTGTCAATTTTGCCTAGAAGTTTTAATTGGATAAGAGAGTCAACCCCTTTTATGACCAACAGTAATGTTTACCCCTGAGAAGCAAAGTCTTAGGAAGATAAAGTATTGGAAAGAGAACATCAAATAACCCTGAGATGGTGAAAAGCAAAATGTAGGCCACTCATAAACCACAAGTTAATAGTTCTCATTGGTTGAGACATCTGGAACATCCGTTCAGTGAGCTGATAGCTATGATCTTGCATATGTGAGCTCACCTGTGCAGGTATGAACAGAGCAGACATAGTAATAGTTCTTACAACCTAATGATTTTATCCAAATATTGACCCAAACTGCTATTGTTATAAAGTAAGAGTTTTCACATATTTTAAGTTTACATAGAAATTTGTCATCATCATTTATAAAATTCTGTTTTGAAGGAACAAATTATTTTTTTATTTTAAAATGTTAGAGGTTATTTTTCTAGCAACTCATGAGAAGTAAGAATACCATAGAAAAGTAAAGATATATTAGTAGTAAGAAAAATAATAACAACATTAATAATTCCTTAATCCCACCCTGCAGAGATAATTGTTAATCAGTTTCCTTTCAGACATTCACCATGAGAATAAATAATTTCAGACAAAACTATAGCAGATTGTTCTATAAGAGGTAAAAAAGACAGATTTATTGACACTATTTCTGTGACCTTTCAACAAGAGACCTGGAGGTAGACATAGACATTCCCCTACAGCATGTCTTGAGGGCTCTGCATACTCTCTGCCAGGCAGACATCTGCTTTACAGAAAATGTGTAAAGAAAAGCAGTTTGTGTTATAAAAGTCTATTTCCCTTTGTGGTCTATTGTAATCTGAGGAGACAAGACAGTTTACGTAGTGTAGGTTTGGTTTGAAAGGTTTGCTTGCTTGTTTGTTTGAATGTTAAAGTGACAGAGAGAGAGAGAGAAAGAGGGAGGGAGAAAAGGAGAGGGAGAGAGAGAGAGAAAGAGAGAGAGAAGGAGAGACTGAGAGAGAGAGAGAGAGAGTTTTCACCCACTGATCAATCCCAAAATGCTCACAGCAGTCAGAGCTGGGCCAGGCCTGAGGCAAGAGCCTGGAATGCCAACCAGGTTTCCCACATGGATCTGAAATGGGACAGCCGGAACTTGACCAGCACTCCAATATGGGATGCAGGCATCCCGAACAGCAGCTTGACCTGCTGCATCTAAATGCCCACTCCTGTTGTTGTTGTTGTTGTTGTTGTTTGTTTGTTTGTTTGTTTTAGGGTGGTGGGGATGTTGGGCAGCAAACCTCCCCACAGAAGGTCATGGAACTGGCAGGAGCAGTTTAACATCAAACGTGAGAGCAGGTGAAGGCCAAAAGGTTCCTGGAAGGGATACCCTGAGCGTAGAGAACAGGGATTGCTTCAGGGGCATGTGATCTGTGCAATCACACAGGCCCCCTCTTCTTATCCACAGTTGCTTTAATGTACCGCTACTATCCTCCTGAAATTCTCAATAGTTTCTAAGCAACAGGCTCTGCCTTTTCATTTTGCGTGTGGATATTGTTTTTGAAGTACTGGAAATAACTACAAATGCTTTCTGAATGGGTTTAAACTGAATAAGGGTGCAATACAATATCTTTTAATGGAAGCATTTTTCTATATATAAATACCTTTTAGTGATGAATTAATTGAAATAGATATTCATAAAAGGTAGCGACTACTGTAGACTTTTTTTTTGTTTCTTTCCCCCCCTATTATAAACAACTCTAAGCAAGAGATGGAAAGTATATCATGTTAGTCTTATTTATCAAAAATGAAAAAGGAAGTGAAAAAAATCTATCAAGAATGAGATATTTTTTCCAGACCTGAAAGTTTAGAGTAACTTATTGAGTGACTTTGCATGTAAGTAAAAAAGTCCATGTTACAGATGATGTCTTTGGAAGGAAGATTGTTAGGTTTGTTGTAAGGTCAAGAAGTTTAAATCCTTAATTTTCCTGTTCTTCTCCATATCATGGTGTTGTAAAGGTCCATGAAAACTGGACCAATAATTATCTCTAAAAGCACGTCTTCAAAGATCCTACAATATTTGAATGTAGCTTATTGTTCTGTGGCATGAAACTCTATAAGGTGAGCTGTTAAAAAAGAAGACAATAACAAATGTGTGATTATGGCCTCTGCATAAACCTTGGCAAGAAATTGGATTTTGAATCCTTTGTCAACAGCCTCATAAACATTGTGTCTGTGCATCATATTCCTTGTGCTTTTGCACATTACCAACAGCAGGAAAGCACTCAACCCACATAAATGGAATAAAACAGAAAACAAAGAAATAAGCAATAACTTTTCTCATTTTTGTTATAACATGCTGTTTTTAAAGGCACAATGCAGTTGGTATTTATTGTAAACAAAGTTTCTTGAACTATATTTTCATCACAGAAAATACTAAGTAGGAATACTGAGGAGACATTCTTGTGTGAGAAAATCCACTTTATTCATCACGTTTTTGGCTGGAAATAGATGATTCTGATTAACATGAGAGTGTAATTGATTGGGCATATACGGAATACATCACATAATCTAGAATACCATAGAGGGAGGCAAAGGAAGTGGGCAGGAGCCAAAGAGGGCTTGAGAATCATAATAGGCTAAGTCATATTTTTGAGAAAAGACTTGTGGTCACTTCTCCAGTGCCAGCATGCTATTACAGACCCCGCAGCCACTGGCTGTGTGAGGCTATGATCACCATTTCTAGAGTGACTTATGAACAGTCCCCTGCCCCTGTGGATTACCTCCTTCTGATTCAGAGTCTTGGACTGAAATGTTTTATCTGTACAGTTTATGTTTCGTGCTTATGCTCTGGCTGCCAAAAGTCAGGTTTAGAAATGAATGTTTGGATATTTTCAGTTTGTATACTAGAAATCTGACATATTTCCCACTTAAAGGAAAGAAAGGATAAAAGCAATTTAAAAGCTCTTTTAATAGGGGCAGTCATTGTGGTACAGCAGATTAGTTACACCACTGTTTGTGACGACCACATTCCATATCTAAGTAACTAAGTTCAAGTCCCACTGCTGCTTCCAGTGCAGCTTCCCACTGATGAAGGCTCTGGGAGGACACAGATTATGGCTCAAGTACTTGGGTTCCTACCACCCATGTGGGAGACCCCAAAGAAGTTCCTGGCTCCTGACCTGAGATTGAACCAGGCCTGAATATAGCAGGATTTCTGCGAGTGGAAGAGTGGATGAAAGCTCTCTCTCTCCCTTTAAAATAAACAAAGAATAATAAATAAATAAATAAATAAATAAATAAATCTTAAGGTGTTTCTACATCGTACACCACAAGGTAACTTAAAAGGGTAAGACCCACTATTGGTAGCAGGTTGCATTTCTCAGGAGCCTTCCTAGTTGACCCAATCCTCTATTCTGTACTCCCTGTAGACTCTGCCCTCCCTTCAGTCCAGCTGCTACATGATGTTCAGGGAAATGCTCCCTGAGGCTGTCTCTTTAGCTAAGACAGCAAACTCCAAGGGTCGGGACTACTTCATTTGTAGGCAATAAAGTATAGGGTAAAATAAAAAATGCATGCTAGTTAAGACAGCATGTAAATTTGAGGAAATCTCTCCCTCTCATTGAATCACAGTTTGCTCATCAGTTTCAGTGGTGATATGAACACTTGTTTTTAGTGTTTTGAATGATTTAGTGTGTGTAAAGGAGCAGTACAGTACCTGGAACAATTTAATTAAAAGAGCTAGGCACTTTGTTATTCTTTCATCATTTTTATTGTCCTTGCATTTCTTTCTTTTTTTAAAAAAAGAGGCCGGCGCCGTGGCTCAATAGGCTAATCCTCCACCTTGCGGCGCCGGCACACCGGGTTCTAGTCCCGGTCGGGGCGCCGGATTCTGTCCCGGTTGCCCCCCTTCCAGGCCAGCTCTCTGCTATGGCCAGGGAGTGCAGTGGAGGATGGCCCAGGTGCTTGGGCCCTGCACCCCATGGGAGACCAGGAAAAGCACCTGGATCCTGGCTCCTGCCATCGGATCAGCGCGGTGCGCCGGCTGCGGTGGCCATTGGAGGGTGAACCAACGGCAAAGGAAGACCTTTCTCTCTCTGTCTCTCTCTCTCACTGTCCACTCTGCCTGTCAAAAATAAAAAAAAAAAAAAAAAAAGAAAAAAAAAAAAAAAGAAAAAGATTTTCTTTTATTCATTTGAAAGGCAGAGTGACAAAGAGACAAGGAAATACAGAGTGAGAAAGAGATCTAACATCTGCTGGTTTACTCCCTAAATGGTCGCAAAGGCAAAGACTGGACCAGGCTGAAGCCAGGAGCCTGGAGCCCAGAGCTCCATCTGGGCCTCCTACCTCGTACATGGGTGTAGAGGCTCAAGCACTCAGGCCTTCTCCTGCTGCCTTCCCTGAATCATTAACAGGACACTGAATCAGAAGCTGAGCAGTAGGAATTCAAACCGACGTTCCAGGATTGGTTAACAGCATCACCAATGGCAGATTAACCTGCTGCACCACAACACTCGTCCCGATACATTTCTTTTCTACTTAAACACAATCACTTCTCTGGTTTTTAAAATTTGCAATCATGCTGCCCTGGCCAGGTGTACACTCTCCCCTCTATTTACTGCTGAAAACAAAATCACCTTTGAAGATGGCTCCTTTATATCTTCTACATGAAACCCCTTTTCTTTCGGCTATTACAGATATTTGACATCTTACATTTGTTTGCTTTATATCTTATCTATGCCTGCATCACAATAACTTTAACATTCCTTTGAACTCTATTTTCATATCTTTTCCCTCTCTGCGATCTTTGAAGGCAGAAATTCTGACTTATTTTTTATATTCACAACACCTAGCTTAGGGTCTGGCAAATTGTCAGCCAATAAGTGCTTGCAGAACCAATTGAGGATTATGCATTTTTATGTTACTGATGCCCATCATGGTTCCTGGTACTCAAGTGGTGTCACTGGCTGTACCGTAAATTTTATGAAAGCTGAGCTAACACTTATGAACCTTTCTGCAGAATATACATAGATGCCAGCAATCCATCGCTTTATCTCGTAAATGAAAATAATGGTTGCTTTATTCATTGTGTCTTCACATAATCATATATTTCTTGGATACAGAGAATACATGACTCTACCCTGAAAAGCATAATATATCCTGTAGGATCACTGTAAATGTTAAATCAAACCTAATTTAATTACTGTCAGAATTTGAACATCACATTGTATACCTTAGAGAATTAAATATATACCATAGAATATACTAAAAATCCCTCCTTTATATGGCCCATATTTTCTACTTTGTGCCATAAATATAAGATTTGGCAATTAGAAGTGATCATTTTAAAATGGCTTTGCCTTTTTTCTTTTGGTGAACACAAATGTCTTTGTCACTATTGAAATGCTAAAAAGTACCTTTAAAACAAATATCTGCAAGAAAATATCAGCTTAGAGGGAAAAAAAAGAATAGACATTTATAGATTTTTGCAAACATATTCAGTATAATTTGAACCACACATTAAAATAATTGTGAAGTTTTGTTACTTTTCTTATTAAGACCACTTTCCAGAAAACAAAGTTATTAAAAATAAAAAACAAATTTCCAATAATATGTAGATAATAGATCTTATGTTTTCATATATTCTAAGAAAATTTCAACAATACAAAGCTAAAAATAAATGATTTTCACAAAAATATTTTTCAAAAGTTTCTTTAGTTTCACATTAATAAACTATGTAAAGAATAATAAGCACATCTAATACATTCAAATCTCAAAAGTAGACTTGTGTTCTATTAATAAGCATTCATTTAGAATTGATCCAAATCATTTACTATATGTCACACCTGATGTTTCAGTTTTTTTCTTAAAATATAATAACTCTGACTTTGGTTCAGCCCTGCTGAAACTGGATGACATTTCAAATTGTATATTTGTCTTTCTTTCCCTTTCCTTTTGTAGCACAAACAGGTTAAGCAATGTAAAGAATGCATTTTAAATCTTAGGTATTCCCCTTCGGAGGATTTTCATAATATTTATCCTTGAATTTTAATTTTAAGTAATATGTTATGAATAAAACATTTACAAGTGCATCCAGCATACAAGTTAATTCAATCTCAGTCTCTCTCTCTTTCTTCTTCTCTCTCTCTCTCCAATACAGTCATTTCCTAAGCTGTCAAAAGATCAGTGGTCTCTAGGGCTAGTTAGTCATCGAGGTAAAATCAAACCAATAGAAAAAAATATACACTGTGCTTGTGTACTGAGCCAGGCGTGCAAGAGTCAATGGCAGTTTCTTCAATGTGATCTGACAGACTTCATTTATCTCTTTGTTGAGCTAGTTAGCCATGATACCACGTGACGTGACTTCCCACTATGCTCCCACCTCCAGACCAGGTACTGCCTGCTGAGGGCAGTGCTGAAGCTAGAGAACATCCAGAGTTTTTCCAAAATGAACTTGACTTTTAGGAGCTTCTAAAAAAGAATACTTCTCTGCTCATATCTCTGCCAAAGAGCTGTCACTTTCTCGGGAAGTTAAATTTGTCACAAGGAAAGAAAATTTCACCATAGCCTGTTTAAATAAGTTAGGGAGTAGAATCTTCTCCCCAATGCTTTTTCCACAGCAAGCAAGTGTATCAATCATTTTATTCTCTGAAATAACAATTTATTATCCATGCAGGAGGCCTTAGATTGAATCTGCACAGTGTTCTGAGTGTCGCATCAGATACGAAGACCTGTCATCAGTCTTTATCAGGGAAATCACTCTGCTCTTGTCATCAGTTTTTAATAATAAAACTATTTATTACCTCAATAATTATTTATGACAAGAAGTCTGCCATTGGCATCATGCATAAATATTGATAAATTGCTTGGTTAATAAACTGATACTCTTTAAGTGCTTGGTAATATGAAAATGAGAGTATTATTATTATAAAATTATTACAAAGGATTGCAAAATGTTTATCTCTATAGAAAAGATTATATTTTCTCAACAGGAATCCTATGAAAAGAAAGTGAGAAATCTAATTTGGAAAAGGACAAAGATTCAGCATGAAACATTGGAGAACCAATATTAAACAATAAAAAAATACAGTTTTCAGGCATTTTATCAAGATGCAAAATTAAGTCAAATGAATTGGACTCAGTTTGAGCCCAGATAGATAGATATAGAGATAAACTTTAAACTAGAAATTAGATACTTCGAAACAACTTTAAAAGCATTTTTTTTTCAGTTGAGATCAGTTCCCAAGAGCCACAGATTTTTTTTTTTTAACATGCCTTTTATGACAGACTGGAAACATGAATTTGAAATGGGAATCTGAAATAGCATTAAATCTCATCCTCTGATGAGCTGCTGGGAACATATGGATACAATCTTTAAGTACAGAAACTATTTCCCTTGGGCCAATTTTCTGGAAATCACAAAGGACTCAAAGCATGACTAACAGTTACCTGGTCAGTGATGCTGGATAATAGGATATTCAACTTAAAAGTCAGAGTAGCAACAAAGCTACTTCTACAAGAAGGAGCTGGTACAGACCTGCCAGCCATCACTATCCTGACTGCATGGCACAGTGAGCACAAAAGAAAAGTAGAAGCTAGAGGAAAGGCAATTAGGAGAGGTAAAGAACTATCCTATGAAAAAAACACAGATAACCCTGGAACCAATTGCAAGAATTTACTAAAGATAAATCATTAATTCCACATAAGCCATGTACAAGTTCAGTGTCTGGAATTGAAATTAAAACAAGAGGCCGGCTCACTTGGCTAATCCTCCGCCTGTGGCGCCAGCACCCCAGGTTCTAGTCCTGGTCAGGGAGCCGAATTCTGTCCCGGTTGCTCCTCTTCCAGTCCAGCTCTCTGCTGTGGCCCGGAAAGGCAGTGGAGGATGGCCCAAGTGCTTGGGCCCTGCACCCGCATGGGAGACCAAGAGGAAGCACCTGGCTCCTGGCTTCAGATTGGCACAGCGCGCCGGACGCAACACGCCGGCCATAGCTGCCATTTGTGGGGTGAACCAACAGAAAGGAAGACCTTTCTTTCACTCTCCCTCTCTCCTTCTCTCCCTCTCTCTCTCTCACACTGTCTAAATCCGCCTGTTAAAAAAAATGAAAGTAAAAACAAGGGTGAAGCTTCACTTATGCAAGCAGATCACAGGGATAATGTCTCTAAAATAGACTGCAAAATAGGAATTTAATGCAAATGGTTAATTTAGGAGATAAGCCTAGGATGTGTCACTGAGGGAAGGGGCAAGTGAAACAGGAAGAGGAAGGACAATAAAAGAAAAGTCATTGAGCAGTTAGGGAACTGAGGTTCTTTCCCACTGGAGAACTTTCAGGAGCAGTCTAGAAAACTCTTCAAAGGTGGTCCAACTAAAAGGTAAAGGAAGCTGGGTTGTGGGTCCTCAAAATACCAGTCCCTGGTTGGGCTGCTCTGGAAGATGATACCTGAAGACAATCTGGCCTGCCTTAAGAAGCTGTCAGTGTAAACCCATAAATGCTGGCAGTTAGACTCTGTAGACATGGATAGAGATGATGCATGAGGGAAACATGTGCAGGGTACCAACAGCTTCTTCTCTAATGGGGCAATTGAAAATCACAAAATTAGACTTTCCTGAGGCTGGTGCTATCAAAAAATAGTGCTGTGTAATTAAGTGACATAAGAAAACAGTGAAGAGAAGAATCATGAATAGGGTTTTCTATTGAGTGCTTTAGTATGAGGTGGAATAATTTGAATACATGGGGAATCAATCAAGTACATAGAGAATGGTTGAGGAAGAGCAACAAGTAGAACTCTGAGCAGCGTATTCAGGCAGTGATTAGGCACTCAAGCTAAGTCATCAGCCTGCATGGATCTGAACCCCAGCTCTGGAATCTACTTTCTACTACCTTGGTTGAGTTTTCAAAATTCATATGGATAATGGAGACAATTAAATGAAATAAACTATGTGAAGAGAGTGCAGTGTCTGCTCCACAGTAGACATTCAGTAATATTATTATTACAATAATTATAATTAAATATGTTCTGGAAGAACCAAAGAGACCTAAGTCAAACATTACTCTAATAGTAGGGTCCTTTTATTTATGAGGGCCGTGTTCCAAAGACATGCGTAGATGCCTACAAGTTTGAATAGTCTCAAACTGTGTATGTGCTATGCCTTGTCTGATACTTACATAACTACACTTGGTTCAATTTATAAATTAGGTGAAGTAAGACATTGACAATAAAACTTAATAAAATGGAAAAATGATAACAATATGAGTAAATTGCATTTTCTTTCTTCACAATTTCACAGATAGAAGATTCATCTTATTGCAGATCTGAGAAACCTCAGCATATAATGCTTTTTTTTTATTAAGTCAAAAACTTTTACCTTTTCACTTAAAGGAAGCAGTTGAAGACTTCTCACTGACATATCCAAATTGCTAGTGCTACTACTCTTGCATGCTGGGACAACTATTAAGTAAAATCTGGGTTCTTGAACACAAGCACAGATACCAAGCGGTCAATCTGATCACTGAGGTGACGTTTAAGAGACTGTTGTTAAGGTAGCACACACAGCGTGGATATGCTGGACAGAGGGATGGTTTGTGCCCTGGGGGTGATGGAGCAAATCAACATGAGATTTAATCACTCTACTCAGAATGGCACACAATTTAACACTTATGAATTGTTTACTGATGGAATTTTCCACGTATTATCTTCAGATAGTGTTTGTGGGTAACTGAAATCATGCAAAGAAAAACTGTGGATATAAAGAAACTCTACTTGAGAACATTGAGCTTAGGGGGTCCCTGACATCCACCTGCACACTGCATGGTTTGGAGAAATGTTTTGCAGGAAAGCACTATTAGTATCTTCTGCACATTCCTGCCAATATTAGGACAGATGGAGAAGTTAAAGGGAAAATGTTTTACAATCCAGTATATTATAACAGATAAATGATAACCGATAACAGATAAATTCACCATTTAAATTATTGTATTTAAAGCTGAGTTTATTCAAATGATTTATATAAGAAAATTTATTAATTATGGTTTCATATATAATTCTCTTTATTTTTATCATATCCTGTATACTAGGTATTTTAGGGGGCACTGGGATTATAACTGAGAACTCTGCCTTCAAAAAATGGATTTTGGTGGTTCAAGGTAGATAACTAACCAGTGAATATAAGAATCAGAGTGGTAGGACAAATTGTTGAGAATGTTAAGTCTAGACAAATAGACAAATAGTCGGTAATTCTTCCCCTGCGCATTTGTTCATCCTTTAATGTGCTGAATGCTGTGCTAGGCACAGAAATGTACTGATGGGCCCGGCGCTGTGGCACAGTGGGTTAACGCCCTGGCCTGAAGCGCCGGCATCTCATATGGGCGCCGGTTCGAGTCCCGGCTGCTCCTTTTCCGATCCAGCTCTCTACTATGGCCTGGGAAAACAGTGGAAGATGGCCCAAGTCCTTGGGCCCCTGCACCCATGTGGGAGACCCAGAGGAAGCTCCTGACTCCTGGCTTTGGATCGGAGCAGCTCCAGCCATTGTGGTCATCTGGGGAGTGAACCAGTGGACGGAAGACCTCTCTCTGTGTCTCTACCTTTCTCTGTAAACTGTCTTTCAAATAAAATAAAATAAATCTTTAAAAAAATAAAAAAAGAAATGTACTGGTAAGAAAATGAGATGATGATTTTCAGGTGTAGTCAAGGGCACAGGTTAGTTTAGAAAAAGATTAGGAAGAGAAGCCTCACTGCAGAAATCGGATTGGATCTGAGCTGAAGGGAAAAGGGGACATTTCCAGGCAAAGGAAGAGTTCAGGCCGAAGGAAGAGTATGTGCAAACACTGTTACACAATTACATGCTTCAATAAATAAAATTAAAACCAAACTAAACCAAGTCAAACCACAACTAATTACACAGACAGATGAGACTGCTGCTTTATGAAAAACTGTTTCCATGTGTCAAAAGTCCTTGTGGAAAATGCTATTGACTATGTATTTGGGAGTAGTCACCCATCATTAAAGCCATAACATGGTTACATGATTGATTATGCCTTATGAGGATAAAGCTGGAGCTTAGATATCTCCCAGTTGGAGCTTCCATTTCCAGTAAGGATTCCTTTTCTTTTATTCTTCTTCAATCTTTATTTATTTGTAAGTCAGAGAGAGAGAGAGAGAGAGAGAGATTGAGAGAGATTTTTCATCTGTTGATTCACTCCCTCAAATGGCTGGATGGCTGTGGCTGGGCCAGGGTGAAACCAGGAGCCAGGAGCTTCTTCCAGGTCTGCTATGTGGGTGCAGGGGCCCAAGCACCAGGGCCTCCTCTGCTGCCTTCCCAGGCACATTAACAGAGAGCTGGATCAGAAATGGAGCAGCTGTGACCCAAACTGGTATCCATATGAGATGTTGGCATCACAAGTGGTGGCTCAACCCACTATGCCACACCACTGGCCCCTCGATTAAGGATTTCCTGTGATATAGGTAGAATGTACTTACATATATGATTTTTAAATATCAGAGAATTGTCCTCTTGTATAGATATTATATATTCTTTATTATTTCCTGAATTTCTCTCAGTTTACTTTTTGTGTATTTGTTTAGCTAGTTACTTCTTTTGTATTTTAATGAAGACTTCTCTTTTTCTGCCCCAGTGAACCTCAAGATTCTGATTTCTGAAGGGTGAGAATGCCTTCGGTATCTGCATTACGATAAACTCACCAGGGGAGAACATTTGCCATAGTGGTTAAGAAGCTTTTGGGTACACTATATTCCATAAAGGATATAAAGGAGTGCTTGGATGCTCAGTGCCTCTGTTCCAGATTCCAGCTTCCTGTGGATTTGCACCCTGGCAGGCAGCAGATGGTGGTTCAAATGGTTAGGTCTCTGCCACCAACATGGGGGATCTTGATTGGGTTCTGGATTCCTGGCTTTAGCCTGGACTGGCCCTGGCAGTTGCAGGCACTGGGAAGTGAACCAGCAGGTGGAAAATCTCTCCCTCTTTCTGTCTCTTTTTGCTCTTTCTGCCTTTCAAATACAATTAATTTAAAAAATGTAAAAATCCTCAGGTAGCTGTGGTGCACGTATGTTTATCAACCCTATCCACTATACAGTAAGCACTTAATTAAATTGAAACAACATGAGAGAGGGAATCTTAACAGTCTGTTTACTCAAACCGTATGTTTTAAGCACCTTAGAGTGTGAGATGATCCAGAAAGAATTTGTATATATCTGTCTGTGTGTGTTTGTATCTGTATTTAAAAAGCTGAATGCGCAACCCGGAGGATCATACGTCTTTTGAGAATAGATTAGGGAGAAATAGAGGAGGAAATGTCTTGGAGATGGGAGGAAAATGAATAAAGAATGGATCTGTCAAATACTTAATAATAATTACAATGTTTTAATATTTCTTCATTTCTGCTTTTATCACTTTTTGGGCAAACTGTTCATACACATTGTGAGATGGGGCCTGATTTGCATATTCTGCCAATTATCTGTATTTATGGATAACCACTCAGAGGTTTTCCCCCATTACCCCGAATAATTGAGAATTGGCTCTAGAAGCAGTTTCCCTTCCCTGCTGAATAAATGTGCTGTATTTATATTATCCATTACCAGGTGGCAGACGTAATGTTCAGTGATGTGTGTTACTTATCTGAAACTTGAAACTCCTTTCAAGGTTCAAGCGCACCAGTTAATAGAAGATAATCTGTATGGAGAATAAATTTCAAGGGGATGTCTGCAGTAAATCTTTCGTGAACCTCCCGTTTGCCAAGATAGCTCTTGCTGGAGTTTACTTTATTAGTAGTAACCATTTACACTAAGATGCCTGTGACAATGATAAAGCTTTTACATTATATGAATTATATTGGACATATTCTATTTTTTCAATTTCATTTGTTTACTAACAGACTTTAAGATAGAAAGCTTTCAAATCATTTGGTAAAATATAATTAAGAATCACTCAGACATGTAATTTAATCAGGAGACTAGGAAATACATAAAGGTTATAAATGACTTTACAAATGACTTTAGAATCCTTATTCATACTAATTCTTTTATGATGCAGATTAGGAAGTGAGTCAGATGGATATTAAATGTTTGGTTTTCATAGTAATTCAATTAATTAAATAAAATCCATGTGGTTAACCTAAATATACAGAGCAAACAGTCACAATTCTAATATCTTTACTGTCCAGCCTTCCCAATTGTGTCTCAGTATTTTAAATGTAAGGGAGTTTCACACTGAGATGATAATGACATTAGTGGTTGCGAAATTTTACTAATGGGAGTATGTTTTAATATTGTCTTTATTCTACCAGTCTCACTTTGAGTGACTCTTTTATCATGTAGATTTAAAAATCATGGACATTCTTGGTTATTTCTTTGACATTTTTTCAGGCATATGAGATCACAGATTAATTACATTAATTCTAATTTTGCTTTTCAGAAAAAGGTAAACTATACCCATATTTTTTTCTTCCTGTGATAGAAATTGCTTTTGAGATGCAGTTCTTCTTTGTTAAATCAATCAGATTTTGTTTGTCACAGAAAAACAGACAGATTACTGATGCCATAGACAGGAGTGTCAATTGGTAAAGTCAACAACAGGAGTCACTGTGCACTTACTCCTCATGTAGGATCTCTATCCTTAATGTGCTGTACATTGAGATTTAATGCTATAACGAGTACTCAAACAATATATTTCACTTTGTGTTTCTATGGGGGTGCAAACTGTTGAAATCCTTACTTAATGCATACTAAACTGATCCTCTGTAAAAAAAAAAAAAAAGAAATTATCAATTCCCAACTTGACTCTCACTGGGATTAAACATGACAATAGGTCTGCTCTGATTTCATCATCATTTAAAAAAATCATCTATTATTTTTCACTTTATGTTTCTGTGTGGGAGCAAACTGTTGAAATCCATACTTAATGTATACTAAGCTGATCTTCTGTATATTAAGATAATCGAAAATGAATCATGATGTGAATGGAAGGGGAGAGGGAGTGGGAAAGGGGAGGGTTGTGGGTGGGAGGGACGGTATGGGGGGGAAGCCATTGTAATCCATAAGTCGTACTTTGGAAAATTATATGCATTAAATAAAAGTTTAAAAAAAAAAATTGGTATCGTAAGCATTATTTCATCTAATTTTAAAAATGTAATCAATCAGAGAAGGAGCAATATTTTTAGAAACCAAACCTCAAATAATGAGCTGTGATTATAGTTGTGATGGTGAAGCATTCAGAAAACATGTCAGATCTGAAAGTTCATACCCAAACATACCCATACCATCTGTCTACATGGCTTATTGATGAAATCCACTGTAACAAAAAGAATCCTATAGACACCTCAATGTCTCATATAACCAGCGTGTTTGTTGGAGATATTTAGTAATGACTATCTTGTAATTCATGGTGCTTTAGAGATAATTCAGACCTCATTCATGATGTATATATATATATACATATATATACATGTATATATGACAACTTTGATCATCAAGTTAGAATATCACTTAACCTGAAGAGTTACTAAGAAACTACTCTCTCTCTCTCTCTCTCTCTCTATATATATATATATATATATATATATATATATATATACCTCCTAGCTTTGGTTAATGTGTTTGTCTATCATTACTTACTGGATATACAGTAACTGAATGGGAAGTACAGTAGTACAGTTTCTTTGGGGGCAGTCAGTCTTAAGTTTGATTCTAAGTCTGTCACATACACATCATGAATTTTCAATCTATTTTTTAAAACTTTATTTGGCCATTGTTTCACCATTTGTAAAATCTAGAAAACAATTAAGATCTAGAAGTTGAAGGGTTAAAAGCATTTGGTACATGGAAGATAAGGGAACTCTGAATTCATACTCCATTGTTGAAATCTTATATGTGCCATTTAAGGTTGGTCTGATTTGAATATCTGAAATCAACTCTGGCTTTTTCTGCCTCTGTAAATTGGACTTATCGTAAAATCTATCGCATTGGATTGCAATCTGAAACATGAATTCAGTGTAAATTTTGGTGACTTATGAATGCCTAGCTAGAAGTCTATCAGTTCTTCACTCCTTCCCTTTATCTTTCTTACCATTGTGATCCCAGAAGTTACCAAAGTACTTTATAATAAGGTATGCATTATATTACACAAATAAATGAATATAAATTACTTTGAAGATTATGAAAAACTTTTATCATCAAGTTAGAATATCACTTAACCTGAAGAGTTACTAAGAAACTACTCAATATGTGCCTCTATCACATTGAGGTTTCCCTTGCTTAAGTTTACTAGTATCTGATTACACTGTATGTGGTGTATTATCTCTAGTTTTCACTTTGTTTACTGTAATATATGGTGAATACAAATGAGAACAAAAACTCAGTTATCTAGTCAATAATACAGAGAACAAATAAACATAATATGCCTAAGCATCAAGCCAAATAGATGACACAAAGCCCATGTACTTTATTTTATGGTAAAGTATTAGAATGACTCTCTTGACCACAGTTTAAAGCCTATTGATTTAATATTAACTGAAAATGAATGTTATCCAGTTTAAGGAGAGATAGTTACCTTGAGGTTTTTCTTAATTATATTCTCATTTGGGAAATTATATAGTTTCAAATACATTTTATTACAGTTGTTAATGAAGGTGTATAATAATACTCTGTTAAAATAAATAGTATGATTGATACTAATTATTCTTAAGTGTTGAAATTTAACTGAAAAGTCATCTCTGTTAAATCTAAGAGTGGGAATAAGAGAGGGAGGAGATGTGCAGTTTGGTGCATGCTCAATCAGACTTGCCCCAAATGGTAGAGTTAGAAACATGCCAGGGAATTCCAATTCAATTCCATCAAGGTGGCATGTACCAATGCCATCTCACTAGTCAACGTGATCAGTTTCAGTTCATAATTGAGCATAATGATAGGACTAAGAGTCAAAGGGATCACATAAACAAGACTAGTGTCTGCTAATTCTAACTGATAGAATGAAAAAGGAAGAGAACGATCCAACATGGGAAGTGGGATACACAGCAGACTCATAGAATGGCAGATGTCCTAAACAGAACCCTGGCCTCAGAATCAGCCCTTAAGGCATTCAGATCTGGCTGAAGAGCCCATGAGAGTATTTTAGGCATGGAAAGCCAAGACACTCTGGCAAAAAAAAAAAAAAAAAAAAAAAAAAAAAAAAAAAAAAAAAACCAAACACCTTTATGAAAGATCTCTGCAAGTGAGATCCCAGTGGAAAGAACGGGCCATCAAAGAAGGAGGTACCTTTCTCTGAAGGGAGAAGAGAACTTCCACTTAGACTATGACCTTGCTAAGATCAGAGTCGGGGAACTCAAAAGGCCTTCATAGCCTTTGCAACTCATGACAAGAGCCTAGGGTGATTACTGACGCCATTAACAAGAGTGTCAATTTGTTAAGTCAACAACAGAAGTCACTGTGCACTTACTCCTCATGTAGGATCTCTGTCCTAAATGTGCTGTACGTTGTGATTTAATGCTATAACTAGTGCTCAAACAGTATTTTACACTTTGTGTTTCTATGTGGGTCCTACTGTTGAAATCTTTACTTAATATATGCTAAATTGATCTTCTGTATATAAAATAATTGAAAATGAATCTTGAAGTGAATGGAAGGGGAGAGGGAGCGGGAGATGGGAGGGTTGCAGGTGGGAGGGAAGTTATGGGGGGGAGCCATTGTAATCCATAAGCTGTACTTTGGAAATTTATATTTATTAAATAAAAGTTAAAAAAAGATACTAAATTGAGGGATAAAAATTATAGAGGTATATCACACCTAGAAAAAAGTTTTCTGAAACAGTGTAAGAAAAAAACAATTTTTTGATATGAAGCAGAATGTCTCTTAAAGATGTCCATGTCCTGATCTGTGGAATCTGTGAACCTGTTTCTTTAGAAGCAACAGAAAATTCAGGTTGTGGATGGCATTAAGGTTACTACTCAAGTCCAGGAGTAGGAACCTTTTTTATGTCAACGGCCATTTGGTTAATTTATAGCATTGCTCACATGCCGTGCAAAATTATCAACTTAAAAATTAGACAGCTATCAATATACTGAATTTCAAGTCTCTGCTGTGGTTGCCTTGGCAGAGCCAGACCGCAGGATTTTGTGGACTTACATGTCCCGAGGGCCAAATGTTCCCCAATTCTGCCAGAATGAGTTTATCCTGGAATTTCTGGGTGGGCCCAGTATGATAATGTGCACTCTTAAAAGAGTAAGAAAAGGACAATTGAATCAGAAAGATGTGATCTGAGAAAGACTTGACCTACTAGATATTACTGGCTTTGAAGACTGAGTGACAATAGTCAAAAAGTGTGGCAAACTCTAGAATGACCAAAGCCTTCAAATTCCAACCAGCAAGAAAATGGAGACCTCTGCCAATCAAGCACAATAAATAAATTGAATGAGCAAGAAACAGATTGTCCCCTAGTTCCTGAAGGAAGGAATAAAGCCTTGTGGTACTTCTGATTTCTGATCTACTGAAACTTACAAAACTCTGCTTATTATTTTTTACACCACTAACTTTGTGGTGATTTCAATAGCCACACCAAAAAAAAAAAAAAATCAAACAGTTAGGAAAAATTTAACCAAAGAAGTGAAATATCTCTATAGTGAGAATTACTAAACAATGATGAATGGAATCATCAAGGACACAAAAAAATGGAAAAGATATTTCTTGGCCATAAATTTGAAGAATCAATATAAAAAATGTCTGTACTACCTAATCTACTGACTGAACGCATTCCCTATCAAAATGCTAATAATATTCTTTACACAACTAGAAAAAGCAGTCCTAAAATTCATGTAGAAAAACAAAAGATCCAGAAGAGTCAAAACCATCCTGAACAAGAAAAATCAAGCTGGAGGCATCACAATAAGTGACTTCAAAGCATAATACAAAGCTATTAAAATTAAAACAGCATGATACTGGCATACAAACTGATGCAAAGATCAGTGGAACAGAATAGAGAGCCCAGAAATTAACCTACATGCTTATAGCCAACTGATTTTTGACAAAAGTGCTCAGACCATCCAGTGGAGTTAGGATAGTCACTTCAACAAATGGTGCTGGCAAAACTGGATGTATACATGTAGAAGAATGAAATTAGATCCATACCTTTCACCATATACAAACATCAACTCCATATGGAACAAAGACCTAAATTTAAGACCTGAGACTATGACGTTGCTGGAAGAAAACACTCCAAAGCATTGGTATAGCAGATGACTCCTTGGACAAGGTTTCCAAAACACAGGCAACAAAAACAAAACTAAATGAATGGGACTATATCAAACTCAGGAGGTGTTTCACAGTAAAGGGAAATGATCTATAGAGAAATACCCAACAGAATGGGAAAAAGTATTTGCAAACTACCTACCTGACAAAGGATTAATATCCCAAATATATCAGCAACTTAAAAAACTCAGAAACAAAAAAACAACCAATCCAATTGAGAATGGGCAAACGACTTCAAAAGACAGTTCTCAAAGAAAGAAATACAAATGGCTAACAAATATATGAAAAAAGTGTTCAACATCACTAGCCATCAAAGAAATGCAATTCAAAACCACAGTGAGATATCTCCTCAACCCTATAAGAATAGGTGTCAGAGAGTAATAAATGTTGGTGAGGATGAAGAGACTAGGGGAACACTTGCACACTGTTGGGAATGTACGTTATTGCAGCCACTGCGGAAAACAGTGTGGAGATGTCTTTAAAATAAAACTATGCCATGGGATTCAGCTATCCCACCACTTAATTTGCCCAAAAGAGTTGAACGTGTTGAATCAATGATACCTGCACCACCATATTTATATCAGCACTGTTCACAATAGCCAGAATTTTTTTTAAGATTTATTATTCATTTGAAAGAGTTACACAGAGAAGGAGAGGCAGAGAGAGAGAGAGAGAGAGAGAGAGAGAGAGAGAGAGGTTTTCCATCACTGGTTCACTCCCCAACTGGCGTAATCGCTGGAGCTGCACCTATCCGAAGCCAGGAGTCAGGAGCTTCCTCCGGGTCTCCCATGTGGGTGCAGGGGCCCAAGGACTTGGGCCATCTTCTACTGCTTTCCCAGGCCATAGCAGAGAGCTGGATCGAAAGTGGAGCAGCCGGGACTTAAACCGGCACCCATATGGGATGTCGGCACTGCAGGAGGTGGCTTTACCCGCTATGCCACAGAGCTGGTCCAATAGACAAAATTTGGAATCAACCAAGATGTTGATTATTAGTTAAATGAATAAAGAAGATCTGATATATATACACAATGAAATATTTTTTTTGACAGGCAGAGTTAGACAGAGAGAGAGAGAGAGAAAGAGAGAGAGAGAGGAAGGTCTTCCTTCCGTTGGTTCACTGCCCAAATGGCCACTATGGCCGGCGCACTGCGCTGATCCTGGTCTTCCTCCTGGTCTTCTTCCTGGTCTCCCATGCGCGTGCAGGGCCCAAGCACTTGGGCCATCCTCCACTGCCTTCCCGGGCCACAGCAGAGAGCTGGACTGGAAGAGGAGCAACTGGGACAGAACTGGCGCCCTGACTGGGACTAGAACTCAGAGTGCCGGCACCGCAGGCGGAGGATTAGCCTAGTGAGATGCGGTGCCGGCCCACAATGGAATATTTTTCAGCATTAAAAAAAGAATGAAATTCTGCCACTTGCAGTAAAATGGACGCAGCTGGAGGACAACATATTGAATGAAATACAACACCAGACTTAGACAAATATTACATATTCTCTATTCTATGTGGGAGCTAAAATTTTAAAAACAAACAAAAAAAGAAGAAAGAAAAAGAAAGAAATATCTGTGTTTATCAGTATTGCTGCAATTATAGTTTTGTAAAACCTTGCTTTATACTTTGTTAAACCAGTCGTTAAGAAGGTTATACTACTATAGTTTTGATGATCTGTGATTACTTCAAGATTTACCATATATAGATAAAATAGTCATTTTTCCATTCAAATATTGTTTATAGCTGTTGTCTATATTCCTACTAAACTAGGGTCTCCTGGCTTTTTTAATTGTTAAACTTCTTATTCAGTGAAGTGGTAAGCCTTCTTACTGTGATGTGAATTTAAAGTATGTTATCTCAAAAACTGGAGAAAAAAAAGATAGAAATGGAGAATGAAGAGGCTGGGAGGAATTGGCGGGAGCAAGGGCGGGAGAAAGAATATCATTATGTTCATTGAATCTGTTAAAATTAAAATTTTTGAAAAATAAATTTAAAAATTCTGGTTAAAAGTTATTTGAATATCTATGACAAAAAAGAGTGTAGATTTGTCTTACTTGATTCTAGAATTGCCTATTTGTAATACTTTCCATATATCTCTAGGTATTGCTGTATTTTGATTTTGTTAGATACAGGTAATCTATCATGAGTTTGACAATATTTATAAGTTAATGATATGAAAGAACTAGAAATAGCAAGGAAAATTGCATTTGTGTACATGTGTGGCTATGTGTATTTTTATAATGATAGTAAATGGAATAGTTGTTCAATCAGAAGTAAATACTGATCTTCAGTATATGAGCAAGTTACACTATGAAATGTAGTATCACCTAATATGAATTAATAAATGGATAATGCTCATCTATTCCCACAAAAAGTTTATGGTAATTTGGTGCAGTAGCAACAGTAAATGAGTACAGTACTTAACAAATTCCAATGATTTATAAAATTGTATCAGCATAAAAATCTCTTGGAATTTCTGAAAATGAAACTCTTTTACTGTTTTTAAGTGTCTTTTTAGATAGGTGGAGAGAATGCATTCTGGTTTGTGGATTTAATTTATCTGTTGATTTAGTATATGTTTGCTGAGCATCTGTTGGTTTTAAAAACTTTATAGATATTAAAACGATTCTGACATCAGAATATAGTTTGATGGTAGGTCTCTGATCAAGCAACACTTGTAATGCAAAATATATGTAATAATTCCTATCAGAGAAGTAGTAGCACTGAAGAAGAAAGGCTGTTTTTGTTTAGGATTATCAGGAAGTTCTTTTTCCATCATGTCTTTTAGGTAGATATTGAAGAATACCAGGTCTTCATCAGATGAATTCAGTTTGGAAGCTGCTCGAAGGAATAGGAATCAAATGAACTATATCTGTTGGGAATATGTGGACCTGTTTCAACCAGACATTACTGAATCTTTTATTCTGTTTTTCAGTTACATCTGTTCCAATAGTGACAGCTTTTTGTTCAAAGGCTTTCAGTGGAAAGGTTCTTGAAACATCAGAAGCCAGTTGATCATATTATCCAACAGCTCATGGTTGAGTGTATTTGAACTAAATTATGACCTTCTCTCATTTTAGTTCGTTAGTTTGAGCTAAATTCTGACCTTCTCTCATTTCTAGTCACTGTTTTTTCTCCAACTACCTAGAGCACCTCAATAAATGTGGTATACAGATTTAAATACTGCCCCTTAGATCCTTGAAAATATCTTAGTTTCTTTTTGTTTCTTCTTTATTCCAGCTACCAACACTTACGGCATGGTTGTGTTCAATTTGGTCCTCTTTTCCTGAATATTCAGTAGTTTAGCACATCTCTTCTTGTTATTTTTTAATATTTTTTAATCAAATTATTTTAGAAGCTGTTAAGGAAGAATATTGGTTTTTTGAGTTACATGAGAAGTTTTCAAAAAGTTCATAGAAAATATATATAATCTTTCTTTGATTAAAATTTATAATTATTTGAGAGGAAGACACACAGAGACCCAGAGGGAGACAAAGAACCCATACTATGGTTCACTCACCAAATGCCCTCAATGGCCAAGACTAGGTCAAAGCTGGAAGTCAGGGACTCAAACCATATGTTCTGCATGGGTGGCAGGAAACCAATTACATGAGCATCATGGCTGCCTCCTAGGGTATACATTAGCAGGAAGCTGGAATTGGGAGCCAGAGCTGGGAAACAAATCCTGTATTGTATGGCAGAAAATGCAGACCAAGATCAAATATGTATGATGTATTATTACACACATATTTTATATGTTATACAGTATGATATAACAGCATCATATATATTTACTTATATATTAATGACAGATGGAAACCATAGCCAATGAGTCATTTATCTTTTGTTTTTTTTTATACTCAATGAGAGATCCAAAATGCTACCAGAAAATACTTCTAATCAAAATTGTATTTCATTTTTCAATTGTTTATATAAGGTAATGGTCCTACTAGGACACCCTGGTAACCCTGCACACATCCACATGCACCATAAAGACACGGATCTGAACTGCTCTAATTTAAGTCTTAGTATGACACAGATCCTCGTGGTTCAATGGAAGATGATAGTTCTGTGAGAAACTACACTGGGGCCATTGTCCATTCACCTTCATATTTGCTAGGGAAACTATCATAGATAATTCCCCACTATGCCCTGGGCTCTGATGATAAGGCTTTCAGTCTTAGCCCCTTCAACATAGCTCTGCAAAATATAAAATTCTTAGATGCAGTTGCTCTAGAATCATCTTCTCCACAACTGAGTTTTCTTTAAATCATGGTATAGACACTCAAACCCTTAGGTTTCATGTTCCTTTGGTATAAGGGATGTGAACCATGGGGAGCTGGCTTCTTCGATAGTCTTCCTTCCATTGTGTATGCAATGAAGGCTGAATCAGAATGGCTCATCCTACCTCTACTGGCCACATTAATTAGGCCTTGGATTAGTCTTATTTGCACTTGACAGTGTGCCAGAAAAATAATAAAAGTTTCGAAATCTTAAAATTTAATATTATTTATATTAGTATGAAAAATATTAACATTAAATATTAAAATGCCTCTCCCCCAACAAAATCATCACAGTCATTATTGCCTCCATTAATAAATACACTCAGCCATTTAATACGCATTTCATTTAGAAGAATGCAGTTTTAAAAATAACCATAACTACTGCTGAAACAAAAATATAACTTTTATTCTGTGTTAAGGTAAACAGAAAGTTGCTTATTAGTCTTCATTGCATCTCTTTTTCCTGATTAGCTGTCATCTCCCACTTCTATAAGACCTCATCTTCCTTCTAACTAATTTATTGGAATTCCATTGAAAAGGGAAATCAAATTATTTTTGAAATGATTTATAGATTATATAATAATAAAATAAAAATATTACTGCCAAAGAGGAAACATGAATTCTTACTGTATTGTCACAGGTGGGATAAGGGAATGAGAGCTAGTGATTGTTCCACCAAGGTGGGGTTGAGGCTGGTTCTCACACTATATTTTTCTTACTTTTGATGTTCAAATTGTTCCCTAAAATCTGTTTTAGGAAGTCATCCTCCTTTTTCCATCTTCTGAGATATGCCTTTTAAGTAAATATTTCTTAGAGAGGAATGAAAAAAAAAAAAACCAACAAATAGATTAAGCCATTTAACATGAAGGCAGTATAAAAGCATTGATTTTCAGTTCAGATTAATGAACGTTCGATTTGTATCTGTTCCCAGAGGCAGGTTATGATATAGTTTAACCTATTTGACCTCTGTGAGCAACAGTTCTCCCCCTCTTAAATGAGAATAGGCATTACCTAGTTCAATAAATAATTTTAAGAATTAAAGAAAACATTTTTACAAGTGAGTTACAGGGGCAGGCATTTGACCATGTGGTTACGTCATTGGTTAGGACACCAGAGTCACATGCATAGCACCTGGGTTGATCCCTGGGTCTAACTCTGACTCTACCTTTCTGCTGATGCAGAGTCCAGAAGGCAACCATGGTTGTTCAGGTTTAGTTCCTGCCACCCAAGTAGGACTCCTAAATTGAATTCCTGGCATCCAGATTTGGTTGCTATGGGCATTTGGTGAGTGAACCAGCAGCTAGGAGCTCAATATCTCTCTCTCCATCTCTCTCTACCTCTCTCTCACTCTACCTCTCAAATAAATGAATAAATAAAATTGATTTATAGAATTTCTAGAGCTTTAACATTCAATAAACAATGATCATAATGATAATTATTAAAGCCTTCTGTAATTAAAAATTATTTAAACCGCATTAGGTCATATATTGTTTAAGCATAAATTATGCTTAAGTATGTATTTATTCTGGAGCTAGAAAGTGTAAATCTGAAACTCACAGTTTGTAGAGTGAAGACAGGTATGTAAGCAATGTTGAAATTTCTTAGCATCTGTCTCTCTGCAAGCAAACCGGACTCAGCTTTCTCTGCTTTGCTTAGTTACATCTAGTTTCTATTTTCTGCAAACACTGTCATCTTTTCTCTGCTGTTTTTTCTTCTCCTATTTCTTGTCTTTGTTCACATCTGTTTGGGAGATGAGGACACCAACACAAATGGGGTATTCAATGAACCATGTAAGTGTAAGACAAAATGTACTTTGAAAGAAAACTCAAATGTGCCACTAGAAAACAGTGAAAAGATAACCTCTACTTGATTGAGTATTGGAATACTTTAGTAAGTAAAAAAACATTTGCAAGAGCATAGTGAATTGGGACTAGACAGAAACAGGGTAAGAAGCAGAGGGATCCTGTAGGGAGTAGGCTCTGGCTAGATAAGTGCTGCATACATGAGCATCCGGGGGATATGCTAGAGGATCTGCAGTGCTCGGACTTTATTTTCTATGACCATGGAAACCAGAAGATCTAAGGTGACATAGTCAGATTTACATCTTAAAATACAATTTTTAAAACATCTTGGCCGGCGGCCGGCGCCGCGGCTCACTAGGCTAATCCTCCGCCTAGCGGCGCCGGCACACCGGGTTCTAGTCCCGGTCGGGGCGCCGGATTCTGTCCCGGTTGCCCCTCTTCCAGGCCAGCCCTCTGCTGTGGCCAGGGAGTGCAGTGGAGGATGGCCCAGGTGCTTGGGCCCTGCACCCCATGGGAGACCAGGAAAAGCACCTGGCTCCTGGCTCCTGCCATCGGATCAGCGCGGTGCGCCGGCCGCAGCGCGCCGGCCGCGGCGGCCATTGGAGGGTGAACCAACGGCAAAGGAAGACCTTTCTCACCTGTCTCTCTCTCTCACTGTCCACTCTGCCTGTCAAAAAAAAAAAAAAAAAAAAAATCTTGGCCGGCGCCGCGGCTCACTAGGCTAATCCTCCGCCTTGCGGCGCCGGCACACCGGGTTCTAGTCCCGGTCGGGGCACCGGATTCTTTCCGGGTTGCCCCTCTTCCAGGCCAGCTCTCTGCTGTGGCCAGGGAGTGCAGTGGAGGATGGCCCAAGTGCTTGGGCCCTGCACCCCACGGGAGACCAGGATAAGTACCTGGCTCCTGCCTTCAGATCAGCGCAGTGCGCTGGCCGCAGCACACCAGCCGTGGCGGCCATTGGAGGGTGAACCAATGGCAAAAGCAAGACCTTTCTCTCTGTCTCTCTCTCTCACTGTCCACTCTGCCTGTCCAAAAAAAAAAAAAAAAAAAAAAAAAAAAATCTTAAAACAGTGAGAGAAAGTACAGATGTAGAGAATAATAAGAAGAAGAATAAGAGGCTGATGAAGCAGACCAGACAAGGAATGAAGAGGGCTTCAGTACATAGTATATCTGCTTAGCATCACAGATTTGGTTTTTGGTGAGCTCATTTTGTCTTCTTGTGAGTATTTCAGAATAATGTGTTTCTCAATTAGTCTTAACTAGTTTCTCTTGGTTTTTCATCCCTCTCCTTCTAACACTCTCACCCCAAACCATTTCCTCTATAAGTCCTTGCCAAGGACACTGGTGCTAATTTATCTTGGCCTTGTGCTCATCCCATGTTATTTCATGGTGTTAAGCAAATTTGCAGCTCTCACTACCACAAGCATGAGATGATGTGCATAAATCTTAGAGATTTGCTTTCTCCTCCTCTCTCCTGCCCTCAAAGACTTATCTCCAGAACTGGCACTGCATTGCTTATGCCATCACTGAAACCCTGTCCCCATCCAGAATTCCAGATGGTATAAACAGCTTTTTATATATGGCATATTCGGGGCAAGTTGACACCTACATAAAATTTCATTGGCAAATTATTTGACACTTAGATAACTGATTAAATTAATTGAGCTTTTAATCTGCATTGTTTTATGCAAAGCAGCCTGTTTAATTCCTTTCCAAATGTGGTTATTTAAAAGTAAGACATTTTTGGTTTCCTCATAAAAACCATTAATTTCCCAAACATAACTAATTAGCCAATAAGGTATCATAAGGGATGAATGCCAGTTTTATAAAAGTTTATATTCTAGTAGGTTGAAATCACTTTGACGTTTATAATTCCCAATAAGCCACACACTTTGAATATTAGGCCAACTTGTAATGTTTGTGGTATATGTATATATTTAAGATTTCATGAAATAATTTGGGGGATTATTCATGGTAGCTCTTTACAAATCCAAAATCAATCATATTTGAGTTCATATACACTCAAAGAATAGGGATTTGGGTTAAGTTCTGGGATTTTTGAGGTAGATCTATGATCCCAAAACAATTTTAAAAAATGCTAATAATTCACAATGGATGATTTAGACATCTGGTAAACCTCAGCCCAGGTTTTCAAAAAATTCTCCCCAACATCTGTGATTCTTTGCTCTAATTATGTCAAAGTAGTACAGAAATAGATGAAAATGAAAGTCTCCCAGGAGTTGAGGTCATAAGGGAAAATGTTATAAGGTGTTGGAGATTTTTTTTAATTAAAAGTATTTGATTGCTTTCACAACAGTTGCTCTCCTGGCAGGCAGCCTTCTCTAAGAAGAGATCTTATTGGAAAGATGGCTTTGTGAAATGATGCTCTAAGGAACAATGACAGCTGTACACGAACCTGAAATTTCCCTTATCTATCAGATGTTATTTTTTTTAGAATAGGCTATGCTAGAAGTACAGTATTTATAAATTAAAGGTCCTGCATGATCAGGTCTCTCAGTTCACAGAGGAAGTGTTTAAAAATAGTGTAACTTCCATCAGGTGAGAGATATGAATGAGTTATGAACTTGGAAGGCTCCTAGTCTCCATTAATGATTGTTGTAAGTTTGAGTAGCATGAGTCTGAGCCTTGAACCAATGAAGAAGAAAGTCTAAATTGAATGGATCTAGGAAAACTAAGATTGCTACAGAATTTAAATAATAGATTTCATTCAAGTTTATTTGGGGAGAGGTTCCACATGGAGGTCATTAAGTTTTAAGCCTGGTGGCTCAAAATAACTCATAAGGTCCAACTATGAAATACTAATCATTTTAGTGTAACATACTGTAGGACTTTCACATTTGTATCACTCAATTGGATGTTTCCGTACATCATTTTTTTTTTCTGTTCAATGCTATGGTTTTAGATATTAGTTTTTTATGGCCCTCTGAATATTGTCATCTCTCTAACTTTTGAAATAATTTTCATGTGTAGTAAAAGAAATAATTTTGGTACTTAATTACATTTGTTCAATATCTTTCCTTTTTATAGTTTATTTATTTGAAAGGTAGTTTTATATACATATATATACAGAGAGAGAGAGAGAGGGAGAGAGAGACAGAGAGACAGAGACAAAGAGAGATAGACACAGATAGGCAGAGTGAGATCTTCCATCCACTGGTTCACTCCCCATATGCTTCCAACAGCTCAGGATAAAGCTAGGAAGGAGCCCAGGATTCAGTCTGGGTCTGTCCAATGGGTGGCAGAGACCAAAGTACTTGAGTCATCACTTGCTACCTCCCAGGAGTGTGTGCATAAGCAGGAAGCTAGGGGCCGGTGCCGCAGCTCAGCTGGCACCTTGGGTTCTAGTCCCGATTGTGGGGTGTCGGATTCTGTCCCTGTCGCTCCTCTTCCAGTCCAGCTCTCTGCTGTGCCCAGGAAGTGCAGTGGAGGATGGCCCAGGTCCTTGGCCCCTGCACCCGCATGGGAGACCAGGAGGAGGCACCTGGCTCCTGGCTTCTGATCTGTGCAGTGCGCCGGCCGCAACGCGTAGCGGCCATTTGGGGAGTGAACCATCGGAAAAAGGAAGTCCTTTCTCTCTCTCTCTCTCTCTCTCTCAATGTCTAACTCTGTCTTTCAAAAAAAAAAAAAAAAGGCAAAAAGCTAGAATCAAGCTCAGAAGCAGAGCTGGGACTCAAACCCAGGCACTCTGATAGGACATAGAATGTCTGAAGCTGTATCTTGCATCAAATGTGCATCCCTATTCAACACCTTCACCTCAATTTATAATTCTGACATGTACTGTTTTCAAAAGCATGAATTTTTAAAATGGGAATATTACTTGGCCTTGATAATAGTTTTTTTAAAGATTTTATTTATTAATTTGAGAGAGAGAGTTACAGACAATGAGAGGGAGAAAGGTCTTCTGTCTGCTGGTTCACTCTCCAAATGGCCGCAAAGGCTAGAGCGGCGCCTATCCAAAGCCAGGAGCCAGGAGATTCTTCTAGGTCTCCCATGTGGGTGCAAGGACCCAAGGACTTGAGCCATCTTCTACTGATTTCCCAAGCAATAGCAGAGAGCTGGATCAGAAGAGGAACAGCTGGGAATAGAACCGGCAGCCATATGGGATGCCGGTGCCACAGGCAGGGGATTAACCTACTGCGCCACAGCACTGGGCCCAGATAATAGTTTTATTTTAATTTTTTAAGGTTTATTTATATATTTGAAAGGCAGAGTTATAGAGATACAGAGGCAGAGAGAGAGAGAGAGAGAGAGAGATCTTTCATCTGCTGGTTCACTCCCCAGATGGTCACAACGGGTGGAGCTGGGCCTATCCAAAGCCGGGAGCCAGGAGCTTCCTCTGAATCTCCCACGTGGGTGCAGGTTCCCAAGTACTTTGGCATTTTCTGCTGATTTCCCAGGTTATAGCAGAGAGCTAGATTAGAAGTGGAGCAGCCGGGTCTCAAACCTGCACCCATATGGGATGCCACCAACAATGCCAGCCCCAGCTCTCTGCTGTGGCCAGGGAGTGCAGTGGAGGATGGCCCAAATGCTTGGGCCCTGCACCCCATGGGAGACCAGGATAAGCACCTGGCTTCTGCCATCGGATCAGCGCAGTGCACCGGCCGCGGTGGCCATTGGAGGGTGAACCAATGGCAAAAGGAAGACCTTTCTCTGTCTCTCTTCTCTCACTGTCCACTCTGCCTGTCCAAAAAAAAAAATAAATAAATAAAAATCTAAACATTATAGGCTACAGATTTAATCTCATTAACTATTTGATAATTTTAACGGTAAAAATAAAATCTGACCCCAAGACAAATCTAATGATTAGGTCATACAATAAATGTGTCAGATTTCAATTGCGGGTGCCAGCGCTGGGGCACAGCAGGTTAAAGGCCTAGCCTTCAGTGCCGGCATCCCATATGGGCACCGGTTCTGGTCCCGGCTGCTCTTCTTCCGATCCAGCTCTCTGCTATGGCCTGGGAAAGTCCTTGGGCCCTTGCACCCCCATGGGAGACCCGAAAGAAACTCCTGGCTCCTGGCTTTGGATCGGCGCAGCTCTGGCCGTTGCAGCCATCTGGGGAGTGAACCAGCGGATGGAAGACCTCTTTCTCTGTCTCTACCTCTCTCTGTAACTCTTTCAACTAAATAAAATAAATCTTTGAAAAAAAAGATTTCAAATTTTGGAGTGAAAGGAAATTAAAGAGACATATTTCTTGGTTAATTTTCAGATTAAATCCACTCTTAAATGGCAGTGGTTTCCCCAGAATTCATAGTTATGCAATCTTGAGTCAGAATGAAATAGCATGAATTCAGCAACACAAACTAGAACATGCTTGAAATAGTCAGTAGTTCTGCTTAGGAAATCTGAAATTCTGAATATGGTCCAAAATATATTTATCCTGATCCATGAAACAAGAATTTAATTATAGAATACTCATTAAGACAGCAAGATTCTGCCATTTTTTCCCTCCAAAGCCACAAGAAAACTAAACACATGGTTAACTGAACACATCGATTGACAGAAATAACCCCAACTCCCTTCATGTGTTTTGCATATCTACATGGTGTTTCTTACCCAGCTAAGACTTAAATGTGGCAGATTTCTCAACTGAAACCTGAGCATAAGAACAATACCCATCATACCAACTTATTGTGTTGGTTTAATTAATTGTAATATTTCAATAAATGTTAGTTATTAATATTTATCATTGATTCTACCATCTACTGTACATACAGTTGGGCCAGAAGTAAGCTAGATTGAATAAATAGCATATTCAAAATACACACATTCATTCATAGATAAAAGTAGGACATTGAACCCTGGTCAATTCTATATGTATTATATTCTATAAGGTTCTGAATAGGAGCTGTTTGAGATGTGATTTTAAAATATGCATACTTTCTTTGCCACATCAATGTTCTGTGCTACGATCAGGCCATTTCATTTTCTTTTTTTAAAGCTTTTATTTAATAAATATAAATTTCATATGTACAACTTTTTTGAATATAGCAGTTCTTCCCCCCATACCCACCCTCCAAACCCCAGACCATCCCACCTCCTACTCCCTCTTCCATCCCATTCTTCATTAAGATTCGTTGTTAATTATCTTTAAATACAGAAGATCAACTCTATACTAAGTAAAGATTTCAACAGTTTATACCCACACAGACACACAAAGTATAAAGTACTGTTTGAAGACAAGTTTTACCATTAATTCTCATAGTACAACTCATTAAGGACAGAGGTCCTACATGGGGAGCAAGTGCACAGTGACTCTTGTTGTAGATTTAATAATTGACACTCTTATTTATGACATCAGTGATCACCTGAGACTCTTGCCATGAGCTGCCAAGGCTATGGATGCCTTTTGAGTCCGCAAACTCCGTCAGTAGTTAGGGCCATAAGCCCTCCCTTCAGAGAAAAGAACCTCCTTCTCTGATAGGCATTACATTTTCCACACTGGCTGCCTTGACCCACATTATCTTCTAGAAACCAAAAATATGATTGTAAGCTTTGGAAACCTCTCTTCTTGGATATCGGTTCAGACTTGCTCCCTGTTACCCGAAGAACCATGCTCACACTGCTTCCTTTATTCTTAGACTTTTCTCGTTTCGTGTATCTTTACAGAAGGAGGCTTTGCTAGAAAACGTGAAATTCTACAATTTGTGACAATATGAATGAACCAGGAGGATGTTGTGCTAAGTGAAATCAGCCAGTCCCAGAAGGACAAATATGGTCTGATTACACTTATATAAGCTTTATGAAATATTCACAGTTATAAAAACTGCAAATTGGATGGTGGTTGCCAGAAGCTGGGGAAGGGAGAAATGGGAGGGTTGTTGCTTGAATAAAGTTTCCATTATGAGGCTGGCACTGTGGTGTAGTGGGCTAAGCCTCTGCCTGTGGCACTGGCATCCCATATGGGTGCTGGTTTGAGTTCCTGCTGCTTCTCTTCTGATCCAGCTGTATGCTTAAGGCCTGCGAAAGTCGTGGAAGATGGGCCCCTGAACTTGCATGGGAGACCTGGAAGAAGCTCCTGGATCCTGCCTTGGGATCAGCTCTGCTGTGGTCTTTATGTCCATGTGGGAATTGAACCAGCGGATGGAAGACCTTTCTCTCTCTCTCTCTCCCTCTCTCTATCTGTAACTCTACCTGTCAAATAAATAAATAAAATCTTTTTAAAAAAAGTTTCCATTACATGAGTTCATTAGGATCTAGAGATCTGCTGTACAACATATATAGTTATATAGCTTAGCATGGTGCACTTAAAAATTGGTTGAGTATGGATCTCATGGTCTTACCATGCACAATACACATACAAATCAAGAACCTGAACATACACAAACACAAAGGAATACAAGGAAATTTGGAAGTGATAAATATGTTATTACCTTGATTGTGTTAGAATATTGTTAGTGTTTTCCAAATACAGGAAATTGTATATATTCAACATGTGCAGCTTTTATGCTGTATCAATTATATCTCAATAAGGCTGATTAAATACCACCAACAAAAACACTCAAGTGTGGGGGAAACAGCCAAGAGACTGGACACAGGGCCTGGATACATCCACTATTTCTTCAAGAAGCATTAATAATACTGATAATACATGGCAAGTGTTGTGCTAGTGAATTTCACATTTATACATGGCATTCTTAGGTTCCTATTGAAATAGACCATTTAGGAATTAGCTTTATTAGTTTAATTCTATGTTATGCAACATGTTCAAATATAATATCATGGTTTCAACAATCAACAAGGTTATTTTAAGGCCAGTCCTTTAAGGCAAAGGTGTAGTAAAATTGATGCTATGTAAATATAAACTTAAGTACACTTTGCTGGCAAGTTAATGCCATCTAATTGAAGTAAAATGAAAAATTATAGCTATCTATTTCATATGTAAGATATTAATAGCAAACTGAGTAGTACTTCTGTTTGTGTAAGTGAATGTGACCTTCTGTGACCTGGAGAGGTTTAATTTCCTCTCTGTTGGGGTTTATGTCATCTGCAACACTTTTAGTAGCAGGGTCTTTATTAGGATGTGGCTCTTATTGAAATGCTATTGATACAACATGGGGTAAATTGTGAACAGAATTCGACTGATGTAAAAGCCAGAACTTTGAAATTTTTTTTCAGGGCAAGGATAGACCATTAAATATATCCAGGAATTCATCTTGTTACATCTGCTATTTTCTTACACTGTTAAAGGTGTTTCCATATAGAAACAAATGGAGCCTCTGTAGCTAATTTAATTTGGGATATTTAATCAAAGTTAAGTCTTTTTCTTTCTTGTAGAGTTTCTCAGCTTATACAATTACCAAGGGCATTATGAAGGCTTCAGTGAATATATAATATTAAATGATATGTAAATTTGCCTTGCTCTCTGGCTCTCTTCTTCCATTTACTTTAACTGGCATGAAATATTTCATGGGACTGATGCTTTCTGAAATGTATCTAGGTATAGACCGATTTTATCTAACCCTTTCACAGATTACAAAACTGGGTCCCATAGCTGTGAAAGGATGAATCTGTGAGAAGATGGAAAGAAGTAGGTGTTGTGGAAAGGATTTGAAGGCAAATGCCTTGTGCTTCTGACATGAAGATCATCAGATGTGGGACATGCTTATCATATTTTGGTGGTTATGGTAGGGGAAAAAGTGAAAGCGCCCAATGTGTGAGCTAGCACAAATGCTAGATTCAGAAGATTAAGATTTGAAACAGGGCTGATAAGGGACAACCAACAGTTTAAAGATAAAGTGAGACACAGACAGGGAAGAGGATGTTAAATAAGACCAAAGACTGTATAGCAATAATGGGAACAATTCAAGATTTAATATGGAAACCATCTTTTTATATTACATACTGAAAAAGCATAGTGTTCTTCACTTCATTGTTAGGCCAAATGTTCTTCAGTTAGGGAGGCACTGAAGTTTTTAGCGGGGGCACAGGTTAGGCAATAAAGGAACCCCATGTTCTTTGGAGGGAGGGCATAAATTTTAGTTAAGAATTGTAGCTGGGGCTGGCACTGTGGCTCAGCAGGTTGACGCCCTGGCCTGAGGTGCTAGCATCCCATATGGGTGCCAGTTCGAGACCTGGCTGCTCCACTTCCAATCCAGCTCTCTGCTATGGCCTGGGAGAGCAGTGGAGAATGGCCCAAAGTCCTTGGGCCCCTGCACCTGCATGGGGGACCCAGAGGAAGCTCCTGGCTCCTGGCTTCGGATCAGTGCAGCTCCGGCCGTTGCAGCCATAAGATGGAAGACCTCTCTCTCTCTCCTCTCTCTCTTTCTCAGCCTCTCCTCTTTCTCAGCCTCTCCTCTTTCTGTGTAACTGTGACTTGCAAATAAATAAATCTTTAACAAGAATTGTAGCAGGAATTATCCATATTTTGGCAGGAAGAGCAAAGCAACCTCGAGAGAGGGACATACACACACGTGCGGGGAGTGGAGGGGATCGTCTGTCTGCTGGTTTAGTCCCCAAATGGCTGCAGCAGCCAGGGCTGGGCCATGCTTAGGCAAGGAGCCGGGAATTCCAACCAGTTCTCCTGCATGAGTAGCAGGCACCCAAATACATGGTCCATCTTCCTCTGCCTTCCCAGGTGTATTATCAGGAACCTTACTGGAGGCAAAACCAGCATTCCAACACAGCATGCAGGTGCTGTAATCAGCTGTGCCACAATGCCGCCATTCCTGTCCGGTCTGTTCCATTCTAACCGTACTTGTCTTTTTCAAAAGTTCTTTTTATTCTTTCTTTCCTTTTTCTCCTTCTCTTTCTCTCTGTTTACTTTTCTATCTCACTCTCCTTCTCTTGTTTCCCCTTCCCTCCTTCTTCCTTCATTTTCTATGCACCTACCTGTTTTTCTTCCTTATTGGTATATATTAAAATCACTGCTCCATCCTTCCATGTATGCATACATTTTATCTGTGTGTTTATTTTATGTTTGCTTCTTTGCCCTGATGCGTCTCAGCATAGAAACTTATTCTTCAGGAGTAATTCAAAATTCCCATAGAAATGTTTCCAAGTGTGTATGGCAAAGAATAAAGTCCGCCTGATTGCAAATTTGGAAAGCCTCCTAAATTTTGCTTAGGAAACTTTGGAAGTCAGTTAGACTTTCCAGATGTAAGTGAGTTTATCACATTCTCACAGCCAAGCACATTTGTGATGTGTATTGTTATCTGTTTTGTTTTCAGTACTCTGGGCAAATACAACAGTAAAACAATACAAACCAAATAAATAACATTAAAAGGCCTTCCAGGGCCTTTCCTTCATCAACTGGGGAAGTTGGAAATAATATTATATCTTCCTTCTTCTTCTTAACCTTTTTACAAAATCTCATTCTTTGTAATACATATATTGTTTTTACTGTCAGTAGGCATGGGTATAAGAGATAGCACAGCCTGGAGAAATAAACCTATTTAAGAAATCATTCGAAAAGTGTGTGCTGATATCCACTTTTCTTATCCTGGAGTTCCTATTCTGTGGTAAGCATGTCATTGCCAAACGTTAAAAACACAAACAAAAAAGCTGACTAACTCAATTAGTCAACAATAGTTTATTTATTAAGCACCTTAATGTACTAAGAATTCATATGAAAAATGGACAATGATAATTTAATATGGGAATAGTATTGCGAAAGGAGGAATAACAGAGGCACATTGGTCCACAGAGAATGATCATAATGGTGTTGGAGAGGCAGGAGTGCTTTGATTTGGGTGGCAGTGGGGAGTCTTATGGAAAAGGTCATTTTCACCTGAAAGAAAAGAAGGAGCTAGACTTAAGCAGCCCAGACCGAGACAGAAGTTCACAGGCTCTTAGGAAGGAGATGTTGGTGAGAAGAAGGTAGAGAGGAATCTGTATAAGCATAGACCATACTGGGCAGGCACCGATGAGATATTTTAAGGAATCAACCTAATTCTATGTACAGAGGAAGTCCTTCAAAGGGCTCTAAGAAGCTGTGGGGCATGCTACCTATCATGTTTTTAAAGCATTTTACTCAGTTTCAGTTGTCTGTAAGTTTCTGGAAATAGATTAAAATTTGGAAAACATAAAGAAAACATAAATGTTCATTTGAGAATGAAAAATGCACATTATAGAGGAAAAACAGCACATTAGTTAGTCCTTTATGATGGAAATACAGATAAGCATATGCATTTAACATTTTATTGAATCTGTTATGCACACATCATTCACATTAAATATCATCAAAATCAGGATGTGTTAAAGATCAGTGATATGTCAAAGTTAGGTTAATAACATGCTCTTCTTTCCTAGAGACAAAAAAAATCTTTGACTTTATAATAGTTACCTTATATTTGATGAATTTATTGAATGTTTAATATGTCATTCTCATCACTACTCTAAGTATTCATAAATTAGTATCTTTTTCCTGGTGATTTCTTTTTGGGAAGTACCTCTGCTACATAAGTTTTAGGTATTACTGAACTCTTGATTCTAGAAGTGGCTATATTCCTTCTTGGACTTGTATTAATTTCATAAAACAATGTGTGCTTAGTTTTTGAACTGATAGTGAATGGTCATTATGAGGAGTCTTCAAAAAAAATCCATGGAAAATGTGTTTTTGGGTATGGGTGCAGCTTCAACTCCTGGCTGCTCCATTTCCAATCCAGCTCCCTGCTAATTCACTTGGGAAAGTAGCAGAAGATGGCCCAAGTGTTTGTGTCTCTGCCACCCACAGGAGACCAGGGAGAAGCTTCTGGCTTCAGACCAGCTGCAGGGGTTGTTGTGACCATCTGGGGAGTGTACCAGCAAATGGAAGATCTCTCTCTCTCTGTCTATCCCTGACCCCCCCTCCCCCAAAGCTCTGCTCCTGAGCTCACTCCTGACCCAATTCTGGGCCAATGAAATTCATTTATTTGCTCCCTTGCATAACTGTACCTTGGGTCCCACTTTCTCCAGGATGCCAATGGCACTAACTCTGTGTGAACGATATATCTTGTGCATTTGAACTTGTTTTTCTTAGTATAAATAGTCTGGGTTTGTATTTTTGTATATTTTAATCAAAGGCCCTCATCCCTGCACTGTGTTCTCAGGTACATGAGAGATCTCAGGGGTGGGTCTGCAGCAGCTCCAGGTATGCACAGCAGGAAGGCTTTTTGTTGTGTGTGTGTGTGTGTGTGTTTTTTTTTTTTTTTTTTTATCACCATGGAGAGCAACTATTCGGAGTGCACAGCCTATTGACCTACCTCATTTTACCAATTAGAGCTGGCTTTGTTGCCGCAATGTCCTCTTGAAATCCCCCCCTACCTTGAAAATGTTTCATGGGAGATGATGTGCTAATGGGTTGCCCCATGACTTGAGCTCCTCCTGCTGGAAAATTGAAAATTAGTCTGGACAGGAAAAGATGGTGCCACTCCAGGTGAAAGGGCCAGAGAGGGAGCCATGGTCAGGGTTGCGTGATCCTCGGACACAGGCCTTTTGCTTCTCTTAACAGAGCCATCCTTCACCAGATTTAGGCGAGACCCACTATGCACAACAGGCTGTGTGTGTTTGTGTGTGTGTGTGAAAAATGTGGGTGGTAAGGGTGAGTTTAAAGACCAATACCCCTTTACCCATTCTGTGCTGTCCAGGGATAGAAACATGAAGCAAGGACTAAAAAAATCCTTAACCTTCCCAAATTCTTCACTTCCAGGGAGTTAGGGTGGTGTCCAGAGCCAGTGTCCTGCCCTGTGACTGTAGCAATTACTGTGTCCTGTTAACTAAAGGAGAGAAAAGGTGTTTCATTTACATGCTAAGAGATCACCACAAACCTACCTCACTGTGTTGAAACGGGATAAATGGAACAGAACCCATTGGGTGATGTGTGTCTGGTCCTGGGTTCCTGTCTCCCCCAAATGCTGTCCCTCTTTAGTTACTGTATTTGTCTGGGCTTTGTAGGACTTCATTGAGTCCCAGAGTTGGTAATTGCTAGGTTGCCTAGTTGGTGTAAATATAATATGCTGGTCTTTCTCTATGTAAAAAAAAAAAAAAAAAAAAAAAAAGAAAGAAAGAAAGAATGCAAAGAGAGTCTGAACTTCAGACAGTATCTAGGCTTTGGCCTGTTTCAGCCCTGGCCATTGTGGCCACCTAGGGAGTGAAACAATGGATGGAAGATTTCTCTCTATCTCTCTCTCTCTGAAACTGTGACTCAAAAAAACATAAATAGGGGTTGGCGCTATTGGGTATTGGGTTAAGCCGCTGCCTGCAGCACCAGCTTCCCATATGAGCCCCAGTTCAAGGCCTGGCTACCCCACTTCCCATCCAGCTCCGTGATGAGGCATGTGAGAAAGCAGTGGAAGATGGCCCAAGTGCTTGGGCCCCTGAGCTACAGGTAGACCCAGACGAAACTCCTGGCTCCTGTGTTCAGTTGCCCAGTCCTGGCCATTGTGACCATTTGGGTAGTGATCCAGCAGATAAAAGACTTCTTCTCTGCCTCTGCCTTTCCCTCTGTAACTTCTTTCGAGTTGACTCATATTATAAGGTGTGAGTTTTAATATATGAGCCTTAGAATAAACCCATGGACTACACAGAAGTCAGTTAATAAATAATGTAACAATAAAAGAATCACAGTATGACTAAAGTAGATTAAACCTATTTTTTTTATTTTTGTTTTCCCTAACTCAATTGCTTTCAATACCTGTGTATTTGAGCATGGTAAATCTCTATTCAATACGAAACCTCTTAACCAGATCAAAATCTTATACAGATTACTGGTTAATCAAGACTTATCTTCTCATTCATTTGACATATATCCAGAGTTTAGCTCCAGTGAAGTACTAAATAGAATATTTTAAAATTATTTTTGATAAAATTTGTGAAATTCCACCTTGAGCTAAGCATTCAGTAAGAAACTAGATGCAAAAAAAAAAGGGCTGGCGCCGCGGCTCACCAGGCTAATCCTCTGCCTACGGTGCTGGCACCCTGGGTTCTAGTCCCGGTTGGGGCGCCGGATTCTGTCCCAGTTGCTCCTCTTCCAGTCCAGCTCTCTGATGTAGCCCTGGAAGGCAGTGGAGGATGGCCCAAGTGCTTGGGCCCTGCACCCACATCGGAGACCAGGAGGAAGCACCTGGCTCCTGGCTTCAGATTGGCACAGCGCCGGCCATAGCGACCATTTAGGGAGTGAACCAACAGAAGGAAGACTTTTCTCTCTGTCTCTCTCGCTGTCTAACTCTGCCTGTCCAAGAAAAATATAAATAAATAAATAAACCAGATGAATTTCCACTAATAATGACAAATAAATAAGCCAACCTTTACTTAATTTGTATGAAAGGCAGAGTGACAGAGAGAGAAGGAGAGAGAGAGGGAGAGATATCTTCCATCCCTCGTTCACTACCCAGGTGGCCTTAACAATTGGAGTGGGCCAATCGATATAAGGAGCTTGGAATTTTATCCTTATCTCCAATATAAGAAGCAGGGGCCCAACTATTTGGGCCATCTTCTACTTCCTTCACAGGCACCTTGTTAGGGAGCTGGATTGGAACCAGAGCAGCCAGGACTCAAGTCAGGGCTCTTAAATGGGATGCAGGTATTGTGAACAGCAGCTTAACCACCTGTGCCATAACACTGCCCCCGATATTTTGTTTTTACCAGGGCACAAAGCAGGTCTACTGGGAGTAGATACAGAGGATGGCTAACACATTTTAGGGAAGTAGATCTCTGTAAAACAGCCTAAACTGTGCAGCTTTATGACTTTGAGGATGGTGCTTGGCTTTCAAGCCTTGCACTCAAATGCCAGGTTATCAATCAGTCATACTCAGCTTGATTGCATAAGTCAAAGTAATTTCATCCTCCTTACTCCACATCACTGTGCTCATACTCTAGCAACAACATTTTTTCAAAATAAATTTCTAAAGATTTTTAGAGTTTTTTTCATTTGCTTGTTTTACTCTTTCCTAAGTAGAAATCAAGCCTTTATGCTTTGTGTTTACCCAATTCTACTTAAAATAGTGCATTAAACATTGTGGATTTTCAGCACATATTTGTTGCATGCATGTATGAATAATATTAGGGATAACTGAAGCGTCAGTTTTGGGTGATGTATTATTAAGTAATAGGGATAATAGAATCAGTTCTAGTTAGAATCACAAGTGCTTGTTTAAAAATTAAGTGATTTGCAGTTGACAATTGATTCCTACAAAGAATAAGTGATTGGACCAAATCCAAACAGCTAGTATTTAGTTGAACCAGGGCTTAAATCCGACTCTTGGCTCTCATGTTTGGATGCCTTACTGTCCTATGTGGTTGTAAATTGCAGTATAGTTATTGTCAGTGCATTTTGGAGTTACTTTAACAGAAGGTCATAGGCTGCATAGTTAATAATGAACAGAAATTTGTTGGCTCACACTTCTGGAATCTAAGAAATTCAGGATACAGGTGTCATTTTTTTTTTATAGGCAGAGTGGACAGTGAGAGAGAGAGAGACAGAGAGAAAGGTCTTCCTTTGCCGTTGGTTCACCCTCCAATGGCCACTGCGGCCGGCGCGCTGCGGGCCGGTGCACCACGCTGATCTGAAGGCAGGAGCCAGGTGCTTCTGCTGGTCTCCCATGGGGTGCAGGGCCCAAGCACTTGGGCCATCCTCCACTGCAGTCCTGGGCCACAGCAGAGAGCTGGCCTGGAAGAAGGGCAACCCGGAAAGAATCCGGTGCCCCGACCGGGACTAGAACCCGGTGTGCCGGCGCCGCTAGGTGGAGGATTAGCCTAGTGAGCCGCGGTGCCGGCACCAGGTATCAGTTTTTAGCAGTAGCCACCTCAGTACATCATCCCATGGATGAAAATGGAATCACAGGGGGAGTCCCACCCATTAACATGGAGCCCTCATGGCCTAATTCCCACTCCAGGGTCCTGCTTCTTAATACTGTTACAGTGGCAAGTACATTTCAATATGAGTTTTTCTAGGAATGTTTAAACCATAGCAACTATATACTCATTTTCTGATCCAATGTGTACTATGTCTTCATTATAATATAGGTAATTCTCATCATTATTTTCAAGAGTTTGTAACAGGTAAGCAATATAATAATTAAATCAAGAGATCGATTCCCAGATTTATGATTCTGAAAGAAATCTCAGCATTCTTTTTTTCATTTTTTGTGGACACGATATGTTCTATTGTTGGCTGTGTATAATCTCACCCATTTTAGAGGTTGCTCACAGTGTAAAGTAGCAAATATGTAGAAGTATAGAAGCATTGTTACATTTATAGTATTTAGAGAAGCCCTCTGCTGATTCCCTGAATAAGGGCTGCCATTCAGCCAAGCAAAATTTCCCACATTAAGCGTTCAGGGACAGCAGGAAATCCTCAATCATAGGTTGCATAGATCATTTTTCACTCAATTGTAATAGCTTGTAGTTCTTAGTATGGTAGAAAAGACAGTAAGTGTGCTGTGGAGTCAGAGAACTAAGTTTGAAATTCTCCTCAGTAGCTCATTAACTAACTATGTAAACTTGAAAATGTTACTCCTTAAGACTTTGTTATTCTATATGTAAAATGACAATAATTTTCTATCATAGATTCTACAATTGATGGCTGTATTTTGATTTTACACAATCCTTACACAATCTCTGAACTTCCTTGCATTTCTTTGTTATTTATTCTCCATGTAGGGTTTCTGCTGTGTACATTTTTACTTCCTTTTACTCTTTCATAGATCTTTTTTTGTAAACACAAACACACACACACACACACACACACACAGTCTCCCTCCATTATCAGTCAATTTATGAAATATAAACAAACTGGACACTGGTTAAATGACACATATATATCAGTAATATAGTATTACTCTAGGGAAAAGTACCTCCTAATTGGAATTCATCTTCAGTTTCTACAGAGTTAACTTCATTTTAAAGCAATTGAAGAAGGCCAGCATTGTGGTACAGGGGATTAAGCTGTAGCCTGTAATCCTGCCAGCCCATTTAAGTGCTGGATTTGAGTGCCAGCTGCTCCACTTCTGATACAGCTCTCTGCTAATGTGTCTGGGATATATGTTTAGGGCCCTCCCACTCACATGGGAAACCCGAATGGAGTTCTTGGCTCCAGGCTTTGTCTTGGCCCAGCCCCAGCCAATATGTCCATTAGGGGAGTGAACCAATGGATATAAGATCTCTCTCTAACCCTCTCTTTCTCTGTAACTCTGCCCTTCAAATAAATAAAAATAACTTGCTTTGAAAAAATACATTTAAGGAGTAGGGAGAAGGATAGACAAGGGCTCTGGAAGTCAAGGAAGTCAATAATTTTTAAAAAGCAGGAAGGGTGTAGGTGGTCCATACTACCCTGCTATAGAGACTGGAGATGGGGAATCTGTATCTTGAAATTGTCTAGAACAAACTGTCTTTTGTTGAACTTGATATTTTTTAGGCAGGTACTTTGAGGGAGACTAGGGTTACTCTAGGGATATGGCCTTCATGAGCTATGAGAAACTCTTAATGTTTTGTTCAAGTCTTTCTAGGCAAGGTTAGAGCTTAGTAGAGAAGAGGAGCCTGTCTGGAGTTTGATCAAGAAGATAATTTTGTCACATGGTTTCTAATAGGCTGAGTTACCTCAATAGCATTGACATTTTATGCAAGATAAGCCTTTGTGTTGGGAGAGATATGTCCCATGTCTGCATTGCAGAATGCTTGGCAGTATCTTGCAATCCACCTAGATACTAGAAGCAGCCCCGTTAGTCTCTCAGCCTAATGACCAGAAATGTTTTCAGGTTTTGGAGAATGCTCTTGGCATCAAAATCAGTTCCAGTTGATAATCAGGGTTCTAGTGTGGCCTGCTCATAATGCAAAGTGCATCAGCTCTATGTCAAGGAAGCCCCTCTTGGATAACCTGAAAAAAATCTCACACTTAGAGCAGCTCTGTTGGATTCCTCTTCTCTACTCCTGGGGCCAGAGCTGTGTTGTGGTGCAGCAGGTTAAGGAGCTCTTGCTATACCACAATTCCCTGTCAGAGTGCTTGTTTGAGTATCAGCCACTCTGCTTGTAATCCAGCTTCTGCTAAAATGCCTGGGAAGGCAAAAGAAGATGATACAATGGTTTGGATCCCTGTCACCCATAGGGGAGACCCAGATGGAGTTCCTGGCTCTTGGCCTCAGCCTGCACCAGGCCAGACTGTTGCTGCCTTTTGGGGGAGTAAAGCAGTGGGTAGAAAATTCTACCCCTACTCTAATCACTCTGCCTTGCAAATAAATAAATAAATCCTTTTGAAAAAAGTGTTCCCACTCCTTCATTTCTGCTTTCTCCTGGTGGCACAGTTATCAATATCAACAGACACTTCTTGATTATATTTTTGCTACTTTCTTATGGTTTATTAATGCTAAAAAGTCTTTTAAATAAGTCTCATTTTTCATTTGCATTCTCCTTTAGTTTAGCAAATATTTGTAGAAGGAAGAATACATTAAATGTATGTTATATTTTGCTTGTTGTATGCATAAATACATACTAAATATGCAAAAGCCTCACTTAAGTCATGATATAAAACTAAGAACTAAGAACAAGGTTTCCAAAGATTGTAGATTTATAAATTGTTTCATGAATATACAGGATTACAAACAATTGGGATGCCCTCACTTTGTCTCTTCTCTTATCTCTTTGCCACTAGAATCCAAAACTACATCTCATCAGGGTGAATGACAGTACTAATATCACTTTAAGAAACTCCAAAGTAGTTTTGCTGTTAAAAACATATGGATCAACTTCATTGATAATATTGATAATATTAAATACAGATTTGGGTACTCTGGTGATTTGACGAAGACAGTGATGCTTGATCAGAATGATGACAAAATGTTTTACCTTTGTGATTTCTGCAAAACTGAGATAGACTGTCTAATGTGACTTCTGTGGTTTCACTGTCAATTATGGTACTAAGTGGTGGAATCTTTCAGAGGTGATTAGATCATGTGTGCTCAGATACCATGGATGGTTAATGCTGTTATCAGAAGAGTTGACTGCTTATTTGCTTGTATATATTTGTAAGGGGTTGGGGGAGGGGGGAGAGAGAGAGAATGAATCTTCCATCTGCTGGTTCACTCCCTAAGTAAAGCTAACAGCCAGATCTGATACAGGCTGAAGCCAGGGTCAAAGAACTCCATCCTGGCCTCCCACATGGGTGGCAGAGGCCAAGTACTTGGGCCATCATTCATTGCTTTCTTAGGTACATTAGTGAACTGCTTTATTTGATATGAGCCACATGAGTGGATAAGAGGAGACAGCTACCATCTCATAACTCAGTAAGAAGGCCCTCACCAGATGCCATCCTTTTATCTTGAAATTTCCAAACTCCTGAACTTTGAGCCAAATAAGCTTTTGCCATTTATAATCTACCCAGTTTGTGATATTTTGTTATAGTAGCAGAAAATAGACTGATAGTGCTATAATATGATACAATTGAAACTCATGAATCAATAAAAATGATTTCCCTGTGTTTAAGAAAAATAGTTTAAGCAATATTGTCATATATTCATATTTTTCTAAATGAAAGGCCTCTGTTTCTTTTGAACTCAACCATTTTGTTTATGTTTTCTGAATTGAAATAAAACCAAAATAATTGCCCTTTGGAAATTAAAAATTAAAGCTCATCACAGATGGTGGCTGTCTTCTCTTATCCAGTCATCTGGCTCATTTCAGACAAATCCTTATTTAATTCTTTTCTTCTGGAAAATTTCTAATCAAACCTTGGAAAATCAGCTCCGTCAAACACTCCCTGCTCTCTGTCCATGCTGATGGAATCAAAAGATGAAGGTAGAAGAATCCATGACCTTGAAATATGAGCGAAACATTAGCCAATCACCACTGTAGGTACAGAACCTTCACTTCCATAGAACAGGTGGCAAAACAATTACAGATGTGCAGCTGTTTTATGCCATCAAATTCTCTGTGGAGAAACTGGAGGTGATTGTTATGTAAAAAAATGTGCTTTATCTCCATAGAATATATTTAATAAAACTGTGAGGTATGTAAATTTGCCAGGCAGAGGGAAAGGCATTTTGAAATTTGACTATAGTTTTGTTTATATTAAGAAATTACACTTATTAGTGTAAATCATCTAAATCATAAATTAGCATAATAGAAACATCTCTGTAATAAAAAGCTGCCATTCTATTACCATATAGCTTTATTTCTATGAGACTTTATTAGCAATGAATATCAAGCAGGCCAGGAGATGTAATATATTGCCTAATATGGTATTGTGGAATGGAAACTATACTCCATGAATATGCGAACTCTATTTCCATACATAAAAAATAGCTCTATAAATATCTGTCCAGTAACATCAACATGGTAGCTGTTATATTATTTTCTTAGCATTCTTCATACTGCATAGACCTATAATTACAACCTTTTTAAAATGTATCATTGCTATTCAGGAAATAAAAAGATAAATGAAGAAATGCACAAGGGGCTTATCATAGACATGATGATATGAAAGACCCTGGAAAGAGGTGGTACGGGGAATGGGAAAATGGAAAAAAGACAGGGTGGGAACAGAGTAAAGAAGTAAAAGGAAAAAGTAAACCATTTGGTTTTTAACCTCCTTAAGAGAAGCAACAGAGGCTGAGATAGAAGGGAATACTCCTACAATTACTCAATACTTTTGAATTTAAACTCAGTTCTGGCTGTGAATGCTGTAGGTGTTGTTTCCATTGCCATGTCTTGAAGAAGAAAGCGGTCCAGGACAGGAAGCTGGATGCATAGACTGAAGGACAGCACTCTTACTCTTGTAAGAGCTTTCCTGTTTCTGTTTTCTTTTCTTTACTTTTTTTTTTTAACATATTTCAGTTTACAAAGGAGGATTTATTTCTTGTTGAGGTTATTGTGGTTTTTGTTTGTTTGTTTTTAAGATTTATTTATGTATTTGAAAGGCAGAGTTACACAGAGGCAGAGGCAGAGAGAAAGAGAGAGAGAGGTCTTCCATCTGCTGGTTCACTCCCCAAATGGCCACAATGGCCAGAGCTGGGCATATCCAAAGCCAGGAGCCAGGAGCTTCTTCCAGGTCTCCTATGCAGGTGCAGGGGCCCAAGCACTTGGGCCATCTTTTTCTGCTTTCCCGGGCCATAGCAGAGAGATTGATCGGAAACAGAGCAGTCAGGACTCGAACTGGCACTCATATGGGATTCCAACACTGCAGGCGGCTTTACTTACTATGCCACAGCGCCAGTCCCCTGTCTGTTTTCTATAACATGATTCTGCATATGGGGGCCAGTGCTATGATGCAGTGGGTTAGTCACAGCTTGCAATGGTGGTATCCCCCATCAGAGTGCCACTTTGAGTACTGGCTGTTCCACTTCCAATCTAATTTCCTGCTAATGTGCCACAGAAAACAACAGATGATGGCTGAAGAACTTGGGTCCCTGTCATCCACGTGGGAGACACGGATGGAGTTCCTGGCTCCTTTCTTTCACCTGGTCCCAGCCCTGGCTGTTGTGGCCATCTTGGGAGCAAACTAACAAATGGAGAATCTTTCTACCTTCCACAACTGCCCACTCTGTCATTCTGCTTTTAAAACAAATAAATGCATACACAGTTTAAAGAAGATTCTGCATACTTTTGTACTTGAACAGAAATTTGGAAAATTCTGCAATAATCTGTCCATACTTGTTCTCTAAATTTGTAGTCTCCCCAGCATGAAAAAATTCTATCACCCATGATGTTAAAATCTGTAACAAATGCTTCCATGAAGGTGAAACTGGATCCTTGTGTAGGTTGAAGATGTTGGTGAGGGGACTTGGCAAGGAAAGGCTGAATAAAGTGAGACTTCACCAACGTCCTAAAACATGGGTAATGAATAGGAGGGGAAGAGGTTGGGGTTAACTGGTGAGACAGAGGCTCTGTGGTTCCAGGAAGCCAGACTTTTCCCACTGAGTCTCAGTTATGATGAGATTCATTAAAAAGATTCTTCTTTTGGATATAGAGACTGGAGGCAGGAATTAGCAGTAATTGTTTTATGTGGCAATTGGGGGAATATCTTCATTTGAAAAGGATTGTTAGGAGGTAATGAATGATCACGTTGCCTTTGTATGGAATGATGGTTGGACAGCCCACTATTGAGACCAAGGCCCATGACCTTGAAAGAGAGTCATCTGGAAAAATTGGATTGAGTGAATACCTTGTGTTATAAAAGGTTTCCTTGTATATAGAAGTAAAATCAATAAAAGATCCCTCATCTACATGGACGACCTATGACCTGTTAGAGTGAACTCTCTGGTATGGCCCCAAATATTGCAAGGTTTCCCTCTCTTGGACTGATTCTGCCCCTCTGATTTGATCCCTGTGCTGGCCACACTTTTCTGTTATAATGAATGGGTTAGCAGCACAGACACTAGAACAAAACTATCGGGATATCAACCTCCGAGGTTACTTTATTAGTGTGACTCTGGGCATTATGGAATCATTTATGTTTTCACTTCCTTATATGAACCTACAGCTAATCCCATATCAGCACACAGCGGTGAGGACTAAATAAGATGGCACAGGTAATTGCTAACTCCAAACCAGCTGCAGCACAAGTTCTTGTTGAATATTAATTGTTGCTTATGTTTAAAACTGGTACAAGAACTGCCATATTACATAGGATTTACACTTTATTCTTGTTTTCTCTTACATAAAGGGCCGCTCAAAGTCTGCCAGGGTAGCACTGTCTTTCCTCTTTTACTTTCTAAAGACAAAAAAGAAATAGCAAGGCGCTAATTTCTCTACAAATAAAATTAAACACTTTGTATGGCATTGAATGGTAAAGTACCTTTTCAGTCTGATCGCTTTGTGCTGCTCAATATGGGAAATTAGAGAGTTGTTGAGATGCTACAAGTGTGCATACACTCTCCTATTATATAGAAAGATGTGTTTCCTCCATTAATCAGGTAATCTTAGGTGAGCAGCATTGAGAGTTCAGTAAGGTGCAAAAAAGTTTCTCTATATGTGCCAGTTATGCCAGAATTATTCCAAAAGAAGTTAGTAGAAATATTTATATTGTGTTGTTATTGCTGGGGCTGGATAATTGTCCTATGAAATTTCAATCATCAAAGATTAATTATACCCTTTCAATATAAAGACAGATTGGTAATGCAATTATGATAGGCAATTGTACTGCAAGGCTGCCATTTACTGCAAGGACTACTTTTGGCTGCTTCCCAACATTATTGTCCCACAATGTCCTCATCTGTGAACTTCAGTAGTATCTAAAATTTGAGAGATGTTGAAAAGTTTAAATTACAAAATCCAGCACAAAGTTTATATAATACACACACATGTATACTCGCATTATTCAGTCAATAAATGTTAATCGTTGTTGCTGTTAAGATCCTATTTTAGTCGCTGTGAGGAGAACAGAGACCTTGGATCCCAGGATGCCCCAAAGATCTATAATGGATTGCAATGAGAAGAGTGACATGCAAGTTATGTATGCTTTGCTAAACCAGGAAAAGAGCATAAATTTACATGCAAGGAACTTAGTTCACTACTCTCTTATTTAAAATGCGCTAGTGCTTAGGAAGTTGGTTCTGTTACCCATATTGTGAAAATGAGCAGACTAAAGTGATTTTCCTCAAGTCACACAGCTCACATTTAAGCAAAAATTTGTTTAGCAACAGAATCCATGCTCATCATATTTTGCCATACTTCTTCTGTTTCTTTTCACTAAAAGGATTTGGGCTAAGCTTCACAGATCTACAGAGAATGGCTTGTGGACATGACTTGAGTGACCATTAAATAAGTAAAAAAGGGAGATAATTAGGGCTGATTTTCCAAATACATACAGATATAAATGTATATATGCAAGTAGAAAAGTACAATTATTTTATCTAAAATTATTTATTTATCATTATAATATCAAAATGTACTTTCCTTTAGAAAAAGGTTTGTGGTAGAAAACTGTAAAAGGCACAGTTTTTTCTCCCTATTTATTCACTATGTCCAGTGTTGGTTTATTTTGTTTATTTCCCAAGATTTATTGAGGCTTCTTTTTTTAAAGATTTATTTATTTGAAAGGAAGAGGTATAAACAGTGAGAGAGAGAAGGAAAGGGAGAGAGGTCATCCATCCTCTTGTTCACTCCCCAAATGACTGTAATAGCTGAAGCTGTGCCAGGCAGAAGTCAGGAGCCTGGAAGTCCATCTGGGTCTCCCACTGGGGAGGTCAGGGCACAAGCACTTGGGCCATCGTCCATTGCTTTCCCAGGCTCATTAGCAGGGAGCTGGATCAGAAGTGGAGCAGCCAGGACTTGGGTCTCAAAATTGCATTCATATGGGATACTGGTGTCTGGGGTTGTGGTTTCACAAATTGGGACACCACATTGGGCCCATATTGAGGCATGTTTGACACATAAAAATTATACGCATTTTGGATGTATGCAGGTTGTAATACACACTCTGAAACAATCACCACAACTAAGTTAAATGTCCCTCCCCTTACTTACTTTTTGGGGAGGTGTGAGAACCCTTGACCTCTATTATCTTAGCAAATTTCAAATATACATCATTAATGTCTACAGTCACTATTCTATAAATTTCATCTCTGGACTTATTTCTATTATAAATAATGATTTGTTTCCTGTGATTGATATCTCCCTTTTGCCCCTATACCCCAGCCTCTACCATTTTACTCTCTGCTACTATGAGTTTAACTCCTTTAGATTCTATATATAAAAGAGATCACACAGTGTTTGTCTTTCTGTGACTGGCTTATTTCCATTAGATTCATCTATGTTGTTTCAAAGAGCAAGATTCCCTTCTCTTTTCATATTAAATAATTTTATGTATAAATATAAATAGGTGTATGTCCTCTTTTCTTTACCCATTCATTTGTTGATGGATACTTACGTTGCTTCCACATCTTGGCCATCACTCTCTTTTTTCTCTAATATTATATGTTACTGTTTGGAATCTCATTCTCTCCTTCTTGTAGAACTATAACTTGCTATAACTTGTCCTTTGAGATAATGCATGAGTCCCTTAGGAAAATAGAAATAATGGTAAAAAAATTTTTGAGAGTGAAGCTTAGAAGTAAAGTTAATTTGTTGAATGTGGCAGAGAAGATGAATACAAAGGCCAACAGAATAAACTAGCAATATTTGTACTTTTATGTTTCATCCAGCAAATATATGTGAAATATCCGTTGTTCTGAATAAGGGGCTGTTTTAAATTTTAACTTATTTAAACTCATGATCAATGGGGGGAAACATGGAACAAATACAGATAAAGAAAAGATTGGAACTTAATGAGATGGGGCTGGGGGCAGAAGGAGAGAGTTGTTGAGAGAACATGTGTGTTAAATACTGGACATAGCCCAAAATTAAAATTCAGAGGTCAGAACTGGAGCAGAAGTCTTATAAGAGCTTGTTGTAGAATTGCAAAGCAGTGGGAGAGTCTAATTAAATTTGTGTTTTGTTCATCTTAACCTTCAAGTAGATACATTGTATCTGGATTAGAAGCATAGCTCATTGGATCAAGGACATTTTGTTTTTCAAAAGTTTCCTTGTATGTGTGAGTTTTTCAGACATGTGTAATGCAGATAAGAAGCATGCCTACATTTTAAAGGTAAGCAGCTGTGACATTTGGACATCTCATCGTCGTACCCAGGTGACATTCCTCATTTCCCAGGGAATGTGATGCTATCCTGAATCTCCTGGGAAAGCCACATTCCCGAGCGTAGCCAGAAACGCACACACACAAATCCTCCTAAGGAACAAAATGTTTTCAGCACTGTGGCTCTGAGGGGCAGGCTGCCTCCTTACTGAGTGGATGAGTATGCTATGTTATTCTGTCTGCTTAGGACGAAAGCCTCAATTTGATTCATATTCAGTTAACCATTAGCTTCAATAATGGTGATGGCACTGAATTTGCGGCATGACTGGCACTGACAATACCTGAAACAGAGCAGTGTAAATATTACTGCTATGAGATTCCTGCAACAGCTGCTGGGTTGTGCTGTAACTGTCTGTTTCCTCAAGGGAGGGCTTCCTGTCTGACAATTTTACAATACCTCCATGTTCAGGGGACAGAGACTAAATTCTTATAAAATTGCAATAGAGACAATTGTGATATAAAATGTATAGAAGCTTATAATTTCACATTCAAATTTGAAAGTGAAATGAGCTTTCTCTCTGTCTCTGAAATGCATTATTTCAGTGGGAACTCTCCCAAGTAAATAGCAAATGTTATTTTTCTATAAATAGGCAGCATTCAAACACTTGGCTCAAACACCACAAGGTTCTATATTTTATCCTTAGAGAAACCCAAGTCAGGCTTTGTGTCTTTTATCATTAAGCAGCATCTCCTCTGAATTTTACTTTATAAATTTCTGCAGGCTTCTGTTACTTTGTTAAACTTTGTAATCATCTCTTCTTGATATGATTTAATAATAAATATTATTGTGTTCATGGAAACATTTATTTTCCAGTGATCTCTTCAGCTGAAGTCTACTAAAGACTCTCAGCATGTGATAGTTCAACATAAGAGTAGGTATTTGTAAGATTCTTAACGTTAGTATGATTTATACAGAATATAGATTAATAAGCCACTGCATGAGTTAAGCAGATCTGTTTCAGGTAAGAATCATAGATGGCAATAGGGAACAAGGATTATGCATTAAATTACACCAACAGAACCTGTTACAAACTGTCAAATTCTCTCAATTCTTCTCTATATTTGTACATGGCTCATAAACACATTTCTCTAAATGTCTGAATAGTCCAAATCTAAGGTCATCTTTTTTTCCTCTTGGAATTTCACATGCTATCCTATATGATAGAAGCTGTTTCCTAACCAGAAGGTATGTATTTTGTGTGACCATCTTCTGGACATAGTGCTCAGGAGTGTTATTGGACATTTGGATCATTACTACTTGTACTTTGCCATTCAGAGAGAAAGTTTAACCCGTCTTTGAGGTGTTAGGATTACCATGCCCTAAAAACCCTGGTGCTTTAATGAAATGTCTTCCAGGCACATTTGTAAGATCACTGTAAGGACTGGGCTAGTTTTGTGCCACAGCAGGATAAGGGTCTCGGCATGCAACACCAGGATTGCTTATCAGATGAGCTCCAGCTTCTTAGCTTCTGATGCAGATCCCTGCTCCTGTGCCTGGGAACACCATGGAAGATGCCCAAGGCCTTGAACCCTGCCACCCATGTGAGAGCCTAAGATGGAGTTTCAGGCTCCTGTCTTAAGTGTGGCCCTGCCCTGTCTGTTGTGGCCACTTGGGGAGTGAATGAGTGGGTAGAAGATCCTTCTCTGTCTCTCTCTTCTTCTTTTTTTCTATCACTATGCCTTTCAAATGAATAAAATAAAATAAAATAAAATAATGCTTATAAGGAATGTAATCTTCCTGAAGTTGCTTGAGACAATGCCTTAAATCTCTTGCAGTCTCCACAATAAATCATATGAAATCATCCTGAAACAGATCTTGGTCCACAGCATTTTTCTTCCTTGGAGAACCCAGTTGTCTGAAAAAAATTATCTTAGTCTTTCTTTTTTAAAATAGTTATTTATTTGTTTGAAAAACAGTGATAGAGAGAAGGAGAGTCAGAGAGATAGAGATAGAGAGAGAGAGAGAGAGAGAAATATGTATATAGACAGAGACAGATATCTTCTGTCTTCTGGTTCAGCCCCCAAATAGCCACAATGTCTAGGACTGGTCCAGGCTGAAGGCAGGAGCCTGGGACTTCGTCTGCATCATCCATGTGGGTGCAGGGTCCCAAGTGTTTGAGCCATCCTCCCCTGCTTTCCCAGGCAAATTAGCAGCTAGCTGGATCTGAAGTATAGCAACCAGGACTCGAATTGGCCCTCTGATATTGAATGCTGGTGTTACAAAATGGCCTAAAGTTAATAAGGAGGAGGAAAACTGAGATCAGATTGTTTCTGTCTTCGTTGCTTATCTTCGATGTTAGCCATGCATCCCATACATTGTGGGATTCTGAGTTAAAAGACTTGATTAGGCACAAGGAAAGTTACTTGAGCTAAATCTAAAATATCTACAATATTAGCAAATATTTATTGAGACTCTATAATGTCAACCATTACTATTAATAAAATATAATTAAAGCTTCATTGAATTATCTTTTGCTTAGAAAAGTAGCAATATAAATAAGGTCACACACACACTCAAAATTTTTTTCTTGAAGGTATTGTCATAAAACTTACATCAAATTTGACTGGGTTGCAGCTAATAAAAGTCTCTTGTATCAGCTATTTACTGTAATCTATGTACCTACCTATGTATCTATCTATTGTCTATGGACGTGACTTTGCATATACTTATTTATAATCATTAAATATGCCAATGCTATTTAACACTTACCCTTTTTAGTGAATTTATTGTAATAAAAGCACTCAAGAAACAAAAACAATAATTGTGAATATTTTCAGAGTTTATATTTATTATATGTGAAACTGCCTACAAAAATTAAATGAAAATGATAAAGTAGTAGTTAATGAGTTTGAGAATATAACTGTGAAGTTAAGAAAGTTGTAGTATATACATAGAACCAAAACAGAAGGCAGTGTGAAAATGTGAAAATGGTTGAGTGGTATATGATGAGTTAAAACTGTATTTATTTTACTATTATTTAATATGAATTTAAAATGCTAAGCCTTGGAGGATTTGGGGAGAATTGTGTGAAAGAATCATGCTTACTCCTTGGATAAACCACTGGAAACCAGGTCTCTCCTTTGTAGATAAACTAAAGTTCATATCCAGGCATAAAAGAACTGCTACAGCCATTTGTCCATCATGAGCAGCTTTAAACTATAGGATAAGGATGAAGGTGGAAATGTTTATTTTATGTCCCTAAGTTAACATATGATGAGAGTGGCAAGCATCTATATATAAAATACCAAGGAAAACTTGATTTTTTCCCGTTTTATGGGCATATATGTATGCAGAGGTCCTGCTAACTTTCTAATATCATGAATGGATTCAGGTTTATACAATCAAAATATAGTAAATCAGTATCTGTCTCCCTACTCCTTAGTACATTTGCTTAATCCAATCAGCCTCAGCAGTTCCATGACAATGGAAGTTAGTTTAAAAATATGTTTGTCAACCAATTAGGTCAGAAAAACATGAGAGAACTTTCTTCAGAGATGTCCAACCTATGGTTAGTCCGCTCATGCTTTGCTTCTTAAATTATTGCAGATGTTATTGCCAAGTGCCCCGCGCCCAATATGCAGCCATGGCTTTTTCATTTCAGGTCAAATCACTTTTGAAAGGCCTTTTTCATTTTTTCATCTTCAATGCTTCTCTTCCAATAAAAGCTCTGTTCATTTCCTGGTTTTTCACTCTTTGCTAAGTGTGGTTCTGTTCTTTTCTTTTTGACTCGTCTTGAGATGCTGTCTCCTAACTCTCTTTTCTTTTAAGATAACCATGTCCCCTATCAGAACACCTGGGTTTGAAAATTTGACTAACATATAATTGTCCACAAGATGACGGATAGGTGTTTCCGGACTGTCAGAGGGCTTCACATGGGATTTAATTTCATCCTTAATGCCTTCATAGATCATGATTTGTAGGTGTATTAATGGTGATATCTAAGAAATTTATACATGCACAGAAAGAAAAAATATAAAAACATAAATATACCCATGCATAAAAATACAGTTATTTAATTTTAGGGGAGGACTTTTGGCCTAGCAGTTGAGATAACCATGTCCCCTATCAGAACACCTGGGTTTGAAAAGACGCTCTGGCTTGTGACTTCAGCTTCCTGCTAATGTGGACCCTGGAGGCAGCAATGATACTGAAGTAACTGGGCTCCCTTATACCCATTTGAGAAACCTGGATAGAGTACTTGGCTCTCAGTTCTGGCCCTGGCTCAGCCTTGGATTTTACCGGTGATTGAAGAGTGAACCAGCAAATGATTTCTCTCTGTCTCTCCATCATTCCCATCTCTGTGCCTATCAAATGAGTAAATTTAACTCACTTTAAAAACTTTATTTTAAATTTACAGTTATTTTAATGTATTTTCCTGAACCCACATTGATAAATGTCCTCAAACTTGTGATTTCATTTCCATTGTTGCAAAAGGAACAGGACAATTTCCAGTCCTAGCTTTCAGTCCTTCTAATGACATCACCATTCAGATGTTCATGCCTGAAACTGGGTGCCGTCCTCGTTCGCTGTCTTAGCTGTCTCCCCCAGAATCAGCCACCGAATCTTACTAATTGTATCTCCTTAGGAACTCTGGAGTTTGCATCCTTCTTGAAATTCCCACGGCCCAGCCTTTTCTTATCCTTTTAGAGCTGAAATAGCATCTCTATTACCTTCCTGTCTCTTTCACACGGATTTCAAATTCATCTCTCTCACAGCCTGCAAGTATCATTTTTCTAATGTAAATTTAAAAAATTAATTTGTGGTAGTCTCCTGCTTAGAAAGCTTTGTTGCTTCCCGCAGAACATTTTCACAAAAAATGAAATCCTCTCTTATGTTTATATAAGAGCAAGTTTAGTGTATGACTCACTGTTAAAATGTTAGCTTCGTTGCCCGATATTCTCCCACATACGCTTTTGTCTCTAGATAACCCTGGCAAGCACTTCTGTCCTTCATAAGAAGAATTTTTTTAAAGTGTGTTTTTTTTTTCTTGTGCTTTTACCAAACTAAATGCAGAAAGTACCATCCTTGCTACTTAGGAGGAATAAAATGTTGTTATCTTTCAGGAAAGGTGATAGCAGCCCAGGGTCCCTGGGTTGGATTGGAAGCTGTCTGTGTCAGAAAAAGGGAGTGCTCGCTCTTTGGGCCTTTGACAGTGGTAGCGACTTCGAGCATTGCACTTGCAGAGCCAGACGCTGCCTTCATCTGCTTGGCAGAGGGGATGAGAGGCTCCGGAAGGGCTGCCAAGTTTTCAACAGAGGGCTTTCAGATCCAGAGCAGAGACCCTTAAGGACCAGCGGGCCCAGGCCGCCAACTTCACGCCCAAGGACTTGGCAGGCAATGAGCCTCCCTCATTAAAATCCAGTTTGGATCATAGCACTTTTTCATTCCTACCCAGCTATAGCCAAGGAAAAATACACATAATAGGAGATCCGCATATCCACACAAACATACGTATGTACACACATACACACATTCCAAACAGAGGTTTAAACTGGAAATAGGCAAAAGACCAAATTCATTTGTAATAGTTGTCAACAGACGCAATAGAATGCTGTAGAGTAACTGCATGCCTCCAGTTTAATTATCCAGTTTCTGTCTTTCTGGATTTTTTTTTCTGCCCTAATTATTCCCTACTTTTAATATGCCCCCACCGGCTTTAATTAAACTTTCCGTAGTTTCAGCTCTTTTGCCAGGCAGGTTCCCTTTCACTTTGAAAGCACAGCCCAGCTCTCACATCCAGACAGTCAAGGTTATCAGGGAAGTTTGTCAGATCCCTGCTTCCTCTGGAGCTGCTCTCATCCTCGCTCTGTGATTTCTGTGATGAGTCAATATGAGCACAGCCCCAAGGAGAGTCTCTGTGTTCGGAGATTACAGAGGCTGAGACTGTTCACACGTTTTCGCCCTTGTCTCTTCCTCTCCTTATGTCCCCCTAATTGAAATGTACTTTCATCACATTTTGATTTCACAAAAGCTGTTTAATCATCTATTTGGTCTTCTTTGGCCTTTGTACTCTGGGAAGAAATACCTGCAGCTAGCTCTGGAATTTTGGGTGAGCTGTTGAAGTCTTCATGAAAACGAGAGTCATTTTTATCATTGGCACAATGCTATTTTTCTCCCTGTTTACACTCTTGTTTTTAATGACACAGTCATGAAGCGATGGCTAAGGTCATGATAGGTGTTCCATTATGAAAACTACATTTTTAGGTTTTATGTTCTTCATCAAATGAAATCTTCTAAGGTTAAATGCTAATGGGAATTATCTCACAATGAGCGTATCTTTCTTTAGTAGAGCTGAAGAATAACATCTTTGGAGGAAATGTTGATTTTCAAATGACATGACAAAGAGTATCCTGCAGTGTTTTAAAGGATATTCTATGTAAGCATGCATGATAGAAATCTTTGACCAAAAACTTCTCAAGGGTACATGAAGAAGAAGATTTGAAGGATAAGGAATAAAAATCACATGTATGCTATAGTAAGAGACAAGGAGAATCAAGGAAGGTCGTCATATTCAGAGAATTTTGAGATTCAAGCAGTGGAAACTCATTCAAATAAGTTGTTACAAAGCAATTTGGGGGAGGCTTAGGCCTGTAACTAAAGTAAATTGAATGTATGTTATCACAAAAATTAAAAAAAAAAAAAAGGAAGGAGGAGAGAGGAAACGATATTGGGTGGGATGTATCATTATGGGCTTAACAATTTTAAATATATGTATATATACACTTTAAAGATTTTATTTATTTATTTGAGCACCAGAGTTACAGACACAGAGAAAGAGGTCTTTCATTCTTTGTTTCATTTGATAGCCAAGGCTATACCAGGCCAAAGGCAGGAGCCTGGAGGTTCATCTGGATCTCCCCAGGGTTGCAGGGTTGCATGGGAATTGGACCATCTTCCACTGCTTTCCCAGATGCATTAGCAGGAAGCTGGATTGGAAGTGGAACAGCTGGTTTTGGAACCTGCATCCATATGGGATGCCAGCATCGCAGATAGTGGCTTAACTGGCTACTCTATAACAGTGGTCCTTGGGCTTAAAATTGTATATACGAAGTACGAGAAATCTGTTCTCTTTATATAAATTAATAAAAAAAAACCCTCTCCCACCTTGCAACAACAACAACAAAAAAGGTAAAATTTGGGATGGGCATAGCGATGCAGCAGATTAAACCCACTGCTTGGGATATCTGTATCCTATATCAGAGTGCTGGTTTGAGTTTCAGCTAAACCATGCTTCTAGTCCAGGTTTCTGCTAATGTGCCTGAGAGGCAACAGATAATGGCCCATGCACATACTTTCATGTGGAAAGTAGGGTGGGTCTCCTGACTCCTGGGTTTGCCCTGGCCCAGCCCTTGTTCTTGTGAGCATTTGAGAGGTGATCGAACAGTGGAAGATCTCTCCCCCACTTCTATGTTGCTCTGTTTTCAAATAAATAAATTAAAAATAAACATTTAAACAAACAAAAAATAATACTTTATTGGAAACAGAAAGGGATGTTTCTATGAAGTCATGGTCAGGACACAAAGGCAGCCCTCCCATAGTCTAGATGGTGAGATTGCAAATTGGTCAAGGACTAAGGCCACTGCTCCCATTTTTTCCCTCTCTCATTCATCTCCATCTCTCATTATTTTCCTATTGTAGTTTTCCTATTTTCTTGTTTTTGTTTGTTTCATTTTTTTCTTTTTTCTGATTGCTTTCTGTAGTTCTCTTTCAGAAAAAAAAAAAAAAATCCCGTACATTTTAGAGGTTCTCTCAAGACCTCCTGCATATAACAAAAAGGAAAATAACATTTCTGAATATCAATTCCAGATTTCTAAGGAGAATAAAATTTGTTTAATTTAAGTCAAAGGATTATTTCTGGTTCAAAAAAGTTTAGGGGCTCAGATGGGTCACTATGGTCCTGTAGTCGCCTGGTAGATGTTGTGAGGGCAAGTTATTTGAGAATATATTCAGAAGTACAGGTGAGGGGGGTGAGTTATTGTAAGAAACAAGAGAAAATATGAAATAATTTAAGACTGTTTTTTTTAAATTTCCTCCTACTTTCAGATAGTAGTTAAAGGAAAATCCAGTTGAGGGTTCCTAATCCCAAACTCTGAATTATGAGATGTTCCCAAATCTGAAAAATTTTGAGTGCCAACAAGATGCCAAAGTGGAAAATTCCACATCTGACCTCATGTGACTGGCCGTAATCAATACACAAGTGCACTACATATATTGTATAAAATCACCTCAGGATATGTGTAAAAGGTGTAAGCCATAAATAAATTCTGTGTTTACAGTTGGATCCCAGCTCCCAGATAGCTCATTATGTGTGTGCAAATATTTCAAAATATAAAAAAAAATCCCAAATCCAAAACATATCTGCTCCCAAGCATTTAAGTTAAGAGACACTCAATCTGTGCTTACAAGATTTTAAGTAGTGACATGGGATAGCCAGGCTGTTGAAAAATGAAGTAGGGTAGAAACTGAGAAATCAGGAGAACATCAAAGGGTAGAAATGCAAAGAGAGAGTCACATTCCAGATTATTTTTTTTATCTTGACTCAAATTGCCTAATACAAGCATTTGACCTGGCTCATTTAATACTTCTCCTGAATACCTAGAAAATGAAAAGTAAAATACTGATATGGAGTATTTTAATCTACAGGTTTAGATACAAAAAGCTTTTCTCATGTGAGTAGTGAAGCTTATATTTGTATGACTGAATCGACTATTCATATTTTTGGATATAGACTGTTTGGGGCAAGTGTTGTGGCATAGCATGTAAAACTGCCATTTGCAATGCTTGCATCCCATATGGACCCTAGTTCATGTCCCATCTGCTCAGTTTCTGGTCCAGCTCCCTACTAATGTGTCTGGGAAAGCAGCAGAAGATGGCCAAAGTGATTGGGCCTCTGGATCTATGTGGGAAACTCACATGAATCTCCTGGCTCCTGGTTTTGGCCTGGCAGAGTCCTGGCTGTTTCAGCATTCTGGAAAGTGAACCAGCAGACAGAAGATCTCGTCTCTGTCTCTGTTCCTGTCACTCCCTGATTTCAAGTAAATAAATATATTTTTTTAAAAGTCTGATAATTCTTCAGATTTGAACTGGTTTATTTGCTTGATATATTTTAGGTAATTGAGAAGTAATTTGATGGTAAAATGAAACACAATTTTTTTTAAAAAAAAAGTCTCAAAAGGCTACATTTTGCTTAGTACACTTGTATAAAAATTTTTAAAATATTATTCTTTGAGTCACAATGCCTCTTTTTTGGATGTTCCGAACGTGTTTATATATGCCAATTCTTCTTAAATCCAAAATTATGAATACTCGACCATAAACTAGTGGATATGCATCCAATCTGATAATAACCCCTTTGAAATATCTTTCCTATATGTCTGACAATAGACAGGCAAGTTACTACATTCCCATGATTTCTTCTTCACTCTGTGGACATCTATGATTAAGGTACAATTTCATTGGTTCAGAGTCAGTATTACTAGATAATATCTTAAAAACTTAGTTTCCTGAGTAAAATATAAATATATAAATTATACACACACACACGGCAATATACACACATATACATAAACACATCTCCAGCAAAAATAATGGTTTTTTTTTTTAAAGACTTTATTTATTTGAGAGGTAGCATTACAGTGAGAGGGAGAGACAGAAAGAAAGATTTTCCATCCATTGGTTCACTCCCCAAATGGCTGCAGTGGCCAGAGCTGCGCCGATCCGAAGCCAGGAGCCAGGTTCTTCTTTCTGGTCTCCCACGTGGATGCAGGGGCCCAAGAACTTCTGCTGCTTTCCTAGGCCACAGCAGAGAGCTGGACGGGAAGAGGAACAGGCAGGACTAGAACCGGCGCCCATATGGGGTACTGGTACCGCAGGTGGAGGGTTAACATACTGTGCCATGACACCGGCCCCAATAATGGGTCTTTTTAAGTCTGAAAGCTGAATTCTACATTTCATGCGCTCTGTACTCTCACCAGTCCACTTCACCACTGCTTAAACACCCCTGTTAAGTTCTACTGTTTCCTTGTACTATTTCCCCCCCCCAGTTCCCCATGATGCTAGTTCTCCTCTTATATAAACACTGTGGTATTTTAGTTTTCCCATTAAATGGGATGCTCTGAACCCAATAAAACTGAAACTGTAGGTTAACACCCTGGCCTGAAGCAACAGCATCCCATATGGGTGCTGGTTCAAGACCCGGCTGCTCCACTTCCCATCCAGCTCTCTGCTGTGGCATGGGAGAGCAGTAGAAGATGGCCCAAGTCCTTGGGCTCCTGCACCTCTGTGGGAGACCTGGCGGAAGCTCGACTCCTGGCTTCAGATGGGCGCAGCCCCAGCCTTTATGGCCAATTAGGAAGTGAACCATCGGATGGAGACCTCTCTCTCTTTCTCTACCTCTCCTCTCTCTGTGTAACTCTGACTTTCAAATAAAAGCAAATAAATCTTTAAAAAAATGCAACTGCACATTCGATTCTAGGATCTGATAAATGCTTGTGCTTTATAGTCCAGGAACCTTTCCAATTCTTAGATTCTGTGATTCCTTGACAAGACCAGTAGTATCACATTAGTGCCCCTTGCCATGGCTTCATTTTCAACATGGAACAAACTCATTACTCCATGATATGTAAACACAACACCATGTCAGAAAACATCAGCTGTTGCTTTTGCACAGATATGGGTAACAGCTGTTTGTCTGCTAATGTGGATGACTGTGTGCCCTGTGTGGCTTCAAAGCCCTACAACAGCTTTTTGTCTCCAGCATAAAGATGACTTTTCACCCTTTGGAGATTCAGATGACAAAATCCCATAAGGTAGAAACAGTCAGGTTTCAGAATGATGATAATTTAGAAGCATTGCATTTTCCCTTCCTGGTGTGGTGAGTTGAAGCCATCTGGCTACTTGCTTCCTTGTGCTATTGTTAAAGATTATACCCCGAGTTAACTTCACAGGGTTTCTATCTGGTCAATTATTTTTATTTCCTACTTGAGTCTCAGCTCATAAATGTTTCTGATTGTGTTAAGGCTGTGTAATGAGACTGATTCATCTGCCAAATTTTAGCACATGATACAAATACGCTCCTAATATCCTATAGATAAGATCGGATAATTAATGACAGGATTGTTTTGTTTCAGATGACCATTATAGACAGAATCTGGCTAAGCAGTTGGTTGGTACACATTTGTTGGGAGGCTGTCTCACAAAAGTTTATGCTAAGGGAATAACTGATTTTGTTTTTACAGATAAAATAAACTTAAACAGGTTAACTATCCCACTAGAGATCAACATCCACAATTAAGGCAAACATAGTAGGAGCAAGTGCCTATTAAATTGATGCCAGTAGGAAAACTATTATTTATTAGGGCTTCTGTTTTATTTACCTTATTTCAGTTTCTGTTATGCCTTCGTTTAAATCAAGAGCCAAGTCCTCTCTACATGCACAATTTCATTTTTCTGGTTTTATTCCACTCGTTCTCATTGGCTAAAATGTTCTTTCCATTTTTTCAAGTAAATGCTTATTTGTCTTTTAGACCTTGGTCTAATATCACTCTTTTCATTCATTGGACTTCATAAAATTCAAATATAATATGAGCACACTTCTGTGTCTTCTATATTCTGGGTAATGTGTTAGACTGGCTAAAGATACAGCAGTGGTAGAGAGATCAGGCTTTGTCTCAAAGTCCTTATGTTGAAGTAGAGGAAGAGTCAAAATTTAAGCCTGAAAAATGAATTTACAAACTGCACATTGTGGTAAGTATTAAAAATTAAATTTAAAGATGTAAAACGATATTAGAAGAGGGATGATACGTTTTTGGTAGTGTGCTGATAAATGTTAAAGTGAAAAATCAGGGACTAGACAAAATGAAGGGGAGATACATTGGTGTGGATGTTGGAGATATGTCAGATAGAGAAAAGAAACAAACTAAAAAAAACTTAACAAACTAAAAAAAATGAAGATGAATATGAGAAAAAATAGTAACACATTGGAGAGTTAGGAAAAGGTAAGATCACTGAAAAGCTTCTGAGGAGTAAGGGTATTGCTGCAATTCAATGAGAAACCACAGAAATATTTTATTTCTAACTTGTTTTATTTTAATTTACATATGATTAATATAAAGTGGTCATATCGTAAGTTTTAAGTTAGTTTTCAGTTAGAACATCATGAATAGCCTTGTAAAGCACTAAGACAAGTTAAGAAAACCATGGCCCTTGTAGAAAGTTTCATGTAACTCCATGTCTGTCATTTTTCCTCTCCTCATTCAACCACTAACAACAACCAGCCTCAGAGCAACCATGATTCTGATTGTCCTTATTATGACTAACTTGGGCTGTAGTTGGATTTCAGCAAACAAGGACCATATACTATATTATATGATCTAATTTTAAAATTTTAAAAATCATAGTTTATGTGTTCAGAAAGTTCAACTTCGTTGAATAGAGTTTTAAGAGTTTACTATTCAGAATAACAACTGTCCAGACTTAAAGTTGTATAGATGCACAACACAATCAATGTCTAACTAGTATAGATAAAAAGAATTGGGCACATTTGAGATCTTTTCTATGTCCAAGATTTTGGGATTTCTCATGTATGTAAAAGAAAAAGAAGCAACATAGCATGTCTTGGATATTGTGGTTGGACAACTGGTCAGATGGTGGAAGATATGCTGTGGTAACACTAATCAAAAGATAAATTCTAGACAGCTATGTTTGAGATACATATGGAATTGCTCCAGGAGAGATACAAAGTTTTGGTATGAATATACAAAATAGAAAAACCATAGAGGGTTCTTATCGGAGTTTATAAATCTGGGATTGATAAACATGACAGTGGTGACTAAATCTTTGAGAATTAAAGACTTTTTAAAAGATTTATTTATTTACTTGGCCGGCGCTGCGGCTCACTAGGCTAATCCTCCGCCTAGCGGCGCCAGCACACCGGGTTCTAGTCCCGGTTGGGGCGCCGGATTCTGTCCCGGTTGCCCCTCTTCCAGGCCAGCTCTCTGCTGTGGCCAGGGAGTGCAGTGGAGGATGGCCCAGGTGCTTGGGCCCTGCACCCCATGGGAGACCAGGAGAAGCACCTGGCTCCTGGCTCCTGCCATCGGATCAGCACAGTGCGCCAGCCGCGGCGGCCATTGGAGGGTGAACCAACGGCAAAGGAAGACCTTTCTCTCTGTCTCTCTCTCTCTCACTGTCCACTCTGCCTGTCAAAAAAAAAAAAAAAGATTTATTTATTTACTTGAAAGACAGAGTTATATATAGAGAGAAGGAGAGACAGAAAGAGGAATCTTTCAATAACAGGTTCACTCCCAATGTGGCTTCAATGGCCAGAAGCTGGGCCAGTCCAAAGCCAGGAACCAGGAGATTCTTCCAGATCTCCCACGAGGATGCAGGGGCCTAACTACTTGGGCCATAATATGCTGCTTTCACAGATGCATTTGTGGGAGCTGGATCGAAAGTGGAGCCCATATTGGATGCTGGCACTGACAGCTTTACCAGCTATGCCCTAGTGCTGACCCCAATTAATTACATTATTAAGGTGATGCGTGTAAAGAAGGTAGTCTGAAAAAAGTGACTAAAATCAAGCTCGGCAGAAACCCCACATTTAGATTTGGTATTGAATAGGGCCAGCAAAGAAACGTTAAGGGAAAAATCAAAAGGAAAATCAGTGAAGAGCAGAGTTCCAAGGTCAAAATAGAAGCGTACTCATATTTCAAGAGGAGAGCAGTGGTTTATTCCTATGAGACTTACTGGAAATTTAGTATGATAAAGACAGAGAAGGCCATTCTTTTGGCAGTATAGAAGACATCAATGACTTCGTAAGAACAGTTTCAGTGAAATATTATAGCAAAAGCTTAGAATTAGTTGAAGAATGACAAAGATATAAGCAAATGGAGATAACCTATGTGGAGAGTACTTTTGAGATCAGAGGAAATGACATCAAAGCTTTAACTTCTAGATTGCATTTAACCAGCGAGCCTACAATGGGTTATCTGAATGAGACAAGACTTAGAGGGGTAAAGCTTGTGTTTGGGGGAATTATTCACCATCTATTTTGATTAGATAATAGACATGTAGTGAGTAGTGGAAGGAGCTGAGGCAGAAAAGACTATGTGTTATATTTGGCAAAGCAGTAGGAAGCAACAGGCAAATCTGTCAGTGACTAGTCTAACAGATTAGGTAGGACTGTGGCCCTTTGCCTTAAAAAGCGCATCTATCCTTAAACAGTCATGCTCAGTTTTTGGTGTGTTTCTATCCCAGTGAATGTGTTCTTCACCATCTTTCTTCTCATATTCCCTAGATTTCATGTAGAACTGATCTGAGGAAAATCCTGCTGAAAGAACAGATTGCAAATGCCACCTTTAGCAGCTTCAAACTTTCCAAGATTTGCAAAATTTTCACTTTCTGGTGAACAGCCAGAATGGATTTTATAAGTCTCAATCTTAAAGAGCAACAACTAATTTCCACTTCCCTCAGAAGAGCAATTTTGTTCCTGAGGGCAGATACTACAGCCAACATTGACAGGAGCCCTGTATCCCAGAAGAAAAGAATTCCAAGCCAATTATGGATATCTTTGCCAGAACAGCACTGTGCCACTGTGATATAGGCTACAGAAACAAAAAAGTAAGGTTTTGTAAATCCCTAGATTCATAATTGAGCTGCTTACTAGATAAGTTACGTCAGAAGTTAAGGAAATTGTGGTAAACTTTATGAAAGTTCCTAGGCAGTGATGCAGTCAAGAGTTAATAAAAGCACAGACGTGAGCTTTTGGTATGGATAAATTTAATTATATGGTACATGCAAGCATTCAATTTTATGAAGGTGAAAATAGGATACCTTGCAATAAAATGAACATTGGCATCAAAGTGTTCAAATTTGCAGATTTAATGTGCTTCAAAATAGCTTCATTTTATCACCATTCAACTGCAAAAAAATCAAACTCATCTAGGAATTAATATCTAGTATGGAGAATGACAACATGAAGCTTCCCTTTCTATTTCAGAATGCGTGGGAAATAAATGGGTGTAAGAATGATCATGCGAAATTTATTTGGTGACAGTTAACAGCTTCTCCCCAAGTGGTCTTTAAAATAAATACACACACATCATTGAAGGTCTCTCTAAACTGAGAGAAAAATAGTGCTAAATTACAATAGGAAGCAACTCACTTCCCAACCTTTTCACATTCTTCCTTCCACCACTCTGATTTTGTAACACGCTTCTCTGCTGTCTGAACTTCTCATTCTACAAAGTGCTCAAATATACATCACACAATCTTTGAAAATGGTTAAGTAGAAATCCATGAGTAGTTCAAAATAACATAACAAGTATATGCCCAGTTTAAGACAGAATGTCCAATTTCACACCATATTCAATAAGAGATCATTTACTGATACATGGTTGGGTATGGCTAAGCAGAGCTCACAAAGGTTTCTTGATTATCCAGTTAATTCGATTGATACAGACATCAAATCAAAGTTTCAGGCCAAATAAAATTTATTTTGGAGCCTCATTGCTTCACTAAAATTAACAGGATTAACCAGATAATTGGAAAACTTTGTTTCTGTTTGTGCCATGTGAAAGGACTCAGGTGACACTGCTTTCCCAGGTGTATATTAGACACAGCTGGGATGCCATCTGTGGTCCTCATCGCCTTGTTATCTGGGTTATGGCAGCAGCATCTTTCTTTGTTTTTCTGCATGCAGTATCATTTTCAAGATCATATTTGCATCAGATAGTTCTAGGTTTCATTGCTTATTGTAAGACCTTAGGCAAAATTCTATTTTTCTTTTTTTTAAAAAAAGATTTATTTATTTATTTGAAAGTTCGAGTTAACACAGAGAGAGGAAGAAACAGAAAGAGACAGAGATCTTCCATTCACTGGTTCACTCCCCAGATGGCCACAACGGCCAGGGATGAGCCAGTCCAAAGCCAGGAGTCAGGACCTTCCTCCAGGTTTCCCACAGGGGTACAGGGACCAAAACACTTGTGCCTTCTTCCTCTGCTTTCCCAGAACGCATTAGTGGAGAGCTGGATTGGAAATGGAGCAGCCAGGCCTTGAACTGGCACACATATGGAATACCAACATTAGCAGGGGCAGCTGGCCACTAGGCAAGATTCTTAATCCTCTAGTCTTAGCTCCCTTATCTGGAAAATGGGAGAAAGTTTGTGTCAACTTCTCAGGATTGTTGTGAAAAGTATATGTGTTATCCTTTATAAAGCAGTTGGCATAGTTCGTGTATGCAGTCAACACCCACTGCATGCTGTTATATATTGTTTAATGTTATTTATTATTATTAATAGATCTATGAAATCAAAGTGCTTTGCCACAAATTCCTGAGTTCCTCTTGAGAGGATATATATTTTGAATATTTAAGGTGCAAACCTTAAATGTTTTGTTGAGTGACCTGTATGTAATTCAGTAAAGTGAGGCAATAATAAAATAAAAACAAAATTTACTGAAATTATTTTAAAAAATTTATCTTAGAGGTGGGGACAGAGAAAGTGAGTTCCCATTTGCTGTTTCACTCTACAAATGCCCAGAACAGAAGCTGGACTAAGGCTGGAGCGAGGAACCAGTGACACAATCCAGGTCTCCCTCATGGGTGGCAGGAACTCAGTTATGAGAGCTGTCATCACTGCCTCCCAGGGTCTGCACTGGCATAGGCTGGACTCAGGAGTTGGAGCCAGGAATCAAATCCAGCTACTCCAGTGTATGATGTGGGCCTTGTAATTGCCGGACTAAACTCCTGCTCCTGCTTAAATGAAATTAGACATTTACTGACACCACATGACTTGGGCAATTCATTTTTATGTATTTTTTCTTACTAAAAAGACAAATATGCCTGTATGCCCAATTAACACTGTAGAAAACAGAGATAAACTGATTCCATATTTTAACAGTTTGGATTGCAATTATCTCTCTCTCTCTCAAATCATTGTATATTCCTCCATAGTAAATGCTTAATTTTTAATCTGTGGTAGGTTGAAATATAGTAGCTTTTACAGGAAACAGTGTGAAGCACAATATTGAAGTAAATCATTATTAGCTTGGTACTATTTTATCTCCAGGCCAAAAATTTCAAAGAAGAGATAGTGTTGTAGCTTGGTCAGGACCCATCTGTTAGTATTGCTGGTTCTTTTGTGTTTATTCCTGGTTTAAACATTTGACAGACAGAAACAGGTCACTCTGAAGTTAACTCTTTCTTTTCTTTTTTTTTTTTTTTTTTTTTTTGGACAGGCAGAGTGGATAGTGAGAGGGAGAGAGACAAAGAGAAAGGTCTTCTTTTTGCCGTTGGTTCACCTTCCAATGGCTGCCATGGCTGGTGCGCTGCGGCCGGCGCACCACACTGATCTGAAGCCAGGAGCCAGGTGCTTCTCCTGGTCTCCCATAGGGTGCAGGGCCCAAGCACTTGGGCCATCCTCCACTGCACTCCTGGGCCACAGCAGAGAGCTGGCCTGGAAGAGGGGCAACCGGGACAGAATCTGGCGCCCCGACTGGGACTAGAACCCGGTGTGCCAGCGCCGCTAGGTGGAGGATTAGCCTAGTGAGCCGCGGCGCCGGCAAAGTTAACTTTCAATAACCACATCCATTCCTCAGTTTTTTTAGTACCTTGAAACATGTTTATTCATTCTTTATTTCATGTACAATCGTGATTTTTGCTTATAGGTTTTATCAACTTCACATTTAAATTAATGTTTACTTCAAGCCCCAAAGATGAATAATCTCATGGTTTTCTGAGCCACTGAGAATAGACCACATTTTTGGACTGCATATGGAGAGATTGTTGGCTTGCTAAGAACTGAGCTGGCTCTACTTTTCCCATTCCTGTTCTGATTTTGGCTTAAGGATAGTCACTTTCCCCTCTCCCCTTAGACATTCTTCCTGATAACTCCTGAATTTTCTGACACATTCAGATAAGACACAGCATTTGGAAATCAAACTGTTTTTCTTTCAGCAGAAATACAAACAAGTTTTCTTTTACAACAGGCAAATTTACACTCTAAACCTGCAATACCTGCCCTCTTTACATATGTTCTAAACACAACTACATGGATATCTGGAATGGATCTGAAAAACTAAAAGAGAAATGTTGAAAGAGAAATGAAACTAAATTTTTATGTTGATACTGATGAACATAAATTTGGCAAATATTTCACCATAGTTGCCATGTTATATCAACATTTTGAAGGGTATTTTAATAACAATAGAGAAATTTTACAAGACTTTAACTTCTCTTTAGAATTATATCCATTGTACCCTTATGTGTAAATATTAAGACTTTGGGCAAGTGTTGTAGCACAGCAGGCTAGGCTGCAGCCTGTGATGCAGGCATCCCACATGAGCACAGGTTCAAGTCCTGGCTGCTCCAGTTCCAATCCTGCTCCCTGCTTATGTGCCTGGGAATACAGCAGAAGATGGTCCAAGTACTAGCACCCCTGGTATCCACATCGGAGTTCAAGGCACCTGGATTTAGCCTGGTCCAATCCTGGCCCTTGTGGACATCTGGGGAGTGAACCAGCAGATAGAAGATCTTTTTCTTAAAAATGGTGAGCTTTCTAGAGCTGAGACTATTCATAATCTTTTGATATTCTGTTCTTAATAAATAAAAAAACTGATTATTAGAAAAACAAACACAGTAAAACAAGCAAATGTTTGTAAAACGCGAGACAAGGCTACATTTCTAAGTGGGAATCTTTGTCTAAGAAATTTATTAAGTAAAACAATGAAAAAACAAAAGTAGGAGATAGTTAACTTCATGCATGATTTTCTTTTTCTCTATTTCTATAAAAATATTTATTTGTTTGAAAGGCAGAGCTATAGAAAGGCAGAGGCAGAGGCAGAGAGAGACAGGTCGTCAGTCTGCTGGTTCACTCCCCAGGTGGCTACAACGGCTGAAACTTTGCAGATCTGAAACCAGGAGCCAGGGACTTCCAGGTCTCATGTGGGTGTGGAGGCCCAAGGACTTGTGCCATCTTCTACAGCTTTCCCAGGCCATAGCAGAGAGCTGGATTGAAAGTGGAGCAGCCGGGACTCGAACTGGTGCCCATATAGGATGCTGGCACTGCCGGCTGTGGCTTTACCTGCTACACCACCATGCATGATTTTTTAAAATGATTTTGAATGGTGGGAAAGCATTATTCAGTTTGCTGTGTTGATGCTAAGTTCGTGCAAAGAACTCTGCAGCATCTCCATTTTTCACTGAAGTTTACAGTCGACTTTGAGGTAGGTGTATTTAAAGTAAGGCCTTAAGAGATATTAGATGTTTCTTAATATTTTCATCATACTCAGTAGATGTGATAGCGATGATACCTCTCAAACCAAATATTTTTTTAATCTTTGATTTCACAATGGGACCTATTATAGCTATTCTGTGAAAAAAGCTTAGAAAAGCTTTATCTTCTATATCTGTGTGTGTGTGTATGTGCTGCTTCTGAAAATATAGTTTTCCTAAGTTATTGTAATGATTTTGACTTATAATTAGCTGAGGCTTAAGTTGCAGTTTGTTTCTCATTTAAGTTCCTTTTTTTCCCCCTTCATGTTTAGCTCAGACCTATAGCCAGTCTAAGTTCTTACAGTGAGATGGATTTGTTAGTGAAAGATTGTACTGCATCAGTAGTGTATTTCTTACTGTCTCTTTGAAACTGAATATTTATTTCTATTACTCAGTACCTTCAAAAAACAGTAACTCAAGTACACTGAGTTTGGTGGGAGGTACCACCTAAACAATTGATTGTCATAGTATGTTCCAAACTGAATTTTAGCCTTGCTTTACATTTGTGAAAGTAAGGATGCACATTTGTTTTTAAATTTTCTAACAGTATGCTCTTTTGGTTTATTTTTTTAAAGATTTATTTATTTATTTGAAAGTCAGAGTTACACACAGAGAGACGGAGAGGCAGAGAGAGAAAGAGAGGTCTTCCATCTGTAAGTTCACTCCCCAAATGGCCACAACGGCAGAAGCTGTGCTGATTCAAAGCCAGGAGCTAGAAGTTTCCTCTGGGTCTCCCATGTGGGCACAGGGCCCCAAAGACTAGGGCCATCTTCCACTGCTTTCCCAGGCCATAGCAGAGAGCTGGATTGGAAGTGGAGCAGTCAGGACTTGAACCGGTGCCCATATGGGATGTCAGCACTGCAGGCGGTGGCTTTGCCCACCATGCCACAGCATCGGCCTCCGGATTTATTTTTAGTTATGAGCCTCATTCTTTACTTGACATAACTCAGATTTGTTTTATTTAATTATCATTGAAATACTCACATTATAACTATGTAATATTCTCATAATATATCAGTGCAGTATGGAACCTGAGAGTGAATTCATAGCTTTTTGATTTCATTGTAAGTTATTGTATGTGTACATGTGTATATATGTGTGTGTGTATATATATATGTGTGTGTGTGTGTATATATATATATATGTATATAAAAGGACCAAAATCCTTAGCCTACTTACACTGTTGCTATTGCAAAGATTATTACACTTAGTTTTATGGTGTACAATTATAGAATTACTTCATAAATTCATAGCAACATAGTTCCATAAATTATTGCATTAATATGCAATTACCATTTAATTATGAAGTTCATAGGTATTGACAGAAGAAGTTATAGTGAAATGCTAAAATCACAAATTATATGGTAATTGTATTTTGGGTTGTACACTAAATTGACAAATGCATGTCTCTGTGACACTCAGTGTGCCAAAACACACATCATATTTCTGGGCCCTGTAAATAGTGTTGCTGTGCTATTCTGTTTTGCCTCCTGCCTGGTTTACAATAAGCACAGGATATTTGGTAAGTTTTTCTATAAAACATTGTGTAGGTTACTGACAGTGTTACCGAGATCTGGAACTCTTAGTTCGCCCATGGAGAAATTCTTCAGTTGGGATCGTGCACCTGCTCTCTGCAAAGAGGGCTGTGATCAAGTTCAACTTTGTGTGCTAAGGATGCATGCACTACTAAGGGATAAACTAAACAATAATATAATCTTATAAAAAGATCTTTTTCTCAATCTCCCCCCTCTCAATCCTCTCAATAATTCTGCTTTTTAAACAGCTAACTAAATACATAAATTAATCCTCTTAAAAATTGTAAAACATTTAAACTTTTTAATGTTTACTTTTTTGTTAGAGAAATGTAAATCTGAAATTCTGTCTGAGTTGAGATGTCATTGATAATCTAATTCTAATTTCAATAGCTAATTGAAGATAAAAGCTAGGGAACAAATGATGAGCTGAATATAGTTCCCTGAATAGAAAAAAGTTTTTGATATAGTCCACAAAATAAAGAACTACCACTACAAAAGGAGATATAGTTTAATATGATTAAAATTATTTAGAACCATCAGTGACTTTCACACATGATGCATTTTTATCTCAGAGAAATTCAAATATCATCTTAGCTCTTAGATCATTCATAGCAAATTTCACTGTTTCCTACTCTATGCACAGGGGAGTACTTATTTGATTATTTGTTTGTTCATTTGTTTTGAGAGAGAGAGAGGGAATGACACTTCTCCCATCTGTTGGTTCATTCCCCAGTTGCCAACAACACCAGGGCCACAGAGCAGAGGCCAAAACCAAGAGTGGAGAACTCAATCCAGGTCTCCCACTTGGGTGGCAGGGACCCGACTATCTGAGCAATCATCTCTTTCCTCCCAGGACCTTCCTTAGCAGGAAGCTAGAATTCAGAGCCAGAGAGAGGGCTCAAACCCAGGCTCTCTGATACAGGATGCAGACATCTTAACTGCTGAGACAAAGGCCTGCCTAGGGTCCAGGGAATGTTCATTTGTCTGCTTTCCACCCCTTGACCAGTATTTATTAATACTTAGTATCTAAGTAAATGGTAACTTCTCATGATCTAGGGAGGGGGAATAGGTAGTACTCTCATTAGTTTATCATTCTAGAGGGGCAGGGAAATCTTGACAGTACTCCAGGTCAGTTCAAGAGCTCTGATTGGTCACGTATTGTCCTTCTTTGGATCGATGAGCATTTGTTCCTTCTCTACCACATTATGTATCCAGATTGCCATGTGGTGTCATGGGACATGGCTTACAACCTAGGGTGGAGATATGAGGCTTGGGGTTCAAGAGGCAGAAGAGAAGGAAATACACATTCGTTAATGCTTTTAAGTATTATCCATTATAACTACTGTCATAGCTACAATGCTGTAGATGAAACTATCACCTAATAAAAGGATGTGGATCAGCAAAACCTTTTATACATTGTTTTTAGTGAGTGGTTGGGATGGGAATATGTGGGCATAAATGCGTCTGGCAATACTTACCGAAACTAAATATTTGCATTGTTTATGCAAATATACTTACAGCCACAAACTATGGCAGCAAAAGACCAAGACTAGAATATTCACAATGTGACCAAGAGTAATAGTCCTAAAGACTACTCACATATCTTTCCATGGTGAAATGAATATTCAGTTTGTGATATATTTACACATTGGAATTCCATATAGAGATGAGAATGAAAAGTCTATGGCACACAATGTGCATTAGTCTTGGAAGCAATGTTGAGCAATATAGACCAAACTACCCCAGAAGTTTTCGTTTACGTAAAGTTCAAACATACACATCTATGGTGTGAGAAATCAGCATGGTGATTACACTTGGGAACAGAGGGATGGGTAGTGAAAGGAAGAAACCAGAGAGGACTTCTAAGGGCAGGTCTTTTATTTAACAGACTTTTATTTAAGTTAGGGTTCAGATTGAAATCTGTGCTTACTCCCTGGAAATTCATTGAACTCTTCAATTACGATTTGTATACTTTTCTGTGTATCAATATAATTTGCAAAAAGGAAACACTCAAAAGCAAAAAAGTACAGCTCCACTCCACTCCCTCCTTAATGTGAACTATGTTAGGTTTATCATTACCACATGAAGAGGTATTCATTTAAAAATTTTTCCCCATTTTGCATTTCATGCCTGGATTTAAAGCTACAAGCCATTCCATGAACTGATTTCTGATTTGATATATTTTTCTCTGGCATTCAGCTTTCTTCTCTAGCTCTGCCTGTCACTCGTACCCCTCCCTCTCCCACCTGGTCCCTGGCCTTATGAACAAGCAGCCTATTCTTATATTTTCCCACCCACTGCCAATCCGCTCTCCTGCTTTCCATTGTCATCCCAGAGTGCAGCTTTCAGAGCCCGCCATGTTGGCAGCCTTCAATCCCTCTCCCCAGGGTTTTGCACTCTCATTCCTGTGATGGCCCCAGGGTCTGCCAGGCCTGGGTCGTTTCCAGCACCTCTCCTGTGAGAGGTTCCCTCCCCCAGCATTGTCCAGCGGGTTTGTATTATTATGATTATGGGTAATGGGCTTTCCATCCTTCAGCTGTCAAAAGCTCTCTCCACACTTTAGTCCCACTGTCTTTTAATTTTCACTTTTAACTGAAAGCAAAACAAAACAAACAAGAGGTTTATAATCACCTCAATTTAACATTTGGAGTGATAAAAAAAGTAAAAAAGAAAAATTGGCAGTATCTGAGTGCTATTGAAAGCCTCAGCTGCCTGTAGGCTTTTCCTGTTTTGTTCTATTTTCCTCTTTACCCCCTTCCTCAGACGACCCTCCCCTTTCCCCCTTGTTGGAGCCTGAGAACTGCCCACGTGGTGACAGCTTTCAATACCACTCACCTGAGCCATTTAACCACGGGCTTTAACCTCTGGTTTGTAGCAGCTTGATGCACTATTAAATCAGTAGTCTTGTTGCAGCACCAGAAAAAAAATAGAGAGCTATTAAATTCAAAATAATTGTTTTGGAAATCATGATTGCATGCTGTACCCACTAGTGCAGTCATAGTTAAGAGAGCATTAATCTGTTTTTCTCATACAACCAAGTGTTTTGCAAAACTTTGCAATTTGGCGGATTCCATTACCTAAGTCCAGCACCAGATAAAAGTTTCCTGTAAGAAAAGTTATAAAATGGTCCTCATACTTTAAAATAATCATGGAAATATACATTCAAATGTTCAAGGAAATGGAGTCTTAAAACTGAATTTTTGTGTCTATATTACCTTCAGCTAACTGACACTCGTTTTAAAGAAAGATGTCTTGGCCAATGCCTGGAATTTTGATAACAGACAATTTTAAGAACAGGTTAATACAGATAGGCAGATTTAGATAGGATCTCAATGACCTCCTCTTTTGGGAATTCAAACCCTGGCATTTACCCTCCACTTGATTATGGGTTGGGATTAATGAATTGCATTTAATGAATGGAAGACAGCAACTATGATACAATAACGCTTCTGAGGTTAGATGACTAAGAAACTGAGGCTCCTATCTTGGGCACCTTCTTTGCAGGTTTGCTTACTAGCAGTAAGGAAAACCAGCTGCCCTGCTGAGAACTGCCTTTAGAAGCAGTCCACGTGGCAAGGACTGAAGGTATCCTGTAGGTTATAGCTGGCTAGGAATTGAAGTCTAATTCTAATTGCCCCTGAAGAACTGAATGCTGCCGTCAATAACGTACACGATGTTGGAATGTGTGTGCTCCAGCAGTAGGTACTTGCAGTCCTGCTAAATGTTGTCACTGCAACCTTCTGAGACACCTGCAGCCAAGGACTCTGTTGAGCCACAACCAGATTCCTGATGCACAGAAGCTTCCGGTGACGCATGCTCACTGTTTCAGGCCATTCAGCTTTAAAATATTTAGTCATTAATGGAATAGCAAAGATAAAAATTGTTGTCATTGCTTGTGTGTTGTTTTATAGCTTAACATGCTTTTTAAAATTTTTAAAAATACATGTAAGTATTATAATTTCATGATTTTTTTTTTCAATAAGAAAACTGAGGCTTGGGAATATTAAGCAGATGGCCAGAGTTCACCCAGCTTGTAAGTGGCAGAGCTGGTGTCAGAACACTAAGTGTTAGCTCTGAACCTTGTGTTGTTCCCAAAGGAAAGTGCTTTGTAAACTGTAGAATGTATTATAAATGAAAGCTTAAAATGCCAAAGATTACAGACATTAGAACTTCCACCAACAGAGCTTCATGTTTAGAATGAAATATTCTGAAGCCTTTGCTAATAGGACCTTCTTGAAGAATGCTTTGCTTTTAATGTTTGGCATCTCCACATTAAGGAAAGCGCTCATTTGAAAAAGAGAAGAGGCAGAGAGAAATAAAAGAAGGGATATCTTATCAAACAGGAGTGAAGGGCAAACAAAGATTCAATAAGTTTGGAAAATCCATGGCATATCTCCCATATTAGTCAGACAGGTAACATTTCCAAACAGTGAATCAATTTATATTATTCTATAAATATTCAGAAATGACAATATGAAATAACAAATCACTGAAATATGCTTCTACCAGAAAGACATTTGAGGATAATTCTTTCTGCACAGTATTGGAAATACAGTTTGTCTCATTTTCTGTTTCATACACACACACACATACACACACACACACACACACTCACTAATAGAGTGCCCAGTACATAGTAGATATGTTTTAAAAAATTATTGAAGCTGAATGTGAAATGTTTATTTCAGTAGTTTAAATATGTGTTAAGAACAGAATGTGTTGCAATATTTTGTTTTATTCAAAATGGCTTATGTAGCTCAAAATAATGCATTACATAGATGTAGATTTAATAATCACCATGGCAACCAAAGTATAAACCTTCCTTTGTATAGCTTCTCCATGTTTTATTTTAAATACTTTTAATCTTTATAACCCACAGAGAGTTGATAATTTGAATCTTTGTCTTTTATTCGCTGCAAAATTAATTTAAGAAGTGATATTCTTTCTTTAGACATGGAGATTGGGACCTGTTTCAGATTCCCAATTCTATTGCAACAAATTACCACAAACTTAGTGTCTTGAAACAACATAAATTTATTATCTTCTTGTTCAGGAGGTCAGGAGTCTAAAATAGGCCTGCAGGGCTACCTTTCTTTGGAAACTCTGGTTTCCCTGCCATTTCCGCTGTAAGAGACCACCCACCTTCCTTGGCAGAGGGAACCTAAGAGTTCAAAGCCAGCATCTCTGCATATTCAGATATCTCTTTCTGATCTCTGCTTCCAATAATACATCTCCTCTAAGACCCTCCTGTCCCTCCTTTGTATGAACCCTTGTGATTACATTAGGCCCACCTAAATAACCTAGGATATTCTTTCCATTCAAAGTCCTTAATATAGTGGTATATGCAAAACCTTTTTGCCATATAAGGTGCCATATGCATAGGATCCAGGCATTAAGACATGGGCATCTTTGGGAGCCATTGTTCTGTCTACCACAGGATCTATTTTTGCTTGGGGAGAGAACTAAGAAAAAGAGGACCAGTAGGAAGCCATGTAATGTGGTGATCCATAGGAGTTAGCTTGCCTTGGAAAAAAAATATTTGTATCTGACCCCTCACTCACTGCAACTTCAGGGTGCTTACTAAGACACCAGTCAAAATGTGCCTGAACAGTTCATTCGTAAGTCCAGTGTCATCCTCATATACACTGTGTGTCATACACTGTTATCTTCTCTTAAATAAACTGGTATGAAGTTGTTATGTTTGCCATCTGGAAGGCATCCAGCACTATGCATGACATTCAGCATCTAATGCTGGGAGCAGTTTCTATTAGAGATGTTTGCCACCTTTGTCTTGATTTGATGTTATAAGCTCTACTTGACTTTAAACAGTAGTTAGAATAAGAGAGGCTACATGGGCAGATACAACTGACTTATATATAGAAGGGAAGAGTGGGAAAGTACCCCCAGATCACCTACTTACTTCTTTTTTCTCAGATGTTTTCCTCTGCTGGAGGAAAACCTTTAAATACTAATTGAACCAAACTTAAATTCCTGCATTTTTGGTACGGGCATTTGGTGCAGTGGCTAATATGCCAATTGGAACATCAGCATTCCATGTTGGAGTCCTGTATCTGCTTCTGATTTCAGTTTCATGCGCATCCTTGGCGACAGCAGCAAGGTTCCAGGTAGTTAGGGCTCCTGCCTCCCATGTGGGAGAACTGTATTCAGTTCTTGTCTCCTGGCTTCAGTCTGACCCAGCCTCTGCTGTGCAGGCATTTAGGGAGTGAACAGCAGATGGAAGTTCTCTCTCTCTCTCTCTTGGTTTCTCTCTCTCTCTCTGTCCTGTCTCTTTCTCTCTCCGTACTAAGTAGATAACATAAGGTAAATCCAAAATTTTAAAAGCTCCAACATTTCAGACTCCAATTTTTTTTCTACCTCTGAGCTTTAGGTAGAACTGATACATAGCAAGTAACAACAAAAACATACTTGTTAACTCCATTTTTTCCTCACTGAAATAATGATTTGGTGTATTATAGATTACCTCATGAATTCAGAATTTATTGGAAAACCATCTATTTTAATAAAGGCAATAGTGAGTTCTTTTAAAAAGGAGACACAAAGAAAAAGATAAAAATACTTTAAAGATAAGAGTTCATGCTTCCCCTGAGTGATCTCATTATCAGCAATAAAAACTAAACATCTGCCAACAGTGATATGATATTAAAGATTCAAAAGGGAAAAAAAGAGACTCAGAAAACCATGATTACTCTCATTTTGATGTTTTTATGATTAAGCAGAGAAAAATCAGAAAATCTAAGGGGGTTCCAAGAGCTGCCATTTACCTACATGTTACCTTAAGCCAGCTAATTAGTATCTTGAGGCTTCATATTTTCCATTGATGCTGAAATTCACAATTTCACCACGAAATCCAGGTGACTCATTCAGATTAGTTCTTAGAGTGCTTTTGGCCAGGATTCATGCTGTTTCAAAACAACAACATGAAAAGTACTAACTCTGCTTTATTTTAAATTTAAATCAGAGAATAATGTTATTTTGATTATAGAATATTCTGAAAGACCTAAAAAAGAGGGACTCTCATGTATTTGAAATTAATGAAATATATAGTTACTTAATTAAAGTCCTATTGAATTCCAAAGATGTGACTAACTCATGCAAAGTACTATGGAGGCTACAGAGTGGTATATGGACTTGACTTCAAAGCATCACAGTAGATGAGACTGAACGAAATATTCTCAGAAAATATATAAATTATTTAAGAGAAAGTCAGGAGTTTGGGATCAGCCACTTCTTAAATGCAGTACCATTAGCCTTCTTATAGTATCTCCAACTTGTTAATTTCTTTCATAAAATCAAGACTTGGGTCATTTTCTTTTTTGACAGAATCCAGTTTAAAGATAAGCCTCTACAGAGTTCCTTCTTAGTATTTATCATAATTTACTCTTTTGTTTTCAATACTTACTTCATATCAGGCATTTTTGAAATTACTTTAGAAATATCAATCCTATTTGATTTTTATTATCCATTATCTGATACTTTTCTCCTACCGCTAACAAGCCCTAGACAAACAACCAGCCAACCATGTCTGTCTTGAGTGTGTTGAGTAATACCTAAGGGGATTCTGTATTCTCTCTGAAGAGAATGAAACAGCACATTTAGTTCTCTAATCTTTTGAACTCAACTCTGTGAAGGTAGCAACCAATAATTTTGTACATTCTTTGTCCAACATGCAACATAGCACCTGGCACCATATCTGCTGTTTAAATGTCTGTTCTTTAAATAAGTGATAAAGTGAATGAAATTTTTTAATGCTCTTTAAGCCAAGTACATCAGATACAGGATTATATTTTATAAAAATATCACAGATTATTTAATACTATATTGATTTTCTGTTTAAATTCATTAACATTGATATTCATATAACACATGATCACTATTTATATTTGAAATGGGTGAACATCAGAAACATGGTCTTTAGGCATGAGTCACTTGCAGTCTGAGTGAAATATTAGAAACATACAGGGATTGGGTCTGTAGCACAGTGGATTAAGCTGCTGTTTGTGACACCAACATCCCATGCTCAAGGCCTGACTGCTTCACTTCTGATCTAGCTCCCTGCTAATATGCTATAGAGTGCAGTGGAAAGTGGCCCATATGCTTGGGAGACCTGGGTGGAATTTGTGGCTTCTGGCTTTGGCCTATCCCTTCCCAGGCTCTTGCAGCCATTTGGCAAGTGAACCAGTGGATGGATGAAAGATGTCTCTCTCTTACTCTGCCTTATGAAGAAATAAATAAATCTTTTAAAAATTAAAAAAAAATACAACCATGCTCTTTTTAAAAAAATGTTATTTATTCACTTATTTATTTTAATTTATTTGAAAGGTAGAGATACAGACAGACTGACAGAAAAGGATCTTCGAGTTTCTGATTCACTCTCAAATGCCTGTGACAGCTAAAGCTGGACCAAGTGAAAGCCAGGGACCTGGAACTCAATCCGGGTCTCTCATGTGGTGGCAGAGACGAAAGTACTTGAGCCGTCATCTGTTGCCTCCCAGGGTACACATTAGCTGGAAACTGGCATCAGAAGCAGAGTGAAGACACAACCCAAGGACTCGAACCCAGGCCCTTCAGTATGGAATGCAGACATCCCAAGTGTTGTTTTACTTGCTGTGCCATATGCCTGCACTTAGACTTATGTTTTTAGCCCATTGGAGTGGTTACCATGATGTACTGCGTAGAAACCCTTTCAGAAATTAAAGACTTGTTTGATTAGTTTAATGGTGTGCTGGTGCTGTCAGATGGCTCTCAGCTCTCCACCATCATTAAGATTTGTATTAGTTAAGGAAGAAAGCGCCCCCAACAAGTGCAGCCTGCATGTAATGACTGACAAACACCGATACTCATACATTGAGCTCAACTCCCACCTTTCCAGGACTTACAGCAACTCTGAAGAGTTATCACCCTTTTGGACTTTCTCAAGGAGATGGTAGTGTCTTCTGTCGCATAGAGATCACAGCCTATCTTCTCCTTCTTGCCAGTCTTGCTGTCTTTCCCTCTATTTCGCAGGTCTTGACTCCAGGAATGTTCCTGAAAAAAAAAAAAAAAAAACATCTGGCAAGCTAATGTCCATATCAGAGTTTCCTTTCTGGAGACCTTACTCAATTTTTACTGATACCAGGAGTGTTCTGAGGAAGCAGGATCCTTGGTGGGGTTTTGCAGTTTGGAAACCCATAATGTATTATAGGTGGACCAAAGAATGTTCCTGGTGCAAGAGACAAATGTCATTGTTAAAACTTTCACCAATACTGGATTGAGATAGTACACTGGTTTAAGCAAGTCGATGAGATGTTTCCATGTACAAATAAGGTGTCTATTTTCACCCCCTTTCCTTTCTTTTTTTAACATCTATTTATTTATTTGAAAGGAAGAGTTACAGAGAGAGAGGGAGGGGCAGCAAGAGAGAGAGTGGAGAGAGAGAGAGAGAGAGAGAGAGATCTTGCACCCATCCATTGCTTCAAAATAGCCAAGGCTAGGCCAGGCTGAATTCAGGAGTTAGGAGCTTCATTCAAGTCACCCACATGGCAACAGGGCCCAAGTATTTGGGCCATCTTCTGATTCTTTCCCAGGTGCATTAGCAGGGAGATGGCTCGGAAATAGAGCAGCTGGTATTCAAACTGGTGCCCATATGGGATGCTGGTGTTGGAGAGAGCAGCATAGCCCACTGAACCACAGTGTCAGCCCCCTCAACGTCCTTCTTCTACAGAGGGTTTAGACCACTCGTATGATATGCCATTTAACATCACTTAAATTTAAGGAACCCACTTTCTACAAAAGTGGTATAAGAATGGGCCTTTGCTATGAGTTCAGAAGCTTTCAGATGTTAGAGAAATGAAATATCCAGTTTAAAACTCAAATAAGACACTAACTTGGAAATAATACCTCGAGACTATGGAGAGTCGTTCTCAGAATATAGTTTGCATTTTGAAACATAGGTCTAAAACTCAGAAATATCCTTGCCTTACCATCACTCCCATTTATTAGAAGAAAACTTCTGAGGTCAGTGCTGTGGCATAGCAAGTAGCTGCTCCACTTCCAATCCAGCTCTCTGCTATGGCCTGGGAAAGCAGTGGAAGATAGTCCAAGTCCTTGGGCCCCTGCACCCATGTGGGAGACAGGAAAGAAGCTCCTAGTTCCTGGCTTCTGATCGGCACAGCTCTGGCCAATGTGGCTATCTGGGGAGTGACCCAGTAGATGCAAGATTCTCTTTCTCTCTCTCTTTCGATGAGAGTAGAAAAGTCACTTGAAAATTTATGTACTCCTTTAATCTCTGCAGTTTTTCTTCTCTCTCTGTCTCTGTCTCTCTCTCTCTCTGCCTCTTCCTCTCTGTAACATTGCCTTTCAAATAAATAAATAAATCTTTTTTAAAAAGAGAAAGAAATAAAACTTCTGACTTATTCCCATCATCCTTGCAACTTTAGTCTCTGAAACTGAAGGTCCTGATTTTCAAAGAGAAAAGTCCTACTGAAATCCAAAATACAACTTCTACCTTGGTACTTAAGGTTTCATGAAAAGGGACTAGTGCTAAAAAAGTGTAACAACCAGTTCTACAGTGGAAATTATTCCTATTATCAGGGAAGGCAGGACTGTTCTTGTCAGTGCAATTGTCAAAGTAGGAGCAGAATGAATGAATTTGGCAAACACAAGTGATTCATTTGTATTACTCTTCATACTCCCTTGCCCAGTGATAGTAATTGGACAAATTCAGGAAAATCCTGCCTACCAAATGACACAGTGAACATGAATTTACATCTCTTGAAATACATATCTGGGTCATACTACCACATAAGCCAGTTAGACCAGTAGAGGTTCTTGCCAGGGTAGGAAAAATGTAGAATAAGTATTAAGGGAGGGAGACACCATCAGTTGCAGCCTTGACATCAGCTCTTGAGGAGGGACTCTAATTCATTCCATAAGCTCCTAGCAGTTATTCTTGAGAATCAGAGGCATCTGCTTCTAGAATTTAATGCAAAAGTAAATATAGTTAGTGGTGAAACATGTGAGATTAAGGAATGGATTATACTGGACAATGGGATATGCAAACAGATCCTCTTTCAGGAATGAGTGAACAGCTGGGAAAGTTGTTGGCAAATAGTCTAGTTCTCTTTCCTTTTTGGAGATCACCTCAGTTGAAAAGAGCACCTAGCCTAAGGAAACACAGTCATTCTAGGGCATTCATTAACTAAGGGTTAATGAATGTGTCCCCCTGATCTAACTTGGACAACTCTGAAGGGGTCATCTCAGCTTTAGAGCTCTTCATGTCATGTGATTGTCCAAGTCCTTTTCTGAAACTGTGTCAAAGCCCAACTTCTTCCTCTCCCCAATCCTGCTTTCTTCTATTACATTCCATACGTTGTCACCCCCAAGAGCACTGTCCTATGAACTACCTCCAGCACATTAATCTTTATTGTAGATTCCTCTTCCCAGGAAACTCAATCTGCAGCACACCCTTTTGTCACACAAAATCACTAATCCTCTCCCTTTCTCACAGGCCATGTTGTTAAGACTGTGTCTATGACTTCAATCAACTTTAAGTATGAATATCTGATCTTCTCTTAGGAATGCCCTCCTCTACTGGTTACATTAGTTACAAATAAGGCTGTACAGCTCACAAGGTCCATATGTTTACTACTTAGTCCATTATAGGGAAAATTTGCCAGTCTTTTATTAAGATGATGCCCTTTCACAATCTATCATTATTTCTATAGATGGAATATTTCAGGTCAACATTATCTATTTCTTTCTTTCTTTCTGATTCTATATTTGGACTAAAATGATACACCAAATGCCTCTCCCTTCTTCCTATTTCACACCACTGAAATTACTTCTATTATTATATTTTTGCATAATAATATATTTAACATCAACTTTTAAAAGCAACAGAAAAGCTGTCTCTGTCTCAATCCTCCTTCAAGTTAGACTTGCTTACAGAGAGATACATAGGAAAGAGAAATAATAAAATAACCAGTGTGATTGCTTCTGAGACCTATTAACATAAACCATCAGAAACTTGACTTTCTGTTTGCTAAACTGTTTTAGACAAGATAATTACATTAAAGTACTTGGTATTTCCAAGTTACTGCATAATGTCATGAGGCTTAGATGATTTAGTCTGGTTGTGCTCCTGATAGCAGAATCAATGAAAATGTGCTGAAATTAAAGGCAGAGATTTTCAAAGAAGTATGTGGGAGGTCTGGGCAGAGCTTCCTTTTATTTTGGACTATGAAAAGATTTTGATGTATGTTATCAAAGAAAACAGCAATGGCAAAGTTTGAGTGTTGTTCTTCTAGTTATAAGAGTCTGAGGATTATATGCAGCATGTTGGAAAAGCGAGTTTATTATAAATATAATTGTGTGGCCAAGAACTAAAACAGGAAATGGAAATCAGGACTGAATAATTTCTGTTCTCTCTTTTGATATCTCGTTCTGTCATCTTCTCTCTTCTTTTCTTGCTGTCAGCTCACATTTCCTTTATGCTTCAGATATCGTTTTAGCACTTCATGGTATCTTTGTGGATGCTTCTTAGTTTCTGTCTACTCACGACTGTGACTTTAATTCTACCTAGTGGTATTTCTCTATCCATTCCTTTAATTTTTATTCAGGCTCAGATTATTCTTTTATTCTTCCTTGTTTTTGTCATGTACCATCCCACTGAGAATCTGATTGGTTTCACTAATTCTATCATGCTAGAACCACTGTAGTATCTACCTTAGGTCCTTAAATGGATGTTCTCATCCTGATCTCTGAAACGTCAAATTATACATCTACTGAGATTCCAGACATGTAGGCGTAGGTCTTTTCCTGAATTAGGAACTCTGAATAGAACGCTATACAAATGATACATCTTGTGAAATATTCCCTATCAACCAATATCCTCACCTATTTTTCTTAAAAGCAGAACTTGAAACAAATCATGAGATTGTTTATTTGGGAATAAAATACTTCAGAAGCAGCACAGAGAAGAAAGTCCTTGTAAATTTACATTATGGTGTTGACCATCACCATGTGTAATTGGATACTCCATCTCCTGGGAACTTCCAAGTTGTTTTACAAAACATGTCTCAGAACTTGAATACAGCAGGGTTACGGGGAGGAAGCAAGTATCCACCATCTCCTTTTGGTCCTGGATAGGCCTCTGGGCATTAGTGTTTTACAAAGCAGGGTTACACATTTATGAGTAGAGAGCAGGTTCTGCGGGTGTCTCTTGCCATATGATCAGAAGAACCCAGTATCAGAAAGAGACATGTGTGCACCACAGGGCAAGGTAAAGCCTTGTCTGATGGAACCTGTGCAAAGGTCCTTGAGAATGTGGTCCAGATGGTTTTGAAGTGGTGTGGGGGAAAATTCCAATCAATTGTTTAACATGTTCTTTTGTATGAGGTATCAGCTTGACTGGATTAATGCTTACCTAGAAAACTAGAAAAGTTTTTTTTTTTTTTGAGTATATTTGCGAGGGTGTTTTCAGAGAAGATTAATATGTGAGTCTGAGTGGACTAAAGTGGGGGAAGATCTGCCCTCAACGTAAGTGGGCACCATCCACTCAGGCAGGGGCCCAGACAGAAGAAATGAAGAAAGTGGGTTGGCCTTTTCTCCAAGAGCTGGGCCAGGACTTTTTTCCCTGCTGCCTAAGACATCAGACCTAAAGGCTACCTGAACTTTGGAATTCAAGGACTTACATCAATGGATCCCTGGGATCTTGGGCATTCAGTCCTGGACGGAAGCTTTCCTGCTTGTGAGTCCTTTGGACACTGACTGAGTTATGCTACTGGCATCACTGGGTGTCCAACCTGCAGGTGGACACTTGCAGAATTCCTTCACTTTCATAATCATGTGAGTGAATCCCCTCAAATCCTTTCATACATGTGTATACGTATCTTACCGGTTTTCTTTCTCTCTCTCCCTCTAGAGAACCTTGGCTAATACAGATTGATGTACCAATCTTGAATAGTCCTTCATACCTCTTTCTCTTCTTAGTATTACTGCTTTAGTTAGACCTTCTCAGTCCCTCCCTTTTGCAAAAAAAAAAAAAAAAAAAAAAGTAATTGGCACTAGTAACTCTACATCTTTATGGCTACAGTGTGGCATTTTAATTTGTGCATACAATGTGTAATGATCAGATCAGGATAATTGCCACATCAGTCACCCAGACATAAATCATTCCTTTGTGAAACAATAAGAATTATCTCTACTAGTTATTTTGAAATATTCAATTAATTTTCTGTCAATAATAGTTATCCTATAGATAACCATACAATTTTGCATGTTATTCTTTCTATCCAGCTGCATCCCTGTTCGCATTAACCTTCATACCTTCACTCTTCCCTCCTGCAAACAATTCCTAGGCTCTGATAATGTTCTATTTCTTTGACACAACTTTTTAGTTTCCACATTTAAGTGAGAACATGCTGTATTTGGCTTGCTGTCCCTGACTTATTTCACTTAATGTAATATCCTACAGACCTCTTCAATTTGGGCCTAGAACATTTTAGTGTCCCTCACAATTCACTCATTTCTCTTCTACTCATCATGCCATATCCAGGGAATTTTAAATGGCATGATGTCATTATTAGTAGCATGGTGGTAAAAGTCATTTTTTAAAAAAATTGTTTATTTAATTTAAAGTCAGAGTAACACAGAGAGAGAAGAGAGGCAGAGAGAATTAGAGAGAGAGAGAGAGAGAGAGAGAGAGGTGTTCCATCCACTGGTTCACTCCCCAATTAGCCGCAACGGCGAGAACTAGACTGATCTGAAGCCAGGAGCCAGGAGCTTCTTCTGGGTCTCCCATACAGTACAGGGGCCTAAGGACTTGGGCCATCTTCCATAGCTTTCCTAAGCCATCACAGAGAGCTGTATTGGATGCGGAGCTGTATTGGAAGACACGAACTGGCACACATATGGGATGCCGGCACTGCAGGCAACAGCTTTACCCACTATGCCACAGCACCGATCCCAGTCGTTTTGCTTTTTAATGAATATTTATTCTCACTAGAAACAAACTTTACAACTTTTCAAGACATGCAATGAACTTTAAGATGTTGTCTCTCTGCTTTTTGCTCACAGTGCTACTTTTCGTTTTGGAATGTCCTAGCCTTATTTCAGATCACAGTGCAAATATTACTGCATCTCCCAAACATGACTCATAATCTGTTATCCTCGTCATCCCGGTCACACATACTACATTCTAACAAAGTCTTTCTTCCCATTAAACTGAAAATTCCTTTTGATGAAGAAACATACTATTTTTCTATGTATTTGAACATCCTGGGACTTTAAGGTCAATAGTATACTCTGAATACATAAGTTAAAAGAATTTAAATAACTTTTTACCCCATGTGTTTTTGGTGTTACTCCTAATTTGTTTTTTTTTTTTTCTATTTACCTGCGATCTTTTTTTATAGAAAACTTTTATTTAATAAATATAAATTTCGGAAGTACAACTTCTGGATTATAGCGGTTCTTCCTCCCATAACCACCCTCCCACCAGCAAACCATCCCATCTCCTACTCCCTCTCCCATCCCATTCTTCATTAAGAATCATTTTCAATTATCTTTACACACAGAAGATCAACTTGGTATATACTAAGTAAAGATTTCAACAGTTTGCACCCACACAGACACACAAAGTATAAAGATTAGTTTTACCGTTAATTCTCCTAGTACAACACATCAAAGACAGAGGTTCTTAATGGGGAATAAGTGCACAGTGACTCCTGTTGTTGATTTAACAAATGGCACTCTTATTTATGACAGCAGTAATCACCCGAGGCTCTTGTCATGAGCTGCCAAGGCTATGGAAGCCTCCTGAGTTCACAAACTCCGACCTTATTTAGATAAGGCAATAATCAAAGTATAAATTCTCTCCTCCCTTCAGAGAAAGGTACCTCATTCTTTGATGGCCCTTGTTTCCACTGAATCTCACTCAAAGAGATCTTTCATTTAGGTCATTTTTTGCCATAGTGTCTTGGCTTTCCATGCCTGGTTACTCCTAATTTTTCAAACCCTAATCATTTATGTATAGCCAATCTTTCCTATGTGAATTTAGATGGTTATAACTACTTTTCTTTGCTTTTTGATATTACCAAAAGCTTGTCCAGAGTAAATGTAGTAATCTGCATTTTCAGACTAACAAAACAAGAAACCAAGATTTTGGAGAATATCCTTCTACTTTATTTGTCTTTCTTACCTTAAAAATTACTTTTTTTCACTTCAATAAGGTCTACAATTACCCCAAATCATGGAATCTGTCCAACCAATCAAATGGAAGACTTTAGATATCAGATAGACAGATGGCTTAGGATACAACTGCATCTAAGGAATTATTTATGTTAATTTATGCATTAGTCTTTTCCAAGGATACACTCAAAATATCAGAGTACTATACACAATCTAAAATTAGATTTAGGAAAGTAAAGGCAGGAGCAGATAAGGTAAAAGAAAGGCGACTCATGAATATGCATATTCTAAATGAATACATTTAAGGCTCAAAGACTGTCTGAGAGGAAGCATTGCTTTTGTTATTTCCTTAACAGCTGACCAGCTCTGACGTGTAGTAAGGGGGATGGTATAGCGGTCATTTTAAAGGGTTAAATTGATCATTACAAAGCTGATTACCTGAAGTACATCCATACACAACAAGTATGAATACAATCCAATTTATCCAATAATCAAAATGAAGCTACATTTCCTATCTTTAGTGTGCCTGGAAAGGATTCCATGAAGAATCTTTGGAAAACTTTTGTAGTTGAGATGTTATAGAATCTTAACTAGTCCCCAAATTCCTTTCAGAGTTTGTACTCATGTTAGCAATGAGTTAACTCAGAAGACGGTTTCATAAATACTTTGACCATCAGATACTATAAAAACTTGCAATAATTTTCCCAGAATACTAATACAAAAATTTTCTTTCTGTAGAAATTGTAAATGCAAATAGTTTGTTTTCTTTGAGAAATTGAGCTTGAGGCTGAGTGAGATAAACTAATATGCACCCAAATCTCTTATTGATCTATTTTTTTCAATAATTACATCTTATCTTCAAAAGTACAAAAGACAACATATGGAGTATTCAAAATCAATATCACTAAGTATGTGAAAGAATGATTTGAGATGACTTTTATATTTTTATTAGAGAGGTGAAAACTTTATTAAAGGGTAGCATTGTTGGGAATGCGATATTAATAATGCCACCTATCAGAGAAATAGTCAGGTAAGAATGATGACATCTCATAAACCTCCGTAATACATATGCACATATTTATGTGTGTATATCTACATATATATGTACGAATACATACAAATACACCCCAAAATGTAACACACATTTAACTTTACTTTCTCTCCTCAGTTGAAACAAATAGTTTTGTTGCTATGTAGAATTGATAGACCAAACTGGAATCCTTTCTATGAGACTTTTCTAAATTTGCTTAAACATCATTACTCTGAAATTAATGAATTTATATATCACCCAGAATTAAGCTTTCAAAATTAGTTAACTAATCACAAACAAGATAAAATCTCTTGACTGTGTTTCTAAAGCTGAATGCCCATACTGAAGCCACTTTTAAAAATTCATTAATTTATTCTTTTTTTCTGATATTAATGATACTTAAAATGAACCATATATACAGGATGAACAGTGCTGTGGATTAAACTAATACACTGCATTCCAGTATCAAGAAAAGAAGGGGCTAGATTATTTCAGGGAAAATAAAATGTGAGAGGCTAATAGATTTATTGCAACCAAACAAAGTGGCACATTGAAGGGAGACAAAAAAAAAAGGGAAGGGATCTTACAATGGGCACACGAGCTATTTTGAAAAATATAAATCAGTAATATCGATATGAAGTTATTATTGAATCCTAATATAGTGAAAAATTTACAATGTTGTATACAAGATGAATGTGGAGATCACTAAGGCTTTTATACACCGTGGATGCATTCAAATATGCACTCAACAATATTTCTTTTACATCTTCTCTGTTTCAGTCTCTTTCCTAGGAGCTAGTGATGCATAAGTGAACAAGATTAATTTTTACCCTCATTGAGCATTTGTTTTAATTGTAAATATAGAAAGAAATTAAAAAGGGTAATTACACAAAATAAGTTATAGTCAGCCTAGCTAAGTAATAGTAAAGGGAAAACACAGGCCTGGTGTGGAAAATAATAACAATAATTTCTAATGGGATGGTCAGTGATGGCATCTCTAAAGAAGCAGCATGTGTAATTATCTTTTTAAAATGTTATTTTATTTTATTTTTTAAAGATGTATTTATTTATTTGAAAGGGATAGTGACAGAGAGAAGGGAAGGAAGGAAAGAAGGAAGGGAGGGAGAGAGGGAAGGAGGGAGGGAGGGAGGGAGGAAAATACAAAGAGAAAGATATCTTCTATTTGCTGGTTCACTCCTCAAATGGCTGCAACAGCCACAGCTAGTCCAGGACGAAGCCAAGAACCCAGAGGTCCATTCTGGTCTCCCGTGTGGGTGGCAGGGACCTAAGTGCCTGGGCCATTATCCACTGCCTTCCCAGGTACTTCTGTTAGCAGGAAGCCAGTTTGGAAGTGCAGCAACTGGAACTTGAACTGGTGCCTAGGTGCAGGATGCCAGTGTGCACCCAGCAGCTTAACCCGCTATGCCACAACACTGGCCCAGGCATATATAATTAATAATAGTAAGGAAGACATGAACCTTGAAATGGCAAGAAGGACAAATGTTACAAGTACAAAGATTGGAAATGCAAAGGCCTTAAAGCAACAGAAAGTCTATTCTGCAAAATGCATTTTATAAGGTCCCTGTCCCATTTCCTTCTCACATTAGAGCTCTCATTTCCTGGCTTCTGTGATATCTGCTAATAACCCCTAGCTGCTCTTATTTGGGTAGTTGTTATTGCCCAAACTGGAGACCCAGTGGGTACTTTGTTGATCCCACTGGAGTGTCAAATGATACTACCATGCCAAATTTTTACAGAAAATGGGCAAGTGCAGCAGCAACTGTAGAGGATGGTAACCAGCAGTTTAGACTCCTGAGCAGTGAGCTTCTAATCTAAAGAACTAGCTTAGAAGCTGTGGGATCTAGAATATGGGATGGAGAGAAATAGAGGATTTCAGTAATGGATTTTGGTGAATCGCAACCTGGGACTGTAGTTGGTCCACTAAACCTCCTTTTAAAATTATCCCAGCTTGTGAATGATTAGAGTGCAAGAGAAGCTGTGACTGTGGAATAAACAATATAAGAAGCAAGTATCTATGAGCAATGCAAGAAATATCCTGTAGAAAGCATATGTGTAATGCTACCCAAATCCCTTTTAATGGGCCGGTACACCATACCCAAGATGATATGAAATGTGAGTGTTAGCAAAACACAACTGTTCCTTTCTATGGAGAATAGCTGTCAAACTAATTGCATCAACCTCACATGGTAAGAGACTCAATTTATGGCTAACTAACTTACAAATTCTGGCCCCATCATCTCAAGTCAGCTCTAATTCTGTAGTGCAGTTTGGTTCTTGACTTCTTAAAAGACCATTCAGAAGTTATTCTTCATCTAAACTCATATCCCTTATGCATTGACTTTTCTCTTCTCTTTATCCTGCAAGGACACACATAATATTTGGCTTTATCAGGGACTCCATCTTACCCTCTATAATAGGGAAGCAAACTGAAGATGGCCCATTCTGAGAACTCAGAGAGTGAACATGCCTGAAGTGTGGTGAGAAGGGATGGACCAAGATGAGATTGGCAAGACAAGATAATGCCAAATTATTCAGAAATGTGAGATTTCATTTTGTAAGCAATTAGAAATAGATGAGATTGGCAAGACAAGATGATGCAAATTATTCAGAAATGTGAGATTTCATTTTGTAGGCAATTGGAAATGAATGATTTGATAGAAGAGAATACATTTTGTTAAATACAACATGTGCCAGTGCACATGCAAGCATGCGCATACAACTTGCTCATTTTGGAAGAGAAATAATGAGTTAGGTCTGATTGTCATCTCTGATTGACTTATATCCATGATTGAGCTTCATGTTACTACCTCCTAGGAAGGGGCATGGCAAAATCCTGACTGCTAGTTTTGTAATGACACTCAGATGTATTTGCTTCTTTTAAAACATCAAAGTTGCTTCCTTGAAAATCTCAGGAAACACCTTAGGATGTGACAGAGAAATTTCAGTAACAAAATATCGCATCTACTAACGTTAGATGTGACTAAGTATCAACATTTTTTTTCCTAGTCTGGAATATACAAAATTATATCAAATCTTTGTGAAAGCACATCTTAGGCCTGTGCCTCAAATTGAAATACTGTTCCCCCATGTTTCCACAGACTTTGTTGATTCATCCATTTTTTTAATGAATTCATCAATATTTTGATGAAATCTGATAACATGCTAAGCATCTATTCATTTTTATTTTAATATTTATTTATTTATTAGGAAGGCAGAGTTAAAGAGAGAGAGAGAGAAGAGAGGGAGAGAGAGAGATCTTCATTCTCTTGTTCATTCCCCAAATGGCTGCAATGATGGTGCTGGACCAGGCTGAAGCCAGGAGCCAGGAGCTTCATTTGGATCTCCAACGTAGGTGGCAGGGGCCAAGGGACTCAGGTCATCTTCCGCTGCTTTCCCAGGTACATTAGCAGGGAGCTGGATAGGAAGTGGAGCATCTGGGACTTGAACCAGTGCCCATTTTGGATGCCGGCATCACAGGAGGTAGCTTAACTCTCTGTGGCACAGCACCCCACTAAGCATCTATTCTAAGTGCTGAGGTACAATAAAAAGTTCTTGAAAATGGATTAAAAACAAGTTTATTTTTGTGCAAAAATTTTTAAAATACACATATGGGTTTTCAATAGTGTACATTTTCCATGAACCTTTGGAAGACTCCTTGTCTATTATAGCAAATGGGAAAACCTGTGCTCCTCTGGTGTTGTGACATGGTGGCACCAGTGGTGCCAAACATCCCATGAGTGTCTGTTGGCATTCTGGGAACTCTGCTTCCAATCTAAATTCCTGCTAATGTGCCTTGGAAATCATTCCAATATTTTTTGCCATTGAAACACATGTAGAAGCCTGGATGGAGTTCTAGACTCCTTGTTTAATCTGTCCTAGCCCTGGCCATTGCGGCCATGTGGGAAGTGAAGCATCAAATGTAAGCCCTCTCTTTCTCTTGTCTCTTCCTTTTCCCCTCTCTGTTGCTTTGCCTTTCATATAGATATAGAGATGGATAGATAGATAGACAGACAGACAATATTTTTTAAATGGAAGAAAATTTGCTCTCTATGAGTTCATAGTCTAGTACATATCATTCTGTAGAGTATTATTTTCACTTGATTTTGTAACCATGTGTAGTTTTGAAGTGTAGAATGTTTACTTATCTTTTCTAAAGTAACCTATGTGAATAATGAAAATAATGGCTATATGCTCACTTCTACTTTTTCAGTATAAAGCAAATTGATCAGAGAAATGTGTAGATATCATAGATGTGATAATGATGGGTTTATGGTAACCCCCACAGATCAATAAAACATTATAATTTTGTTTATTCACATTTATAAGTTGGCTGCTCTCACTTTCTCTCAATGTGATTAAGTCATTTAGAACTTTGGATACAACAAACTTCTCAAAAGCAATAATCATTGGGGAGGAAATGCAGACATAAAAAGTGACAGATTTTTCTGGAGCAGATTTATGAATGCATTAAATATTAAAGGGATAATCTCTGTTGCTTTGTAGTTTAAGCAGCGATAAATGAGTGTTCAGATTGGTTAAATGCTTGTACTTTACTTCAGTGTTTAATTTGTTTCGAACTGTTTATGCAAAGAATAGGTAAAAGGAATAGAAATGGTTCTATCAAGGAGAATTTCTTCTTCCAGTAGATACATTTGGAGGTGACACATTTGTGCCTCAAAATGTTTTGAATTAAATAACTTTTATTAGTAAACTCAGGAAGGAAATTAAGGAGTAAACTCAAGAAATACATTGTGGTCATTGAGTGTACATGCTTCTGGGTTAGATTATTTGGCTTTAATTTTTATCTGATTGTCTTTTGAACACATTACTCAATATAATTTTATCTTCTCTAATATTATTACTAAACTTCTAGTATATACATATATATGTTAATAAGTTATGAAAATTTCTTAGGATGGAGTCAAACATATGGAACAGGTTCAATGAATTAAGTGCAGGTAATTAATATTAAAGATATAGGTAATTGCGTTCTTACTATATGGGTGGCTTTTTTCCCATAGTCCTTTAATAAACTAACAATGTTTTCCAAATTCTTTGTAGGCACTATTTTCATTCCTCCATTTATATGAAGCCTAGAGACATAATAACTGGCCCACTGACACTTTGTGTGATGTAAAATAAGTCTGAGCCCAGAAAAAATTCATTTCTAAAGTTCATGCAAAAAAACATCAGGAGGCAGCAGTATTGAAACAATTATTGCATAAATGAGTAAGTGGAGTGAATGGAAGAATATGATAGATCACTTCATAAGGCAACAAATATTTGAAGTATTTTCTTAGTAATAAAACGAAGAAATCTCTGAAGGAACTCTATTTTCACTTCATTTTTTAGCTGTTGACTCATTTCCCCCTTTTCTCTCTTTCAATGTATTAAAAATTACACTATTGAGGTAATGTCTCCAGAAATAAAGCTTTCCTAGGGCCATAGGGTTTAATGAAATGAACATTCTCATATAGATGACAACACATTTTGAAACTTAACCAATCTGATGTGATTCTTAAACTAACAATTATCAAGAAAAATAAATAGATTCAGAATTACCAGAAAAGGAATAATTAAATGTGTATATATATAAATATATATATATTTTACATAATTGAATTTGATTTTCAAATAATCAGAATGTGTATTTGGTACATTGATGTGAACTAAATATAAAGCTAGCTTATGAATATTCAACAGATTGTTCTGTAGTGACATACTAAATGTTTTTCCCACACGCTTTCTGGTTCTTGTTTTGCTCTTTATCATGCTTAATCTGACCTTCAATTTGTTGATAAATCAATTGCCAGGGATTTCTGTGATATTCCACACATTTGTGTAGCCTTGTATCATTTCCAATTTAGTTACTGTCTTTTTTTAAAACATATTTTAGTGCATGGAAGTATAAAATTAAAACATAATCATTTAATAGCCAGTCTTGTAGTGGTATAAAGATATCAATAAATTTAATAATGAAGGATTGTCATAAATGTAATCTTTAAGTCATAATTTTGAATGTCTCCTTTAATATTCTTGCGTTTAATAACTATATATCGGTCATACACAAACCAACAATTAAAGATGACTATTACCCATTCCTAAAATATTAAGATTGTGCAAATAACAGCCAGATTTTCACTCTAAACTATTTTTAAAAGGATTCAGAACTCTAATTTTCCTTTGAAACACACTAAAGATATATTTGGAGAAATTATCTTCTTCACTCCTTTTAAACACCAGCTATCTTAGTGAGATCCCAGTGGAATGAACGGGTCATCAAAGAAGGAGGTACCTTTCTCTGAAGGGAGGAGAGAACTTCCACTTTGACCATGGCCTTGTCTAAATATGATCAGAGTCAGTGAACTCAGGGGGCTTCCATAGCCTTGGCAACTCATGACAAGAGCCTAGGGTGATTACTGATGCCATAAACAAGAGAGTCAGTTTGTTAAGTCAACAACAGGAGTCACTGTGCACTTACTCCTCATGTAGGATCTTTGTCCTTAGTGTGCTGTACATTGTGATTTAATGCTATAACTAGTACTCAAACAGTATTTTTCACTTTATGTTTCTGTGTGGGAGCAAACTGTTGAAATCTTTACTTAATGTATGCTAAACTGATCTTCTGTATATAAAGAGAATCGAAAATGAATCTTGATGTGAATGGAAGGGGAGAGGGAGTGGGAAAGGGGAGGGTTGCGGGTGGGAGGGACGTTATGGGGGGGGAGCCATTGTAATCCATATTCTGTACTTTGGAAATTTATATTCATTAAATAAAAGTTTAAAAAAATATTGTTTTCTTTTTATTTTGATTTCCACAATTCTTATCCTCTTGGAATATCAGCTCCTTATGTGGTGCCCATGAAACCTGAGCCACACAGCTACAGTGATGGGAATGAGTTTCTCGATGTTGGGGGATGTTTCCCTCTGTTGCTAGCAAGTTACCTTTTGTTAAAAAGCAAATGAAGGATCAGAGAACTTTGACTCCTCTGTTGTACTGCAGGTTCTCCAGAGTCCCCATCTCCCCATCCCAACAAACCTGTGTTTGGCTGGTATATATTGCACAGGCCATCTCTTAATGGTTACAAGGTGAGTCTGAAGGCCTTCATTTCACCGTCATGGAAAAGATTCCACTATTTTTACCTTGGTGTTCTCATATATGGTGTCCTCATCCTGTGCAATTCCACCTGGATGCTGCCGAGCTTCTTAGTTCTTTGCCCAGACCAGACCAAAGAGCTTCTCCATGCTCTGGGTTATCAGGGCATCTGGTCTAGAAGGAAGCCACTTTTACTATGTGTTAACTGGACCTTCTATTCATACTTGTGTTTCATAGTCACAGTGTCCTCATACGTAGCCAAAATCCTTTTATTTATTTTTTCTTTTAATTTTGTACTATTTCTATCTTACAGTCTTGTTTTCACAAGGAACATAACTCGTTTGAATCTTGGAGAGCATGGTATTTATTTACTCTCTTCAACTTCATTGATACTAGGCTATGTATTTTAAGTCATTTCATCATTTGAGGAGAATATTTTTGTTCTTATGTAACATAAAAACCAATTATGGCTTAACCAAGTAGAGTGACTTGCCCAAGGTCAATTTTAGCTTATTACAAACCACAAGTTCTGTTCCTTGCTTCACTCTGCCAGAGATGAAGACATAAAAAAGCACCACAGTGCATACAGGGAAGTCCCATAACCTGGAGAAGCAGGGATGCTGACATTGGAATCAACTAACCAACAATCTGCACTCCTACACCCTAACATCTATAAGAACTGCTGAGACATTTGTAAGTCTTACCTGTTTAGGAGATGCTCCTTTAGGTCCTAATTAGTAACTGGAGAAATCAGCATATTCAAAAAGATTAAAGCAAATAGAAAAGAGACTCAGTATGATTCCTTCTTTTTTCATAGGAAAGTGTCAAGTGAAAGGAAGTCAGACACCTGTTAAAATTGGAAATTAGATTGTGTTTAGACTACTACGGAAAGGTAGAGAGATTTCAGTCTAAAAGCAAGGTCCAGGGGCCTGCGCCCATGGCTTAGTGGGTAAGACCAACTCCTACAGTGCCGGATTTCCCATTTGGGTGCTGGTTCAAGACCCGGCTGCTCCACTTCCAATCTGGCTCTCGGCTGTGGCCTGGGAGGGCAGTGGAGAATGGTCCAAGTGCTTGGGCCTCTGTGCCCACTTTGGGGACCTGGAGGAAACTCCTGGTTCCTGGCTTCGGATCAGTCCAGCTCCAGCCATTGTGGCTATTTGGGGAGTAAACCAGCAAATGGAGGATTGGTCTCTCTCTCTACCTCTGCCTCTCTGTAACACTGCCTTTCAAATGGATTCATAAATCTTAAAAAAAGGCAAGGTCCATGGCATGGAACCAAAATACACTAAAGGAAGAATACTGGATGGTTTAAAGGGCATCGACCAACATGATGAGTTCATCTGAGACTTATCTAGAGGAGAAACAAAATTTTATATCTTTAGGGCAGAAAGTAGTTTTGGAAATTGGAGTATAATATCCACTGAAATTGTTGAAACCCTCTCACAGGAATTAGGAGAGAAGAGAGCTCTCTCTCTAGATGTTATCATGTGAAACAGAGATCCCTGGTCACTGGGGAGAAATTTATGGATACATCTGATTGGGACACAGAAAATAATTATAATTGCAGACTTCCATAAGTAAAGTCTGTAGGAAAAGGAAGGTCAGAATCCATTAGCTAGATTTTGTGAACCAATGATCATGAGTTTTATGATGTTGGAAATCAGTATATTTCACATCATACATGATAGGAGTTCTGACTGTCTTGGAATGAATTCAGAAATTCACATATTAAGGGGGAAAGGGACAAACCCATTTTCACTTTACCTCTGGATATTCATTTCACATGCACTAAATGTTCCCGTGATAGTAAAGGATTGTGTGTTTTCTCAGAATGCATGATAGGTGGGTGAGGGGTGCCAGCATATAAGATTGTCCTGTGTGATGTGTGATGTGTATGTTGGGGTCGGGAGTGAACTCTATTTATATGAAAGGTGAAGTTACAGAGAGGCAGAAGCAGAGGTCTTCCATCCACTGGTTCATCCTCCACATGGCTGCAGAGGCTGGAGCTGGGCCATTCCAAAGCCAGGAGCTTGGAGCTTCTTCCAGGAATCCTACAGGGGTACAGGGGCCCAACGACTTGGGCCACCTTGTACTGCTTTCCCAGGTCATAGTAGACAGCTGGATCATAAGTGGAGTAGCCAGGATTTGAACTGGCCACCATATGGGATGCCAGCACTGCAGGCGTTGCATTGGCTTTACCTGCTATGTCAGGGTGCAACGGACTGTGGGAGGGGGGAGCTCTTTTTTTAAAGGTTTATTTATTTATTTAAAAGCTGGAGTTACACAGAGAGAGAAGGAGAAGCAGAGAGAGAGAGGTCTTCCACCCTATGGTCTACTCCCCAATTGGCCGCAACATCCAGAGCTGCACTGATCTGAAGCCAGGAGCCAGGAGCTTCTTCCAGGTCTCCTACGTGGGTGCAAGGGCCCAAGGACTTGGGCCATCTTCTACTGCTTTCCCAGGCCACAGCAGAGAGCTGGGTTGGAAGTGCAGCAGCTGGGACTCGAACTGGTGACTGTATGGGATGCCGGTGGCACGGCAGACTGCAGCTTTATCTGCTGTGCCACAGTGCCGGCCCCAAGGGGGGGGGGGGGACTCTTAAGAGCTACTCTCATGTATTTTAGGCATGGAAAGCCAAAACACTCTGGGAAAAAAAAAAAAAAAGGACCTAAATGAAAGATCTCTGCGAGTGAGATCCCAGTAGAAAGAACGGGCCATCAAAGAAGGAGGTACCTTTCTCTGAAGGGAGGAGAGAACTTCCACTTTGACTATGACCTTGTCTGAATAAGATCGAAGTCAGTGAACTCAAGAAGCTTCCATAGCCTTGGAAACTCATGACTAGAGCCTAGGGAGATTTCTGACGCCATAAACAAGAGTGTCAAATTGTTAAGTCAACAACAGGAGTCACTATACTTACTCCTCATGTGGGATCTCTGTCCTTAATGTGTTGTCCAATGTGAAGTAATGCTATAACTAGTACTCAAACAGTATTTTACACTTTATGTTCTGTGTCAGTACACACTGATGAAATCTTTACTTAATATATACTAAATTGATCTTCTGTATATAAAGATAATTGAAAATGAATCTTGATGTGAATGGAATGGGAGAGGGAGCAGGAGATGGGAGGGGTGCATGTGGGAGGGAAGTTATGGGGGGGAAGCCATTATAATCCATAAACTGTACTTTGGAAATTTATATTTACTAAATGAAAGTTTAAAAAAAAGAGCTACTCTCTCAGCAGAGCATGCATTGTGACTTCACAAGTAAAGCTACCACTTGCCATCTTAAATATTTAAGAGCTTTCTGATCCAACACAAGGGGTGTCATTCTGTTTTATTCCACGTTTTATTTCATTTATTGATACAATTTTGTATACTTTTCAAAGTATGTTTTGTTTCTCTTTTATTAAACTTATTCCTGGCTATGTTATTTTTATGCTATTTTAAATGGAAATGTTTTTTTTTAAGTACATTTTCAGTTTGCTCATTGCTACTCTACAGAAATGGAATTGAATTTTATGGATTGGTCTGTATCCTGTAATTGTGCTGAACTCATTTAGTAGCTTTAATTTTTTTCTTTTCTTTTGATTCTTTCAAAGGTTTTATTATGCCATATGCAAGTAGAGACAATTTCAGTACTTCCTTCTCATTTACGAGCATTTTTATTACATTCTCTTGTCTAATTGCACTGGCTAAAATATCCAGTACAGTTGATTTTTTTTTAAAGATTTTATTTATTTAAGGAGTAGAATTACAGACAGAGAAAGGGAGACAGAAAGAAAGGTCTTCCATCCACTGTTTCACTTCTCAAATGGCTGCAATGGCTGGAGCTGGGCTGATCTGAAGCCAGGAGCCAGGAGCTTCTTCCAGGTCTTCCATGTGGTTATAGGGGCCCAAGCACCTGGGCCAAGTTCTACGGCTTTCCCAGGTCATAGCAGAGAGCTAGATCAGAAGAGGAGCAGCCAAGGCTAGAGCCAATGCCCATATGGGATGCCAGTACCACAGGTGAAGGCTTAGCCCACTATGCCACAGCACCAGCCCCAACATCCAATACAGTTTTGAGTAGAAGATGAGAGAGTGCATATCCTGTATTCCTGAATAATATTCATTGAAAAAGTTTGAAAACCAAATAAATTATTTCAATTAATACAATTGAATCAAGGTTACTTTCTTTGTTTTGACATTAGTTCTCTGATTATATTAAGTGTTAACATTAAGGAAAACAGAATGAAGCTTATATAGGATTTCTCTATACTATTTTTGCAATTCTTCTCTACTATTTTCTAAATATAGTGGTTCAATCATAATTCCTCAAACTTGTATAGTTCTGTGCCTCCCTAACTTCAACAAATTAATTAATGAATATGAGAGTAATGTAAACATTTTACAATTAGTTATGCATGTTAAATATTACAGAAGCACAGAGGAAAGACAGAAATTAATTTGGATAGTAAGAGCATGTGAGGATGAGATCAAGGAAAATTCCGTGGGGAGGTGGCTTTGAGGACTGTGAACAGCTAGGTTTTCATCAGTTAGGAAACGAGAGGACGTTGAAGATAATTTTAGCTTACAAGAAGGCTTGAAATGTAAACAGAGAGAAGGCAGATTTTTCTTTGCAATTAAATACCTGGAAGAATTATACACAAAATAAAGCCAAAAGATATAGTTATAGTGAAATAATTAAAGATGTCAAATACCTTGGAAACAGATTGAGATTGGAGTGTAGTAAAAGGCAGACGCTAGAGTAGTAAGTTCATAATTGTGAATGCAGTTTTTATTTGCTGAATGCCATAGATACTCTGTTTTCAAAATATGTCAATCAAAATGCAATTCAGTAGCTTTTTCTTCTGAGATAGTTGTGTGTACCAATCGATTTTATATTAATGCTACAAGGTTCATAATGTGGGGTGCATTTTCCTCTCTTTTTTTTTTTTTTTTAAATCATGATCATCAGTGGAACATGGAGACCAAATTTGGGAGAACCTTACATTCTAATTTTCTTTTTGAATTTTGTTTGGCTTTGTTTTTAATACTTTGTATTTAGCACTAGAGATACCTTTTCTAACTTCAACTGTGTTTGCTTTTCTTTCTTTGTTGAACCTATAAGCATCTTGAATATCCATGAGGAAATATTATCAGTCCAAGAGGATTAATTAACCTTTTCTTGACACACCTATATTCCCTATTGTATGAATTGAATAGGAGAAGATGGAAAATGGCTTTGGCATAATTAACACTCTCAAGGCTTTTTCCAGTATTCTGCTTTCTTCTCTGGTTTGCTTCAATTTGGGGGGGGGGTGAAGATAATGTTTTCATTTTTCATGTATTTAGTGACCATTAGTGAACTGTCTTCAACATTTCCAGATTTTAATTTTGGTTGTACAAAATGTAGAGTAAGTGATTCACCTGTCATATTCAAAGTCCTTACAGCTTAATGTTCAACAGATGGGAGAAAAATATAGAATAAATTAGATTAGGACCAAGAAACTGAGTATAATGATGTACTATTTTCTATGGGATTTTCCTACTTCTAATTTTTTCCTTCAATTTTGAAATTAGTTCATCTTACTAAATAATGCTACCAACTGATTTCATAACTCCCATAAAATTCGTAGAAGACTGGTTCTACAAAGCCTTCTTGGAACTCCTCCATCACATGCCATTTTTACTAGTACTAATCCCTTTGCATTTATGCTTGATTGTTTATTATTTAAATCGTTCTTGATATTTGCCATCTCAAGCAGACAATGAGTTTCTGAGTGATGAAAATAAGAATTTTTTCTCTTGACCCCCGTCCCTAGCTTCTTCCAAACACATTGCTGGACATTTAATCAACTGTAGTAAATGCTCATTGATTTGCTATCTCAGAGTAACAATGTACTTGATTTTCTAGAAAAGTAGTTATTTAGATTATTGATTTTCATAGCTTTCAACATGCAGAAGATATAAATCTGAATTTCAACAAGTGCAAGAGATAATGTTCTTGTTTCTGTACAACAGAGACAGATTCTATTCTAAGAGTATTGAATCAATAAGTCATCAAGTGGTTGTTGGGGTAAAGCTGTCTCTTTTCAAATTTATTGTAACTCACAAAAGATTACATGCAATTTCTAAAAAGTGGGACATATATATCCATGTAGTAGAATGTAATACAACAATTAATATGTATTATTTAGGTTTAAAATGTATAAATATGGATGAATCTTTAAAATATAACATTCAATGGAATAAATAAGTACTATAATTTCTACACTTTATAAAACCATACACTAAAATACCTGTGTATATATGAACATGTATATGTAAGTATAAATATGTAATAAAGGTATCAAGACAAGTATGGAAGAGGATGCACCAACATTTCTTTATATGAATTATATTTAGGGATGAAGGAAAATGAGTAGAACATTGTAGGATATAGTTGCCCAGCACCATTTATTGAAGAGGTTGTCCTTTCCCACTGTGTGTTCTTGGCACTTTTATCAAAGATCTCTTGTTCATCATCTTAGACCATTTAGGCTGCATGTGATATTCAATTGTTCCAACAACATGTGTTAAAAGAGATCTTTTTCCAGATTGAATAGTTTTTGTATCTGTTGAAAATCAGTTGCCATACATATATGAAATTTAAAAATAAAATGTTTAATGATTTTCATTCCATTTGAAGGGCAGAGAGAGTGAGAGAGAGAGAGAGAGAGATCTTTCATCTGGTGGTTCACTTTCCAAATGCTTGCAATCAAGGGCTGGGCCAGGCAGAGGATGGGAGCTGGGTAGTCCTTGAGCCATCACCTGTTGCTTCTTAGGGTTTCCATTAGCAGTGAACTGGATTAGAAGTAGAGCAGCCAGGACTCAAACCAGGCACTTCAGTATGGGATGCAACCATTACAAGCAGTGGCTTAAGCCACTGTGCTGTATACCTGCTTCAATGTATTGACTTGTTTATACAGTTTCAGTTCTATTTAATCGGGCCATATATACATCCTATTGCCAACACCATTCTGTTTTGATTTCTATAAATATGTAGAAATATTTAAAACTAGTAAGAGAGGTCTCTATTTTTAAAATATTATTTTGACTATTGGAAGCCCATTCCAATTTCATGTGGATTTCCAATCTGAATGTCTTTAATTTCTTTTGCTCAACAAATTACTGTCACAAGAAATTCCAGCATCATGCTGAAAAACAGTAAGATAAGGAAGCATCTTTGTCCTGCTCCTGATCTTAAGGTCAAAACTATTTGAATTTTACAGTTATCAAGATGTTTGCTGTGGATTTTCATGAATGTCTTTAATTGTCTTGAAGAATTCCTTTCTATTCCTAGTTTTCAGAGCATTTGTATCAAGAAAGCTTATTGGCTTTTGTTAAGTGCTTTTTCTACATTAATAAATACCGTCATGGAGTATGTGTTTTCTGTGCTAATTGATTAATATGGTGTATTATGTTGATTGATTTTCTTATATTGAATCATTGTTGGATTTCTGCAGTAATTCTAATTTGGTCACAGTGTATAATACTTCTGTATGATGTTGAATGCAGTAAACTAGTATTTTGAAATTTCTCTTTGTCTTTATTTGGGATATTTACCTATAATTTTCTTTAGATATCTTTATCTGGCTTTGCTAAATACACACACACACACATACACACAGGTTCAGATATTTTTCCATAGGTAGGTCTGGTAATTTGTTTTTAGGGTTTTATTCATTTCATCTAATATTACCTGATTTTTTGTCATCTAATTCTTCATAATATCCTCCTTTAATCATTTTATTATTGTTACATCAGTAGTATTATCTTCAATTTCATTTCTGACTGTAGTTGATTGAGCCTTCTTTTCTTGTCAGTCTAGCTAATGACTTGTGAATTTTGTGAATATGTTCTAAATGACATTTTTTCATTTGATTTCATATGACAATCCTTATTTATTTTGGTTTCATGTATATACACTCTTATACAATCAGCCCAATCAAGTTAGTTAACACAATCATCACCTTTTCAAACACAAGTGTATTTGTGATAAGAACAATTAAGCCCTACTCCTTCAGCAAATTTTAACTATATAGTAAAGTATTACTACTGTAACTTCTGTACTGTACATTATATCCTCAGAACTGATTTATTTTATAACTCAATGTTTGTAGTCTGTAGCCAACACCTCCTGATCCCCAGTAATCATTGTTCTACTTGGTGTATCTTTGAATTTGACTTTTTAGATCTCACAAATAAGTGAGATCATATGGTGTTTATCTTTTTGCCTGACCTATTTCACTAAGCACAATGTCCTCGGATTTCATCCATGTTGTAGTATATGAAAATATTTCTTGTCATGGCTGAGTGATATTTAATTGTTTGTATTTTTCTTTGTCTCTTCCCTCAACAGACATTTCAGTTATTTCTGTGTCTCAGTTATTGCGAATAATGCTGCAGTGAATTTTGGACTGCAGCTATCTCTTCAATAGACTAATTTCATTTCCTTCAGATAATATATTCAGAAGTAGGATTACTGGATCACATAGCAGTTCTATTTATAATATTTTTAGGAACCTCTCTAATGTTTTCTGTAAATAGGACTGCACCATTTACAGTCCCACCAAGAGTGTAAAAGTGATTCTCTTTTCACATGATAACCAACACATAATACCTCTTTTTTATTTATAATAACCATCCTATCATGTTTGAAGTTCTATTTCATTATAATTTTGATTTACATTTTCCTGATTATTTGAAATATTGAATAACTTTTCATATATCAGTTGGTGATTTGTATGTCTATTGGAAAAAAAAAGATCCATTCAGTTCCTTGCCAAATGTGAAACTTTTATTATTTGTGTTTTTACCACTGAATTGTGTGAATTCCTGAAATACTTTGTATATTAGTCCCTAATCCAACATATGACTTCCAAATACCTTCTCCCATTCCATAGGTTATGTATTTCATTTGATTCTATTAATTTGGCTTATTGGTCTCAGTGTTCAGACAGAACTGTGTGCTAGGCTCTGTGATTGTGAGTTACTGTGAGACACCCGCACAGTTGAGCAAGGTCATTGTTAGTTCTCTGACCAGGGAGACCTGCTGGCTGTAATCCTAGATTGGTCAGCTCCTTTTAAATATGAATTTGGGCTCTAAATGAACTTTTGACTGACAGTATGTGTAGGGAGATGTTTCTTTTTAAAACAAAGCCTAGAATATCAAATAATTTAAATTGGCTTACTGATGAGCTCTGTGGATGGACTTAATGCAAAGTGAACAAGAATAAAATTACGTATGTAAATACAGCAATTGCAGGTGTCAGATTTCCTGATGAGAATATATTAGACTAAAAACCAAATTAGCCATACTTATACCTAGTTTGCAACACTATTTTATATTTTCTTTACATGAAATTAGTTGTATATAATGAAAAAGACCTCCTTTTGTACCTGCAGTAGATTGCTGTCAATAGCACCTTAGAGTGTCGCTCCCCCTCTTCGTGGAGGAACGACACAGGACCCTGCGCTGTTCTTTTGTCTGCTCGGCCCTCCCTGGGTTTGCTGCTGGTTCTTCCCGGGTTGGCTACCGTCCCTTCCACCTCCGTGGAGGGGCGGTTCCCGCTGCCACTTTCCCCACTTCCGCGGGGGTGCGGCACACCGCCGGCCGGCTCTCTCGGGGGCTGCACAGGTGTTCCTTCAGATAGATGTTCCCGGTGCATGTTGTCTCTCTCCTCCTTTATAGTCCTCTTCCACCAATCCCAACTCTGCTACCCACACGCCGAGTACGCTGCTCTCCTCCAATCAGGAGCAGGTCCTACAGTTTATTGGTTGAACTGGAGGCAGCTGTGTAGAAGCTGTTTCTCCCTTCTCAGCGCCATATTGTGGGAGAGCAGATGCATAGAATAAGTCTTAATTCCAGTAACTTAGTCTAGTCCGAGTTGCTCCCAGTTGCTCCTCACATTAGAGAGGAGTGCAGTTGCGGTGTCAGTATTCTCCCAGGTGCAGAGGGCTATTTGCACCAACAGAATCCTAGAATTTCCACCAGGAGGCTCAGCTCTGCACCATGTTTCTGCCCTGATTAATTCACTTGACATTATGCAAGCAGCATAAATCTTATGATCTGCTTCAGTATAACAAGGAAACTAACAACCACTTGTTTAGATTGTAACAAATAAGAAATGAGATCAATGACAAAGCGTTAAGAGTTATAGTTACACAAATATGTTTGGTAAGTACTATACATAAAACTACCTGTACCTTAAATATCCATTGTAGTTCCAAATTCAGAAAATTATTTTAATGCTGCCTTTACAAAAAACATTTTCTAGAATTGTAATGACAGAAACATGACAGAGATATTTTATATTTGCTTAGGACATTGCTGTCACAGACTGAGAAAACAGTAAGAATTATATTCCCTGGCATAGGATGAGAAAAAAGTTAATGGTGGAGTAGTAGTAAGAGATAAGAGAAGTTTAGTAATAAAGCATTGGTCCTGGGGCCATTGTTGTTGCACAACATGTTAAGCTTCCACCTGTGACACTGGCATCCCATATGAGCGTCAATTCAAGTCCAGCCACTTCAATTCTGATCCAGCTCCCTGGTAATACACTCAGGAAAGTAGCAGAAGATGGCCCAAGTGCTTGAGTCCCTGCCACTCATGTGGCAGACCCAGGTGTTCTTTGTTTCTGGCTTTGGCCTGACCCATTCACTAGCCATTTTGGTAGAGAGCCAGCAGATGAAAGATTTCTCTCTGTCTCTGTCTCACTGTGTCTCTGTCTCTGTCTCTCTGTCTCTCTCTCACTCCCTCAGTAACTCTGCCTTTCAAATGAATGAATAAATTAATCTTTTTTTAAATCACCAGTCCTAAAGTAAGTTCAGTAAGAGCAACCTCAGTGCAGTCACCATAGACGGAGCGGGAATTCAATCTTTCTCCTATGTGCTTCCTGTGAAGTTTTAGATGTGTGTATCCAGTTCTAATGTGTAAATCATAACTACTGATAAATCATCATAGGTGATTTTAATTTTAACAAGTGAACTTGCTTAGGCAATGCTTGATTGATACAAAGAAAAGATTTAATAAGTGTTAATTGATTGAAAAATGCTTGAGTACCTCCATCACTTTTTTTTTTTTTTTTTTTTTTTGACAGGCAGAGTGGACAGTGAGAGAGACAGAGAGAAAGGTCTTCCTTTGCCGTTGGTTCACCCTCCAATGGCTGCCACAGCCAGCGAGCTGCGGCCAGCGCATCGCACTGATCCGATGGCAGGAGCCAGGTACTTCTCCTGGTCTCCCATGGGGTGCAGGGCCCAAGCACTTGGGCCATCCTCCACTGCACTCCCTGGCCACAGCAGAGAGCTGGCCTGGAAGAGGGGCAACCGGGACAGAATCCGGCGCCCCAACCAGGACTAGAACCCGGTGTGCCGGCGCCGCAAGGTGGATTAGCCTAGTGAGCCGCGGCGCCGGCTTCTCCATCACTTTTGTTCCAATTTTAGTATATGTGCTGCCAAAGTGAGCACCATCACTTTTGAGGAAGTAAATCTTTCCTTGCAACACTCCAGTTATATCACACCCAACCCAATCACCATATCATCCATTTTCATCTCCAAATAGACCTCAGATTTACCCTACCAATTCCTATTTCCATGCACTAACCTTGCCCTGATTCAATCCATCATTATTACTGTTATGAAAATCCTCAATACATTCTGACTATAACCTGCTTCTATTCTAAATTTCTTCAAATTATTTTCTCCAAAAAAGTTGTAACTATTTCCTCTCTTCCTCTTTCCTTCTTTTTCTTTGTTTCTAAAACATCTATGAGACAATGCTACTGCTTTACTTCCACTGTTTTAACATGAGAAGAGGCTGTGTACTAGGGTGTCTCCTGACAGAGACCCTGAAAGGTCTGGACTCTGCTGATGTTGGTCTTCATGTCAGGTTGCTCTTCTCTTCAAGGGCTTTTCTCTTAGTTTTTTCGCAGGCTGACCGCCTATTGTTCCCTCAAATTTTTCTTACCATGCCTTCAATTTAAATGTCATCTCTTCATTCTCTGTATATCCATTAGCCAAAGCCCTCTTTGGTCATCGTTATTTCTTTCATAGCATCACATTTATATAACCTACAACATAATCTTATGTGTATTTGTTGGGCCAGTTATCCATGGTTTGCTTCTCTCACTTGATTGGCAGCTCTGTAAAGCAGAGACATCGCTTTGTTTATCCATGTACACTCAGCGTCTAGCACCCATTGCCTGTCAAATCTATAAGAGATGATCTCTAATGCTTACTCTTATTCTGGAATTTGGATTATGCAAAAATCAAGTTATAAAGAGGCTGTAAAACTTTAATATGCCAAGTTTACATAAATGACTTTAACTAAAGTTTAGTGAGTGTGACTTCTGATTTTTAAAAAGCAGCATAAAGAGATCCTAAATGTAAAAATACATCACATTCTTCACCACATACACAGACAATAAAACAAATATTTAATTGACTGTCATGCTCAAACTACTGGCTTCCTTTCTTTCTGTAGAGTTACTCCAGTGCCTAAGATCTATGATTTTAGCAAGAATACCAACCAGTGATGTCCCACATTCCCCCCTAAGGGTATGTGCTTCTGTTGAATCACAGCTACTCAAAGAGGTTATTTTCTTCCATAGCAAAGGCTTCTCCTATATTTAGACTTCTTACAGGATTCTCACTAGAAGGAGGATCCATAGTAACTTCGATAGATTGACTTCAAATTTCTCTACCCCATGCCTTGATCTTTTGATCCCTCTTAGCCACTTTTCCACAGATTCCAATCTTTAGCTCCAACAAGTAGTATTATTCAACTGACTCTTTCTTTCTGTCTCCTCCTGTCCAGTAAAGCCAATGTCTATCCTTACACATTCACATCATTTTTATGCAGAATTTGCTAAAGCAAAAAACATATGGAATTTGGGGCTTCAGAGAATCACTTTCTTACTATTTCAGAATATTTGAAAGCAAAGCAGACAGAAAAATAAAGGCTACTTTGGTATAGCAGTCACTACAGAAACAATTGCAGCTTTTGTCTACTTATTTTTTGTGGTATATTTTAATATTGTTAAGATACATGTATTTATTGAGGGACCTGGGTTTGCATTTACTTTTGCAGATTGTACAAAGAATTTTCCCATTCTATCTTGCTGCTAGTCATTGGATGACTAAAATGCGTTTACATTTAATGGTATAAATAGAAAATAATGAAAATTTAGTTCTCATTATTTCTTCACAAATTAATCAACCTCTTTACATGTGACTTTTTCTGTCTGAGAAATGTTTTGGTTTGTGTGAAGATTTTTTTTTTACTTATAAGGAATTTCACACTGAGAAGAAATAGCTTTTATTTTCTTTTTCTTTCTTTCTTTCTTTCTTTTTTTTTTTTTTTTTTTGACAGGCAGAGTGGACAGTGAGAGAGAGAGAGACAGAGAGAAAGGACTTCCTTTGCCGTTGGTTCACCCTCCAATGAGCGCCGCGGCCGGTGCGCACCGCGCTGATTGATGGCAGGAGACAGGTGCTTCTCCTAGTCTCCCATGGGGTGCAGGGCCCAAGTACCTGGGCCATCCTCCACTGCACTCCCGGGCCACAGCAGAGAGCTGGCCTGGAAGAGGGGCAACCGGGACAGAATCCGGTGCCCTGACCGGGACTAGAACCCGGTATGCTGGCGCCGCAAGGCAGAGGATTAGCCTAGTGACCTGCGGCGCCGGCCAGAAATAGCTTTAATAAGTAAGAAATAATTACCACAATGATGCAGTACGGGAGGTAGCTTTATTTATTTATTATGTCTTAAAATTTTATTTATTTTTATTTAATTTGAAAATCAGAGAGAGAGAGAGAAAAACATCTTCCATCCTCTGATTTACTTCCCAGATGCCTGCAGCATCCAGCGGTGGACCAGGCCAAAGCCAGGAGCTCAGAACTCAATCTGGGTTTCTGTGAAGTGGCAGAAACCTGAACCCTTGGGCCCTCATTGCAATGTGCCTTGCAAGATGCACATTAGCAGGAAGCTAGATCCGAAGTGGAGTAGCTGGTATTTAAACCAGGCACTTTGATGAGGGATTTGACCGTCCCAAACAGTGACTTAAATACCTGCCCCAGTAATTTTTAAAACGTTATTTTAGATCATTTTGTGAGGTAGGTAAAATCAAGGGTAGCATTCAATTGAATTAATTTGACTCAGAGATTTCTAACTGTGTTACCCAGACTGTTCCACATGAGATCCTTGAGGAGGATAATTAGAAATATCAAATCAAAACACTGCTTTGGGGCCAGTGCTGTGGCGCATTGGGTTAAAGCCCTGTCTTGAAGCACTGGCACCCCATATGGGCGCCAGTTCTAGTTCTGGCTGCTCTTCTTCTGATCCAGCTCTCTGCTATGGCCTGGGAAAGCACTAGAAGATGGCCCAAGTGCTTGGGCCCCTGCACCCATGTGGGAGACCTGGAAGAAGCTCTTGGCTCCTGGCTTCAGATCAGCTCAGCTCCAGCTGTTGCAGCCATCTGGGGAGTGAATCAGCGGATGGGAGACCTCTCTCTCTGTCTCTACCTCTCTCTGTAACTCTTTCAAATAAATAAAATAAATCTTTAAAAAATACTGCTTTATTATTAGAGAATATCTGCTCCAAACCCTCATTCAGAGAGCTCTGGTAAACCTAGCCAGAAGATACAATCATTAAATAAGCCTGAAATTCTAAAGAAACTTCTTTCTAGGCACCACATGAAACTTTAGATATTTGCGTTCTCTGGTTTACACCTCGAGCAGAAGACCAAATTGCTAAAAATTCTGAGATATTGCTGTGGAGTAAAAAGAACACTGTCCCAACCAGGTCATTCTCTGCTTTGCAGTTACCTTCCAGCTTCACTGAAGGAAGAGACCCAGAAATTACGTAGCCAGAGCAGGACTCAGGAAAGAAACCCAACCACTTTCTCTAAGAATGGGTTGGGAGGGAGTTTGATTTTCAGACCACTTTTCTGTGGACCCTTCTTCAAGTCCTCAAAATGTAAATTGTACCAAGGAGTCAACCACCAATTTTTTTTTTTTTTTGGCAGAGAAACAAAATATTTTATCCTGTCCAGTAGAATCTCAGTATATTACTACAAATAAGTATTTCAGAACAAACCAAAACCTTGTATTGATCTGGGGGACCAAACCTCGCAGCGTCTCAGTACGGTTTGCACAAATGAGTTCTTATCAAGTAACTAAGGCGCCTAAACCTGTGTTGGGAGCCACTCCCTGATAGTCTAAACACCTTCAGCTGGGAGATGAATGCTGACAGTAGTTATTCTGGGCGATGATTAATTAAATTCACTTCCTGGCAGTTCCATTAATATCAACACAACATGGCAGAGATATTGACATAGTGAGAAAACATTGCTTTCAACAATAGGGCTTTGTTGACAAAACAGTGAAATGTCTAGACCATTAGCAACTATTCAGGAATCCATCTTTATCAATCTCATTTAGCTTACACATCACACACACACATGCACACACTCAAAATGTGCAGCAGTTAGGCAGAAGAGAAGTAGAATTACCATTAAATATGAATGTAGGTTGGGTTAAAAACACATTAGACCAACTCTTCCTTTCCTCTCTCAGTACACACACACATACACACACACACAATTTGAAGAGAAGCAGTGGATATTTAATAGTATTCTCCAATCCTGGATGATTAGTTAGTAATCTAACAATGATCTCATGAATCATTACATTTTAATTGACAATCATATCAATAACAGTTAAAGATCCATAGTTATTATTTCTGAGTACTGCTGATGTGCCAGGTCTATGGATGCCAATACTGTTCTTCATGGTCTCTGGTCTGTAGAAGTAGAAAAAAAGAATCAAATATGTAAGCTTCCTTTTTCTTAAAGTTATGCATAGTTGTGGAGCAGCATTGGGTCCAGTATTTTTAGCACTATAATATGTTGCTTTTTGTTATATGTTGATGTGATTGTAAACAAATGTAAGGACATTTTATATAACACTTTGTAGTGTGGTTATGTCTAGTGTAAGTTTTCAGTTTTGAAATATCAGAGGAAAAACCCCCAAGAATCAGCTCCTTGCATAATCTTGGAAATCAGTTTAACTGAACTGTAATTAGGGAATTCAGAGCCACATTGCACTTAAACTCCTGTCCCCAGCATTGAGCCGTCACTTCCTACAGCATTCCTGTACTTCTGCAAGTCATTTCTGCATTAAATCCATTATTAGAGCTTTCTCACATTTTCCCATGTGCTGTTCCACTCCACTGAGCTGCTTCGGTGTGGATTACAGGCGCTGCATCATTGTGACTGAAACCTAATTGACTTCCATGGTAAATATTAAAGGAAGGTGGCAAATGTGACTGGTTGTCCATTCAATATGACATGAAATGGCTAACGCCTGTGTGTAATGAGGGAAAACTCTTCGGAGCTTGAACTCCTGCTTTACGAGGGAGAGGAGGTGAATCCACAAGCGATTGTTGACAAGTCTGTGGCAAATGTGTGCATCAAGTGAGAAGTGGAATCAAAAGCCCTGTATGAAGTCGTTAAACATCAAGCCTGATGAATTATTCATTTAATGGTTTCGAAGTTGGACTTGGAAAAATGTAAATAAAACACATGGAGAACTTTCTCCTTTCGGGAAATGATTTTATAGTCATGAACTAAATGCAAAGAGCACTTAAAGTATCTAACCGCATTGTATATTTTATGTAAATTAAGAATATTGAACAAATTCTCCATTTGGTACAATACAGAGAAAGAAAATATATCCTTCCTGATGATCAATGCCTCTGAGAAAATGAATTATCTTTATTTTCTCCATTATCTTTTATTGCCATTTTATATACTCTATAAAATATCGACCTGCAAGGTATTCAAATGAAATGTGATATAATTTTTCTGATTCATGAGGCTTTTTTACACCCTTCAGGCATGACTGCAACCTTTTCTACATCCCTGAATCTACCTTAATACATGACTCTGCAATGAGTGGTCTAGTGATAGAGCATAGTACACTAATAACAGTAATAGTAATAATAATAATAAAATAGTCACTGGAGTCCAAGGGACTGGGTTCAAATCCCATTACTGTGTTTAAATGTATGATATTGGGGCCAGCGCTGCAGCTCACTAGGCAAATCCTACGCCTGCAGTGCCAGCACCCTGGGTTCTAGTCCCGGTTGGGGCGCCAGATTCTGTCCCGGTTGCTCCCCTTCCAGTCCAGCTCTCTGCTGTGGCTCGGGAGTGCAATGGAGGATGGCCCAGGTCCTTGGGCTCTGCACCCACATGGGAGACCAGGAGGAAGCACCTTGCTCCTGGCTTCAGATCGGCACAGTGCGCCAGCTGCAACACGTTGGCGATAGCAGCCACTTGGGGGGTGAACCAACGGAAGGAAGACCTTTCTCTCTGTCTCTCTCTCTCTCACTGTCTCACTATGCCTGTCCAAAAAATAAAAAAGTATGACATTGGGTATGTTAATTATACTTACTCAAAGTGTTAAAGTGTTGTATAAATTAAGAGAGAGGATACCTTCATTAATTATATGGTATGTAGCATAACAAGTATTAGTAATGATATATGTTTTGACACAATTCCTTCAGTAACTAGGCCCATGCTACCCTTCTTAAATTTACAATAATAGCTTTTATACAACGCCTAATATTTATCAGGAACATGTTTTGATGCAGTCATTTAAGGTAAATCAGAGAAATGGATGCACTTTGCCCATAAGAGGGCAGTATCCAAAACTCTATCAAACCATAGCCTGATATATATATATATATATACACACATGTATATAAAGTATATGTATATATATGTATATAAAGTATATATATATATATATATATATATATATATAAAGTACATGGGCTGGTAGTTTTGTTTAAAAAGTCATTCCAGAGCACAGGAATGAGGAAACTAAGAATATAACCAAGAGGGGGCCTGTGCTGTGGCACAATGGGTTAGTGCTCTGGCCTGAAGCACCAGCATCCCATATGGGCGACAGTTCGAGACCCAGCTGCTCCTCTTCTGTTCCAGCTCTCTGCTATGGCCTGGGAAAGCAGTAGAAGATGGCCCAAGACCTTGGGCCCCTGCACCCGTATGGGAGACCTGGAAGAAGCTCCTGGCTCCTGGCTTCGGACCAACACAGCTCCAGCCATTGCGGCCAGTTGGAGAGTGAACCATTGGATGGAAGACTCTCTCTCTCTGCATCTCCCCTCTCTGTGTCACTCTGACTTTCAAATAAATAAATAAATCTTTAAAAAAAGAATATAACAAAGAAAGAAGGAAAATCAACAGCAAATGCATAAATGTTATTGCTTTCTGTCATTCATGCCTGGTCTCCACTTCTGGAGATCCTGATGCCTTATTTCTTAAAATTGACTGTTTGGCATCAAAATAATGACATCTTCCCATGAGTTTCTATCCTGAATTAATCAAGAAACCTTGGGTGCTTCACCTCTCATGTACTTCTGGATTGCACAAGCACTAATGTCACTGGAATTTTCTTGGCATCCTTATGGTGGCAACAAGTAAATCCTTAGGGAGAAAGAAAAAATTCCTGGATATGAGTCTAAAACAAAGTTGGACCTGGTAAAGTAGGTGGTGCTTGCTGAGGATTGATGGAAGTAACAGTGGCCAGAGACAGAAGTGTACAGTATAGTTCACTTTGCAATATTCAAATTGGCTTTCTTCATTCATTAATGTCAGTTTATCACAGAGTATGCTTAGGGGTAGCCAATCTATGCAAAAATTTCTTATAGGCTTAGTAGAACAGTTCATAAGTCCATGGCTATGGCTGATATAATAATTGGGATTCGTTGTTTGTCTATTCTTGCATACATTTATATTTTCCTCAATTTTGGAAAGCAATTCTGCTGCTCTAAGATGCTTGTCATAGGGCTGATTCTTTATCCCCAAGGGGGAATTTGAATCCATTTGAATACTTGCTTTTCTTGCCCTTGTTGAACTAAGAGTTCTGTAATTTCCCTTTTGTTGATTTTACTAGGTTCAGAAAAACCAAGAGATGACACAGTGATGTGATTTGGGTTTGTGCTAATCCTGGCTGATCACCTTGTAGAATAATAGATCTTTTATGCATGTTGGTCTATTGGCAAGATTTTAAGTTGATTAGACAATAGTACTGTCTTCACATTCATTATAAAACATATTTTTCCTCAGGTTGAAGTGGTTTCTTCCCCAAATACCAGGAGCCATTAACCTAGATTTTTCTAAGTCTATGAGGAGGATGAAAACATACTTCTATATTTCCCCTAGTTAGATAAAATTAGTACAACTAGATCAAATTAGGTCAAATGGAATAAAGATGAAAAGAGTCATTCCTGAACTTAGATATTCTAGCTGGTGTGGCCATAAGAACTCTTGGTTCAACAAATATTCCACGTACTAAAGTATAGCATCTAAACTGTACAGGGAGCTGGTGCCTTAGTTGAACCTTTAATGGACCATCCCACTATTATTTGACATTATCTACTTTTATGGAAGAGATGTATCATTAGACTAGTTGGCTATAGTCAGGTCTGTTGTACTTGGACCCATGATCTGAAGAAATGTGCATAATATCATGTAAACAAAAGAGGAATTTTTCTAGTATTTGGATATTGGTAATCAACAGATGTTGCAACCAAAAAAGGCAAACTTTTATGTATAGAATCAGTGGCTTCTTCAATACAGACTATTAGCCTGATATATAGAGACAACTGGTCTACCTAAGAGAGGTTTGTATAATGAAAATTCAATCCTAAGTTCTGCTGCATTTTACACAATGAGAACTCAGCACAGCTAGGTCAGATTTCCAGGAGGCAGACCATGTTGTTTTGTCTATGTTTACCTCCATTCTTGCCATAATGGCCATTTCCATCATCAGTCATTGCAATAACACATATGTGGCTGAAGACACTAGCTGGTTTCCATAGAATCAGATATACCTCTGCTAGCTGAGTGTCTTCTCTTCACTGCATGCTCTCTGGTGGGCATTGTGTGAGAGCCCAACATCTTCACACTTAGATTCCCCTGAGTCCAGTTGCATGCCTCCTTCTCATATTTTCAATCTTTCAGTCTTATGAGTTTTTCATTAATTCATTAATTGGCCAGTAACTCCCTGAGGGTCCCAGTATGAGGAAATTTCAAAAATGTTATGGAAAAATGCAATGACGATAAAAAGAGGGGCCAAAAACTGTGGCATAGTGGGTTAAGCCACTGTTTACATTGTCATCCCTATCAGAGTTTGGGTTTGTTTTGGCTGCTCTATTTCTGATCAGCTTCTTGCAAATGCACTTGGGAAAGCAGCAACCATGGCCCAAGTGCTGGGGCCTCCGCCCTCCAAGTGAGAGATCTGGATGGGGTTCTTGGTTCCTGGCTTTAGCCTAGCCTAGCCCCTGGCCATTGCAGGCATTTGGGGAGTGAACCAGCAGATGAAGATTGTCTCTGTCTTCCCCCCCCCAACCTCTTTCTCTGTCACTTGAAAGGAAGAAAAGAAGCAAAGAAACAAAGAAAGGGGGGGAGGAGGGAGTGAAGGAAGGAAGAAATCTTAAAAGATAACAATAGGATGGATATTTGTCCTAATCAGTAATCCACTGGTTAGGATGTTCACATTCCATATTGGAATGTCAAATAAATAAATAAATCTTAAACAAAAGAAAAACATAGGATGCGTATTTGTCCTAATCAATAAGTCACTGATTAAGATGTTCACATTCCATATTGGAATGTCTAAGTTCTAAGTACGAGTCCCTGTTGCATCCTGGATTCTACCTTCTTGTTAAAGTGTACCCTGGGAAACAGCAGATAATGACTCAAGTAGTTGAGTTTGTGACAAGTGAAAGACTTGGATTGGATTTCCAACTCACAATTTTAGGCCGTTAGGCCAGTCCAGTCGCAATTGTTGCAAACATTGCAGGAGGGAAACATCAAATAAGAGCTCTCTGTGTGTCTCTGTGCATTTCTCTCTCTCTCTCTCTCTCTCTCTCGTCTGTCAAACCAAAAACATAAAAATAAAACATAAAACTCTATTTCTCAATTTTATCTCCAGCAAACTTAAGACGTGTTTGTAAACAATGATACCAGCCATTTATTCCATTTCTGAGAGCCCTGGGAATTTAACCATTTCAGTGAAGTCTTTTCACAGAATTAACTGAAGAAAAATAGATGTCTTTTTAAGTTTTTGTTTTGTTTTGTTTTAAGATTAATAAACAGAGGCCGGCGCCACGGCTCACTTGGCTAATCCTCTGGCTGCGGCGCTGGCACCCCAGGTTCTAGTCCAGGTTGGGGCACCGGATTCTGTCCCGGTTGCTCCTCTTCCAGTCCAGCTCTCTGCTGTGGCCCGGGAAGGCAGTAGAGGATGGCCCAGGTCCTTGGGCCCTGCACCCGCATGGGAGACCAGGAGAAGCACCTTGCTCCTGGCTTCGGATCGGCGTAGCGCGCCGGCCACAGCGCACCAGCCTTAGCAGCCACTTGGGAGGTGAACCAACGGAAAAAGGAAGACCTTTCTTTCTCTGTCTCTCTCTCTCTCTCGCTGTCTACTCTGCTTATCAAAAAAAAAATTTTAAAAGACTAATAAATAGAAATAAGTCAAAAGGAGCCAAATCAGGATGGTGGATGACGAATTTTTCCCATCAAATTCTCTCCAAATTGTCCATATTTGATAAAGGAAATAAGCAAGTGCATTTTCATGATGGAAAAGGAATCTCTGGAGAAACTTCCCTGGATGCTTTTCTGCTAAAGCTTTCTGTAATTTTTGAAAGCAACTTCCTTATAGCAAATGTTATCATTCTCTGATTATTTAAAAAAATCAACCAGCAAAATGCCTTGAGCACCCCTCTCCCCACCACCCCCCACAACCCTGTTGCCAGGACCTTTGCTTTTTTTTTTAAGATTTATTTATTTCTTTGAAAGGAAGAGTTACAAAGAGGCAGAAGCAGAGAGGGAGACAGGGCGTGTGGGGCAGGGGGGGAGATGGCTTCCATCTGCTGGTTCACTCTCCAGATGGCCGCAATCCTAAGCCAGGAGCCAGGAGTTTCTTCCAGGTCTTTCATGCTGGTGCAGGGGCCCAAGGACTTGGGCCATCTTCTACTGCTTTCCCAGGCCATGGCAGAGAGCTGGAACAGAAGTGGAACAGCCAGGACTCAAATCGGCACCCATGTGGGTTGCCGGCACTGTAGGCAGAGGCTTTACCTGTTATGCCACAGATCTTTTGCTTTTAAACAACCTATTTTGTTTTAGACTTGGTATTATATCTGTTGGAAGCCATTGCTTCATCTTTATCACACTGATAAAGCCTTCTTTTACCTCTTTCTATTCTTTAAAGAAATGCTTCAGAATTTTAATACCACTTGTGTACAATTTCCACTGAAAGCTCTAGTCTTGTCTTCTACTAATCTGGGTGCAACAATTTGGGCGCCCCTTAAGCAGGAAGTTTTTTCAGATATCATTTTTCATTCAGAATGTTTAAACTTAGTGAATGCATATATATATATATATATATATATATATATATATATGATGTTGGCTATTGTTTCTACTGTTAATCCTCAGTCCAATTGTATCAGAGTATGTGCAACTTGATGTGGATGATCTGCCACTGTGGGCTTCATTTCAATATGTGTCTTCCTTTTTTTTTAAGGTTTATTTATTTATTTGAAAGTCAGAGTTGCAGAGAGAGAGAGAGAGAGAGAGAGAGGTCTTCCATCCGATGATTCACTCTCCAGTTGGCTGTAATGGCCAGAGCTGCACCAATCTGAAGCCAGCAGCCAGGAGCTTCTTCTGGGTCTCCCACGTGGGTGCAGGGGTCCAAGGACTTGGGCCATCTTCTACTGCATTCCCACGCCATAGCAGAGAGCCGGATGGGAAGGGCAGCAGCCAGGTCTTGAACAGTCACCCATATGGGATGCTGGTGCTTCAGACCAGGGCAGTTAACCTGCTGCACCACAGTGCTGGCCCCTCAACATTGTGCCTTCTTTAAAGGAGATATCCATTTCTGGTGTCCTCATACAATCTTTTATAAAACATCGGTGACTTCATCACCCTGGGAACTAGCTTCACCATAAATTGATGCTTGTTTTTTTCTAAATTTTAGCCGTATCCATGTTACTCTGAGAGGGGATTTTTTAAACTGATATCCTTTTCTAGTGCCTCAATGTAGATCCTGTTCAGATATTTACTATCAAGTTAGTATGAGTTTATTTTGGTGCAAAACATTTGACATCCGTGTATAATATTTCAGTATTACACATCCATAAATCTTTCAACGATCAATGAGATACATTACCACTTAGATGCATGTGAAGTTTGATGACTCAGCATAATGCACAAAGCTCCACTGCTGGGATGTTCGCAGCACTGCCCATCAGGAACACACCTGGGTAGTTTTTGGTAAGGCAGTAGTACACTGAATTCTGTACACATCTTACAATGACTGCTTGTGAATCACGTCTGTGTTTTCCCTCCTCCTTCTATTGATGATAAAAACAAATAAAACATAAATAAGACGTCTGCTGTGGGAGTATGTGGAGGGCGATTTGGGTGATAATAGGAGACTGGGTCACATACACATGCAATTTACTTGTGCTTTCCATAGCAGCTTCGCTCTGTTCTGAATATGAAACTTTGATTGCCTGCCATGGTGAATTGCTGCTTCACCTGCCTGCCTGGTAACATGTCATGAAGGGGAGTTCTGTCTCTATAGACACTTGATGTTCCCCATGGATGCTTTGCTGGCTCACTAGGGTTACCAGCAGCATGGCAGGAGCTTTCTTCTGCTTTCTGGAGGAGGCCTGGTATGTCTCTGTGCCATCCTCTGAACTTGCTGGAGAGCTCTTTCTTGCTCCAGGCTTTATTCAGAATGGGATTCTGGGTTATGGGGCCTTGAGTGCTGATGGAGTCAGTGCTGGCTTCCGATGACTTGGTGTTAGGGAAACTGAAGCAGGAGAAAAACAACAGAACATGAAGACTCCAGGTGTTGCTGAGGTTGTATGGCTCAGTGGCAGTCACAGCAGGAGGCTGAGTCAGAGGTGGGGCCAAGGAAACAGAAGTTGTGTTCACTACAATTTGAGAATGATTGCGTACTTTTGTTCACTTTGAGTAAACACTTTTACTTTAAATTAATGAACTTCAAACTTTTTAGACATACATTTATGCTTATTTTTAAGAGTAAAATTCAAAAATATTACCTATCATATATTAGTTATATTTTGCCTTTCATCCACACAAATAGAAACAAACACACATAGAACCATATAGACATCTGTAAAATTCAACATTGAAGTACATAGGAGAAACACTCAGTTACGTAAGACAATTTGAAATTTAAATCGTCAACTTTATTGAATAAACGTTCTTGGGTTCCTTAAAAATTCTGATCTATAATTCCCTTATATGTAAATTATGGATAATAAAACTTATAATGCACATTTCACTACAAAAGTAGCTTAGAGCACAGACATACACACACACACAGATTGCTTTGGGCAACCTATGAATCTACTGAAGTTGAATGTAAAATTGTATGTGCATCAACCTGTAAATTCATATATCTTACTCTTAGACTTAGTTTTAGCAAGAGTAACAGAGAATGAACATACTGCTTTGGTATGCTTACTCCCTTTCTTTGTCACTTTCTTCTTCCACCCATTTACCATCTTGTACCACATACCCATTAAAAAATTTCTATTAGAAATCAGCAATTCTAAGTTACTGTATTGCTTTATCTTAACAGGGACTTTTCTGAATATTCAATCTTGTTTTCTACGCTTACTTATTTATTGTTTATGCAATGCCTCTGTTAAATCTATTATCAATGGAAAGGTTGGAGATTTAAGAGAAAATGATAATTTTTCAGTGGAAAGAAACAATGTTAACTGTGCGGTATTTTTCAGAGATGAAGGAAGTCATTGCATCAGAACAAAGGATAAATGTTTAAGAGGTATCATTTCCTTGCCTCTGGGTGTGAAATATCTCATGAAGGCAAAAGTTGATTCAAAACTTTTAAAATACCAGCGAAGTTGCAGTTTGCAAAATTATCTTTCAGCTCTTCCATCTGAAACAATAATCAGACTTCCAGGAATAGGTTTCATAGGTTAGTCTTCATTGCAACATAGTATATTGCAGATGAAAAATGTATTTTCAGCACAATCAAAATGATAATTTTTTCAATATGCTTCTTGAAGCTGCCTTTGCCACAGAAGATAATAGCATATACAAACTGTATTGTGCCAAACGTGTATTATTAGTCAAGAATGTATCAGGAAGTCAAACCATTCTTCTAGTCATTTATAACATTTGTTCTTGTATTCCTATATATCCATGACCTTGTTGGATTCCAGTGAGGCATCCAGATCTCTGAATTGCAACCATAGCAAAGTGATTTTATTTTTTAAAGCAGCATTTTCATTGTTAAAAATGTTAAATAAGTAAAATTAAAAAAAATTCTAGGAGTAGATTTTGATTTTGTGTGAAAATAACATACAGGTTGTTAAGGCCTTAGGTAAGATACCTCAATATGATTCTCAGTTTTCTTATTTGTTTCCTCAGGGTCATGCTTTATGAAGATTTCAATGAGACAATATATGTAAAGCAATTAGCAAAGGCAACTATAGGGGAAATCAATAATTGGCTATTATTATTTCGTAATGTTGTCATTCAGTGATAATTTTTCTACTTCACTTTCTTAAAAATAAAAGGTTTCCAGGACTTATCATTGAAGTTAAAATTAGTCCCTGGATACATTACAAAAGACATTTCTTATGGATAGTCCAGTCAAGGTGGCAAAGGAAATGGAGATTATGTTCAATGACAAACAGTTAATGGGGCTAAGAGCATAGACTGAACAATGGACATGATTAAGAGAAACAAACACTTAAGATGCCTTTATCTGAAATAGAGAGGAAATCTAAACTCTGTGATTCCAGACAGCATAATTCAGACCTACAATTACAGAGACTAGAATGTCTCTGTGTATGAGAAAAAATTTTTAATGGGTGCGGTTGCCTAGCAATTCAGATTATACAAAGAGTAGTCACTCATTCCTTTGTGTATGGACTGCGGGTCTAGAGTAAATTTTGCCTTTCGAGAGTGGTTCCATTTCATACAACCCATTGATGAGGAGGGAGGTAAAGTAATATTTCCTTTCTCCCCATCAGCATACCCTCTTATGCGAGGGAAGGAATAAAATATTTTTTGTTTGCCTTTATGTTCAATTTCCTGCTTGGTGGGTATCAAGAACAATAATTCCACACCTCAGAAGATTCAGCTATTCATTCGGTAATACATCATCATTTTGCTCTAGGTCCTGTGCTTGCCTTTGGATGCACAAAGGTGATGCAAACATGGTACCTGTTCCCAAATACTGTCAAGAGGGAAATATGGAGTTGTAAAGCCATAATTGCAAGACAGTGAAACATTAAGAGAGATGTGTACAAAGTACCATATGATCTGAAAAACAAAAATAGTAGTCAGGCTTGCACTGGGGTTTAATTCAGGAAAGATCCAAAGAGAAGGCTGGCGCAGCGGCTCACTAGGCTAATCCTCTGCCTTGCGGCGCCGGCACACTGGGTTCTAGTCCCAGTCGGGGTGCCAGATTCTGTCCTGGTTGTCCCTCTTCCAGGCCAGCTCTCTGCTGTGGCCAGGGAGTACAGTGGAGGATGGCTCAAGTCCTTGGGCCCTGCACCCCATGGGAGACCAGGATAAGTACCTGGCTCCTGCCATTGGATCAGTGTGGTGCGCCAGCCGCAGCGCGCCGGCCGTGGCAGCCATTGGAGGGTGAACTAGCGGCAAAGGAAGACCTTTCTCTCTGTCTCTCTCTCTCACTGTCCATTCTGCCTGAAAAAAAAATATCCAGAGAAGATGTTTTATTTACAGAATGCTGAACAAAACATAGTTTTTCTAGCATGGCAAGGATGGTATGCACTGCAAAGTGGATCGGTTGAGCAACACTCTAGAGATATGGAAAAGAATAGGAGTGTTCATAGGCTGAAAGTAGTTTGACCTTTGTGAACTTTAGAGACTATATGGAGAAATAGCAGGAGATTATCCTAGAAAGCAAGGTGGGAACCCAGACAGGAAAGGCCTTGAAAGCCAGAACAAACAGCTTTAACTGTGACACATGCTTCTAAAGCTTGACTTTTTACCTTGGAATTCTGGAACTCGGTCAAAGAAGTCAAGAAAGAAGGCAGGAACAGACTCCTAGTTATGACATCCTATTGGCTGAAAAATGAATTCCTACCATCAACAGGGCAGGGAGTGAGTGGGTGGGTGGAGATAGGAAGCAGTTCAGGATAGGGATTTGCCGTGCATTTACTGTTTTCCTTGGACCCACTTGGCTTCTCAGAATCCTTTTAACTTTCACATTTCTCTGGTCCTATTTTTTTGGTGGAGGAGGTTATTATTGAATAAGCATCGACTATATTTATTCCTGTATTCCCTGATTTAAGAGATCAATGCAAAGTCTCTTTACAAAACATGACCAAAATTTTTGTGTCATTTTAATCTTTTTTGGCATGGCTAATTTAATCCCTTCTAATAGATTCATTAAGTCCTTTATGCTTTTAAAGTATACATTTCTATTCTATTTCTGACTTTTCCTAAATGGCTGTTAAATAGTGTCTTTCTTGGTCCTAATTAATAAGCAACAACTATTCAATTAAGAAAATATACTTAAAAACAAAAATTTGGACCATTTTCAAAACAAAAGTCTGCTGTACATAATTTTGGGCCTTTGCCAGAAATTAGCAACTGATGTGCTGACATAGTACATGCATATTTACTTTTGTTATCCCCCAAAATGCATTGTTACCATGGTAACTCTGTAGTGCCACTGCTACCAAGAAACAAGTTCTTCATGGATATAAAGAAAAAAAGAAGAAACAAAGCAAAAATCAGCTAAGAATTATACATGCAACACTATATTTCTGTATGACCATATAAATCATCTTTGGAAAATCTAAGTAAGTGAGACCACCATCAAGGAATTGTTTCAGTTCAAGACAGTGTTCCATGTAGTTCCTTTACATTAGAAATAAATATTGCAAAGACCCTATTGTTTGTCTGCCAAATTGTTTGAATAGCTTTATAACCATTCAATTTATTTTTTGCTGATGAAGTAAAAAAGAACAGTGCCTTCTAATTTTAATGTACATTGAGAATAATATGAGAGGGTAACAATATGCAAAATCCTGAGACCTGCCCTAAATGATTTTGATTTTTGTCAATCTAAGATGTAGCTCAGTTTACTTTAATGTATGTTTAACAAGTGCTCCATGTGAGCCTGATGCAGTCCAATCTAGAGAACTGCTTTTTCAACCCAATTAGGGAGAATGTTGGTCTAGAAGATAAATATTCTAAATTTGCTGTATTCTCATACAACTTAATAGAATCATATAGAATTTCTAGGTTAGAGTTTTCTTCTCAGAGTAATAAAATATAACAACTGTCATTCTCAAAGTACATAGCTCAAAGGTCCCCACTTGCATTTCATTTAAAATAGCTCTCATTGCAATAGGATCATTTATTTTTGGATATTTAGGTTTTATGTAAGGTTTTTATTTATTTGTTTTTTTTTTTCCAAAGAAGTTTCTGCTGCTGACAATGCAAAAATAAAACTACTTTGACAATTTCAGGAATATATGAGTTTCCAAAAGTAATGTCTATGCTTTAGAAATTGCTGACTGATTTGATTAATACAAATAACCTTTCAGAGTTTACTAGACCAAAACAAAATCTGTTGGAGGATTGGATTGTCAGTGTACTTTGTTTACAAGCTATATTTACCAGATAATCACCAGATTACTACTTCTAGCTTTTTTTGTTTCAGATAGACTGTGTGGAACAATATAGTTATTATTAAACAGGTTTCTTTTGTCCTTTTTGCAACCTCTAAGGGGTATCTTACCCTTCATCTTGTTACCAAAATAGGAAAAGAAAGATTTCATTGTTGGAGACATTGAAATATTATAAAGCAAGTAGGAAAATTGAAAGAGTGCTTCATTTCTGATGTTCTCAATCCTAGATGTTAAATAAAGAAAAACTTGAGTTTTAGAAAAATAGAGTTGATGGCCGGCGCCACAGCTCACTAGGCTAATCCTCCGCCTTGCGGCACCGGCACACCAGGGTCTAGTCCCGGTCGGGGTGCCGGATTCTGTCCTGGTTGCCCCTCTTCCAGGCCAGCTCTCTGCTGTGGCCAGGGAGTGCAGTGGAGAATGGCCCAAGTGCTTGGGCCCTGCACCCCATGGGAGACCAGGAGAAGCACCTGGCTCCTGCCATTGGATCAGCGTGGTGCACCAGCCGCAGCTCGCCGGCCTTGGTGGCCATTGGAGGGTGAACTAGCGGCAAAGGAAGACCTTTCTCTCTCTCTCTCTCACTGTCCACTCTGCCTGTCAAAAAGAAAGGAAGGAAGGAAGGAAGGAAGGAAGGAAGGAAGGAAGGAAGGAAGGAAGGAAGGAAGGAAGGAAGGAAGGAAGAGTGGAAACTTCAGTTATTGTCTGTTGCATTGATAAAGATGACTGGAGAACAACAATAAGAATGCCTGTGACTACCTGCTAATCACCTATTGCTTTTTTAAACATATATTATTTAGTCTTTATTGAGTGATTATTCATTGAACATCAGGAGCTCCTTAGTAAAAAAAAGGAGATTCCTTGTGAATATGTCTCAAATATGTTGACTTCTTTTCCAGTTATTTATTTATTTTAATACAAATAGGTAAGATTTAATATAGTTCATAGGTACAGTTCTAAGAATAAAATGATACTTCTTTCTTTTTAAAAATTATTGAGATAACATATTTTTAACTTACATTATAATCAAAGGCCTAATGCTTCAATGAATAAAGTTTAATAAGTAAAAATTATTCCCAGCAGGAATATAGGAAAAGGTTATAAATAATAAATTAAAAAGACTATCTAATTCATATACAGTAAATTTTAAAAATAATTATATATCATTAAAACTGTAATAGTATATCATTCTTAACCATTGGTTTGACAAAGAGATAAAACAAGTTTTTCAAAACTATATTCATAGCAATACTGATGTACACAAAGACATTTCTTTCTTTTTTTTTCTTTTTTAATCTTAGGCCCCACATATACTGGAAAGCATGCAATATTTGTATCTGTGTCTTGCTTATTTCACTCAACATGACATCTTCCAACTGCATTCACTTTGATGAAAATGAAAGAATTGCATTCTTTTTTTCATAGCTGAATAATATGCCATTATAAATCTACATACATTTTCTTTATTCATCTAATTATATACAACTTGCTAAAGTCCATATTTTGGCTATTGTGAATAATGCTGCAATGAATGTGGTGGTGTATGCATTTCTTTTTTTTCCCCAGAAACTTTTTTATTTAAGGAATACAAACTTCACACGTTTCATAATTACAACTTTAGGTACATGGTGATACTTCCCACTATACCCACCTCCAACCCTCTCATTCTCCCTCTCCTATTCCTATTCTTATTTTTTACTTAGATCTATTTTCAGTTAACTTTAGATGTATGTGATTAACTCTATGTCAAGTGAAGAGCTCAACAAATAGTATGGAAAAAAAAGAACACAAACTGTTCCTCAACAGTTGACATAAGGGCTGTCCAAAGTCACTGCTTCTCAGAGTGTCAATTTCACTTGAATAGATTGCCTTTTAAGGGCTCTATTAGTTATCACAGGTAAGGGAGAACATATAGAATATATGGTATTTTTTCTTTTGGGACTGACTTAGTTCAGTAAGTATGATATTTTAAAGATTCATCCATTTTGTTGCAAATGACCAGATTTCATTTTTTTAAACTACTGTGTAGTATTCCATAGTGTATGTATCCCATAAATTCTTGTTGAATAATTAATTTATTTTTAAGGAATACAAATTTCATATGTACAACTTTATGAATATAGTTATTCTTTCCACCATTACCACCCTTCCATCCACACTTCCACACCTGGTCCTCCTCCCTCTCCCCTTCCCAGTACCATTCTCCATTAATACTCATTTTCAATTAACTTTGTACACAGAAGACCAACTCTATACTAAGTAAAGATTTCAACAATTTGCACACACATGCACACACAACAACAAAAAAACTGTTTGAGAACAAGTATCACAGTTAACTCTCATAATACAATTCATTGAGGACAGAGGTCCTGCATGGGGAGTTAGTGCACAGGTACTAGTGTACAGTTGTTAATTTAACAATTAACACTCTTATGTATGATGTCAGTGACCATCCGATGCTCTTGACATGAGCTGCCTAGGTTATGGAAGCCTTTTGAATCCACAAAATCTGTCAGTATTTAGACAATGCCATAAGCAAAGGGGAAGTTCTCTCCTGCCTTTGAGAAAAGTACATCCTTCTTTGATGGCCGCTTCTTTTTTTGGGATCTCACTTACAGAGATCCTTCATGTAGAACATTTTTTGCCACAGTGTCTTGGCTTTCCATGCCTCAAATGCTCTCACAGGCTTTAGAGCCAGACAAGGAAGACTTAAGGGCTGATTCTAAGTTCAGAATGTTACTTAAAGCAATTGTCATTCTTTGAGTTTGCTGTGTGGACTGCATCCCATGTTGGAACATACTCTCTTTTTTTTAAATTCTGTCTATTATAATTACCTGACACTTGATCCTATTTATATAGACACCTTAACACTTAATTCTATCTATGTATTCACTTTAACACTTAATATGATCACTTTGAACCTTAAGATGACATTTTTATCACCCAGCTTAATGGGATTTGGGATCACCTGTCAAGTTTTTAAACTGTAACCTTAGAATTTAGTCCTTAGGAATGCATACAGAACTATACAGCTTTACAGTTACAAACTATCTCCTTCCTCACTTATTCCCACTCTTATTTCTTACTGAGCTCCATCCTCAATTGACTTTATACATATATGATTAACTCTATGTTAAGTAATGAGTTTGGCCAGTGCCGTGGCTCACTAGGCTAATCCCCCAGGTTCTAGTCCTGGTTGGGGCGCTGGATTCTGTCCTGGTTGCTCTTCTCCAGTCCAGCTTTCTGCTGTGGCCTGGTAGTGCAGTGGAGGATGGGTCAGGTCCTTTGGCCCTGCACCCACATGGGAAACCTGGCCGCAGTGTGCTGGCCATAGCAGCCACTTGGGAGGTGAATCAATGAAAAAGGGAAAACCTTACTCTCTGTCTCTCTTTCTCTCACTGTCTAACTCTACCTGTCAAAAAATAAAAATAAAAATAAAAAATAATTGAAAAAAAAGGAAAATAAGTAATGAGTTCAATACTGTAAGGAGAAAAAAATGAAAAATCAAAAAAAGCAATAACTATTCCTCAACAGTTAAGACAGGGCAGTGCAGGTCATCCTGTCTCAAAGCTAATTTCACTTCTGCAGATTTCATTTTAGATGTTATATTCGTTCTCTCAGATCAGGGAGTATTTGTCTCTTTAGGACTGGCTTATCTCACTAAGTATGATGTTTTCCAGACTCATCCATTTTGTTGCAAATTATTGGATTTCATTTTTTTTTACTGCTCTGTAGTATTCATAGTATACAATATCCTATAATTTCTTTTTTTAAAAAGATTTATATATTTATTTGAAAGTCAGAGAGTTAGAGAGAGAAGGAGAGGCAGAGTAAGAGAGAGAGAGAGGTCATCCATATGCTGGTTCAGTGCCTAATTGGCAGCAATGGCCAGAGCTGTGCTGATCCAAAACCAGGAGCCAGGAGTTTACTCTGGTCTCCCATGTGGGTACAAGGGTCCAAGGACTTGGGCCATCTTCTACTGCTTTCCCAGGCCATAGCAGAGAGCTGGATCAAAAGTGGAGTAGCTGGGACTTGAACCGGGGCCCTTATGGGCTGCTGGTACTGCAGGAAGCATTTTTACCTGCTGCTCCACAACACAAGCCCCAATCCTACATTGTTTGATGGGCATTTAGGTTGGTTTCATGTCATAGCAATTTTGAATTGTGTGGCAATTAAACATTGAGGGTGCAGATAACTCTTTTATTTACTGATTTCATTTCCCTTGGATTAATTCCCAGGAGTGGGTTGTCTGGATCAGATGTCAGATCTATGTTCAGATTTCTGAGGTATCTACAGTCTCATCAACAGTGGATTACTGTACCTTTTTCCCCACATCCTCACCAGTATTTGTTGTTCATTGATTTCTTTATGAAAGCCATTCTAACTGGGGTGAGGTGAAACCTCTTTGTGGTTTTGATCTGCATTTCCCTGATGGTCATTGATCCTGCACATTTTTTCATGTGGTGTTGGCCATTTGTATTTCCTCTTTTGAGAAATATCTGTTTAAATCCTTTGCCCATCTTTTAACTGTTTTTTTTGTTGTTGTAGTGGATTTTCTTGATCTCTTTGTATATTCTGGTTATTAATCTTTTAGCAGTTGCATACTTTGCAAATGATTTCTCCCATTCTATCTGTTGCTTCTTCAATTTCCTGAGAGTTTCTTTGCATTGCAGATATTTGTCTATTAGATGTAATTCCATTTGTTAATTTTGGCTTTGACTGCCTGTGCCTCTGGGGTGTTTTCCAAGAATTCTTTGCCTATGCCAATGTCTTACAGGGTTTCCCCAATGTTCTCTAATAATTTGAAGGTGTCATGCCATATATTTAGATCTTTAATCCATTTTGAGTGGATTTTTATATAAATAACAACAAATGGTACTGGGAAAACTGGATTTCCACATGCAGAAGTATGAAGCAAGACCCATAAGGGACTTTAAAGATCTATATGATGATAATTACAAAATCTTAATGAAAGAAATAGAAGAGTATATCAAAAAATGGAAAACTCTTCCATGCTTATGGGTGGAAGTGTGGGGAGCAACTCGGACTAGACTAAGTTACTGGAATTAAGACTTATTCTATGCATCTGCTCTCCCACAATATGGTGCTGAGAAGGGAGAAACAGCTTCTACACAGCTGCCTCCAGTTCAACCAATAAACTGTAGGACCTGCTCCTGATTGGAGGAGAGCAGCGTACTCGGCGTGTGGGTAGCAGAGTTGGGATTGGTGGAAGAGGACTATAAAGGAGGAGAGAGACAACATGCACCAGGAACATCTATCTGAAGGAACACCTGTGCAGCCCCCGAGAGAGCCGGCCGGCGGTGTGCCGCTCCCCCGTGGAAGTGGGGAAAGTGGCAGGGGGAACCGCCCTTCCACGGAGGTGGAAGGGTCGGTAGCCAACCCGGGAAGAACCAGCAGCAAACCCGGGGAGGGCCGAGCAGACGAAAGAACAGCGCAGGGTCCTGTGTCGTTCCTCCACGAAGAGGGGGAGCAACATGGAAGAATCAATATCATCAAAATGTCCATTCTCCCTAAAGCAATTTATAGATTCAATGTGATCCCAATCAAAATACCAAAGACATTCTTCTCAGATCTGTAAAAAAATGACGCTGAAATTCATATGGAGGCACAGGAGAGCTCGAATAACTAAAGCAATCTTGTACAACAAAAACAAAGCTGGAGGCATCACAATACTAGATTACAAGACATACTACAGGGCAGTTATAATCAAAACAGTATGGTACTGGTACAGAAACAGATAGATAGACCAATGGAACAGAATAGAATCAATCTAAACATCTACAGCCAACTTATATTTGATCAAGGATCTAAAACCAATTCCTGGAGCCAGGACAGTCTTTTCAAGAAATGGTGCTGGTAAAACTGGATTTCCATATGCAGAAACATGAAGCAAGACCCCTACCTTACACCTTACACAAAAATCCACTCAACATGGATTAAAGATCTAAATCTACGACCTGACACAATCAAATTATTAGAGAACATCAGAGAAACCCTGCAAGATATAGGCACAGGCAAAGAATTCTTGGAAAAGACACCAGAGGCACAGGCAGTCGAAGCCAAAATTAACAATTGGGATTACATCAAATTGAGAAGTTTCTGTACTGCAAAAAAAAAAAAAAAAAAAAAAAAAAAAAAACAACAACAACAGAAAAGTGAAGAGGCAACCGACAGAATGTATTTCAGGCATGGAAAGCCAAGACACTCTGGCAACAAACAAACAAACAAACAAACAAAACCTAAATGAATGATCTCTGTGAATGAGATCCCAGGGGAAAGCAGGAAGTACCTTTCCCTTAAGGGAGGAGAGAACTTCCACTTTGACTATTATCTTGTCTAAAAAAGATGGGAGTTGACGAACTCAAAAGGCTTCCATAGCCTTGGCAACTCATGACAAGCACCTCTGGTGATTACTGACACCATAAACAAGAGTGTCAATTGCACTTACTCCCCATGTAGGATCTCTGTCCTTAATGTGTTGTTCAACGTGAATTACTACTATAACTAGTAATCAAACAGTACTTTACACTTTGTGTTTCTGTGTGGGTGCAAACTGTTGAAATCTCTACTTAATATATACTAAATTGATCTTCTGTATATAAAGATAATTGAAAATGAATCTTGATGTGAATTGGATAGGAGTGGAATGGGAGATGGGATGGTTGCAGGTGGGAGTGAGCTTATGGGGAGGGAAAGCCACTGCAATCCAAAAGCTGTACTTTTGAAATATATATTTATTAAATAAAAGTTAAAAAAATAAAACTTCCAGGAGTATTTTAAATAGCAATGGTGAGAATGGGCATCCCTGTCAGATACTTATCTCAGTGGTAATGCTTACAACTTATCCCCATTCAGTAGGACACTAGCATGGGTTTGTCATAATTGCCTTGATTTCATTGAGGAATATTCCTTCTATACCCAATTTGCTTAGAGTTTTCATCATGAAAGGGTGTTATATTTTATCAAATGTTTTCTCTGCATCTATTGAGATAATCATATGGTTTTTCTTCTGCAGTTTTTAAATGTGTTGTATTACATTGATTGATTTGCAAATATTGAAACATTCCTGCATACCAGGAATAAATCCCACTTGATCTGGGTGCATGATCTCTGATGTGTTGTTGAATTCTGTTGGCTAGAATTTTGTTGAGCAATTTTGGATCTATGTTTATCAGGAGAATTGGTTTGTAATTCTCTTTCTCTGTTGCATCTTGTTTAGGTTAGGAATTAAGGTGATGCTAGCTTCATAAAAAGAATTGGGAGGATACCCTACCTTTCAGTTGTTTCGAATAACTTGAGAAGAATTAGAGTTAGTTCTTTAAATGTCTGGTAGAATTCAGCAGTGAAGCAATCAGGTTCTGGGCTTTTCTTTGTGGGAGGGTCTTTATTACTGATTCAATTTCTGTCTTGGTTATGGCTCTGTTTAGGTTTTCTATGTCTTCATGGCTCAATTTACATAGATTGCAAGTGTACAGGAATCTGTTTCTTCTAGATTTCCCAGTTTGCTGGCATACAGCTCTTTGTAGTAATTTCTGATGATTCTTTTTATTTCTGTGGTGTGTTTTTTACATTTCTCTTTTCATCTCTAATTTTATTGATTTGGATTTTCTCTCTTTTTTTTGGTTAGTTGGGCCTACAGTGTGTCAATTTTTTTCACAAAACCAACTCTTCATTTTGCTGATCTTTTGTATTTTTTTCTTTTATTTGATTCAACTTTGTTGATTTCTTCTCTGATTTTAATTATTTCTTTTCTCCTGTTTTGTGTTTGATTTGCTATTGCTTTTCTAGATCCTTGAGATGAATTGATAGATCTTTTTCGGTGCATTTCTGTCGCTCCCCCTCTTCGTGGAGGAACGACACAGGACCCTGCGCTGTTCTTTCGTCTGCTCGGCCCTCCCCGGGTTTGCTGCTGGTTCTTCCCGGGTTGGCTACTATCCCTTCCACCTCCGTGGAAGGGCAGTTCCCCCTGGCCACATTCCCCACTTCCGCAGGGGAGCGGCACACCGCCGGCCGGCTCTTCTCGGGGGCTGCACAGGTGTTCCTTCAGCTAGATGTTCCCCTTAGATGTTCCTGGTGCATGCCGTCTCTCTCCTCCTTTATAGTCCTCCTCTGCCAATCCCAACTCGGCTGCCCACACGCCGAATACGCTGCTCTCCTCCAATCAGGAGCAAGTCCTACAGTTTATTGGTTGAACTGGAGGCAGCTGTGCAGAAGCTGTTTACTTCTCTCCCAGCGCCACATTGTGGGAGAGCAGATGCATAGAATAAGTCTTAATTCCAGTAACTCAGTCTAGTCCGGATTGCTCCCCACACATTTCCAGTTTCTTTATGTAGGTGCAGTTGCTATAAGTTTCCTCTTAACACTAGTTTTGCTGTATCCCAAAGGTTTGATATGTTATCTTGTCTTCATTTGTTTCCAGAAATTTTTTCATTTCTCTTTTGAGTTCTTCTATAACCCACTGTTCATTCAAGAGGATGCTGTTCAGTCTCCAAGTGTTTTCATACGTTCTAGAGTTTCCTGAGGTGCTGATTTCTAGCTTCATTCCATTGTGATCTGAGAATATGTGTGGTATGATTTTGATTTTTTTTTTAATTTGCTGAGACTTGCTTCATGGACTAGCATGTGGTCAATCCTAGAGAAGCTTCCATGCTTCTGCAAAGTTAGGATGGAAAATTCTGTAGATATCTGTTAGATCCATTTGGTCTATAGTGTTGATTAACTCTGCTGTTTCCTTGCTAAATTTATATCTGGTTTATCTGTCCATTACTGAAAGTGGGCTGTTGAAATACCCCATTACTATTATATTTGAGTCTATGTCTCCCTTTAGATCCCTTAACATTTCTTTTAAATAGCCAGGTGCCCTGTAATTAGGTGTATATATGATTATAATAGTTACATCTTCCTGTTGAATTGATCCTTTAGTAGATATATAGTACCCCTCTTTGTCTTTTCTAACAGTTTTTGTGTTAAACTCTATTTTATCTGATATTAAGATGGCTACACCAGCTCTTTTTTGGTTACTGTTGGCATGGAATAACTTTTTCCATCCTTTCACTTTCAGTCTGCATGCATCTTTGTTGGTAAGATGTATTTCTTGTAGACAGCAAATAGATGGGTTTTGTTTTTTAATCCATTTATCCAGTCTGTGTCTTTTAACTGGAGAGTTGAGGTCATTTATATTCAAGGTGACTTGATGAGTAACAACTTTGCCCACCATTTTTCCAAATATATTTCTGTTTTTTATTTTGAATTTCCTTTGAACTTTTACAGGGAAATTTCCTTCCTTTGCCTTCTTTTGTAGTGATGACAATGATTCTGTGTTTCTGAATGCAGCACATCCTTTTTCATCTTTTGTAGGGCTGGATTGCTGTTGACAAATTCTTTCAATTTCTGTTTGTTATGGAAGTTCTTTATTTCACTGTCATTCATAAATGAGAGTTTTTCATGGTTTAGTATTCTGAATTGACAGATCTTTTCTCTTAAGTTTTTGAATATATCTTTTTTAAATATTTATTTATTTACTTGAAAGTCAGAATTACACAGAGAGAGAAAGAGAGGCAGAGAGAGAGAGTGAAGTCTTCCTTTGCTGGTTCACTCCCTAGAAGGCCACATCTAAATCTGATCTAAAGCCAGGAGCCAGGAGCTTCTTCTGGGTCTCATGAGGGTGCAGGGCCCAAAGACTTGGGACATCCTCCACTGCACTCCCAGAACACAGCAGAGAGCTGAATCGGAAGTGAAGCAGCCAGGACTCAAACTCGTGCCCATATGTGATGCTGGCACTGCAAGTGTGGCTTTACCCACTACGCCACAGCGCCAGCCCCTAAGACTTCGAATATATCTTGCCATTCTCTCCTAGGCTGTTGGGTTTCTGATGAGAAGTCTGCTCTGAGTTTAATTGTAGATCCTCTGAAAGTAATCTGGCATTTCTCTTGTGAACATTTTTTAATATTTTCCTTATGTTTTACTGTGGAGAGTTTTATTACAATGTGTCATGGTGAAGCTCTTTTCTAGTCATGTCTATTAGGAGTTCCATGTGCTTCCTTTTTTTGTACAACCCTTTCTTTCTCTGAATTAGGGGAATTTTCTGTTATTATTTCTCTAAAAAGGTCTTGTAATACTTTCTTTCCACGCCTTTAGGAATTCCTAGAACCCATATGTTGGGTCGTTTGGTAATAAGATTCCCAACAGTGCTTTTCAGTTTTCTAATTCGTTCTTTTTTTCTAACTGTATAATTACCTGTACTTTTTCTTCTAAGTTGAATATTCTTTCTTCTGCATCACTGATTCTGTTGTTAAGGTTTCTGACTGTCTTTTTTATTTGTTCTATTGAATTCTTCATTTCAAAGATTTCATTATGTTTTCTCTTTAAGATCGCAATTTTTTGGGTGAAACTTTCTTTCAAGTCATGTATGGATTTCATTAGGTTGCGTATTTGTTTCTGAATACTTCTAAATAATGATATGATCAGTTTTTGAATTCTATTTCTGGCATTTCTTCCATTTCTTCATCTTCACAATCTATTATTGATGTGTTCTATTGTTTTGGGGTCATCACTGTGTTCCTTCTTGTTTCTTGAATTGGTACATTTATTATTCAGCATTGGTGGAGGTACTCAGTCGCTGCCTTTTTTTTTTTTTTTTTTTTTTTTTTTTTTTTTTTGCTGTGGCAGGTTTTATCTTTGAACTACGTCTGAGTCAATTAGTGTAGTGTTCTGCTTTCAGAGAATACCTTGTGGTGGGTGTGGCCAGGGAGCTATGTTGTGTAGGAAGTGTTAAAGTGACACCCAGGTTGGCCATGGTAAATCTCCTTTTTTGTTTTTCATCAGAGAGAAAGTTTGTTCTGCTCTGTTGGCTGCCATAGACTCAGCTCATTTCCTCTCCTCGAAGGACACCAATGTCTGGGCACTCGCCCCAGTGAGTATAATATTCCTCTGAGCGTCCACATGAATCACACAAAGGATCTGTGCAGTGCTTGATGTAATCCGATTCTGCAGCAATGTCCTTTACCAGGGAACCAGGGAGCCCTGAGTGTGTGGAGCCTACCTCAGTGAATGTCCAAAATCCCAGCCACACCCTGAGCCTTCCCAGGCAGCCTCAGTGTTTTCACGGTACCAGCACACAAGCCTCCCACAGTCAGGAGCACACCCCCACCCCCCTACCATTGTCAGTTCTCCTTGCCACACAGGAGACTCGGCTAGGCTGGTTGTTGACCATGGACATGAGCTGGTGCAAATGTTTCATATGTCCAAATGGTCCCATTCTCTATCGGCTCATTATGGGTCACTGTTGCAGGATGATCTGGGAGACAGAAATATACCCTTCCATTTTTTTCTCCTCTATTTTGGCAGGTATGCTATTCCCCACAGGACTCCAAGATGGATTCCCTCCAGGGTTTTCCTGCAGCTTTATCATCAGTGGTGTGGGCTGCTGCTGTCTGGTCTTACCTCACTCTCCGAAATTGGTGCAGAGGCTCTTGGATGCTGGGGCCCTGATTTGTGTGTGTCCACACCCTCAATGTAGGTCTGCTGTGTCAATCTAATTTGCATTCTGTTTCCTCTGCCATTTTCTCCCTCTTTTCTGATCCTGCACTCTCTCCATTTTAAACTGTCTTCTCTTAGAGTAGAGCAGTAAGCTCCCTCCCTGCTACACCATCTTAATCCAATCCCTGTCATTATATTTTATTACAATTTTCAAATATTAGTTACATATCATAGAGCAAGAAAATTTATGGGGATTAATTATACATAGAGACTATGGTCAAGGCTCTTGATGCACTGATTTGATTCACACTTTGGAAGATATATGTTGAGTAATACTAGCAAAAGAACAGTATGAACAAAGACATTCAGCTGCTCTTGAATCATGAGGACTGTCCAGAGACTGGGGTATTAGTTGAGGAGCTTGTATTGTGGTAGGAAAGCCATGAGGCTCAAGGATAGGCTGCCAGAATTTTTTTTTCATGAAGAACTTTGAAGAGGAAAAAATGAATAAAAATACAGTAACAATAATAACAGAAACCTATGCGAGTTTGTATTTCTGTCCCACCTGTTTCTTCATTCATTTATGTGTCTACTCATTTGCCAAAGATTTATCCAATGGTTGCTGTGGCTTAAACATTATGATATTTAGTAAGGAGAGGAGGACATAGTGTAGGAGGGACAACTGAGGATCTTATTGCTGCCTCTGCTGCAGCAGAGGTAGGCAATTTAGGTCTGAGTAGGGAGCTATGATGACAAAGAAAATGAATATCTGCTTAGATTTGGCGGGGGTGGCAAATAAGATTTCTTTTTGATTGAGTTGAAACTTGAAAGAACAGTAGGAGTTGGATGGATTGTCAAGGATTAGACGTAGGGAGTATGTATAAGACAAAAAACAAGCACACTGAGACAACATGCATCCCACAAAATAAGATAATAAAGCGCGTCTAGGTACACAGACGACTCCAAGGGGTTGAGCTGAATGCGACATTAGGCTAGAAGAGTATTTCAGACTCACATTGAGTAACTGTATTTTATCCTGTAAACAATGAGATTCATGGAACAGATGTTAATCTGGGAGAGAAGGGAGAACATAGTAAGATACTTTGTTTAGGAAGATGACTCAAGCTTTAGTGTGGAAATGGTTACTATGGCCTGGGAAAGTTGGTGGGAATGTAAGTGGTCTTATGATAGGAACAGAGATAAAGAAAAATGAAGAGATACTATCTGTACAGGTATTTTCATAAAAATGATTATTTCTTTTATGAAGTGACACATTTAAGTGCAAAATTAATTTTCTGGAACACAAAATGAAAATATTTTTCTATCCTTCTATCAAATGCACATTATTTGTTGCATGAGGTGAAGTAGATCACTGTATGCTACCTGCATCCATTCCAATCCTAAGAAAATTATAATTTCCCCCCTCTATCTGTTTCTGGATATACATTTGTTCTCCACCTTGCCTGAAGGGAACTGGGCTTGCTTGGATAGGCTACGTAATCCTGGCCTCTAGAGGAGCAGCATCCTTGACCTTGAGGTTGCTGCAACCTTTGAATGACTGCCAAGACGCTACTGGAGTCCTCTGGAGAAAGACTCTGCAGGACCTGAGAAAAAGAAGGGATTTTTCACCTCTTGAGAGAGATTTACCAGTATAGAAACTGAGTTTTTGGAAGCCATTTCAATGGAGATTAAATTTTAGCAATCAGCCTAATTATGGCTAACATTTTATTGAGAATTTTAATAAATGATAAGCATTGATTCCAACAATTTATGGTGTTTCTCTAAAATTTAGGGAAAGCAAAGATCACAGTGGAGGAGCCCTGGACAGGAAAAAAATAAGTTCTGTTGTCAGCACAAGGGGTGATGAGAAGGAAAGGAAGCAGTGACTAAAAGCACATCCTGAAAGGGTAGGGTTGAAAAGATCATGTAATTGTAAAAGCATTTACAACAAGTATTTTAGGTATTGTGGAATTTATGTTCTGTTGCTACGACTATAATCTATCATTGTAGTATTTTTAGAGGCCAACTATATTAGGAGAAAAAAAAAACAGAAACACATATTCACAGTAAAACTTCATTTACAAATACTGGTATTTGCATTTCATAGAATTAATCACCTTTTGATTTTGTTAAACTATCTAAAAATGTAAAAACTGTTCTTAGCTCAAAGACAGTGCTAAAAGAAGTAGTGGCCAGATATGGTTTCTTGAACTGTGATTAATTGATCTCTGCTTTATGGAAACACCAAAAGGAGGTTTCCTCACAGATATTCATTGTGCATTTATTACATATCTTTTGAAAGCATTAGAGAGGTTTAAATCCAAATTTACTGTGCATTTTATAGAACTTCCAAGCCTGTGTCTGCTCATCTGGTGCCCATCAAGCCCATCATTGACATTTAGGTGGTAGAGGAAAATGGGCATTTGTTGCAAAGGTCACTGGAAGGAACTGGACAGCTATTGCTCAGTACTGTAGCTCCTCGAGATACTAGGAATAGCTTTTCTCGTAGATTGAAATTGGAGCTGAGAGGACAGGTTCGGCTTGAGTGGAGGTCCCCAGTTGTTTCACACTGCTTTGGCCCTTCTTTGATTGCTTAATATTATTGTGCTTTTTGAGAATTATGATATTGTCCAAGTGAGCTTCAGTTAGTCAGGTGGTAATTACTTCTTGCTAAGGTACTGGGTTTCTTGGGAAAACCTTGAGAACAGAACATCAAAATATTATCTATAGGGGAGATAAATGACTTCATGAGTTTTGTAGCCCAAGACCTGGTGGGTCATTTGTAGCAGTCCTTCAATTTAGTGAGTTAATTTTTTCAAGATATTGATTTGTGAAAAATCTTTAAGCTAAGGGATGGATTCTGAGAGACTGTGTGAGACTAGGCATTCCTAGTATCTAGTGTCTACACCCAATTTTCTGTATAGGGTCTCAGTTTCTTGTACCTATTCTCTCAGCTGTTTTATGAACTTCATCAGTTAGTTCTCTCAGATGACAGAGGACACTAAAGTTTCTCCCTCCACCCCTGTAATCTTTGAAGATTTGAGCATGACATTTAGGGGACTATGGAGAGAACTTCTGAGGAGTATTTTATCTGGTCTGTGCTTTATACACTGGAGTTGACTTTCAGCTAATGGGCTTGAAGATTTTGAGGATCTAGAGGCATCTCAGTCATGACTTTTATTTCCTGTGGAATACAGAAGTTAAGGTCAATGTAAATAGCTGTAAGAAAGTTATATATTCTTTTGCTAAAGGAGTTAGAAAGGCAAAATCTTAAAGCAGGAGTTCTCAATCTTAGGGACACAGTAGTATCACCCAGAGACTTTAAAATGGCTAACCTCAAAGCCACAAGACCAAACAATTAAGTCAACATAGAGGTAGGATTCAGACACCACTGTTTTTTGTTGTTGTTGTTGTTTTGTTTTGTTTTGTTGTTTGTTTGTTTTTTAACTCTCAGGATAATCAAATGTAGGAGCATAGACAAGGTTGATCACTGCTATACTTAAACAAGTTGCTATGTGCCAAAGTACAGAGTTGCAGCTGACAAAAACATATGGATAGTGGGAGGTATAGCAAGTTGTTTATTTACATGTTTATGTATACACATTTACATATATTTATAGATCTATACACACATATGTAGAGACTCTCAAAGATCCAAGGATTGCTGTTTTCCAATGTAAAATACTATCATCTGGTTTTCTAACTCTATTTAAAAAAATCAAAACAATAAAAACTTCACACACTGTCCACATAGCTGGTAACTAGCCATCCCAGAAATTCTTTTCAAGCACACAGTTCTAAACCTAGGAAACCAGGGAACATAAAATGAATGTTTAATTTACAAATATGTATTTTGAAGTACTAGGGTACTTCAAACATCTGTGAGAAAGTTGATTTGAAAGTTCATTTTGGTGCAACAATTATTTGAATTCCATGCGTAATTTTCTCATAATATGCATTTTTTCATGAAATTTTGAAGGTCCCTTGCATATGTCTGAATTTGTTTCTGGATTTTGTTTTATTTTTTCTTGCTATTAATGCCCAAATTGATAGTCTTAAGTTTATATTTTTCTATGTTTATTTTAGTGAAATCAGTGATAATATCTACTTTCATGCAAGTTTCTTGGAGCACATCTGCTCACAGTTTTGCAGCTGAGAAGTTCAGAGAAGGCACGGTGGGGAGGAATTGTCTTTATTCTACACAGCATGAATTGGGATAGTTTGAATACAAGGGGTTAACTCAAAAGAGATTCATACTGGTCATGAGTCTTGATTACGGGTTTTTCATTGTTTGAGTAGCTGGAATCTTGTCTACTGGGATTTTTATACAGTTACCTTGGGCCTCTCAAAGCATGATTATCTCAAGGTGTTTAAAATTCTTTCTTTCCCCAAGAAGCAAAATCAGAATCTGCCATAACCTTCATGTTGCCAACAAGCACCAAAACAAAATAAATCAAAGAAGCGATCCTTGAAATGAAGTTTATCCAATGCCAAGTACAGGAGGCAGGCATTGTGGCAAGAAGGTTATAAACCCTCACTTAAGATGTCTACATTTGGGGTGCGGCAGCTTTCCCGCGGCCCTCTGCTTGGTGCCAGCGTGGCTCAGGACTCGAGGCGTCACGCTGCAGGGCTGTAGTGCGGAGCCTGCTGAGTGCTGAGGACTCAGCTGTGTACTGTCCCTGGAGAGCTGCCTCTTCCCGACCCTGTCCATTGTGATCCTCGATGAGGGCCGCTTGAAGATGGACAGCGATGGCACAGGCCTGGCCCTCTCCTACCTCCAGCTGGGATCATTGAGTAGCTATGACTCGGGAGTTGTGGTCCCACTGCTCACCCAGCAGGAGCAGATCTGCTCAAACCATGGTCCATCTCCAGGAACTCCCTGTGGCCTTCTTCTCCTGGTTCAATAAGCTGGACTACCTCCAAAAGCTTTGCTGTCTCTTGGGCCAGCCACACAGCTGCCTGCCTGGGAAAGTAGTGGAAGATGGCCCAAGTCCTTGGGCCCCTGCACCCACATGGGAGAGTTGGAAGAGGCTCCTCACTCCTGGTTTTGGATTAGTGCAGCTCCAATCCAGTTGGTTCAGCCCACTGGGGAGTGAACCAGCGGATGGAATACCTCGCTCTCTCTCTGCCTCTCCTTCTCTCCCTTTGTAACTCTTTCAAATAAATAAATCATTTTTATTAAAAAAAAAAGATGTCTACATTCCACATCAGAGTGCTGGTTAGAGTCCCTGCTGTTCTGTTTCTGAACAAGCTTCCTGACAATGCATTCTGGGAAGCTGCAGATAATGGCCAAAGTGCTTGGACCCTTGTTACCTACCTATTTTGGGTATCTGGGGAGTAAACCAGTGAATGAAAGATCTCTCCTTTTCTCTCTCTCTCTCTATTTTGGTACAATTTTAAAAAGATCCATGTATATAAACAATCCTCAAAAGATCATGGAAAATGTGTATCATGAAAAAACTATGCATGGTTATCAAAACTGTTTTGCACCAAGTAATTTTTTTAATTCAATTCTTTCAAGAAATGTATTTATGTATGTGTTTATGGGTATTTTTCCCTTTAAGGCAGTGTGTGTTCCTTCTATGAAAGTAAAATTGAGAGAGATAAAATATCCTCATATTCCCCAAAACTTTATTATTTAGGACTTTGTAGTAATATCTTAATAGAACTTTCATGTATACTTTCTATGCACTTCTCTTTGGCTTTTTAGTATAATTATCTACTTTGGTAACCTCATATGTAAATAACTAAGCGGTAATATAGTGGTAATATAGAATATTTTTTATCTTATTCACTTTTTTATTATCATTTTGTTCTTATTATTTTTCTACCCTGATTCTAATGATCTCCTTTGGAAACATCTGAGAGTTAGAAAAACAATAAAAGACAATAGCCAAACCATGATTTTTCTCACAGAATTAAAGTATGTGTTTTCCCTTCACACATACTAAACATTATATTCATAAAGTAGCAAGTAATATACTTTTCACTCATCATTTGTTCAGTATAAATTATTCGATTGGTTTCAAATGACAGTGATGTCTGTGGCTCTCTATGTGGCACTCATATACTAAGTCTCCACAGGTTTGTATGAGTCCCAAACCAACTTTTAACAAAATCATCTATGAAATTGCTTTAGCAAGTATTTTGTCATGTTCTTTTGAGAACTGGATTTGTTTTTCTCCAAAGCTGTCAGGAGACAAGTTTAGTTTATAAATAGAAATAGTACAACAACTGCCTATTGACTGAAAGATACATTATGTGTACCACTGCTTTATCATATAAACTTCGTACCATTTCACAAGTTCATCATTAGAGAATGAAGTCCATCAAAATTTAACAGATTCTTTGAGAAGTTGATCTCCTATTTTAAATTTTGTATTTTATTACTTACTGATACTTCTAAGGAGATCAGATTAAAATAATCTTTGGGTATTATAATGAAATCACAGCCCCAGTGTATATTAGAAAAATGGTAATAATCCAATAGTACTATTTGGAGACACTTAAGAGCTAACAATTTTTCTGGGTCTATCAGCAGATGATTCTTTATAGGTGTTGTACAGTATTGCATTACAATATCAATTGCACATAAATCAGTTGAAAGGGAACTGAATCTGTACAGAGAATTTTTTAAAAGAATCTGGAAACACAACTGACAAATTCATTGTCTGGATTTTAAGAAGAAACATTTTCTGACTTCCAGCTGTGTCACAGATAAACATTTAGATAATCTTGTCTAAATAAACATTCATTGAATTCTTGCTAAGTACTGGAGATATGGTATATTCTTTGCATTCATTATTTCATTAAATCCTCAACAAATCCCAGAGAAGTAGGTACATTTTTACCCCAGTTTTAAAAGTGATGTTTTTAGATTTAGAAACATAAAGAAGCTCAAGATCACAAAGCTACTAAACTGTGTGGCTGGATTTGAATCCTGGTTGTCTAAAAACATAGTTCATTTTCTTAATGACCATACTGAAGTTTGCCTAGCCTTTATCAACTTTCCCCAAACCTAATGTCTTACAGAACTGGAAGATACTATGAAACTAAGACATCACATTGGCACCATGTTAAGAATTAGTTAACAAAAGTTAACCAGAATTCATCTGTTCTAATGTTTATTTATGTACGTGCTTGTGCATACAGTTTGATGAAATTGTATCACATGTTTATATTTGTGTATTTGTCCTATACAGTTCTACAGTTCACTTAACATTTTACTTCTTTTTTTTTTTTTTTTTTTTTTTTTTTTTTTTTTTTTGGACAGGCAGAGTTAGACAGTGAGAGAGAGAGAGAGAGAGAGAGAGAGAGAAAGGTCTTCCTTCAATTGGTTCACCCCCAAAATGGCCACTGCAGCTGGCTTGCTGTGCCGATCTGAAGCCAGGAGCCAGGTGCTTCCTCCTGGTCTCCCACACGGGTGCAGAAACCCAAGCACTTGGGCCATCCTCCACTGCCTTCTCGGGCCACAGCAGAGAGCTGGACTGAAAGAGGAGCAACCGGGACAGAATCCGGCACCCCAACCAGGACTAGAACCTGGGGTACCAGCCCCGCAGGCTGAGGATTAGCCTAGTGAGCCACCGCGCTGGCCAGCGTTTTACTTCTGAGGTGAGTTATAGCTTGCAATTTAGAGTGGGAATAAGAGAGGGAGGAGATGTACAATTTGGGACATGCTCAATCGGTCTTACCCCAAATGGTGGAATTAGAAATGTGCCAGGGGATTCCAATACAATCTCATCAAGATTACATGTACCAATGCCATCTCACTAGTCCAAGTGATCAATTTCAGTTCACAGTTGATCACACTGATAGGTCTAAGAGTCAAAGGGATCACACAAACAAGGAATCGATTCAATTATAAACACCCAAACTTGCAAACAAATCAAAATTAACCTTTGCAAGTCTGGAGTTAATCTAGTCATAGCTGAACCATCTTAATATCAGATACCCACACAAAAGGGTCTCCAGAGTTAAAGGTCTCCAGAGTTGAACAGAACATGGTCCTTTGAAAAGAGATAGGTTGGGGCCAGTACCGTGGCTCACTTGGTTAACCCTCTGCCTGTGGCACCAGCATTCCATATGGGTGCCGGGTTCTAGTCCCGATTGCTCCTCTTGCAGTCCAGCTCTCTGCTGTGGGCCTGGGAGGGCAGTGGAGGATGGCCCAAGTGTTTGGGCTCCTGCACCCGTGTGGGAGACCAGGAGGAAGCACCTGGCTTCTGACTTTGAATCAGCGCAGCGCCGGCTGTGGCGGCCATTTGGGGAGTGAACCAATGGAAGGAAGACCTTTCTTTCTGTCTCTCTCTCTCACTGTATATAACTCTACCTGTCAAATAATTTTTTTAAAAAAGGAAAGAAAAGAAAAGACAAGATATAGGTCATCTAACAAGAGGTACAATCAGGAGTAAAATCAAGGAGAAAAATAATTGATTCCCAAGGGGGTCCAAATCTAAGGGGCAAGATTTTGTAAGATGTGGTTGGTGGTTGTGCACCTGTAAGAGCCTTGAGCTGTCATCAAAAATGCAAGTGAGGCCGGCGCCGCGGCTCACTAGGCTAATCCTTCACCTTGCGGCGCCGGCACACCGGGTTCTAGTCCCGGTCGGGGTGCCGGATTATGTCCCGGTTGCCCCTCTTCCAGGCCAGCTCTCTGCTGTGGCCAGGGAGTGCAGTGGAGGATGGCCCAAGTCCTTGGACCCTGCACCCCATGGGAGACCAGGAGAAGCACCTGGCTCCTGCCATCAGATCAGTGTGGTGCGCCGGCTATCGCGCGCCAGCCGTGGCGGCCATTGGAGGGTGAACCAATGGCAAAGGAGACCTTTCTCTCTCTGTCTCTCTCTCTCTCACTGTCAACTCTGCCTGTCAAAAAAAATGCAAGTGAAACTTTTATAATTTTTCTTATCTAGTTAATGTATGTAATGAATATTAATGGATTGGACTAGTTTAAAGGGGTATAATGTAATGGATAACTTTGAGTTCAAATGTATCACCTGGATATTGAAAAGCATACTCTAAAACCAGATACAAGAAAAGTGATGTCCTCTCTTAATTATGGAGTCTAATCTGTATATTTCCATCAAGGTACATGGTGATATCACTGGCGCCTATTTCAGCCAAGCATCTGCCAGGGCCTGATTCTTTCTGTTAAACAAAGCTCAGGAAGCATGATTTGAAGAATGGTGCATTGAAAATGATCATACGTTGTGGGGCTAAACATTGGTGGGAATTTTCTCGATATTTCATTGATGAAGTAAATAAATAACAAAAGATCCCACAATCTGTCAAACTTTGTTTTAATGTACTTTCTTCTTCTGAAAGGCTGCCTTGCATTCTTCCCCTTGTTAGTACCTGTCTTGATTCCATCAAATTCTGAAATATTTATGATGAGTAATGGCCAGTCCCCAAACCTAGTTTATAGGTCTTCAACAGAAGCTTTTCTGGGACAAGCCTATTGTATAAGTCATGCTATTCATTTTTTTTTATTGTTGAGGCATTCTGAATTTGCACATGATATATATTCAATAAATGAAAGCTAAACTGAACAACAAAGGCATTTAATGCTTAGTGACTGTTAAAAAACTGTGGCAAGTATTTCAGGTACTTGTTCCCTTCAAGAGTGATTAAAATTACAGAGGTAGAAGCCAAGCTCCATGGAGGTTTGACCACCATGGTAAGATCAGCCACCTATTCAGTTAGAGAACTAGGATTTTATCAAAACCCTGAGGGATATCCAAATACATTAACCTAAGGTATACAATTTTGGCATAAGGATTTCCATCAGTTATAGGTAAATGATAATCAACAGATGGAGAACAAAAAAACCTTCTGAAAAATGAGGACTACCATAAATCTATTACACTGGGGAAGTTTTACAGCTATAAAGACTAAAAGTTGGCAGTGAGGTGGACCTACATACAAACTTTATTAAAATAACTCATATCTGCCATGTGTTTCCCCTATATTTCTTAGTGACTTTTACACAATTTACTGCCCCATACAAGAGTCTATATTTTATGTTTCTTCAGAGGAAAAGTATATTAACTCTGCTTTTTGAGGTCTTCCCTTTTCTATGAAGTCTTTTTCAATTATATATTATAATAAACTTTATTTTCTGTTAATCTGCCTCTTATCAGTCTGATATACAAGACCCAAATCGCAGTATACAAGAATGTAGAGAAAAATGTTGATTTCCTCTGCCATAGTTTCTTCATCCTTACTTTTTCCCCATTACATATCAACCATTTTGTGAACTAGTTGAATGTTTTGTTCTTATTCAAGGAGACCTAAAGAAATGGAAGAAAAGATTCTTTTAATGAAGTAAAAATACTTATTCTAGAGTAAAAGAAAGGACAACAGATTCACAAAACTAGTTAGAACATAAAAAGTTTCTTTATGATTACAGTGAGGGAAAATAGCTTCAGGGCCTTGGCAAAGACATCTTTTTACTTCCACACATTACTCTGTCTGATATATATTTCACCTTCTTCCTTCCCTCCTCCCCAGACCCCCAGTAGGCCCTCTAGACTAGCTCCGCAGAGTTGGGATTTAGAGTTGCCTAGCAAAACCAACAGAGAAAGAAAAAATAATGAAGTAACAGGCATAGATTTCAAGGTGAACATAAATAAACTGCAAATGTGGTTGAGGTGATGGAGGAATAGAGATTGAAAGTTGATGATAGATTTTATAATCATTTTAGATACTTGGTCTAAAATCATAACAACTTTTACATCTTTGGGGTTTATTTTAAGAATGATACCTATACTGATTTTCAGGTGCATCCATTTTTTTTTTTTTTTTGTAAAAGACAGGATTTCATTTTTTACAGCTGAGTAGTACTCTATATGTAGTCAAAGTTAATGGACATCTGGGTTGATTCCATATCTTAGCTATTGTGAATTGTGTTGCAATGAACATGGGGTTATGATTAACTCTTTCAGATGCTGATTTCTTTTGGTTTGGGCAAATTCCCAGGAGTAGGATGGCTGGATTATATGTAGGTCTATATTCAGATTTCCAATGCATTTCTGTACTTTTCCACAGTGGCTGTACCAGTTTACATTCCCACCAACAATTGGTGGACTCCACATCCTTACCAGCAATTGTCATTTGTTCATTTCTGTATGAGAGCTAGTCTAACTGGAGTGAGGTGAAACCTCATTGTAGTTTTGATTTGCATTTCCCATATGGGTAGTGTTCCTGAGCATTTTCTCAAGTGTCTGCTGGCAATTTGAATTTCCCCTTTTGAAAAATGCCTGTTCAAATACTTTGTGCATTTCTTAACTGAGTTTATTTTGTTGAATTTCTTGAGCTCTTTATAGATTCTGTAGATTAACCCTTTATCAGTTGTATAGTTTGCAAATAATTTTCTCCCATATTCTCAGTTGCCCCTTCACTTTGCAGAGTGTTTCTTTTGCAGTACAGAAGCTTCTCAGCTTGATGTAATCCCACTTGTCAATTTTGGCTTTGATTGCCTGTGCTTCTGGGGTCTTTTCCAATAAGTTTTCTTGTGGGGTTAACTATATGATCATTAAGTAAACTGAAAATAGATTTTTGTAAAAATTAAGAGTGGAAATGTGAGCGGGAGGAGGATGAAGGTTTGGAGCATTGGTGGAAGGGAGGATAAGGGATAAAATGTCACTATGTTCCTAAATCTGTATATGTAACATGCATGAAACTTGTACAATAAATAAAATAAAAAGAACAGTATGTATGAAATCTTTTCTAAAAATAAATAAATTTCTAAATAAAGTAAAAAAATAAGATTAATATCTTCAAGAGAAAATTTATGAAATTTCAGCTACTGATTCAGAACTTTGAAGCTGAGTGTTTATTTAAAAATGTGTGTCATATCAGGACCGGCACTGTGGCATAGCGGGTAAAGCCGCCACTTGCAGTGCTGGCATCCCATATGGGCGCCGGTTGAAGTCCCGGCTACTCCACTTCCAATCTAGCTCTCTGCAGTGGCCTGGTAAAGCAGTAGAAGATGGCTTAAGTCATTGTACCCCTGCACCTGCATGGGAGCCTTGGAGGAGGCTCCTGGCTCCTGGCTTTGGATCAGCACAGCTCTGAACATTGTGGCCAGTTGGGGAGTGAACCATCGGATGGTAGACCTCTATCTGCCTCACCTTCTCTCTCTGTGTAACTCTCACTTTTAAATAAATAAGTAAATCTTAAAAAATGTGTGTCATATAACATTATGAAAAAAAGAAAAGAAAGAAAATAAAATCGCAGCCATGCCAGGCATGTGCCACTGTTTATATCATGTATGTGCATGGACAAGATGTAACAGGGCATTTCTAAAGTAGGACATTCATACTTATTAAAATATGAAATTGTTATTACAGTTTTTCTCTATAAAGATTTTCATCAACGCCATAATGGGGTTTGTACAATAAACATAATGATTTTTTTAAAGATTTATTTATTTATTTGAAAATCAGAGTTATACAAAGAGAGAAGGAGAGGCAGAGAGATAGAGAGAGAGGTCTTCTATCCACTGGTTCACTCCCTAGTTGGCCATAATGGCTGGAGCTGTGTTGAACCAAAGCCAGGAGCCAGGAGCTTCTTCTGGGTCTTCCATGTGGGTGCTAGAGCCCAAAAACGTAGGCCATTTTCCACTGCTTTCCCAGGTCATGGCAGAGAGATGGATCATAAGTGGAGCAGCTGGGACCCGACCTGGTGCCACATGTGACGCCAGCACTGCAGGCAGTGGCTTTACCCTCTATAACACAGTGCCGGCCCAAGTATAATGAATTTTAAAAGAACCAAAAGATTTTACTCCATGTTCTTTGGGGGAGACAAATTGACACACTTTTTAGGATTTATAGTACTTTGTGAATAATTATACAGTTTTCTTTTCTCAACTTCAAAACTATTCAGAATTGGTTTTAATGGCAACACAAGAAAAAGAAAACATTTTGTAAATTTTCAGGACCTGATAGAGACGGCTAATTCATTGAATTCATAGTCAAATGTAAGAGTTACTACAAATTTCTCCACTTGCCTAACCTGTTCCTACTGTGATGGTTTCTTAGTGTACTGATTAGAATTTTACAAAACCAGAAATCACATATAAAATGGTCTGATTTGCTAAAATATTTAAGACTAATCCAGCTATTTTGTAATTTCTTTGTGAAATATTTCCCTCCCATTGACTGCTACAGTCAAACCTGCCTTGATTATTATTTAAAGCAGCTTACTGCAAAGCAAGAGGACAGCCTATGTGAAGAAGGACCTCAGTTCTTCCATTAACTGGAGATATGAAGCACGCAAGCATTTAACAACCTTTCTGAGCAATTTTAAAATCAGCAAAATATACCTGCCCTCTTAACAATTTGGTTTGTGGTAAGTACTAAATAAGGTAATGAAAATGAAATGGATGCGTATTTTTCAAAAGGTGAGGTAGATATTGCTATTGTAATAATCAGACAATCATGATTTGCAATAACAGAATTATTCAACTATGTTATCCTCTGGCCTGTTTCATTCTATGAATAAATTCTATTGCTAGGAAATTAATTAGAATTAGAAAAGTTCCCCATAGCCCTGGGAGAAATATCACATGCACTTAATTTTTGTATTTAGCATACATGGGTGCCTCATACTCTCACATAATACAAAAAAGTATATATTTTACATGACCATTTATGATTTATTTCCAAATTGGTGATTACATACAAATGTAAAATATTGATTTATATACAAGATATGCAGGTATATCTGTTAATTAATTATATATTAATTTAAGATATTCTATTCTGCCAAGTTTTTATATTTTTAAAGGAGCAGGACATTACTAAAATAATTGGAAATCTAAAATAAACTGGAAAACTCTAAGTATTTCTAATTAAAATATCTAAATATATTTAAGTGTTTTTTGAATAATGGAAGTATCTCACTTTAATACTGATGAAATATACTCTTTGTATTTGGTCAGACCTTAAGCAGCAACTTCTTTTTGGTAAGAAAGCAAATAAAGAACAGGAAACCAGATGAGCACGGGCCTATTCAGGTGCTGTGGCTGTGGTGTCTATAGTCATATTTCCAAACTTTCTAATTACCAGTGGGAGAGGGGCTTAGGATTGTGATTTTTACTCCAGAATTTTAAAAATAATCTTCTAATTTGAAATATGTTGTGACTTGACTCTAAAAGGAGACCTCTTTTTGAAACCACCAAGCACAGCTCACAGGGCTATATATTAAGAATCTAATATCCAGGAAAATTAGTTTTGCCCTCTGTTCGTTCTGTGAAATTAAGGAAGGATTTGACCAAATTTAACTGAGTTTTAATATTAAAACAATCAGCAAACTTCTTTGGAATGCTACGTAGTATTATCTTTACCATCAAACATACTTAAAAGGCATTATTCTGTGGCCAACTCCTATCTGGTTTATTTTACTCAATTTGAGAACAATCCTGGAAGAAGTTCTGTGATTTTCTTTATTTTCAGCTGAGGAGACATTAATAAGATTATTTTCTTTGTCACACAGCTAGGGAATGTTAGAGAATGGAATCTCTGCTGCCAAATTCAACCACTAACTATTTTGTAAAATGAACTTCAGTGGTCAATTTCAAGCATTACATGATGTCACTGAAAATAGAGTTGATAAGAAATGCTCACAATCCTATCTCACAAAGCTGTGTAGGCAGCTCCATAACAGCATTGACTGTGAAGATGTAAGGTTTTGAATTTCAATTCTTTCTTCGTAATACAGGGACTGGATTCTATTAATAGCTCTCCTTTACCTTCTAGCTTTGTGCTGGATTTTGTGGATAGAGGGTACTTGAAGCTTACTGGGCAACAGAATAGGAAGACTAGACTTCCCTTTCTTGGTCCAGTGTTCTTTCTTCTAGCATGGATATGAGTAGATTGATAAGTAAAAGTTCGCCAGGCTTGGGGAAAATTTCTCTGCCACTTGGTGAGTGGTTCCTACAAATCAGCTTTTGCCCATACCCTGTAACATTCTTGGTCACTGGTGGTTTCATGTTTCCATGGCAACCTAGCCCTCCTCTACAAAAACTGCATCTCAACATTGGATGGTTGGGATGGTCTGACTTCTTGATCTCCAGTTCCTTCCTTGTTCACTTTGCCTGAGTTTATATATATATTTGCTGCTTTCTGCACTTTTTGTTTCTGGTCCTCTTAATGTCTCTATATTCTCTTTGAATAATGAAACATCTACTACATTCATTATACCCATATACCAATTAAATTGTTGGTGTTTTTTCTTTTTTTCTAAACACTTATTAATATGTGAGCTTAATAAGTTAACCAAACAAACAAATATAAGAGATGAACATCTCTTACCTTTAACAAAGAAATTTCCAGAATCAAATCCAGGTTCTCAATGAAACCCTTTGGGTGCTCTATCTACATCATTTTCTAAAGAATGAGTGATTAGTTCAATCTGAAATTGGTAGGAAAGTAGCAACAACACTAAGGAAGTAGGTGGTTTTCATATGTGAGGTGTCTGCCAAGATCTTTGCAATAAAGTAAATCAACCTCAAAATTCTCCTTTGACTTCACTAGTTATATTAAAGATAAACTAAAACCAAGGGACAGGAAGCTTATGTTAGCACATGTTAACATGCAAACATGTTAGCAGAATGCTGGTGCAAGGCTCTAGAGCTGGTTCTCTTCACAGCTGTACTCTGCTGTTGTTCACTATGATTATTGAGATCTTCATTTTGAGGAAATAAATATCTACTGAGAAAGGGAAGCACTGAGTAATGAATTTAATTCCATTGTTATTCTGAAATTATTTTACTCCTTTTAGAAGTTCAAAATTCTCTGGAATTAAAAAAAATGCAGATAGTTTCTCTGTCACTTGTTCCACTTAAAGAAATGACTTGGAAACTAGAAAACTTGTTTCATTTGTTGAATATTGGAATTTTCCCAGCTAATGCTAAGAATAAAAGAGCTGCCAAATTCATTAATTACCTTTAATATTCAATTCTCAAGTATAATGAATTCCATTTTCACACATATTTGAGAAAATTACATTGGAAAGTTAATATATTGCCTTTTGCTGGGTTTCAGTGAATACCTCCATGTGAAAGCAGTACTTGGCTTGAAATTGTTGGCAGACTCATATTTATGCTGCCAGCAACCAGAGCAGATGTCAGTCATGCTCATACCCACTGCTCTATGACTTTAATTCTCTAACTTAACAATGTGACTCCAGGGACACAAAGTTGTTCCACTATAATCTTGTTTAGACCGTGGTGGTGCCAGTGTGACTTGTAAAATATGCCACCTACTTCATCACATTCCCGAATGTCCATGCACGTTAGCAGCAGCATGTGACTACTTAGGCAACATGACTGTGAGGAGAAGTGAGATATATTGGGTTCAGGTTGAAGCACTAAAGAAACATCCTCTTCTCTTCTGCTGCAAGGCACAAAATTCATGATGGTGCGTGAGTTTTCCACTCTTCACACTGTTGACTTTAGGAACCAGGTAATTCTGAGTTGGGTGTGAAAGTAGAGGTCATCCTATTGGAGCATATTTAGCAACATCTGTAGCCTATACTCATCAGATTCTAGAATAATTCTTTCCAGCTATCCAGGAATGACAATGAAACATATGAGGGGTCGGTGTTGCCCAGATTTGAGATCTTCTGATGGTGCAGCTTCTATCAGCTTGGTTCTCAGCAACACTAAATGGAGCTTAGCACCTCAGTCATAACTACTGTTTTTTTAAAGATTTATTTATTTATTTATTTGAAAGTAAGAATTACAGAGAGGCAGAGAGAGAGAAAGAGACAGAGACTGGCTGGCGCCGTGGCTCAATAGGCGCCAGCACACCGGCTTCTAGTCCTGGTCGGGGCGCCTCTTCCAGGCCAGCTCTCTGCTGTGGCTAGGGAGTGCAGCGGAGGATGGCCCAAGTGCTTGGCCCTGCACCCCATGGGAGACCAGGAGAAGCACCTGGCTCCTGCCATCGGATCAGCATTGTGCGTTGGCCGCAGCGCACTGGCAGTGGCCATTGGAAGGTGAACCAACAGCAAAGGAAGACCTTTCTCTCTGTCTCTCTCACTGTCCACTCTGCCTGTCAAAAAAAAAAAAAAAAGAGAGAGAGAGAGAGAGAGACAGAGAGTGAGAGAGAGATAATCCATCTGCTGGTTCACATCCCTCCCAAAGATGGCCACAACAATTGGAGCTGCACCAATCCAAAGCCAGGAGCCTTTTCTGGGTATCTCACATGGGTACAGGGGCCTAAGCACTTGAGTTATCTTCTACTGCTTTCCAAGCTATAGCAGAGAGCCAGATTGGAAGTGGAGTAGTTGGAACTTGCACCAGCACCCAGATGAGATGCTGGCACTACATGCGGCAGGCAGCCTTACCTACTATGCCACAGCTCTGGCTCCATCACTACTATTTAATGTAAATGAAGTTGACGCTTCCACAGACATAGAAAAAAAATTTAAAAATCAAAAATAAAGAAATGAAATTAAACTTTTCAGATAAGATAATGAGATTTGTAAGTTATTTGTGGCCTCTGTAGATCGTATCTTGATTAGCATATGAGGGTTCTTCAAAAAGTTGCAGGAAAAATAGCTTTAAAAATTAAGTATTTTAGGCTGGCACCGCGGCTCAATAGGTTAATCCTCCACCTTGCGGTGCCGGCAGACCAGGTTCTAGTCCTGGTCGGGGCACCAGATTCTTTCCCAGTTGCCCCTCTTCCAGGCCAGCTCTCTGCTGTGGCTAGGGAGTGCAGTGGAGGATGGCCCAAGTGCTTGGGCCCTGCACCCCATGGGAGACCAGGAGAAGCACCTCGCTCCTGGCTTCGGATCAGCGCGGTGCACCAGCCGCAGCGTCCCAGCCGCGGCGGCCAATGGAGGGTGAACCAACAGCAAACGTAGACCTTTCTCTGTCTCTCTCACTATCCACTCTGCCTGTCCAAAAAAAAAAAATAATAAGTATTTTGATGCAAAAAATTGCAATCCATGTATAGAAGGTATCTTCAAAAGGCGCATGGAAGATGTGAATGATGAAAAGAATATGCATGTATTTCAAAAATTTTTGCACAATAATACTTACTTTCATTCCATTTTCCATACATTTGTTGAAGTACCCACATATACCCTGTATGCTCTTTTCTCAAACTCATGAAGGTCTATGGTTTTAATTATGCAGTGCTAGTGGACTCCTTAGTTTTATGCCAATTTCATCTTTACAATTTCAAAATTTTTTCTGTCATCTTGACAATGCTCATTAGGGATAATAAAGGAACCAGACCCATGGTTTCCCATATAATCCATCCTTTCTAGGATAAGCAAACTTAGAGAACAGGGAGTCACCCTTGCCATCTCTCTTTGCCTCTAGCAGTAATTTCTATTGATTTTACCTTATGTGTATCTCAAACACTCAAAGCCATCATCACATTTGTCCTAGATATAAGTTTTACTTTCTAAAGAGAAAACTGAATAATTTTAAAAATTCAAATATGTCCACTCATTTCTGTAAATATAACCCTTTAAACATTTTTCATTATCCTTAGCTAAAGATTAAAATGCTAAACATGATATTATTTAGATACTACTTATCCTTTACAGTTCTTTTCTCATCTTTTTTTCCCTGTAGATTCTCAATATTTGTCTTCTGGACTTCTTATAAGAAAGGAAGTTAATTAAGGAGACAAACGATATGAAGTTTCTATAAGGCAATGAAAAACCTACATATTAGCCTGTATTTTCCTCCTCCTTCACCTAGAGGAAGGAGGGAAACTTTAAGCAGTAAAGGAATAGTGGCCATAAAATACTGTATAATATCTTCACCTATTTATTACAAGGTAAATGTTAACATAACTGTTGAAAATCTTTTATATAAAGTTTTGAAGACAAAAAATCTAATAAATGTAATTCTTTATTAATATTTTATATCATTCAGATATTTCCCTTTTAAAAAGATTGAGTTATTTATTTGAAAAGCAGGGAGAGAGAGAGAGAAAGAGAGAGATCTGGTTGACTCCCCAAATGGCTGCAACAGCCAGAGCTGGGCTGATCTGAAGCCAGGAGCCAGGTGATTCTTCTGGGACTCATATTCGGGTTCAGGGGCCCAAGTGCTTGGTTCATCTTCTACTGCTTTCTCAGGCACATTAGCAGGGAGCTGGGTGGGAAGTGGAGCAGCCATGACTTGAATCAGCACCATATGGGATGCCGGCTCTGCAGTCAGTGGCTTTATCCACTATCCCACAGTGCTGGCCCTAAAATACTTCCATTTTTTTTCACTTTTATTTAATAAATATAAATTTCCAAAGTACAGCTTATGGATTACAATGACTTCCCTCCCACCCACAACCCTCCCATCTCCCGCTCCCTCTCCCCTTCCATTCACTTCAAGATTCATTTTCAATTCTCTTTATATACAGGAGATCAAGTTAGTATATATTAAGTAGAGATTTCAACAGTTTTCACCTACACAGAAACACAAAGTGTAAAATACTGTTTGAGTACTAGTTATAGTATTAATTCACGTTGAACAACACATTAAGGACAGAGATCCTACATGAGGAGTAAGTGCACAGTGACTCCTGTTGTTGACTTAACAAACTGACACTCTTGTTTATGGCATCAGTAATCACCCTAGGCTCTTGTCATGAGTTGCCAAGGCTATGGAAGCCTTTTGAGTTTTCCGACTCCAATCTTATTTAGACAAGGTCATAGTCAAAGTGGAAGTTCTCTCCTCCCTTTAGAGAAAGGTACCTCCTTCTTTGATGACCCATTCTTTCCACTGGGATCTCACTTGCAGAGATCTTTCATTTAGGGTTTTTGTTTGTTTGTTTGTTTTTTGCCAGAGTGTCTTGGCTTTCTATGCCTATAATACTCTCACGAGCTCTTAAGCCAGATCTTAATGCCTTAAGGGCTGATTCTGAGGCCAGAGTGCTGTTTAGGACATCTGACCTTCTATGAGTCTGCTGTGTATCCCGCTTCCCATGTTGGATCATTCTCTCCCTTTTTAATTCTATCAGTTAGTATTAGCAGACACTAGTCTTGTTTATGTGATCCCTTTGACTCTTAGACCTATAATTATGATCAATTGTGAACTGAAATTGATCACTTGGACTAGTGAGATGGCATTGGTACATGCCACCTTGAAGGGATTGAATTGGAACTTGCCCCAAATGGTGGAGTTAGAAACGTGCCTGGGAATTCCAATTCAAATACTTCCATTTTTAACAACCCACATTCCTGTTGGATTTTTAGCTTTGTTTGTGTGTGTCAGTGTGTGTGCATATGTATGGAATGTCGTGTGTACATCACTGTTGGTATAATCAATAAATATGCTGAGTAAACTAGGATAGCTAACATGAATAGGACATGGAAAACCAAGATAATTTTCTGTCAAATCCACTGCATCTGTGTTTCAATTACTGAAATTCTAAATTTAGTGGAAAATATAAGTATGCTTTCTTATTATCACCACATTAGTATTTCTAGGGCAAACAAGAATAACAACTAAATTGGTTATTAGGGAAATGGCATGTTAGCGTGAATTTATGCTACCAAATATAAGTGTCTTTTTGAGATTCCATTTGTGTGATTGACTGTATTTTGGGAACAAGCCTTTCAAGATAGGAATTTTTTCCTTCCAACATAAATATACAGCAATAGCTTCCACTTAGCATCAGTCCTTTTGTCTTCAATTAGACTATGAGTTTCTCAGGATTTAATGATCAGTCATTTATGATAAACGCTGCCTTCATAAGGATGTTTGTCTTAAATGTGTATGATTGAACATGCATTTGGTTAACCTAGTGGCCTCACAAGGGCTTCCCAGGGGCCTTTCTACACACCCCTCTGTACATGAAAGGCATGCCCTTCACCTGACTGTACAGCCTAATGAGCTAAGATTTCAAATGCTCTTTTTTAATAATACCCTCTGTTTTCAGCCCAATCAGTAATTTACGTATTGATTTCAAGTAAGATTTTCACCATAAATGATAACAGTTGTACTTTTAAGTGCATTTTTCTGTTAAATCTTCAACTAGCTATTTTGATCTTTTTATTAAGCATTAAATAATTTTAAAATGATTTTGAAATGGGAGATAAATGTGCATGTAAATATTGGCATTTGAACTGCTTACATTTTTCTGAACAACCTTGTTTTCATTAAGTAGTATATTGCCACTGACTTTGTATTATGATTGCAGAATAGTATCTTGGGTGGTAATGTACTTCTCATTGTGTTTCTGTCTTGCATTTGTTTTTAATGTTTTCCCTCTGCTTCATCAGATTTTGTTACCATTGTATCTTGGAGTAGATAGCAACCTTGAGTGGCTCTTGCTAAACACATACACCTGGACTTGAAAGGTATTGATTTGAAAGCAATTCCATTAAATCACTATGCAAGTTAATTATGAACCCAGATGTCTCCTGGTAAGCAGGTACTATTCTTTCTTATTAAAAAAAATCAATTTTCCTCTGAATGTAAGGCAGAACAAAAATCCTACATTCATTATGTTTTTGAAAACCAAGCACATACAAAAAATACATTTTATACATTTATACAATAAATAAAATACATTTTTATACACACCCCCTAAATAATACATATAATGTTTTACCAAGTTAATTTTTACTCATGATTTAACTTTCAGCTCCAGTGTCATTTCTCAAGAAACTTTACCTGCTGGTACTGCCAAAATGCAAGAATAATCCAAGAGTCCAAGAGTGTTTTTTTGTTTTGTTTTGTTTGTTTGTTTGTTTGTTTTTTTGCCATGTGCACTTATGGAGTCACTGTCTTGTCATTCCCAGTAGAATTTCAGTTTGTCTGCATAAAGTCACTCACACAATTATTTTATTAACGACTCTCTCCTTGTTCCATGTGAGTAGGCACTCTATTTTTTGTCCCCATTACCAGAAGAAGACTGGTAAAACAGTAAGATTTTCTTGAAAGGTTTTAACAAATGAATGAATGAAGAAGCTTACTCATATGACTTTTAGCAAAAGAGGATTTGTATTCCCAATATTCCTTGAATTGGCACAAGTTGGTACCACTTTTAGTTCCGTTGTAATTTTTTGTATAATAAGAACCATGGAGTTGACATAGCCCCTTTAGAAGAACAGTTATTTTTGAAAAATTAAAAAGAACAAAAACTACTCTGTAACCTTTTCTAATGGCAACAGAGTGTTAATCCAATCCACAGGCATTCAGTTGTAGTTTATAAACAGCTCTTAAATGGAAAGCTTATTTGAAAGACAAGACCTAAAGGGTAAATATGAGGAATATCACCATATCACTGTCTGATAGAAAAGTAACTAACATACATGGGGCTATTTGGGTATCACTGTCTTCTTTTTTTCCTAAACCCTATCATACTTATGCTTAGAAATTTTTTTAGCACTTTTCAATTACCTTCAAAGAATATCCACTGATTTGTGACCTATAAAACTGATTTGAAAGTGATTTGACACTGTTAAGTTATTTCTGCTTACTTCATACACACTTTGAAGTCATTGACCCTCTCTCTCTGGACCTGAGTGTCTACTCCTTTATAAATAGCACCTCTTTACAAAAAAGGATACAAGGACAGACACTGTGATTCAGTGTATTAAGCTGCCTCTTGGCATACCTGCAATACATATCATTGTGCCTGGGACCAGTAGAGCAATGATGATGTCCATGTCTCTTCTAGGTGCAATGGGTAAGGTTTGGGACTACCTGTGGATAGTGTACAAGATGGCAAACTATGTGTGCTAAGAGAAAGTCCCTAAAGTTACTTAACCCTAGGGACAGGTTGCCCACTCCTCTTACTTTCTATAACAGAAGAGATTGTACATGTACCATTGACTGAGGAATAGTTTGGAAGATTGACCTTCCCAACTTCCTAGCACTTCTGTAAATTTAATTTGGTAGACTGGCTGGGTATTCACTGATTATCCAGATTTGCATCTTGAAAGGCCAGTGACAGCTGGCGCCACGGCTCAATAGGCTAATCCTCCACCTTGCGGAGCCGGCACACCAGGTTCTAGTCCCGGTCGGGGCGCCGGATTCTGTCCCGATTGCCCCTCTTCCAGGCCAGCTCTCTGCTGTGGCCAGGGAGTGCAGTGGAGGATGGCCCAAGTGCTTGGGCCCTGCACCCACATGGGAGACCAGGAGAAGCACCTGGCTCCTGCCTTCGGATCAGCACGGTGCACCGGCCGCAGCACGCCAGCCGTGGCAGCCATTGGAGGGTGAACCAATGGCAAAAGGAAGACCTTTCTCTTTCTCTCTGTCTCTCTCTCACTATCCACTCTGCCTGTCAAAAAAAAAAAAAAAAAAAAAGAAAGAAAGAAAGAAAAAAAGGCCAGTGACATATATTATTTGAATTCATAGAGATAGAACTCCATCCCTAGCCATGAGAGAATACATACCAGAGCAGTTTGAATTTTGTCCATGTGAGAAAATGTATCAGAATGGCATTAGACTGATGCAGAGTATTGCCTTGAAGTTGTATCTGCAGAAAAATCTAGAAAAAAACCCACCAAATTATATTTTATGCATTTCATTGAATAATTCTGCAGATTAAAAATTGGAGGTCCCACATAATTTTCACAAACCACAAATGTAAATCAAGATCCACACACTCAATATGTTCAATTTATTGGATTTTTTTCTTTTTTATTTATATAAGGTGAGGAAATTTCATATATACAGATTTAGGCAAAGTACACTTCACAGCAACTCTCCCTTCTGCCAGTGCTCCTAACCTTCCTCCTCCTTCCTTTTTTATTCTATCTTTTAATTTTTATAATGACATTTTCAGTTTATTTTATAAACATAAGATTAACTCTCCACTAAGTAAATAATTCAACAAATAATAAGAAGAAAAAAACATGGTTCTTCAACTATAGACACAAGGGCTGTAAACAATAATTAATTGTCAAAATGTCAATTTCACTCATATACATTACATTTTTTGTACTCTGTTACCACAGATCAGGGAAAACATGATATTTTTCTCTTTGGGACTAACTTATTTCACTAAGTAATAGTCTCCAGTTGCATCTATTTTGTTGCAAAAGACAGGATTTCATTATTTTTTATGGTTGAGTAGTATTTCATAGAGTATATGTACCACATTTTCTTTATCTAGTCATGGGTTGGTGGGCATCTGGGTTGAATCCATATAATAGTAATTGTGAATTGAGCTGCAATAAACATGGGAGAATAGATAATTCTTTCATATGATGATTTCAATCCCTTTGGGTAAATTCCCAGGAGTGGGATAGGTGGGTCATGTAGATCTATTTTCAGATTTTTGAGAAATCTTCATACTTTCTTCCACATTGGTTGTATTAGTTTGCATTCCCACCAACAATGGATTAGGGTACATTTCCCACCATCCTCACCAGCACTTACTTTTTTAAAAATTTATTTGACAGATAGAGTTATAGACAGTGAGAGAGAGAGACAGAGAGAAAGGTCTTCCTTCCGTTGGTTCACCCCCAAAATGGCTGCTACGGCTGGCATTGTGCCAATCAGGAGCCAGGAGCTTCCTCCTGGTCACCCATCCGGGTGCAGGGCCCAAGCACTTGGGCCATCCTCCACTACCTTCCCAGGCCATAGCAGAGAGCTGGACTGGAAGAGGAGCAGCCGGGACTAGAACCCGGTGCACATATGGGATGCCAGCACCTCAGGTGGAGGATTAACTAAGTGAGCCACAGAGCCGGCCCACTTACTGTTTTTTGATTTCTGTATGAGAGCCATTCTAAGTGGGGTGAAATTAAACCTCATTGTGGTTTTTATTTGTATTTCCCTATTGACTATTAATCTTATACTATTTCTAAAATTGTCAATGCTTAATTCCATCCTAACATTACTTTAAAAGAGCACAAGATCCCTTTTAGGCCATAGGACATAAAATTCTACAGCTTACCTTTCAAGATCCAAATATCACTATCTTTTGAAAAAAAATTCAGTTTTGTATCATCAGTGAACACTTCCCCATCTTGGACTCCAAGAGATGAAGTACATGCCCTCTAGCCTAGGATTTTAGCCAGGAACCACCTCTTAGGTATTTATTTATGCATTCATCCAACCACCTGTTAGACATATCAAAAGAAAACAGAAGACCTAAAACAGAAATTGATCTAATTTTAAAATTCTTCCCACTATCTTTTTATAATGATATTTTTTGTCCTAAACAAAATCCTTCTTTAGGAAGTCAGGTAATTAGCTTACTAACCTCTACTTTGAAAGTAAAATTATCTAATTATGCCAGCCATCGATGTCCAAATAAATTTGCCAGCAAAGTAGAGGTTAGCAAATGACAGACACTGTTGGTGTTCTCTGTGGATAGTAAGAGCAGTTATTGACCTTTTCAGCCAACTTTTAAAAAAAAAATTTGTGAATCTGGCCAATTTCCTTATGTAAAATGCATTTACCTATCTACAAGCGATCATTTCCTATTCTTTGAATGAAATTGTTATAGGCTACATTAAAGTATCTACAAATCTTGTTAGCATATTTTCACAAGATACTTAAAGATTTACGTACATATCTGTGTAATATTATGTATAATGTTTGTAATTGAGTGTTTAACCCAAAGGTTTTTTTTTTCCTTTTTTTTCTCTTCAAGCACCATAAGGTGTAAAGTAAGCTCATTAACTCTGTTTAAGAGTGTTAATTACAAAAATTTCAGAAAACTATAGAAACATTGTTTGGCATCAGCATGCTGGGGGTTAACTTCCAGTAAATGCACCTTTATTCAAGTTAATAGATTCTGCATACGCACATCAAAGATATAATTTGACTCAATATTTCCTCAAATGTAAGACAGCATTTTATCCATTACAATGATAAAAAATAAAAGTGTTAGAATTCTCAACAATTAAGACCTAGTTGATTCTTCACCCTATTCTTGGAACAACAGAAAATTATGGTTCTTCCTCCCTCGGGGAGATTTCTTCCATAAACCTTTTTTCGAAAGTTACAACTATAAGGAATCATCCTTTGGAAAAATATTTGAAGCCTAGGGGAACCTTCAGGCATTTTTTCTCTCTTGAAACCCAGTTTAAGCTTCCAATTTTCACCATCCAAACTATTCGCGGTTTATAACCTGCCACTCTTTTACAATATCTTGCATCTGAAGAGGGTTAATGGTCTAGAGAAGCTCAGTCACTTTCAAAATTGTAACTCAATTTGTGAGCGCTTCTCTGAGACTGTGATTTGCATAAAGCAGTTTTATACATCAGACCAACATTGAAAGCACTTCAGAAAGTTTCTGGAAAGTGAGATTAAAATATAAGTTTATTTTATGCAAAGGAGTTCAAAATTCATGCATTAAAGAAAATTCACGGAAAAATGCATATTACACAAAAAATGCATAGATTAACAAAAAAATTGTACCAAAGTAAACAGATCATAATTTTATTTTTAAATGAAGTTTTGAAGTAGTTTTGTCTTAGTGTTAGGGAGAAACTGGGATTCAAGCACCAGAAAGAGATCCCACAACAAAACAAAAGCTAAAAATGCTCAAAGAATGACTCAACCAAGATTCTGAGAAAAAAAAAAAATTTAAAGTCCTTCAGAATGCTACCATTTTGCCTCTTCTGAAAGGGGCAATTGATATTCTGATGTAGAGGGGTTTGAATGTAAGAGCAAACTCTTAATAAACACTTGGAATCAGAGTTTCATTGTAGAAGCTAGAAAGAGTAATTCACACTATGCTTTCTTTGTCCATATTTCAAGCATGAGGGTCCTGGTATGATTTTGTGCTTGCTGTTCTTGGTTGGATTTCTGTTCATCCCTGTTATCAAAACTAAACATGCCATGTGGATATAAGCTTGCAACTATCTAAATGAATTTATATTGAATGTCTATCCTTAAAAATAATTTTCCCCTTAAAGACCTCAATTTTATTAAGAAAAATGAATACAAAGGGAAACATACAAATCAACTCTACATAATAAAAGTATCTACAGTTTATCTAATAATTGTATTTAATAGTGAATTTTCCTCTTGCCATTTCTACCAAGTCACTTCAAAGTGTTTATATTCCTACCTCTTTATCTTTCATTACTCACACACTTGCCTTTACAAAGATCTTACAAAGATCTATCATCTTAATTTTGCTGTTATTATTTTCTACCATTGCCAGTTGATGTTTTCCTTTCTTAGGAAACACTGCTCCCTGCTCCACAGACGGCTGGCTCCTCAGCATAAACACCATCTCTTCAGAGGCTATCCTTGATGCCTTAGGTCGGGTTACTCAGAAGCCGACTCAACTGGGTAAGAAACCAGTTTGATTTGCTTGTGACTGTCCCAGTGTTTGCCCATAATTCTGTAGATGTATTAAAGGAGTGCTCCTCAGAGGTGTCTATGAAGGAAATGAGGGAAGTGTGATAGGGATGAAGAAAACAGGGTTCTCAGAGCTGGTGGTGGGATCATACAGTTCTAGAGAAATCGTCATTATTGACAGGGTGGATGAAGCACTTCCATTACCCAAAGACAGTGATTGAGAGAGTCACCAATGTGGTTAATTAGAAGCAAAAATACATTGAAGCTGAGGAGACAAACATGCCTTTCCCTGTAAGTACTATCATATCAATTGCTTTCCTTTCTTCAAGACACTTATCAATATTTGGCATTATCTCATGTGTGTATGGATATCTAGTTCTATATCTGTATCCATATCCATATCCATATCTATATCCATTCCTATACCCATGTGTATATATTTTAATTACTTTTCCTTTTACTTTAGCATTTAGCTCCAAGAGGACTGTATTCCTACACATCTTGCTCACCATCCAATGTATAACAGATGTTTAGTAATAGTGGGGAAATCAATAAATTGAGCCATATAGTATTTCAGCATAATGAAATAGCATTGCCCTTGCTTCAATGGCTCAGCTGCTTCATCTCATAATTCCAATATACCTGATTATATTTTTGAGCTTTGTTTTTCTAAGGTTTCATTGCAAAAACACAGTTCATGCTCTGCCATTGTAAACCTCTCAACTTGTTTACCAATCTCTACTGCTTTTTTCTTTAAAAGGCTCGCTAACCAAGACAATTAAGTAAATTTTTAGAAATATACATTCTGGAGCATGCTGCATTGCATAATGTGGAGTTCGGCCTCACACCACTATGGCATTGGGCAGGTGTGTCTCAAGCATTAATTGGGGGAATTTAGTGTCCCTCTCATGAGGTCATGATGAGCATTTAATAAAGTAATATATGTGTAGGCAGTTTAATGGTGCCAGGTATATGGAAAACTACTAAGAATTTTTATTAAAATGTTACTGAATTTTCACATTGATTCTGTGATTCTGTATTATTTATGGTTTATTTTGCAACAACTGCTAAAAAGCATACTAGATAAAAATAGATTGAATCTAGTCTGTTATTTTGAGGATTCTGTTTCGGTCTTCTTTTAATTCAATAACTAGTTTAAATAAACAGTTTTAAGAACATAAGGGTATTACTCACCCACTCTCCCTCCCTCCTCAATTTCTTATTTTTCTTTTAATTTTTGCAGTAACATGCTTTCAATTTTCTTTATAATCACAAGCTTAATCCTCCACTAAATAAAGAATTCAACAGGTAGTAAATAGTACACACTCTTTGTCAGGATTATATGCAAGGTCTACAAACAATAGTCAAATCTCAAGATATCAATTTCACTCATATGTTACTTTTTTATACACTATATACTTGCTATAAAAAATTAGAGAAAACATATGGCATTTGTCTTTTTGGCACTAAAATTTCACTAATTATAATGGTTTCCAGTTGCATCAGTTTTTCTATGAAAGATAGGATTTCATTCCTTTTTATGGCTGAGTAGTATTCCATATAATTTCTTTTTCCAGTCATCAGTTGATGGATATCTGGGTTGATTCCATATCTTAGCTATTGTGAACTGAGCTGCAATAAACATGGGGGTACAGATAACTCTTTCATATGCTGATTTCAGTTCCCTTGGGTAAAATCCCATGAGTAGGATGGTTGAATCAATTGGTAGATCTCTCAGATTTCTGAGGAATCTCCATATGTCTTTTATAATGGTTGTGTTAGTTTCCACTAATAGTGTATTAATGTACCCTTTTCTCTACATACTCACCAGCGGTTATAACTTTTTTGATTTTTGGATGATAGCCATTCCAACTGGGTGAAGTGAAATTTCACTGTGGTTCTTACTTGTATTTCCCTGATATCTAGTGTACCTGAGCATCTTTTCACATGTCTACTGACCATTTGTATTTCATCTTTGGAAAAATGCTTGTTTATATCCTTAGCCCACTTTTTAACTGGATTGTTTGTTTTGTTGTTGTCGAGTTTCTTGAGCTCCTTATAGATCCTGGATATCAATCCTTTAGTGGATGTATAGCTTCCAAATATTTCCTCCTATTTGTTAGTCTCTAATTCATATTGTGGAGTATTTCCTTTGCTGTGCAGAAGCAGCTTTGTTTGATACAATCCCATTTGTCTATATTTGCTTTTACTGTCTGTGCCTCTGAGATCTTTTCCAAGAAGTCTTTGCCAAGGTCAATTTCTTGAAGTGTTTCCCCTCTTTTCCTCTAGTAATTTGATGGTTTCAGGTCTTAGGTTAGCTTCTTGAACCACTGTGAGTTGATTTTTGTACAGGTGTAAGGTAAGGGCTCTGCTTCATATTCCTGCATGTGGAGAATCAATTTTCCCAGCATCAATTGTTGAAAAGACTATCCTTTATATTAGGGATTATTTTTGCTTGCTTTTCAAGTTTACTCGGTTGTAGATGCATAGATTAGTTTCTGGGGTTTCTATTCTGTTCCATTCGTCCACATTTCTATTTTTGTGCCACTACCAGGCTGCTTTGTTTATTACTGCCCTGCAACATATCCTGAAATCCGGTATAATCATGCATCTGGTGTATTCGGGATGTTTGGTATTTCCATATAAATTTTAGGGCCATTTTTTTCTATACCTGAGATCCTTGGTGTTTTGATTGAGATCACATTGATTTTGTGAATTGCTTTGAGTAATAGACATTTTGATGATATTAATCCTTCCTATCCATGAATATACAAAATTTATTTTTTCATTTTTACTGCCTCTTTCCATAATGTTTTGTAATTTTTAATGTAGAAATTTTTATTTTAGAAGTCTTTCACATCCTTGTTTAAATTTATCAAAAGGTATTTAAAATTTTTGTAGGCAGGTGCCACAGCTCACTAGGCTAATCCTCCGCCTGCGGCGCTGGCACCCCAGGTTCTAGTCCCTGTTGGGGCACCGGTTCTGTCCCAGTTGCTCCTCTTCCAGTCCAGCTCTCTGCTGTGGCCCGGGAGGGCAGTAGAGGATGGCCCAAGTGCTTGGGCCCTGCACCTGCATGGGAGACCAAGAGGAAGAACCTGGCTCCTGGCTTTGGATTGGTGCAGTGCGCCGGCCTTAGCGGCCATTTTGGGGGTGAACCAATGGGAAGAAGACCTTTCTCTCTGTCCCTCTCTCTCACTGTCTAACTCTGCCTGTCAAAAAAATAAATAAAATTTTTGTAGCTACTTTGAGTGGCTCTGATCTCTCAAATTCTATCTCAAACATTTCATTGTTTGTGTATAAAATGCTATTGATTTTTGTGCATTGATTTTATATCCTGCAACTTTGCCAAAGTCTTATGAGTTCCAGCAGTCTCTTTTGGTTCCCCTAATTATAGGATCATGTCATCTGCAAACAAGAATAATTTGAGTTCCTCCTTTCCCATTGGTATCCCTTTGATTTCTTTTTCTTGCCTAGTGGCTCTGGCTAAAATTTCTAGAACTAAATTGAAGAATAATGATGAGAAAGGGCATCATCCTTGTCTGGTTCTGGATCTTAGTGGAAATGCTTGTAGCTTTTCTCAATTCGGTATGATCTGACTATTGCCTTGAATGTGTTGAAGGATATTTCTTCTATTTACAATTTGCTTAAGGTATTTTTTTTTTATCATGAAAGGAAGTTTCTTTTTTCATCAAATTCTTTTTCTAACTTGAGATAATCATTTGGGTTCTAGTCTTCGACTTGTTATTGTGAAATCAACTTTATTGATTTGTATACGTTAAACTATCCCAGCATCCCAGGAATAAAAAATACTTGCTTCAGGAGGATGATCTTTCGATATGTTGTTGGATTCTATTAGCTAGAATTTTTAAAAGGATTTTTTCATTTATATTCACCTTGGATATTGTTTTTTATTTCTCTGTCTTCTTTGAATCTTTTTTCTGGATTTGGAATAAAGGTGTTGCTGGCCTCATAGAGAGTTTGGGAGGATTCCATCCCTTTCCATTGTTTTGAATAGTTTGAGAATTGGGATTACTTCTTCATTAAAAGTTTGATAGAATTCAGTAGTGAAGTCATCTGGTCCTGGATTTTTCTTTGTTGGTGGGATCTTTATTACAGATTCAATCTCTGTCTTGATTATTGCTCTATTTAGGTTTTCTATGTCTTTGCGACTCAATTTGATGTTGTTATATGTCCAGGAATCTTTTTCTTCTAGAGTTTTGAATTTTTGCATATAACTATTTGTATGAATTCCTGACAATTTTTATTTCTATGATATTCATTGTAACATCTCCTTTTTCATCTCTAATTTTATTAATTTCGGTCTTCTCCCACACCCCAGCTTTTTTTTTTTTTTTTTTTTTTTTTGGTTTTTGGGACAATGGTTTATTAATTTTGTTTATTTTTTTAAAACAGCTCTTAATATCACTCATCTTTTTATGCTTTTAAAATTTCAATTTTGTTTCTTCCCTTTCTAGTTTTTATTAATTCTTTCCTTTTACTAATTTTGAGTTTGTTTTGTTATTGTTTTTCTAGGTCTTCACTTGCATTGTTAGAACATCTACTTGATGCCTTTTGAATTTCTTGATGTAGGCACTAATTTCTAAAAAAGGTTTCTCATAACACTGCTTTTGCTGTATTCTATAAGTTTTGATGTATTGTCATCTTTATTCATTTCTAGGAACCTTTTATTTCACATTTGATCTTTTTCTATGACACTGTTCATTCAGGAACATGTGTTTAACTCTCCATGTGTTTGCATATTTTCTAGAATTTCTTGTGTTATTTTTCAGCTTTATTCCATTGTGGTGAGAAAAATATACATGGTACAATTTCAATTTTTAAAAAAAGTTGTTTAAACTTATTTATTTGCCTAGCATATGGTAAAACCTAGAGAAAGTTCCATGCATTGATGAAAAGAATGTGCATTCTGCAGCTGTGGGATGACATATTCTGTAGGTATCAATTAGGTCCATTTGTTCAATTGAAAGAATTTTTCACTACCTGGCTGGTCTTACAAATGATACTTAAGGATCCGCTAGACACAAAAACATAGAAAGATAATCAACATCATGAAAGAATATGAAGGCAGGCAACTGCCTAGTAAAAGTATAAAAGAGATTCAAAACAAAAAATAGACATATTAATGGAAAGAAGCAGGATCAAGACATTACTTATCAATAATAATGTTGAATGTAAGTGGCCTAAATTTTCTAATTAGAAGACCGGATAAATGGAATAAAAATCAAGGTGTTGAAGACAACATCTATATGTTGTCTTCAAGAAACACACCTCACCAACAACGATACACACATATAAATAGTGAAAGGATAGATACTGTGCTAATGGAAATCAAAAACAAGCAGGCATAGCCATCCTAATATCAGACAAAATAGACTTTTGGACAAAAACTATTAAAAGAGACAAGGACATTATGCCATGTTTAAGAGATCGATTCAACAGGAATATGTGACTAAAGTAAATATATATGAACCCAGTGCTAGGGTATCCAGTTATTTAAAACATGTAATAGGGGTCACTGCTGTGACACAGTGGGTTAGTGCCCTGATCCTGCAGTGCCGGCATGCAATATGGGTGCTGGTTCAAATCCCAGCTGATCCACTGTCGATCCAGCTCTCTGCTATAACATGGGAAAGAAGTTGAAGTTTTCCCAAGTCGTTGGGCTCCCGTACCCCCATGGGAGACCTGAAAGAGTCTCCTGACTCCTGGCTTTGGATTGACCCAGCTCCGGCCATTGCAGCCATTTGGGGAGTGAACCAGCAGATGGAAGACCTCTCTCTCTCTCTCTCTGCCTCTGCCTCTCTGTAACTCTGTCTTTCAAATAAATAAATAAATCTTAAAAAAAAAAAAACATATATTAGTCGGACCTACAGGGAGGTGTATGTTCTAAGACAGTAATAATGGGGGACTTCAACAGCACATTTAATCAATGGAGAGCCAAACTAGTCCAAAAGTCAAGAAATAGGAGTTTCAGTCTTAATAGAAATGACATCAGTTATCTCAATAAATATTAAATTTTTCATGTCAAATGTGTGCACACAATACACATGTACTTACATTTATTCACATATGTAAGATACAGTGTATTAAATGTCTTTTTTCAACTGACCAACCTCTTGAGAGAATCTTGGCCAGAATTCATTGAAATCATTCTAGGGTCTTAAATGCAGCTGCACAGAATGATGTTTGTTGTATTCTCATTACTGCAATAAGATTTTATTAGGCACTTAGAAGTCCCTTAATGATTTACTGCATTTAAGATGGTTTCATTTGTAATTTGTGAACACTTATAAATGTTTTTGCTTTGTCAAGTTCCAAGATTAGTAGATATGTTTGTCACTCTATCCACAATACAATTTAGAATTATTTTTGTTTCTTTTTATTGCATACAATATACATAATACCTTAAAACAAAATAACTATTTTGCTATTTCTATATACTATTTTTATTAGGTTACTAAATGAAAAGACCTTAACATATTCACATTAACATATGAAAAGTCAATTGGATACTAATAGTATTATCCCAGTTCCTTCTGAAGACATACTTACTTAATCATTAAGATAATAAATATTTGAGAAGTTGTATGTATGGTAGTTACAAAGAGCCTAAATATACAGTGCCTAATCAATCTGTAATTATCTGTGAGCTTGACAGTTTATGTCAAATATCCATACTCCAGTTTTATCATCTGTAAAATGGAGGTAAGATTAACATTTACTGTTAGGGCTTATGAATGTCAAATGGGTGAATTTAGAGAAATCATGCAGTGGTTTGACATGACACTTAACAAATAAACTATAATTTACGATTTAGCTATAATTATAAATATTGATTTATTAGTACTCATTGTCAAAATTAATTAAGGACCTGGGCCATCTTCTACTGCTTTCCCAGACCATAGCAGAGAGCTGGATTGGAAGTGGAGCAGCCAGGACTTGAGCCAGCACTCATATGGGATGCCGGCACAGTACCGGCCCCAACACATTGTTGATTTAATAGTGTATTTAAGTTATGATTACTGTTTATTCTTAGAATGAAGTATAAGGGTACTTTGGAACAGGGGACAAGGGAAGGAGAGGATGGTTCAGGAAGTATCATTATGTTCTTAAAACTGCGTATATGTAATATAGTATATGTAATATAGGTGAAAATTAATGTTTTTTTAAATTAAAAGATTAAATTAATTTAATTAAAAAAATTAGTTTAATTAAAAAATTAAGAGATTAAAAATTTTTAAATTAAAAGATAAGTTAATACATAAGAACTTTTTGAAGATGCTCCATGCCGTGTAATACATTATTAGTTATGTACCATCAAGAAACAGCCTTGCTGGTGTGTGTGTGTGTGTGTGTGTGTGTTCAGATAGTTAAAATGCATGTTAAGGGACCCACATCCCATATTGCAGAGGGCCTGGTTTGATTCCAGCTCCAGATCTTAGATGAAGCTTTCCGCTAATGCAGACCCTAGAAGGCATTAGATGATGTTGAAGTGTTTTGGATTCCTGTCCCTCTTGGGGGAGACTAGGTTTGGGTTCTTGGCTCCCAGTTGCTGGGGGCCATTATGAATATTTGGGGAATAAGTCAACAGATGGGAGCTCTCTCTCTCTCTCTCTCTCTTTCCATATAGATATAGATATAGATATAGATATAGATATAGATATAGATATAGATATAGCTCTCTCCTCAAATTAATTCATTAATCAATCAATTTTAAAAAGTAAGAAATGCAGCCTCTCTTTAGTTTGTTTTTCTGATCTCCTGAAGTGAAAGTAATAACATTTCCATAAAATGTGGCTATGTAATCAAATAAAATGACATTGTCTCAATGAAAATTCTTGGAAAATGTCTATGAAAACATTTGTGATAACAGTCACAATGATCAATAAGGATGAATTTGTGTTTTTTTAATTTTTTTATATTTTATTTTATTTCATGAACATAAATTTCCAAAGTACAGCTTATGGATTACAATAGCTTCCCCCCAACCCGTAACTTCCCTCCCACCTGCAACACTCCCCTCTCCCACACCCTCTCCCCTTACATTCACATCAAGTTTAATTTTCAATTATCTTTATATACAGAATATCAATTTAGCATATATTAAAGATTTCAACAGTTTGCACCCACACAGAAACACAAAGTGTAAAATACTATTTGAGTACTAGTTATAGCATTAATTAAACACCTAAGAGTAATTGTGTATTAATTACAGAGTTCAACCAATAGTTTTAAGTAGAACATAAAAAATACTAAAAGAATAAAGTATTAAGTTCTTTTTTGTGGGGGGCAGCTCAGCATTTTTTTTTATTTTTAACTTTTTTTAATGAATATAAATTTCCAAAGTACAGCTTATAGATTACAATGGCTTCCCCCCCAATAACGTCCCTCCCACCTGCAACCCTCCCTTTTCCCACTCCCTCTCCCCTTCCATTCTCATCAAGATTCATTTTTGATTCTCTTTATATACAGAAGATCAGTTTAGCATACATTAAGTAAAGATTTCAACAGTTTGCTCCCACACAGAAACATAAGGTGAAAAATACTGTTTGAGTACTAGTTATAGCATTAAATCACAATGTACAGCACACTAAGGACAGAGATCCTACATGAGGAGTAAGTGCACAGTGACTCCTGTTGTTGACTTAACAAATTGACACTCTTGTTTATGGCCATCAGTAATCACCCTAGGCTCTTGTCATGAGCTGCCAAGGCTATGGAAGCCCCCTGAGTTCACTGACTCTGATCATATTTAGACAAGGCCATGGTCAAAGTGGAAGTTCTCTCCTCCCTTCAGAGAAAGGTACCTCCTTCTTTGATGACCTGTTCTTTCCACTGGGATCTCACTTGCAGAGATCTTTCATTTAGGGTTTTGTTTTGTTTTGTTTTGTTTTGTTTTTTTTTCCAGAGTGTCTTGGCTTTCCATGCCTGAAATACTCTCATGAGCTTTTCAGCCAGATCCGCATGCCTTAAGGGCTGATTCTGAGGCCAGAGTGCTGTTTAGGACATCTGCCATTCTATGGGTCTGCTGTGTATCTCACTTCCCATGTTGGATCGTTCTCTCCCTTTTTTAAATTTAAGTTTTATCTCTGTTATGTTATTTCCCTGGGAAATGCATTTTTTTGGTTAGTGTTCATAAAATACTTAAATACTTTTCATTTAATGGCTTCATCTTTAGTGCTGTTTTCCTATCCTAATGTGCTAAGCAAGTATAGCAAATAAAATTAATTCCATGTGCCAGCATCAATTGGCTGGGAGTGGCTTCCAGAAACTACTCTGATGCTAAGGGTCCTGAGGATGTGTCACCACAACTTCAGTGGCTGTGAGAGGAGCCTATATTTGTTGCCTTCAGTCTACAAAATATAATTTGGATACAAATGGGTTGAAAGGCAGAAATGCAAGGTAGGATGTGAGTCCAAAGGATTATACCAAGAAGAATGTATGATCAATATGTTCAATGTTTTATTTTCCTGGGCATACTTCTCCAGATGATTTGAAAGGTAGCTGATCAAGAATAAGATAGAGGCATCCAGGAAAAAGTACTCCAACCCACTCCCACATTGCAACATCTTCCAATCTTACTATCTTTGATCATTTACTACTTTTACTAGGATCAGAAAAATAAACATGTAACTCAATACTTGAAAAGAACTTGAACTTGTCTGATGCTTTCAGTAGGAGAAGCCTCTGAGCTTTTCCATAAAGTCATTTTACTGCCAAATTGTAACTTACATAATTTTTGACATTCCTTAAAATGAATTCCTTAGAGTGGAGTGGTAGGAACTTTTTATATAAATCTACAAATAAATTAAAATAATATCTCACAGAAACTCCTCTTTTAAGCTTAAATTCATTTGCTGATGATATAGGCTCAAACCTAAAATGTGGTATTTAAGAGTTTGGTAAATACATTCCCACAAATGTGTCTATAAACCAATTATATCTTTATGCCTCATTGATCAGCATGTACTGAGTGGAGTTGAGAGAGTGTCTGCAGCTAATCTGTGTGTTGTAACTTTAAATGATTTTCTAAAGAGCCTGGTATAAACAGGAATGATAGTTTTTCATAACAAGTTTCTCTTTAATTTCCAGTTTAGCTTAAATATGTTTGTCTGCTCTCCTACCAACTGACCTCTCCATGACTCTGCTTGTCTCCATCACCAGTTTTTCTTCTTGTGGACTCAAAATGATGTTCCCTCTCTCAAGGACTTGCTGACCTTTTCATCCAACATTAAATTAGGAAAACAGGAGAAATTCCCTATCCATGAAACAGTGACTCACTATGGAACAGGTAGGTCTGTAGAGACAATGAAGTCCAGCTATGGAGCAGGTAGTGAAGGCGACACAATAGGACCACAAAGTGATTTGATCACAGGCTTTAGCTAGGACAGTCCTGAATTAAAAACCAGTTGTGCTCGAAAGGGATACAAATTGGGTATCCTTTACATAAAATGCTTGGAATAAAAAATGTTTGGATTTGGGATTTTTCTCCACCATAAACATTTTATTTAAGGAATGCAAACTTCGTGCATTCAATAAATACAACTATAGGAATATGGTGATTCTTCTCACCACACCTGCCCTCCCACCCATATTCCCATCCTTCCTCCTCCCTCTCCTATTTCCATTCTTTTTACTAAGACCTATTTTTAATTAACATTATATGTGTAACTCTTTACTAATTAGAGTTTAACAAATTATGTGAAAAAAAAAGCTATTCCTCAACAGTCAAGACAAAGGATGTTCAAAGTCATTGCATGTCAACATGTTAATTTCACTTCTATAGATTACCTTTGAAGTGCTCTATTAGTTCTCACAGATCAGGGAAAAACATATTATATCTGTCCCTTTGGGACTGGATTATTTCACAAAGTATGATGTTTCCCAGTTTCATCCACTTTGTTGCAAATGACTGGATTGCATTTTTTTTAACTGCTGTGTAGTTTTCCATGATGTACATATCCCATAACTTCTTTATTCATCCTTCAGTTGATGGACGTTTAGGTTGATTCCATGTCTTAGCTATTATAATTTTTTTTAAATTTTTGCACCAAAGTAAACTTTGTCTTTTAATTTTATTTTCCATGAACTTTTTGAGCAAACCTGTCCACAGACATAACAGATCACAGTGGATTGGCACAAACAGTGGACCAGGGACAGGGTTGTGGAAAGCATTCCCCATGATTAAGCCATTGGCCATTGGTGCCTAAAGCAATTGCTTTTTTTTTTTTTTTTGACAGACAGAGTGGACAGTGAGAGAGAGAGACAGAGAGGAAGGTCTTCCTTTGCCATTGGTTCACCCTCCAATGGCCACCGCGGCCGGCACGGTGCGGCCGGCACGGTGCGGCTGGCGCACCGCGCTGATCCGAAGGCAGGAGCCGGGTGCTTCTCCTGGTCTCCCATGGGGTGCAGGGCCCAAGTACTCAGGCCATCCTCCACTGCACTCCCTGGCCACAGAAGAGAGCTGGCCTGGAAGAGGGGCAACTGGGACAGAATCCGGCGCCCCGACCGGGACTAGAACCCGGTGTGCTGGCGCCGCAAGGCCGAGGATTAGCCTAGTGAGCCGCGGCACTGGCTAGCTATTATAAATTGAGTTGCAATAATCATGGGGGTGCAGATAACTCTTTCATATACTGATTTCATTTCCCTTGTGTAAACTCCCAGAAGTGGGATGGTTGAATCATATGGTAGGTCTACATTCAGATTTCTGATGTATTCCATACTGTCTTCCACAGTGGCTGTACCAGTTTAACTTCCTACCAACAATGGATTAGGGTACCTTTTCCCCCACATCCTCACCAGCATTTGTTGTTTGTTGATTTTTTTTATGAAAGCCGTTCTAAATGGAATGAGGTGAAACCTAACTGTGGTTTTGCTTTGCATTTCCCTGATAACTAGTGATCCTGAATATTTTTTCAAGTGTCTGTTGGCCATTTGGATTTCCTCTTTTGAAAAATGCCTGTTAAGTCCTTTGCTCATTTCTTAACTGGGTTGTTTTGTTTTGTTGCTGTTGAGTTTCTTGATCTATTTATATATTCTGGTTTTTAATCCTTTATCAGTTGCATAGTTTGCAAATAATTTCTCCCAGTCTGTCATTTGCTGCTTCACTTTTCTGAGTGTTGCTTTTGCAGTCCAGAAGACTCTAAATTTGACATTATCCCATTTGTCAATTTTATCTTTGACTACCTGTGCCTCTTGAGTCTTTTCCAAGAACTCTTTGCATATGCCAATGTCTTACAGAGTTTCTCTAATGTGCTCTAATAATTTGATGGTATCAGGTCATAGATTTAGGTCTTTAATCCGTTTTCAATACTTCCGCATGTGGAAATCCAGTTTTCCCCACACCATTTGTTGAAGAGACTGTCTTTGCTCGAGGGATTGATTTCAGCTCCTTTGTCGAAGATAAGTCGTTTGTAGATGCTTGGGTTGATTTCTGGCATGCCTATGCTGTTCCATTGGTCTATCCATGTGATTTTGTACCAGTACCAGGATGTTTTGATTTTAACTGCCCTGTTGTGATGATTCCAGTTTCGTTTTTGTTGTAGAAGATTACTTTAGGTATTCGGGATCTCTTGTGTTTCCATATGAATTTCAGCATCATTTTTCTATATATGAGAAGAAGAATGTTTTTTTTTTATTTTGATTAGTATCACATGGAATCTGTAAATTACTTTCAGTAATATAGACATTTTGATGATATTGATTCTTCTAATCCATGAATGTGGAAGACTTTCCATTGTTTTGTACTTCTATTTCTTTCTTTAATGTTTTATAATTCTCATAATAGAGATCTTTGACATCCTTGATTAAATTTATTCTGAAGTATTTAATGTTTTTTTAGCTATTGTGATTAGGATTGATCTTAGAAGTTCTTTCTCAGCCATGGCATTGTCTGTGTATACAAAGGCTATTGATTTTTTTGTGTTGATTTTATATCCTGCCACTTTACCAAACTCTTCTATGAGTTCCAGTAATCCCTTAGGAGGGCATTTTGTATCCCTTATATATAGAATCATGTCATCTGCACATAAGGATAGGTTAACTTCCTCCTTCCCAGTTTGTATCCTTTTGATTTCTTTTTCTTTCCTAATGGCTCTGGCTAAAACTTACTGAACTATAATAAATAGCAATGGTGAGAGTGAGCATCCTTGTCTAGTTCCGTATCTCAATGGGAATGCTCCCAACTGTTCCCTATTCAATGGGATGTTGGCTGTGGGTTTACCATAAACTGCCTTGACTATGTTGAATAATGTTCCTTCTTTACCCAATTTGCTTAAGGTTTTTATCCTGAAAGGGTGTTGTGTTTTATCAAATGCTTTCTCTTTATATACTGAGATAATCATAGGGTTTTTGTTCTTTAATTTGTTAATGAAATGTATCACGTAGATTGATTTGTGACTGTTGAAACATCCCTGCATACCAGGAACAAATCCCACTTGATCCAGGTGAATGATCTTTCTAATGTGTTGAATTTTTTCTAGGTCCTTGGAATGCACTGATAGCTCATTTATTTGGTGCCTTTCTAAATTCATGATATAGGCAACAATTGCTATAAACTTTCCTCTTAACACTGCTTTTGCTGTAACCCATAAGTTTTGATGTTGTACTGTCACCTTTATTCATTTCCAGAATTTTTTTAAAATTTATCTTTTAATTTCTTTAATAACCCACTGTTCATTCAGGAGCATGTTGTTCTAGAGTTTCTTAATTGTTGATTTCCAGCTTAATTCCATTGTGGTCTAAGAGGATATATAGTATGATTTTGATCATACTGTAGATATCTGTTAAGTTCCATTTGGTCTATAGTTTCAGTTAACTCTGTTCTTTCTTGCTGATTTTCTGTCTGGTTGATCTCTCCATTGCTGAAAGTTGGGCATTGAAGTCCCTCAGTATTATTATACTGGCATCTATGTCTCTCCTTAAGTCCATTAACATTTCTTTTAAATAGCCAGCTTACCTGTAATCAGTTGCATTTATATTCACAATAGTCAAATCTTCCTGTTGAATAGATCCCTTAATCATTACACAGTGCCCTTCTTTGTCTTTTTGAACAGTTTTTGTGTTAAAGTACATTTTCTCTGATATTAGGATGGCTACACCAGCTCTTTTTTGGTTTCTGTTAGCATGGAATATCTTTCTCAATGCTTTCACTTCCAGTCTGTGGGTATCTTTGTTGGTGAGATGTGTTTCTGGTAGGCAGTAAATAGAAGGGTTTTGTTTTTTAATCTATTCTGTCACTCTGTATCTTTTAACTGTAAAGTTGAGACCATTTACATTCAAGATGAATATTGATAAGTAACTACTTGGCCCTGACATTTTTTCCATATTTTCTATTATTTACTTTGGATTTCCTTTGTACTTTTACTGGGAGATTTTCTGCCTTCACTTTCTTTCATAGTGATGAACATGTTTCTATGTTTCTGTGTGTAGCACATCCTTAGGCATCTTCTGTAAGGCTGGATGAGTGGTGACAAATTCTTTCATTTCTGTTTGTTATGGAAAGTCTTTATTTCACTTTCATTCATAAATGAAAGCTTTGCAGAGTAACAGTATTCTGAGTTGACAAGTCTTGGGATATATCTCGCCATTCTCTCCTAGCCAGTAGGTTTTCTGATGAAAAGTCAGTATGAACTGGTTATCCCCCCTGACTCTGATGGTTTTTATTTGAACTATGCCTCTGTGTCTTAGTGGAGCATCAGTGAATACCCAGAGGCATGTGCTGGGTGTGATCAGGGATTTCTGTTCAGTACTCCAGTAGGGGCGTGTCCAAGGTGACAACCGAGTTGGGCATGCTAAATCAAGCTCGCTCTCTCTCTCTCTCTCTCTCTCTCTTTATCAGAGTAGAGGTTTGTTCTGCTCTGTTGGTGTATTCTCACACTCATCTCTCCTCCTCAAAGGAGACCAATGACTGGGTGCTAGCCACAGTGAGTACAGTTTTCATCTGTGCTGCCTCAAGAACCACACAAAGGACCCATACAGTCCTTGGTGTGAACATGGATCCTGCAGTGATGACGCTAACTAGGGAATCAGGGAGCCCTGAGCATGTGGAGCTACCCACAGTGACTGTTGAAAGTCCCAGCCACACCTTGCACCCTCCCACACAGCAACAGTGTTTTCATAGTCCTGGCACACAAGGATCCCCACAGTCACGAACTCTCAGCCTCCTATCAAGTTTCCCAGCTAGACTCAGGTGTCTCCTCTCGGCTAGTTGCTGGGTGCACAGAAAAGAGCTGGCACAGCTGTTATGTATGTCAAAAATGATGCCCACCCTCTTGTCTAGTTACAGAACACCACCACTGGGTAGTCAGGGAAAGAGAAACGTGCCCCTTCTTTTTTTTCCTCTAGATTGGCGGGTACACTGTTTGCCACAAGACTCTAAGCCAGACTCACACCAGACTCTTCCCTCAGCTTTATTGCCAGTTGCTTGGACTGCTGCAGTCTGGTCTCGCCTCACTCCAAAGCTGGTGCCGAGGCACTCAGCTGCTGGGGTCCTGAGTTGTGTGCATCTACACTCTCCATTTAGGTCCACAGTGTCCCTCTAATTTATGTGGAGTTTCTTCTGCCATTTTCTCCCTAACTCTTGCCTGAGACTGCACTCTCTCCACTTTTTTTTAACTATCTTCCCCTAGACTAGAGCAGTAAGCTCCCTCCCTATTCTGCCTTCTTAAATACTGGGATTTTTTTTTTTAAATTTTGAAATATTTACATAGATATAATGTGATACCTTGGAAGTTGTGCCCACATTTAAACATGAAAGTCAGTTATGTTTTATAAGTATCTTATGCACATATAGAACCTGAAAATAACTTGTGTCATATTACAAATAATTTTGTGCTTGAAACAAATTTTTATGATGTAGAATTTTTCACACGTGTCATTATATCAATCCTCAAAAATTTAAAGGTTTTGGAGCATTTCAAACTTTGGATTTTTGGATTAGGGATACTCCATCTGTATAGTTTTGTGTGGAGGGGAGGTGATGGAAGGAGTATTTTTAGACACTGAAATATTTGAACTGACTAATGTGTAAGGCATTATTATATCTCAGACTTTTGGCCTATTATTTCATTTTTTACTTTAATTATTCATCATAAAAACTATCAGAAACGTTTACTCAAAGATCATTGTCACCTTCTTGGTGAAGAAGCATAGATTCATAACAGATATGAAGTACTTGTGGAATCAGAGTAAAAGAAGATGGCTGTAAAGAGAGATTTGTATCAGGAACTCATAGAAGTCTTTCTGGGCAAAATAATCAGGATAATTAAGGCTCTCTCCACTTAATTTGAGTCTTTGGCTTCCACTTGTGAAGAAGCAAATCCTTGAGAAGAGTGTCTGATAGGACTGATTGTAACTACCTGCCACCATTGGTCAGGGTGGGTTGGACCACCCTCAACGACATTCCTCAAGGCAGACTGACAAGTAAAAATGATAGCCCAGATGGGGCCTCTGGACAGCTGCTGATAATTTAAGATGAAACCCACTCCAGCTTTTATATGAAGTAGAAAAAAAAATCTCGGGTTGCTAATTTTGTCTTTTCAGTGGTACTTGTCCTTTCTCCAATCACCAATGTTTTAATATTTCTGTCACTCTGTCAATAGAAGCCCTGCATTGCCTACTGTGGTGCAAAGGATCTAGGTTTTAGCTGGTACTTTTTGCAATATTGTGTGCTAAAACCCTGCCTTTACCCAAGTTACTGAATCGCCTCTGAGCCTATATCACAAAATGGAACTAATAAGAGCTTTTTGACTCATTACTAGTGACAAGGGGTGGAGGAGAGAATGTTTATAAAGCAGTTAGCACTGTGTCTATTATATTATGTCCCTCCTGCATCCGTGAAACTATTTGGATTGCATGAAAGTAAACAAGGCATTCATGCCTGGGGGAACCCCAGTTCAATAAATTGATCCAAATTAAGAAGTGATTTGGGCTGAAATTCAATATTTTAAGCAAAAGCTCAGAATATTATTTCTTTTGCCTCTTGTACCCATCAAATGTAAATCTTGTAGACAAGGATAAGACTATCAGCATTCATACACTCCATTTCAACTAATGCAGAGTCAAAATGTCAAAGTCTGTGTTTAATTGTGTACAGCCTGTTAAGTAAAGCAATGCCAAATATCACTAATAGCCATCAAGGAAGAAAGAGGTTGTTACAAGCTGACATCCCCTAGGAAACATGATATAATATAGAGTGTCAAGCAGCCTTATAAGTAATATATATTAACTACATCTTTACCTAAGTAAGATATAAGCCCAACCTTGGTATAAATTACATTGAAACCCCATACTGGGCTGGTGCCGTGGCTCACTTGGTTAATCCTCTGCCAGTGGCACCGGCATCCCATATGGGTGCCGGGTTCTAGTCCTGGCTGCTCCTCTTCCAGTCCAGCTCTCTGCTGTAGCCTGGGAGGGCAGTGGAGGATGGCCCAAGTGCTTGGGCCCCTGTACCCACATGGGAGACCAGGAGGAAGCACCTGGCTCCTGGCTTCGGATGGGCACAGTACTGGCCATAGCAACCATTTGGGGAGTGAACCAATGGAAGGAAGACCTTTTTCTCTGTCTCTCTCTCACTTACTGTCTATTACTCTACCTGTCAAAAAAAAAAAAAAAAAAAAAAAAAAAAAAAGAAGGAAAAGCCCATACTAAAAAACCCCTTACTAAAATTAGGTTACAGAAAGACTATAAATTATTTCCATGTATTCATATATTATAAGATATGAATTAGTCAAATTTGAGATCAAGTAATAATTGAAAATAGCTGATCATAAATACAGCTACAGTAGCAGGATGTGGCTATGCCTGTTGGTTCATGCCATTGTACTTATTTGGGATATCTCTTCCATATTGCTGACTGCTGTCACACCCATCCGATCAGTTCCTATGAATTACCAGTTCTAAAATTGGTCTGTGCAACAGCAGATTTGAAATTACTTCCAGGGCACCGGGTTCTAGTTCCAATTGCTCCTCTTTCAGTCCAGCTCTCTGCTGTGACCCGGGAGGGCAGTGTAGGATGGACCAAGTGCTTGGGCCCCTGTACCCACATGGGAGACCAGGAAGAAGCACCTGGCTCCAGCTTCAGATTGGTGCAGCGCCAGCCGTAGCGGCCATTTGGAGAGTGAACCAATGGAAGGAAGACCTTTCTCTCTCTCTCACTGTCTATAACTCTACCTGTCAAAGAAAAAAAAAGAAAAAAAAAGGAAAAAAAAGAAATTACTTCCAAAGCTCCCACTAGTATAATCTACAGCTGTAAACACAATTCTGGGTTTTTGCCCCAAAATATCTCCAAGACAGATTAATCTGTCATAATTTCCCTGTCTCTTGAGGTATTAATTAAATCCACTCCCTTTGTACACAGAGTATCTACCAGGCATCATTCTCCATGTCTTCTGTACTTCTGGAACAATTTCAACCTCTGTCTTACACCAAATGAAGAAACTTATTTCACAGGAAACATTTGTGTAATGTTACCAAGATCATCATCTTTAACTGAAACAATGCAACACACTATTGGATTTTTATGAAGATAGAGACCAAAGAGGGAGGAATAAAACTCTAGGGAATATATCTTATTCATTTTTACAAAACGACTTCTTTCCTTACTTTTTTACTGTTTTTGTTGTATACTTCTCTACATCACTGTAACGATCTTTAGGATTATTTGGGTACTAGAAGATAAAGGCAGTATTTTATAAAAATAACTCTACAGTGATTGAAATACAATAAATGTAGGCAATACGGGGTCTTCCAATAAAAAATAAAATGGCAGTGGAAAAAAATCTTCCTGGAAGGAATGGGCTTATCCTCAGAAGCATCTCAGATCTTTGTTTGAGGACATGGAATTTTGTTGCCAAGTTATTATCTAAATATATCTGACACTGAAATTTGCACCTTTTTAAAAAGGTTCCTCATTGTTCTATCTGCTTTGCAAAATCAGTTCTCATGTTGAATAATAAAGTGGAAAAGAGCATTTTTTTTCCAAAAAGGGAATCTGGAAGTGTACTGTTAAATTCCTTTCAGTGATAGGAGAAACAAAGAAGCACTTCGAGACTTTAAACTCTGTCCTCTTCTCTTCATTTAAATTCCCGAAGTTCATATTATTGTTAGATCTCTGGAATACTGCAGATGTGAATGGTGGATTGGAGAGGAAGAAAAGCACCCCCCTTTTTTTTAACCCATAATCAAGCTTGTGTGGAAGTTTAGAAATCCCAATGAGCCTTTCTTTTGCCATAGGTAGATGTTCTCTGTGCACAATGTTTTACCTGTAATCCTCCTATCATTTCCTCCAAACAAGAATATTATTATAAATTTGTTTCAGAAGTGGTATACTTTTATTTATTTGAAACACTATACCTTTAGCTGTAGTTTCTTTCTGATATCTGCCATTTGGAGAAATGTCCTGTTAGCAAACACTATTCATTGCCATGTTTGTTTAACAACACCACCAGCAAAAGGCACAAAACCCAACTCCCCTTGTTCGAGAAACTACTTGATTGAGCAGGAGTCTCTAAATGCATTTTGTATTAAAAAAAAAAAAAACTTTGCTTAATCAAAAGATAGAGGAATTGTGACTTTTTTGGTTAGGCTAGGAAGCTACCTCTTCCTATGTATGCACTTGCATATTCATGAGAGGTTTTAGGAACAAAATTATTAAACAGTCTTAAACAAAGTATACAATATCTCTCCTTTATGTTACATTGTTCTGTTTTGATATTATCAAAACTTGTCTGTAATGCTTATTGATATACTTTAATCCAATTCCATACATTTTTTTAAGATTAATAACACTTTCGCTCTAAATTTTCTGTTACTAACATTAAGCTTACTTTTTATGGTTCCTGGTATGATGCCTCTTAGAAATGATTATAGTATCTTTCTGGAATTCCAGAAAATAAAGTAAAAAAATAATATTATGGCACCATCTAGTGACCTAATATTTCTCTTTTTCTTTTTTTTTCCTTTCTATTGATTATATAAAGCTATGTGTACTTACAGTAAACATGCAGCTAGAAACAGTTTCTTTATACAGTTGTCCATGGAACAGATCTTGACAAACTAAAATTTAGAAAATAATTTTCCACCTCATACAGTTGACAATGTTTTATAAACTGTTTGATAGTTTTAGATCTAATGTAGTTCAACTAAACTCAAATGAAATTACTATAGGTATTGCATCAGGTCATTAAATTACTATTCATTGCTATTTGGAACTGAGTATGACAAATTCATCTTCAGAAAATATTTTTGTGAACAAATGAATCATGTATGTAACAGAATTGATGAGACTGATGTAATTTTCTCCTATAAACAATCATGATTATTTTTGTGATACATAAAACCTAATAATACTAGTAAAGGAAAAGAAATATCTCTAATCACATGAGAGATAACCATTAATTCAGTGCATAGCAGTGCATTCTCAAGTATACTCATGCATTGTTTGACATTGTGATCTGTACATTGATTTATAGTTTGTTTATTAAATTCAAATTCTCATAATTTAGTTTGTCAATCTTTTATTATTCTAAAATTAGATTGTACTTTAAATAAGGATGCATAACATTTGAGTAAAATTGAAGTAATAGCTTATCTTTCTTTTTGAAATAAGTTTATATTGTTTGCAGTGGGATATAGAATTCACAAAATGAAGTTTGCTAAATGCATACTTGAACTTAGCACCTTCAGGCTATTAAAGAGGGTCTGAGCAGATTAGACTAAGTGAACTGCAAAGGCAGGGTTATGCTTGTAGCATGAAACATATGTGAAAAGATATTCAGCACATCCTTTTCCCCAACTTTGTTTTTTTAATTTTATTTTTTTATTTTATTTTTTTGACAGGCAGTTAGACAGTGAGAGAGAGAGAGAGAGACAGAGAGAAAGGTCTTCCTTTTTCCATTGGTTCACCCCCCAAGTGCCGCTGTGGCCAGCACGCTACGCTGATCCAAAGCCAGGAGCCAGGTGCTTCCTCCTGGTCTCCCATGCGGGTGCAGGGCCCAAGGACCTGGGCCATCCTCCACTGCACACCCAGGCCACAACAGAAAGTTGGACTGAAAGAGGAGCAACCGGGACAGAATCAGGCGCCCCAACTGGGACTAGGACCCGGGGTGCCAGCGCCGCAGGCAAAGGATTAGCCTAGTGAGCCTCGGAGCAGGCCATTTTTTCCCAACTTTGAAATCAAGTTGACTCTAAGAGTAAAATAATATCAGGGACAATTAATCTACTTAAAATAAAACCATAAAGAAAAGTATTTTATAAAGAAAAACAATTATTTTAAGCTTGGACTTTATAACAATGGTTAAACAGTGAAGTTGGAAATGATTGGTTCCGCACTTCCATAGACATCTCTGCATATTTTACTGGATTATTGATTGATACAGTGCTGAAGAAATGCTCACAGCCATGGCTGATATTCATCTCTAGTCCCTGCCCTCTATGGAAGTAGAGTAGCAATACCTTCTCAACAGCTTGGAAAAGGGAATGATTTTAAATGATAAGGGAGTTGATTCATTTTCTTGTCAGTGTATACTATGCTCCTCACTATCTACACTAGCCATTCTCCAAGATCTTTATTTTGAATCAGAGAATGGGTTTATTCAAATGTAATCTCTCTTTCTCTCTCTCTCTCTTTCTTTCATTTGAAAGGTAAAGAGAAAAGCTGTTGAGGGAGTGGAGGTAAGCCCAAAGCAGGAAATTCAGTTCAGGTCTCCCACATGAGTGGTAGGAACCCAATTGTTTGAGCCCTGACTGCTGCGTCCCAGAGTCTGCATTAGCAGTAAGCTAGTGCAGAAACTGGAATACCGAGCTAGAACTGGTTTAATTCTGATATAAGATGCAAGCATCTTAACCAGGATCTTAATGCTTTAGGACAAATACCACCCCAAAAGGCAGTCTTTAAGATACTGATCCAGGGGTTGGCATTGTGGCATGGTGGGTTAAGCTGCTGCAGGGAGGGCTGGTATCTCATATAGACACTAGTTCAAGACCCAGCTGTTCTATTTCTAATCCAGCTCCCTGCTACTATGCCTTGAGAAAGCAGCAGAAAGATAGCCCAAGTCCTGGCTCCTGGCTTTGCCCTGGCCCAACCCCAGCTGTTGAGGACATTTGGGGAGTGAACCAGTAGATGTAAGACCTCTGTCTCTCTCCCTCTTTCTTTCTGTAACTCTGCCTTTCAAATAAAGAAAAACAGGCAAGTAGCAAGACAGTATTTCTTTTTTTAAAAAAATCTAAAATATATAAAAATATGTACTAATCTGTAACAGTTGATGCCTGTAGATGACCTCATTATCTTCTATATCTCTTCAAATCTCTGGTTCTGAGTTTAAATGTTAATTCTGTCAGTTCCTTATTGAATCTGTTTGTCTAAAGTATATGATGTGCATGTGAGTGTCCTTGAAGGTGATATTATCTTCTATAATCACAATGATATTGGTGGGGAAGACAGATTTACTCCAAGCTCTGTTTAATAGGAAGAGTAACATATTACTCCAAACAAATATCTCTAATACAGAAGTTAATATTCCCATTAATGACATTCTAGAATCAGCAAATAAAGTAATGAGTCCCTCTTGACCATTCTAGGTTTGTATATACTCAGGATTTTTTATATTTTTTCAAGGACTTTTGTTATTCTTTACCTTCTTTCTGGTAATTAGATATATAATTGTTGGTTTTGGTTGTTGGATGCATCAATTTGTAATATGTTCACGTTATTTTTTTAAGATTTATTTATTTGTTTGAAAGACTTTGAGACAGAAATAAGGGCCAGTGCTATGACATAGTAGGGTAAGCCTTCACTTGCAATGCCAGAATCCCATATGGTTGCCAGTTCATGTCCCAGCTGCTCCTCTTCTGATCCAGCTATGGCCTGGGAAAGCAGTGGAAGATGGCCCAAGTGCTTGGGCCTCTGCATCCACATGGGAGAATCAGAAGAAGCTACTGGCTCTTAACTCAGATTGACTCAGCTCCAGCTGTTGCAACCATTTCGGAAGTGAACCAATGGATGGAAGAACTTTTTGTCTCTCCTCTCTAAGTCTTCCTCTCAAATAAATAACTAAAATATTTTTAAAAACAAGAGAGATAGAAAGTGGTATTACATCCTCTAGTTCATTCCTAATTGACAGCAAAAGTCAAGTCTGGGCCAGTCTGAAGCCAAGAACTGAATTCCACTGGAGTCTACCATGTGGGCGGCAGGTACACAAGTACTTGAGCCATTATCTGCTGCTTTCCCAGGAGCATTAGCAGGGAGCTGAATTGAAAGTGGTGTAGTTGGTATGGAAACCAGCCTTTGATATGGTATATTGGGGTTGTAAGTGGCAGCTTAAACTTCCTGTCACTATTCTAGTCAATAGTATATATACTTTATGCATTTTCAAGGCAGTTACATTATTATTTTTTCATTTGACCAGATACTAAGCTCTCTATGATTGGGTTAAGATATTATAAGCACAGCAGAGAAACATCATTATCCAAGGAGAGCTAACATCTATGAATTTGATAGCAAAGCTTTTTGAAAGATTTATTTTATTGTTATTTGAAAGACAGTTACAGAGCGAGAGATACACATGCACACACATATGGAGAGAGATCTTCCATGCATTGGTTCACTCCCCAAATGGCTACAACAGTCAGGGCTAGTCCAGGCTAAAGCTGATAGCCAGGAGCTTCCTCCAGGTCTCCCATGTGGGTGCAGGGGCCCAAGTACTTGGGGGCATCTTCTGCTGCCTTCCCAGGAACATAAGCAGGGAGACAGATTGGAAGTGAAGCAACCAGGCCATGAACTGGGCCCCAAATGAGATACTGGAATCACAGGCAGCAGCTTTATCTACTATGCCACAATGCCGGTCCCTGATAATAAATTTTTGATGTTCTAAATAGTTGTTACAATGATCATAGAAATGCCTTTTGAATCAGAAGAGGAAAATTTTAGTACGTGATCATGACCAACAAATTCTCTAGTTAGAAGTATCAGAAAGGAATAAGAAGAAAGAATATACCAGATAAACAGCATTCAAAGACAGGTCTGGTATTTTATTTATTTATTTATTTTTATTTTGACAGGCAGAGTGGACAGTGAGAGGGAGAGAGAGAGTCAGAGAGAAAGGTCTTCCTTTTCCATTGGTTCACCCCTCAATGGCTGCTGCGGCCAGCGCATCGTGCTGATCCGAAGCCAGGAGCCAGGTGCTTCTCCTGGTCTCCCATGGGGTGCAGGGCCCAAGCACTTGGGCCATCCTCCACTGCACTCCTGGGCCACAGCAAAGAGCTGGACTGGGAGAGGGGCAACTGGGACAGAATCCAGCACCCCAACTGGGATTAGGACCTGGGGTGCCACCGCCGCAGGCGGAGGATTAGCCTATTGAGCCACAGCGCCGGCCTATTTTTATTTTTAAAAACCCCATGGGAGACCAGGATAAGTACCTGGCTCCTGAAATCGGATCAGCACGGTGCACCGGCTGCAGCGCGCCGGCAGCGGCGGCCATTGGAGGGTGAACCAATGGCAAAGGAAGACCTTTCTCTCTGTCTCTCTCACTGTCCACTCTGCCTGTCAAAAAAATAAAAGAATTATTTATTCATTTGAAGGTCAGCATTACAGAGAGAGAAAGAGATAGAGAGAATTATATTCCCTCCGCTGGTTCACTCTCCAGATGGCTGCAATGGCCAGGGCTGAACCAGGCTGAGTCTAAGAGTCAGTAGCTTCATTCAGTTCTCCCACATGGGACGAGGGGTCCGAAAACATAGGTCATCTTCTGTTGCTTTTCCCAGGCCATTAGCACAAAGATGGATCAGAATTGGAAGGGCTGGGACACAAGCTGATGCTGAAATGGGATGCTATAGGCAGTGGCTTTCCTGCTTTAGCACAGCAGCAACCCACAGGCCTGATATTCTAAACTTCATCAAGTTCAGTGTTTCTATTGTGACAAAGAAGAAAACTGAGAAGCAAGAAGAAGCCATGGCAGTCTTTCTCACACACAATTAGAACAAAATCAATACACAGAACTAAGGGAACAATGTAGCAGGGCAATTCAGTAAGCAGATTGAGGACTCCTTGACTCTGTGTTTGCATCCCAAGCTTCCTAGTTACTAGTTGTGAGAAATTTGCAAATATATCTCATCCCAATGAACTTCAGTTTATTTATCTATTCATTGGGTATTCAATGACAATTAGTTAAATGGATATAATTCAATTTAATAACACCATCTACTCAAGCAAGCTCACTATCCTGTGAGTATTTTATGTCCAACTTTCCAGATGATGTTTGTCCTGTTTATGATATCTCTCTCGTTACATCTCCTGGTTAACCCTTTTTTGTCTTTTCACATCTGATTTTTGTTTACTTTCCTTGTGAATATCCCCCCAGTGTGTTTCTTGTCTCCTTTATACTTGTACATTCTTTCTTTCAACACAAGCCCCCTTTGAAGTACGTGTCATACTTTAATGTGAACTTTTTTAAAAAAGATTTATTTATTTATTTAAAGGGCAGAGCTACAGAAAGGCAGAGGCAGAGAGAGAGAGTGAGAGAGAGAGAGAGAGAGAAAGAGAGAAAGTCTTCCATCCACTGGTTCACTCCCCAGATGGTCACAGCAGCCAGAGCTAAGCCAATCTGAAGCCAGGAGCTTCTTCCCATGCAGGAGCAGGGGCCCAAGGACTTGGGCCATCTTCTACGGCTTTCCCAGGCCATAGCAGAGAGCAGGATCAGAAATGGAGCAGCTGGGACTCAAACTGGTGACACTATGGGATGCCAGCACTGCAGGTGATGGCTTTATCTGCTGTGCCACAGCACCCGCTCCAGCGTAAACATTTTTATTTGTTGGATTAGTAAGGGTGTTCTTTCCTGATTGTGATTCAATCATGATTTTTTTTTTTTTTTGACAGGCAGAGTGGACAGTGAGAGAGAGAGACAGAGAGAAAGGTCTTCCTTTTGCCATTGGTTCACCCTCCAATGGCCACCGCGGCCGGCGCGCTGCAGCCGGTGCACCGCGCTGATCCGATGGCAGGAGCCAGGTGCTTCTCCTGCTCTCTCATGGGGTGCAGGGCCCAAGTACTTGGGCCATCCTCCTCTGCACTCCCTGGCCACAGCAGAGAGCTGGCCTGGAAGAGGGGCAACCGGGACAGAATCCGGCGCCCCGACTGGGACTAGAACCCGGTGTGCCGGCGCCGCTAGGCAGAGGATTAGCCTAGTGAGCCACGGCGCCGGCCACAATCGTGATTTTTAACTAATGAAATTTTTTTCCTGATACATTCACTTGCTCTCTCTCTTTCATAATGACCCAGATTCTCTTCATGGTGTACATTTGATAATAACATACATTTTACTTTTATCTATTCCTATTTCTGTGTAAGTGGGTAGAAGAGGAATATAGCAGGAATCTCTTTATTACCACGAGATTGAGAGACCTGTGCTATTAGTGACGGGTCAGAAAAAGAGGAGGATGAGACATGGAGAACAGTTGGCCCCTGAAACACCATTCCTGAGTGTCTGTCTCCAGCCTTCTTGCTGGTGGAGAAAATAGAAACTAAACGTTATTTTATCTGTTACTTTTGGTCAAATATGATGCTGACTGATAACTAACTCAAAACGATAAATAGACTTAAAAAAGGAATTAGTTCTTGAAATTACCTAAGTGCTTAAGTCAATTAATTTTAAATACATTTAATTCTGGTGGTGGAAGTGGGTGTGGGTTATGGAGAGAGTCAGAATGGGGAGAATTCTCACAATGCATCATCTCCAATGCATCATCTCCAATTTCCTCCATGTCATATTTTTTAGATTTGGCAAAATGGCTCCAAAAGTTCCCATGTTTATATCTTAATGGCATAAAGCTCTGTAGAAGGTTAACTCCATTCTGTTATCATTTTAGCACAAATCTCTAGACTCACTGGACTCACATGTCCATTACCCAAAAAAATTCCCGTTACATAGATTAGAATACATGAATTTTATTTTTTACCAAGAGAAATCAGGATGTGATTATTATGGGGGAAAAATGAGTGCTGGAAGACAAAGCCAACAGATGTCCTTTAAGTGTATTGACACAGTTTCTCAAGACCATAAATTATTTCTTAGTCTGCTATTTCCTATACCTACACTGAGTAGTTTGCAAAGGGCAGTGCATTGCAATATATATTTATAAAAAAATTAAGATAGAGGGAGAAAAAGTGAAGGAGGGGAGGAATAAGAGACCAGAATGAGAAAGGAACATAAAAAGATAGTTCTGTGACAACCCTCTTTCAGTCTTTCAGTCCAGAGTGTGAATAATTATTTCTATTTTTGTTTTTTGTTTTGTTTCTCATTGTTTTATTTTCCTATCTTAGATAATAGGATTTAATGCAGGAAAATTTCTGCTCAGTTACTCACACAAAGAGTCTGGATAATGCAATTATGATAACATAAGAATGGATTTAAGAGTTTACTGACACATTGAATTTGATTATCTCTTTTATTCACTTGATTCACCTGCTTTATTTTCTTTTCTCATAACTGAACCAGGAAAAAGCAGTCATCTCTAGAGATTGGTTATTACATTCTTGCCTAATATTTTTAGACTCAAGTAATTCACAATTCTGATAAGTTTGGGGGCTTTTGAGATGTTGAAATGATTGCCAGAAATGAATTCATTTAAGAAGTCCCTATCCTCATGTCACAAGCCATTAATTCAATAAACTAATGTCAGATCTTGAATATTTACCTAGGCATCTATAGCCCATTATTATAATCACACCTAACCATGTGGCCTTCAGTGTTTATGCACAGAATGATGCGCATGACCTTGCTTCCATTTAGCATTCAGCAACTCTCAGCTTGCAACTAAAAGGATAATTCTAATGGTTTTATCTTGGTAGGGTTGAAAGTAAATCTAAAGTATATTTCTTTTAATATTTACCAAAAAAATCCAGAGAGAAAAAAATGGATGTGAGCTCTTATTTACATGTATGCAATGGCAGATAAATACAAGCTGTTCAATGGCCAATGCTATAATGCAGAAAAATGAAAAATACAGTTAGACTAAAATAGATTATTCATGCATATTGATATCCCAGTACTTGAGATTTGAATATAAGTGTAATTCTGGTGGGTATTTAAAAGTAAAAATATATTTGTCATATATCTATATAGGCTGTATTATGCTGACAGATTGAACTATTTCTATTTATAAATGGAAGATGTTTTCCTGAGAAGGTTCCATATAGACTGGGAACAAATACTTTAGGAATTCCTGAAATATTAGTTCACATATGAAGATATGATTTTGTGATTATATATATTAGAGTTAGGCTTACAGTATGATAATCCTTAGTAAAGTCCATATAATAGTAAATATTTTAAAACAATAAACTAATATTCATGCAGTGCTTGCTCTGTGAAAGGCATTGCTCAAATAGTTTTCATATAATGACTCATTTAATTCAACCAGTACATAGTTTCTTTTCTCTATCAAGCTAGAGGCAAACAGGATCATCAGAAAATATCAGATTAGGGAAAAGAATCAGCATAAAAGGATGAGAATCTGTTGTGGACAAAACCCGGTACCAGGCCGGTGCCACGGCTCACTAGGCTAATCCTCCACCTAGCGGCGCCGGCACACAGGGTTCTAGGCCCGGTTGGGGCGCCGGATTCTGTCCCAGTTGCCCCTCTTCCAGTCCAGCTCTCTGGTGTGGCCAGGGAGTGCAGTGGAGGATGGCCCAGGTTCTTGGGCCCTGCACCCCATGGGAGACCAGGAAAAGCACCTGGCTCCTGGCTCCTGCCATCGGATCTGCACAGTGCACCGGCCGCAGCGCGCCGGCCGCGGCGGCCACTGGAGGGTGAACCAACAGCAAAGGAAGACCTTTCTCTCTGTCTCTCTCTCTCTCACTGTCCACTCTGCCTGTCAAAAAAAAAAAAAAAAAAAAAAAAAAAAAAAAAAAAAACCCGGTACCAGTACACAGAGTATAGAAGTGGTGACATTTCTTGATTTAACAAGTCATAAGTTCTGAATGATATGAGTCCTGTCCTGAAACTATGGAGTAAGGGGGGCTACATGCATGTGTAAATAATTTCAGTGCAATATCATACATTTAGTACAGGAAACAAAACAAGGAACTTTTGAAGTACACATACAGGATTGATTATATTCAGGAAAGCTTCATAGAAATGGTAGCATTCCAACTGACTCTAGGAGGATAAAATATACGATGATATACAGTGATAGATATAGAAGGAAAATTTATTCATTTCACATGAGTGTTCTTGACTATCTGGATAATGACATTTTGGAATAATAAATTGTATTATAATGGTAGGAGTAGAGAGACAGTTTTGTGAATTATAATATGCTTAGCAGTATCTCTACCCCCTTCCCACTAGACCCTAAAAATACTTCCTTAGTCATGACTATCAAAAATACCTCTGGACATTCCTAAATGTTGATTTATTAGGTAAGAGGTCACAGAACTCCGCTTGAAAACCACTATCTATAAGGAAACAACATATCCAAAATCAAGTTGTTAAAGAAGCAGAGTTTTAGCCTGACCATATTGGAGATGAACAGGGAGTACACTGAAGAGGTGCAGAGACAAATTAGGTTCACATTGAGATGGCTACACATAGCAAGTTAGATACAATGCCATAGCAACAAGGAGCCAAAGGAGAATGACATAATTGGATTGATTATTTTAGGGCCCTGTGTGGACAGTTTAGTGGAGGAGATTTTGTCTCCAAAATATACTCATTGAAATTGTGAACTTTTTCTTTGAAATTGTGAACTTTTTAATTTTGCCACATCATTATTTCCATAGCTGAAAAGGAAGCATGTGTTCCCCTTCCAGTTCTGGCTAGGTTGGTCTTTATGGACAAGTATATCAAATAGTTAATCTCTAAATGAATTTATTCATCATCAACTTATCAAAGAATACTTAATTACTTATTGAGTACAAGTAAGCTTATCTAATTCTTCATGGAATTCTTCCATGGATATGTGGAGTTCCAGGTCTCTGTCAGCATGAAAGTACCATTTAACATCACCTTAAACAACAAAATTCTGGGTAAAAACACAATGGATGGAGCTGCTAATACTACCTGTTAATTACATGTTTCCTATTGTTCTCAAAATTTTCTAATGCTCTGTATTCTCCTAGGCAATATTCTCAGTGCTGCCTTTCTCTGACAATTTTCTAAACGTGAGATTTCTTCCTTTTTGCCTCTTTTGAAGATTACAAATGCCATGACCCCCGATGATCCTGCACAGAGTGTTTCTTGTGTATATCATGACAACTGTAACAATGCAGTCTGTCAAACTCACCCCAGTAAGAAAGCCACCAGAGAGCAGCCCTGGAATTTTGATACATGCTGCATATCTGTGGCATACAACTTATGAATGCAATTCTGTTTGTTCAGAAATTTGAAGCAAGATTATTATCAACATTCTCAACCAACCTCTCACTTAATTTGAAAGAGAAATCCTAATATGTAGTGGTGTGTGTGTGTGTATGTGTGTTGCCAATGAATTCCAATATAATTAGGAACTTCACTTGATTCTTACTCAAATCCCCCTGTTAAATTTTTCTTATAAATAAAAGAAACTAACTCCAAATTTTCCCCCAATATATTAAGATCCTTTAAGGTCTCAGTGGATTAGTTTATTAATTTTTAGAACGTAGTATTTTATTAAATGTAGGAATAGCTTCAGAACAAGATCAATTTGTCTCAAAATCCTGTACCAGAATTCAGAGTTTACAATTTAATAATATCTTAAAATATGTTTGGATGATCAATGCATAATTGCAAGGTATACAGAAAGTATGTTCATCCACATGTTTTTTCATTGGACTAAAGTTCAAGAAAAGTTTGCTTGCCTTTCTGAATTTTACCTTATTAATTGAGACATACAATCCCAGCCTTTGAGACCTGGATATGTTGCCATCATATTCTCTATTCAAGCCTCAGATCATCTGTCAATTTGAAAAAAAAAATAACAAAATGAAACAGACTTTTGTAACTTATTTTAGGTCATGACTGAATAATAAATTCAATACATGGCTTCCTAGAGAAGTAGTTGGACTCAAAAAAGAAAATTAAACTATTACCATTCTCAGTATTTCACTAGCAAAATACATAATTTGCTAACAAAATACATGTATATCTAATAAAATGTGTATTTATTGGAAGATATGTACTGGAAAAAAATGAAAACATCTCTACCTTGTGTCACTACCATTAACCACAGTGATTCACCACAAGTATCAGCTGGAAAATCATTTGCAGTGCTAAACACAACCATTGTGGAGAGACAGATTCCCTTGTTATGCCTACTGCAGCTGACTCTATTTACATGTTTTTTGGCCAATTGTTTTATAGTAATATGCAAATACAAATGTGCTTTTGTATTTCTCCTTAATACCTAATTGACATCCCCAGGAAGATTGCTGGCAATACACAAAATATATATTTAGAAATAGTGACACAAAATCGCATATAACCAAATAATAGCTTCCTTCTCTTGATTTTATACATATATCATCATAAATTAATAAATATTTAGTACTTATTAGTACTATATTTAGTACTTATTATATGCCAAGAATATTTTTTCTGTATCTCTCATAATCATCTCAGTAATTGCTGAACTATTCTGTACAGTAAGTACAATGATAGGCCTCATGTTGCAAAAATGGAAACTGAGGCTTAACCTAATTAAGATATTTGTTCCAAATCACAAGATTAATAATTAGAGAAATCACTGTGTAATGTCAGTGGTGGAGATTTTTAAATTACATGCTTTTGTTCTTTCTCAGGATGTAACCCTTCAAATGACCAATGAGTTCATCTCATTAATTTGTGATTTACTCTGAATGATAATATCATAATAGGTTCCTAAATAAAATTAAGAATTATTTGTTTTGCAAAAGCGATTAGATGCTTTTCTTAGGCCTGCCTCACCATATTCTGCATATGATATAATGTATGTCTCATAGTGGATAGCAGGTTCACATCTTTCTTACAGTTAAATGATTCCAAACTTACAGAAAGATTGCAGAAATACATATTCCTTGTGTATTCTGATGTAGTTTCCTCGGATATTATCTAACAATACTATGTAACCAAAGTACAATTACCAAAATACAGAATTAACATTGACATAATATTGCTATCTAACCTACAGATCTTATTTGAATTTTGCCAGAAGTCTTATTATTATTACCTGGTTGGTCCAGAGTCCAGTGCTAGAATACATGTTACATTTAGTTGTTGTGTCCCCTAAGAATCCTCCAACAAGGAAATGTGACATTTCCTGAGTCTCTTTTTTCCCCTGACTTTAGCTGATTTGAAAATTATTGACCAGTTATTTGATAGAATACCCTAAATTTGGGTGCTCTGTGGTGATCTCATGATTAGTTGAAAGTTGAGTATTTGTGGAAAACTACCTCAGAAGCAAGGTTGTCCTTTACCCTTCTCAGTAATGTCACCAACATGTTTTACTACTGATGATACCAACTCGAATCCCTTTTTTTCCTCTGTTTTAATGTTACTATTTTCCATTTGTCATTAAGTTTTTTGTTAGACTAAAAGGATTTTATTTCTCATCATAATTTCCTTAATTTCAACTTTTTAGATGACTATATGCAACAGTAATTACTTGAATATTCACTAATGGTGTTCTTTTCATTACACTTATTTATTTATTTATTTATTTATTGGAATTTCTACAGTAAGATTGAGTATTGATTAATTGGTCATATTTTATTCTATTGGTGATAGAATTTTTTTTATTTTATTGTTCCGCTTATCCCAGATATATTTGTTAGAAACTCTTTCAAGTTGAATACTACGTTCTTTCAATATTCTTCAAGCATTTTGTATGTTTTTCTGTTCCTGTACTAGCAGTAACCATGTATTCATGAAGTCATGGAATGTTTTATTACATGCTGCTTCTATCTCTCTCTTTTGACCTTTTTGGTCTCCTATAATCATATGCATGTTCATTCACTTGAAAGTATCCCACCAGTTCCCAAAATTCCATTACCTTTTCTTCAGTGTTTTGTCTTTCTGTTTCTCAGATTCAATACTTTCCTTTCCTCTCTCTTATCTTCAAGTTTGCTGATTACTTGCTTACTCAGATCTCTATTTGAATCCTTCCAGTGGATTTTCCACCTCAGTTATTTTATTTGTCAAGTCCAGTTTTTTGTTTTGTTTTGTTTTGTTTTCTTGACAGGCAGAGTGCATAGTGAGAGAGAGAGAGACAGAGAGAAAGGTCTTCCTTTTTGCCGTTGGTTCACCCTCCAATGGCCGCCACCGCCAGCTGGCGCACCACGCTGATCCGATGGCAGGAGCCAGGTGCTTCTCCTGGTCTCCCATGGGGTGCAGGGCCCAAGCACTTGGGCCATCTTCCACTGCCTTCCCGGGCCACAGCAGAGAGCTGGCCTGGAAGAGGGGCAACCGGGAAAGAATCCGGTGTCCCGACGGGGACTAGAACCCGGTGTGCTGGCGCCGCTAGGTGGAGGATTAGTCTATTGAGCTGTGGCGCCGGCCAAGACCAGTATTTTTTATTTTTTTCTGACTCTCTATATCTTTAATGATATTTCCATTTTTTTCATATATCATTTTCTTGATTTCTGTCACATCTTTTTTTTTTAAATTTTGGGAGCATTTTTAACAAATTTGCCTTAAAGTTTTTGTCAGTAGACTTGTCATCAAGTCTTTTCAAGGTTAATTTTTTCTTAACTGCAATATTGTTTTTAATGGGCAGTATTTTTCTTGTTTCTGTGTGACTTACGACTTTTGATGAAAGCCAAACTTTTGAATCAAACATTGTGGTAACTCTGAAAATCATACTCCCCTTTTCCCCCAGGGTAGTTGTTATTTTATTTTACTTTATTTAAAGATTCATTTATTTATTTATTTATTTGAGAGACAGAATTGCAGAGAAAGAGGCAGAGACAACGAGAAAGGTCTTCCATCCACTTATTCACGCCCCAAATGGCTGCAAAGGCTGGAGCTGGGCTGATTCAAAGTCAGGAGCTTCTTCCAGGGTGCAGGGGCCCAAAGACTTAGGCCATCTTCTAATGGAGCAGCTGGGACTTAAACCAGCACCCATGTGGGATGCTGGCGTCACAGGCAGAGGCTTAACCTACTGCATCACAGCACTGGTCCCATCATCTTATTTTTGACTGTTACAAATGTCTCGTGTGTGAAGTTTCAGTGGGGGTCTAAACTTCCTTTCTCCAGGCTTCATTGAGTCTGCCTTTCCCCGAGCATGCATGGTCACTTTCTAAATGTTCCATACATGCAGTCAATTTGCTTGGCTCCCGAAAGTGGAAAAAGAGAAAAATGAAGAATGGAAAGTACTGGCCCTTTAAATTCACTGGAAGAGTCTTCAACTGGAGGGGAAGGGATGTGTAGTAGTGGGGAGAGTTGTGAGGACAATGGCCACCTACCTCTTACTTTCCTTCTGTGTGACAGATTTTCTTCTCTACCTGGCTACAACCTGATCCAGTATCTCTTTTCTCTGACAATGAATGGTCATGGTATTATTTGTCTATTTATATGTTGATTTTTATATTTTCTGGATTTTTCTTGTAGGTGTGAAGCAGATTAGATCTTTTAGGCTTTCAAAGCCTCACTGGAAGTAGAGCATTTATTTCTGGGTTTCTTGAGGAGTGATATCGAGGAACAGGGAAAGACAAAGCACAAATCTCAAATCTGAAAGGTTGTAAATTTCAGTTGAGAACAGGTGAGGTGAATAATGATTTTGACTTCTGTTTTGATGAAGCCTATCTATGCAGGAATACTTAATAGATACATTCAAGTCTTCAGTTCTCTGTTTTACAGTTATAATCCTATCACCTATTTACATATACTCTGACATTTTTAACTGACAGATTTTCCAAGAAACAAAATCTAGTAGTGTTAGAAGAAACACAGTTTTTAAAAGGAATCATGATGTTTTCAAGGGAACGTGAATGACCACAGAGATGTTTCAGAAAGGAGCAAACTTCATTTTGCTGAGAAAATTTAAAAATAAGAAAAAGGAAACTTTGTTCCAAATTTTAATAAAGCGATTTTTGAATGTCTTTCAGTTCCATGAAATACAAATCTAACAAATGACTCCATTCATTTGCATGATGAATGACTATTCACATTTAGTTCTTTTATTACTCCTAGCAAGGCAGAAAATAGCTCTTTTGCATGCTTCTGTAGAAGTTGATTGTTTTTCCTTTTTGTGTGGTTGTTTAGGGTTTGCATTCTCAGTATGAAAAGATGACAGCTATTGTGAGTTCCTTAAGTGATAATTAGTCCTCTGTGACAGTTTATTATGTTGCCACAGCTTATTAAAACTCTTCATTTTCATACAATTATCAAATTCACCACTGGAAGGCCACTTTCAAAATGTATATTTGCATGCAGTTGCTAATTCCTTGAAAAAAAAAAAACATGAAAAATTCTGGTAGACAGGGTCAAATGGCAGAATTAAAGGGACACATACTCACGCACACACACACACACACATTATATTCTTTTTTGTTTCCTTTGTTAAAATCTATCTCATTGGTTACTGCAAACTTTCCAGAAAATAAAATTAAAAGTTTCACCTTCTGAATATGGAAAAAAATTGAGAGAAATATTTTCTTTTGGTTTCCTCTGTGTGTGTGCATGTACACCTAGCTTTGTGACAATACTAGTTACACTAAGGAGTTTATCACTGCTTAAAAACTTACAAAAGGATGACATGCTTAGTTTTTATACTAGAAAATTGAAAAATTTCAACCTTTGTTTTCTTGTGGATTAGAAGAAATGTAGAGAATCATTTGTTTAATTTCTTTCTTTAATGAGAATTCTTTGCTTAAAGAATTAAGTTGCAAATCAAAGCTGGCTATCAGGAAACCTAAAATAGTTTCAATTCTTATCCTTATAATAATGATTCATCTGCGTACTTGATTTCCTGCTTATTTATTTATCAGATTTATAGAGAAAAAGGGCATCTGTGAGCATGAAGGGATTAGACACAGTACAAGAGAAAACGAATTGTTTATTTACTTTAATACAATTTCCACAATATTTCTGTATTGCTAAGTATAACATCTTAAAAGATTGGAGTGACACCACTGAAATCTGCTCTACAGGATTTTTCCTTGAAATGAGTTCTGTTATTTCACAAGAGCTGCCTAATATATCATTGGAATAATATTTCTGGACTTGTCTCTTTGGCTTACTAATTCTTTTTGATATAATATCAGCACAAGAACTTCTGTTATCTGATATGAACATACTAAATGGAGCAAGTGTCCTGATGTTGATGATGCTGGTTTGAATAGCTAAATAAATCTCTTAAAACCATTTGTGTGAATTAGTGGTTTGTCCTCCTGTGGCATTTGTAGCAAATAAATGTTAGTCTTTAGTATTACCATTGAAATGTACAACAAAAATAATAATACCTAATGTTTACTAATCATCATTGTTTGATATAAGTTATTATGCTTATTTTCTTTCATATACTAATTTATTTTAAAAAATGATCACAAGAATCCATGGTGTGGAAATTTTACAGCAATTTTATAGATGTGGAGATTGAGACAATCAGAGATTACTTGGGGCTGATTGAGCATGGTGGGTTAATTTGCTACTTAAATGCAGCATCCTATATTTTAGTGCTTTTTTCATTCCTGGCTGCTCTGCTTCTGATCCAGCTTTCTGCTAATGCACCTCAGAAGGCAGCAGGAGATGTTCAAAGTACCTGGGTCCCTACCATGCATGTGGGAGACCCAGATGGGGTTCCTGGATCCGGGCTTTGGCCTGACCTAATCTTGACCATTGTGGGGAGAGTGAGCTACTATTTAAGATCTTTCTCTCTGTGTGTCTTTTCCTCTTTGTCCTCCTTCTAGGTATACAGATGAGTAATTAATTTTTAAAGGCTTTTTAAAAATTTATTTGAAAGGCAGAGTTTAGAGAGAGGTGGGGAGAGAGAGAGATAGATATCTTTCATCCACTGGTTCACTCCCCAAATGATCACATCAGGGCTGGGCCAGGCTGAAGCCAGAAGTCAAGAACTTCTCTGGATCTCCCATGTGGATGCAGGGGTGCAAACATTTGGGCCATCCTCCACTGCCTTTCCAGCCTCATTAACAAAGAGCTGGATCGGAAGTGGAGCAACTGAATCTCAAACCGGTGTCCATTTGGGATGCCAGTGTCACAGGAAGTGCCTTTATCTGTTGTGCCACAATGCCAGACCCCTTTATGTCTTAAAAAATAAAAAAAAAAAACTAACTAATTCTACATGACCAGAACTCATGCATAGATTTATAGCTTTCCTTTACTAAACTGCACATCTTTTTCCAAGATTATATCTATCTGTCTGCCTTTTATCTATTGACCTACCTTTCATCAATCTATATTTATATCTGTCACATAAGCCTGTTACTAAAATCTCTGTTAAAATTAGAATTGCATGAAAGACTCTTCAATCACTCAAATATTTCACATGAATAATTTTGATAGAGGGATTCAGAACTAGTGATTAAAATAAATGTTCTAAATATTCTATCAATTTTAAAAAGCCAAATTAATCATGAGACTTTTAAACATGACAGTTTGCTCATAGATATTAAGACTTTTGAACTTTGTTTCTTATGTGAGCCATTGGATATATAGAAGAATATATATATAAATATTTAGACATACATACAAGGTACACATGTGTGTATCTTATGTTGATTCTCTCTATAGATTATTAATGAGGTATTTTTCTGCATCATAACCAGTTTTAAATCACTATTTAAATTAATTATGACAGCCATATCAATTAGACATAAGAGATTTCTAAAGCTAATTAGTGTCTGAGAGTTTTTAATTTGACGTCTGTCTCTGTGTAATATGTGCTTTATGCATTAAATTAATGAAATTAAGCCTGCATCATTATAAATTTCCACTTTCATAGTTCCATAAGTTTCACAATTACATGCCATATTTGAATAATAATTGAATGAAATTAAATAATTATGTTCACATAGCACTTGTAGGATTTTAAGAATATATCTTTTACTTTTCACACTCAACTCATTCCAAACCATACCTATAGTACACAACTTATTGCTGTACTTATCAGAACAAAACCTTAGAATCATTTACAAAATCATTTACAAAAAACCTTAGAATCAATTACAAAATAGAAGCTGCAAGTGAGGTGCATAAGCAACATATTGATTTATTTTAAACCTCAGTAATATCTCAAGAACAAAAAAAATCAAATTTAATATAGAACATATGATAGTCTATATTGTTCATTTAAAAGAACTACATTTACTGGAGATGATTATCTGGTGTTTTCCTCATACAAATATTAAAGGAGTTTTAGTTTATAAAATAAGGAATTGATTATTTGTCTTTTCTACATATGATTGTGATATATATTTATTTATATTAAGGTGTAATCATGTAATGTTTCAAGATACAGCTTTAACATTTAATGTGACAATACACATTTAAAATGAAGAAAAGAATTAATTTGCATGCAAATGGGACTAAAACATGATGTATGAGAGGACTACAACCCTGCCTTTAAGATTTGCTTTTGACATTTGTGTTTTAACAGGCAATTAAAATTTAATTTGTCCTATGATGAAAAGCAAATCTTTTTATCCTGTTTCAGCAGTCTGAAGAGGTACAGACTCTATTACAAAAGGGGACTGTGGCTAAAGGTTTCTTGTGCCCTTATGACCCTGTGGTGTGAAATTGATGATAATCCAATCAAGGAATTGACATAAAAATAAGTCTGCACATAAATGATTATGAGTGGAAAGACAGTGTCCTACAGAAAGGGGCAGTCGGTCATGCTCTGCGTGAAGCATTTCAGATGAAAGCTTCATTTGTAGTTTTTGCCATAGCTAAAGTGTGACAACAGAATAGCACTGGTTTCTTGAAATACCTGTTTGGAGAATATGCTAGAATAAGTTTAAGCAGAAAGCTAGATGTGAATTTTCCAGGCTCTCATCCTTCAGGAACAAAATGAAGTTAAGGGGGGCCGGCGCTGTGGCTCAATCCTCCACCTGCAGCGCTGGCACACCGGGTTCTAGTCCCGGTTGCCCCTCTTCCAGGCCAGCTCTCTGCCTTGGCCCGGGAGTGCGGTGGAGGATGGCTCAAGTGCTTGGGCCCTGCACCCCCGTGGGAGACCAGGAGAAGTGCCTGGCTCCTGGCTTCGGATCAGCCGCAGTGGCCATTGGAGGGTGAACCAACGGTAAAAGGAAGACCTTTCTCTCTGTCTCTCTCTCTCACTGTCCACTCTGCCTGTCCAAAAAAAAAAAAAAAAAAATGCAGTTAAGGGGAAGTAGAGAAAGAAGAGGTTAGTAATGAATAGCAAAGAAAAGAGTATTTACTGACAGCTGAGTTGATGAGATGCATCTTTTTAAATTTTATTTATTTATTTATTTATGTGTTTATTTTTGACAGGCAGAGTTAGACAGTGAGAGAGAGAGAGACAGAGAGAAAGGTCCTCCTTCGCTGGTTCACCCCCCAAATGGCCGCTACGGCTGGTGCGCTGGGCCTATCCAAAGCCAGGAGCCAGGTGCTTCCTCCTGGTCTCCCATATGGGTGCAGGGCCCAAGCACTTGGGCCATCCTCCACTGCCTTCCCTGACCACAGCAGAGAGCCGGACTGGAAGAAGAGCAACCAGGACAGAATCCAGCTCCCCGACTAGGACTAGGATGAGATGAATCTTAATAATATTTGGGCAGCTGGAATACTACTTGGTCTGTATACTTCTGCCTATTGGTTTCATTAAAATATTTATGATGGCATTATCTAAAAATGTTACAAATATTCAATTGGGGGAGTGCCATCCATTTATCCAAAGTTGACATTACATGTAGCTGACTTCATTTCTCAGGAAACACCAGAGATATGACTCAGGATTAGAAGCAAAGGATAGGAGAAGGCATTTGGCACAGTGGATTGTCATAACTTGGCACACTCACATTCCATACCAGAGGGCTTGGTTTGAGTCCTGGCTACTCTATGTACAATCCAGCTTTCTGTTAACATACATCCTGGGAAGCAGCAGATCATGGCTCAAGTACTTGAGTCCCTTCCACCGACCTTGGAGACCCAGAGGAAGTTCTAGGCTCCTGATATCAGCCTGACCCAGCACTGGATATTGCAGCCATTCAGAGAATGAACCTGAAAGGAAGATGTCTCTCTGTCTTTCTTCCTGTCAAATAAAATGAAGATAAATATTTTAAAAAAGCAAAAGCTAAATCCAAGGTAAGTTTATAATTCTTCACAAAGGGAGACCCATATTCTGAAATGGTTGTTGAAAAATTTCAGAAGACAGTTTTCATTGCACAGTGACTGGCCGTTGACTCTAGGGCAGTGAATCTCCAAAGAAAAGAATTTCCATGTGAAGCACAACTTGGGAATATCTCAACAAACATTTGAGAGTTTATTTATAAACATTTGGAGTCTAGAACATAACACTATTTTATATATAAATGAAATATTTTTGTAAAGATTTAATATGCACTAACTCAGAGAACTATGTGAACATTGTTTTGTTTTGAAAGCTACTAAGAGTTATTTACTACTTCATAATATCTTTTTTTATAGCAATGATGCTTGTATTATTTCATTTATCAACACAAACAACACAACTGTACATGATCTGGCTTTGTAGCTGATGTACTTAGAATATTTCTTTTTGTAGCAGTAAGCCACCAACCATTTTATTCAGTTTTAGAATAGAAAAAATAATGATGAATCATCTACAGTTTTAAAAACTTCTAAAATAATATTTTAAATTCTCTTTTTTATTTTAGAGCTAGGATATTCTGCCTTTTAATAACTAATGTGGTATGATGTATTATCCATATTTCTTTTTTTTTTTCAGGAGAACAAAGCAGAGGGCATTATACAACTGAATAAAATCTGTATTTAACAGGGTAATGGAGCAGAAACACCCAAGAGTCTGTATACCAGGTCCTAGATGTGACTTCAGTGTCCTGAAATAGAATGCTAGACCAAGACTTCTCATGGTGTTGAAGTCAGCTTCCTGAAACGAGGAATGGTTTTAATATCCAATACAGTGGAACGATGACAGGTAAGAAGTATCCATTGTTGAAAGGTTTGCAAAGAAAGTTAATAGAAAGTAGGATCACCTAAATTCATGCATTTAACATATTGTTCAGTATCATTTTTTTTTTTTTTTTGACAGGCAGAGTGGACAGTGAGAGAGAGAGACAGAGAGAAAGGTCTTCCTTTGCTGTTGGTTCACCCTCCAATGGCCGCCGCGGCCGGCGCGTGGCGGCCAGTGCACTGCGCTGATCTGATGGCAGGAGCCAGGTGCTTCTCCTGGTCTCCCATGCGGGTGCAGGGCCCAAGCACTTGGGCCATCCTCCACTGCACTCCCTGGCCACAGCAGAGAGCTGGCCTGGAAGAGGGGCAACCGGGACAGAATCCGGTGCCCCAACTGGGACTAGAACCCCGTGTGCCGGCGCCGCAAGGCGGAGGATTAGCCTAGTGAGCCGCGGCGCCGGCCTCAGTATCATCTTTTAAAGTTTTCATTTATTTGTTTTATTTTGAAAGGCATAGGGACAGTGGAAAAGACAGTATAGAGAGAAAGATGGACAGAGATTTGTCATTTGCTGATTCACTCCCTAACTGCCTACAATAGCCAAGAGCCAGAAGATTAATCCAGGCCTCTTACATGGGTGCAGGGACCCATGAACTTGAGCCATCACCTGCTGCCTTAGCAGAAAGCTGGGTTGTAATCCAGGACTTGAACCAGACACTGTGATAAGGGATGAGGGCATCTTTAGCAGTGACTTAACTGCTAAGTCAAAATGCCAGGCCCCTTGCAATATAATTTCTCTCCCCAAAATGGAGTCTTCTCAGTAGTATTTATGCTTGCACAAGAGGCTAAAACTGTAACATGCCAGTGTATATGACAGCAGTAAAATCCTGTTAATTTAATACCATGTGAGATAAGTGTTTTTATGTTTTAATAAAAAAAGTTCATTTTTATAAAATTGGCATCACTCAATTTTGGAGTCACTGAATTTTAATAATAATGGATAAACAGAATAAATGTGTAAAATATGGTGGATTGATGTGAGAAGTAAGTAAAATATTTGATCCAAAACTGAGCTGACAACTTATCAAGAACTGGAATTTGATATTGACAAATCCCAAGTTATGCTGAGTAAGGCAGGGTACAGGCATTTTAGTAGTTGTCAGTAAATCAAATTGATACTTACCTGATTATATTCTTTTTAACCAAAAGTACATTTTAGAGAACATTGAATTCTTTTTTTAAAAAAAGAAATTTGTTTATTTGAAAGACAGTTACAGGGAGAGGGAGATTGAAAAGGAGAGGGAGATACGAAGGAGAAGGAGAGGAAGAGAAAGAGAGGGAGAGGGAAACAGAGTTCCACTAATACATCAGGACTTAAAATATTTTCGGAGTGCGGTGTTTTGCACAGCAGTTGAAGTCACCACCTGATACACCCACATCCCGTATTAGAGTGCCTGTTTCCACTCCTGGCTACTCTCTATCTGATCTACCTTTCTGTTAATGTGCACCCCTGGAGGCAGCAGAAGATGGTGCACACTTCCCCCTGTGAGATTTGGATTGAATTATCAGCTCCTGGCTTCACTGGCTCCCGTGAAAGAGAGAGGAGAAGGAAGATGGTGAAGGGATAGTCTCAGACTGCTGTGCAATTCTAAGAACATTTCAGCTAAAATAATGGAGAGTCTTCAAGCTGAAGATGTCCTTTGGATCCATCATATGTGTTATCGGAATGATCCCTCATCATCTGGGTTTGGGAATAAATGAACAAAGTGGTGAATCTAGAGGGAAGGCAGTGGGACCCTGTCAGTCAGTTGTAGTCCCTGAAGCTGAAACTCAGAAGCACATCTTCATGGTTAGGGAATGGTGCTTCCAGGTTTAGGAGCTGTTTGTGGTTGTCCTGTACGCTGTAATCTGCTTCAGCAAGCCTTTTGGAAACAGGTATGGGTAAGGTTGATAACAGTACGTGGATCAGATCTTCTCAGGACCCTTGGCTATGCTTAGAGCATGAGCAGGTTCTAGGTATAAGGCTGCTTATCTAAGAACCTTCATCAGAGCAAACTTTGCCATTGGTATTGGGGGCAAGCTTCGTAAAGAGCAGCTCTTAATTTGATTATAGGGAATAAAATATGCCTTCTTTGTATGCATGCCCATGGCCCTCAAAGTGAATTCAATTTGTGAAAGGTTTCTTTCTGGCTCTTATATTGAGATCAACAATTTTCTTGCCTAAAGTCTCTAGATTACAGTTAATGTTTTCATTCTCTGATCCTTTGCATACCCAATGAGTACAAATGTGGCCTGTGACATTCTTTTTAAAATTCTCTTAAATGGCTGTGTGATGTGCAGGGTTTGCTTCCAATACAAGCTGCAGCCTATATATACACTTGCCTGGTGTGCAGTTAACATCCAGGGGCACTCAAGGTTAATTAGAAATGGTAATAAGTTTAATCATGATGAACTCATTTGGTTCTGATGTGGATGTCACCTGTAATTCCATAAAAATTCCATTGTAATTTAACATTAATTAATGTCCACTTATCAATGAGTGTTACAGCAAATTAGTACAGAAGTGACAAGTTATGTGCTTAAGAAATGCTTAACAGAAAAAAAAACTAGCATTTACTAGGTCATTTAAAAATATAACAGATCGAGGTATCTTTCTTGTTTAAAATATGAGGCTAAAATCAGGCAAAGTAGTAATAATTAGGCAAGACTTTTGATAAGAATTTGTCTGAGAACTAATGGGACTACAGAAAACACTAGGAATATAGATTTGCTTAGATTATCATTTTTTAACATAGATGACAGAGAAGAGATGGAGCTCTTCTTATCATTACCCTATAATAAGAGAAGCTGCTGAATTTTCAATAATCATCATCATGAAGCAATGGTCTTATTCATGTAAAATAAAAGTATTTTTCTCCCTGTGTAAAAATGCTATTAGCCATATTTGAAGGCATTATACTCAGATATCATTTTTCCATTTCTGTAAATGACAACCATTAAATGCAATCGTAGCTACATGACAAGACTATTTTTATTACATCAAAAGGAAGAAAGGGATTAAAATGAATTTATTCAAAGGTGTGATTTGTCAATTTTTTCCCTTATCAAGGCGCACATGGGACAGCTTTAAACCTAAACACTGAAATCTGACCTCATATTTGAATAAGTTAATGTGATCTGCTGTTCTTTGGGAAGTACTGAAACCTTTCTTTTGTATCCAGAAATCTCAGGAGGAATTTTGGCTTTTAGGAGGTCAGCTCCAAGGTTCCATTTCTTTTCATCATTTTCCCTTTTATCATTTGGCAGTTCTTGACAGCTTAGAGGGTCTTCTAGGTATCTGTGACACACAGAACAGTATGGAGAGGAATTATAGCAAGAATTTCTTTCTTACTACCTAGACCTTTTAGAGACACATTACAACTGCTTGGGAAGCTTTCTTCTCGGAGAGAGAAACTAATCACTATAATGTCAAATCAATGGATCTTTTACAAGAAAATATGCAGGTATGAAATTTTTGAAAATTTTTACATTGTATTTTAATTGTGAACTTGAGGCCTTTCACTTATATATGGAATTAAACATTTTAAATGAGTTTTCAACTCAGAAAATAGTCCTACTTTTTATAGTTTCAACAGAATTTTTCTGGATTTGTTCATCAAGCCAGACTTGATTTTGTTTGCTTGTTTATTTATTTATATCTTTATTTAAAAGACAGAATGACAGAGGGAGGAGGAAGTGGAGGAGAGGAAAAAGAGAGAGAGAGAGACAGAGAGAGAGAGAGAGAGAAATATCTTCCATCTGCTGATTCGTTCTCCCAAATGGCTACAGTAGTCAGAGCTGGGCCAAGAGGAAGCAAGAAGCCATGAATTCCATCCAGGCTCCCACTTTAATGACTGGACTCCAGCTCCTGAGGCCACCATCCATTGTTTCTCAAGCACATTAATAGAAAGTTGGATGCAAGTGGAAAGCCAGGACTCCAACTGGATGCCAATGTCAATAAGTGGCAGCTTAACCTGTCACACCACATTGCCTGCCCCAAGTTATGGCCTTCTTTGATTTAAAGATACAAAATTTTGTTCTGAAAATTGAATGATGTTGGCATATGTGCTCAGGAAAAAAAGAGGACTATTGATAATACAACTAAATGATTGACAGTAAATATTGAGCATGATATGTTTGGTTCTACAGCTATTTATACATGCCTGGTAATACTGGAGCCATCATTGATTAATCAAATTGGGATAAAATGTGAATATTTTGACATAACTATCAACTACAGGTGAACTGAGAGTTCACTGGAGTAAATGAACAGGTTCGTTCATTGCTGAATTCTCCATTCGCAATATGGGGCTTGGCAGTAATGAGGCACTCAGTACGTATGTGTTTGTATTTTGAAACCATAAGTGAGTTCAGCTCCCCATCTTGAAATGCAGCATTTTAACATTGAATGTTCAGTGACTGTGATATTTTCCAACCCCCACTTATTTATTCATGACAGTTATACTCTTCTGTTTTATGTCTATTTATCAGTATTGCTTTTCACTATTTTAAAAGAATCAGTTAAACCATCTCCACAACAACACAGTGAATTGTTTTTCTAGCTAATTTATCACAGAGTAGTTTGTACAAATTGTATGTGTGCAGCTTAATGACTACTCACATCTGTTTACACTCGAGTACCCCCCACCTTGAACAAGCTCCAGAGTATTTCTATGATTCTGTTAAGCTTTGTCTGTCTCCATTTGGTCAAACAGCACCCAAAATGTTACTGCTTTTCTGACCACTATCACCATAAAATGATGCTAAAAATACATTAATTTAAATTCTGTAATGAAATTGTTTATACACTTTCTTTCCTTCAATATAAAAATCTGAGAGATTTATTAATGATGACATGAAGCAGTAATATATGTAGATTCTATTTTATGAATATATACACTTATCTATTTGTTCTTTGTTTTCCAGCTTATAGGTATTGTATATAAATTTTTAAGATAATTCTATACATGTACAGATGTCATAAGTATCCATTTGTGTTGCATTTTAAACCAGCTGTGAAATTTCTTTTTTTTTTTTTGTTTTTGTTTTTGTTTTTGTTTTGACGGGCAGAGTTAGACAGTGAGAGAGAGAGAGAGAGAAAGGTCTTGCTTCCATTGGTTCACTCCCCAAATGGCCGCAAAGGCTGGTGCACTGCGCCAATCCGAAGCCAGGAGCCAGGTGCTTCCTCCTGGTCTCCCATGCGGGTGCAGGGCCCAAGCACTTGGGCCATCCTCCACTGCCTTCCCGGACCACAGCAGAGAGCTGGCCTGAAAGAGGGGCAACTGGGACAGAATCCGGCACCCCAACTGGGACTAGAATCTGTGGTGCTGGCGCTGCAGGCAGAGGATTAGCCAAGTGAGCCGCGCGCCAGCCATCAGCTGTGAAATTTCTGAGCAACTTTTTATGTATCTGTGTATATATGCATCTATACATGAGTTTTGCATGTTTATAAATACTTATATCTGAATAGACAATGTACATCTGGATTGAGTTCCTGCCACTCTCTTTAGCCACAGCGAACCCCTGCTAAGTGAACCAATAGAAAGCAGCACTTTTTCTTTCCAGCTGTCCCCATCCTTCTGTCTCTCAAGTAAATAAATACATTTTTTAACTGTTAATATATTCTTTTTTTAAAAAAATGCATTCATTTATCTTAAAGGAAGATAACATAAATAGAGAAACAGAGAGATAAACAGAAAACCCATCAGCTAATTTATTACCCAAATACCCATGAAAGCCCAGACTGAGGCTAGATAAAACTCAATCTGGGTCACTCACGTGCGTGAGAGGGACCCAAGTACCTGATGCCTCTCAGATATGCACCGGCAGAAGCCTGGGATTAGGAGCAGAACTGGGATTTGACCCAGGCACTCCAGTAAGGGAAAAATTCCAAGGAGTGTTTTAACTACTATCTTAAATGTCTTCCCCAAAGTTTCTATTTTCAAAAAAAGGGTAGTAATAAAAGTAAAAAGTCCTTAAACAAGGAGATGTGCAGAGCATTCTTGGATTACAAAATACAGAAGGAATTGTAATATACTCTGCTTCTCACTCCAAAGTGAGGCCAAGTGAAGTATTCAGGGCAGCTGTACGCACTGGCATTTTGGGAGCACTTACTAGGGAAAAGCGTATCAAAGGACCTGGACAAGGAATGAAACATTCCTGAGATAAAACATGGAGTCCTTAAAGTCTCCAGCTGGAATTTCCCACAGCGTGTGTCAGGAGGCCTCATTTTCCCATCACTTTACTGGTTACTCAGACAAGGTACAGTTTTCTCCAGGACTTCTCCATATGTTTTGTTACTTTCTTGTGACCTCTCACAAAGTCACACTTGCCTTGTAATTTCTCAGAAGTCTTATAATACATAATTGTTCCATGTGTGTTTCCTCTCTAGAACATAAACTGTCAAGTAGGATCTGTTTGATAATTATCTTTTTTTTTTAAAGATGTATTTATTTATTTGAAAGAGTTACACAGAGAGGAGAGGCAAAGAGAGAGAGAAGTCTTCCATCTGATGGTTCACTCCCCAATTGGCTGCAATGGCCGGAACTGCTCCAATCTAAACCAAGAGCCAGGAGCTTCTTCCGGGTCTCCCACGTGGGTGCAGGGGGCCAAGGACTTGGTCCATCTTCCACTGTCATCGCAGAAAGCTGGATTGGGGGTGGAGCAGCCGGGTCTTGAACCGGAGCCCATATGGGATGCGGGCACTTCAGGCCACAGCACTGGCCCCTGATAATTATCTTATTTCTGTGCACATAGCAGTGTCAGTAAAACATTATAAGGCATGAACAAATCTTTGGTGAATAAGTGGAAAAATAAATGAATTAACTTTATCAGTCTCAGTATTTATTTCTATTTATTATAAAACTTTAAAACAATGACCAAATAATGTCTAAACATGTCATATCATCAGTTTTAGCATTTGGTGTGCCAATATTCTGGAAAAATTTTTAAAATATACTTTGAAAAGATGAAACTATTTGCTTTGATTAAAAAATGACATTGAATGCCTGCTGTTTCCATTTTGCATTTATTGTATTAACATTTAAAACCCCGTTAGTCATTCATGAGTATTAGAAAGCTTGTTTTAAAGGAAGCATTTTTGATTGAATGGGAGATACTCAGAGGTGAAATTTCAAAAACGTTATGTTACTGAATTTAAAAAACCATCATTAATTTTGAACAATAAGTTATTTTATGTTCATGACACCCAGTTTTCAAATGCTGAGCAACACACACAGCACTTGTACAATGATAGAGATTATAGAACAGATGTACCATGCAGTATTTTATTGATTTTCAAATATTTTAGATGAAAAAAATTTCATCATAAACTGCTGTTGTTCTTGAAGCTAGTCTGTGGCCTTAGCTATAGAAGAGTCAAGGTGGAGTTATTATGGGGGCAGGTGTTTGGCCTAGCAGTTGAGATGCCTGCATCCCTCATTAGAGTCCACCAATCCAGAGCTTCAGAGACTAAGGTGATGGCTTAACTAGTGGGATTCCTGACACCCACATGGGAGATCTGGATGGCTTTGGCCACAGCCCAGTCTCTGCCATTTGGCGGCAGCACCAGCAGATGGGAGCGCTAGAACTAGCTGATGAAATCTCTCCCTCTCTTTCTCACTCTCTCCCATACCCTCCCCCTTCTTTTTCTCTTCTTCCCAATTAAAGCTTTTTAAAAAGGTAGAGTTAGTAAAAGACTGCAAACCTTGAAGCTAAATCACTTGGCTTAGCTTCTACCATTTCTCGGTGAATTTTGAAATGCTTCCAGGGAACCCTAGGACCCAGTTCAAGTATCATTAAACATATAACAGAGTTTCAAGGATCTATTGTGTTGAAAATCAAACTGAGGTCAGAGAGATTAAATGATCTGCTTAAGCTCATGACACCTATGTGAGGGTACTTGAGAAGGTTTGTGGAAAATGCAATTAAAAGTATAAGCTTATTTTAGGTGCAAATTTATTTCAAAATGAACAGAAAATACATATTATGATACAACTATGTATGAGTTCGGGAATTGCTCTCGCACCCAAATAAATTTATCCTTTTATTTCTGTTTTCTCTTAATGTTTCCAAGTACCCTTAGGTATAATGAAGATGCATGCAATCTGTATTTCATACAGCAGTAGTGTTATCCTTCCTAGTTAAGCAAAATTAAAAAAAAAAAAAAAGAAAGACCTTAATGGGAACCTATTCAGCCTTCCACTAGAGAGACAAATCCTCTCTGGAATTTCTGGAAAATCACTTCTTCCTGCTGTCTGTGTTGCTCACTATACTACAAAGAAGACAACTTCTATTGAACATTTTTTTTTCTCCTTTACTTTCATTCTTAAGAAATTGTTCCTGGTACAAAATGTTTGCCTATTTTTCTTTTCTGACTAGTTTCTCATTATCTTCCTGACTGGCAAAATATATAATTAGACAGGTGACTACTAAACATTAATTAATCATATTTTCTGATCCTACCTTTCAGGATTGGTTAAAAAAAAATCCATGCTCAAATGAGATCCGAGATCCTCCTGAGTGGTTCTTTTAGACCATTTGAGCACAAATAGCTTGACTTCTCTTAGGCATCCAGCTTCTTCTTCTTCTTCTCCTTCTTCTTTTTTTTTTTTTTTTTCTGGTCAGGCAGAGTTAGTGAGAAAGAGAGACAGAGAGAAAGGTCTTCCTTTTTCCATTGGTTCACCCCCCAAATGTCTGCTACGGCCGGTGTGCTGCTCCAATCCGAAGCCAGGAGCCAGATGTTTCCTCCTGGTTTGCCATGTGGATGCAGGGCCCAAGGACTTGGGCCATCCCTCACTGCACTCCTGGGCCACAGCAGAGAGCTGGACTGGAAGAGGAGCAACAGGGACAGAATCTGGCGCCTCGACCAGGACTAGAACCCTGGGTGCCGGCGCCGCAGGCACAGGATTAGCCAAGTGAGCCACGGTGCCGGCCAGCATCCAGCTTCTATGGTGTACTCAAACAAGCCCAGTCCTGTAGAGTCTCCTCTTTTTTGGTTTGCTTCCCTACCTATCCCTAGCATCAATTAAGCTTGGCTTCTTCGTTGAAGGGGAATTTTTTCAAATGAGACAGAGAGGTTGAATGAAAGAATAACAGAGGAGACAGAATGCTGTTTTTACCTTGTGCATAAGTCATATTTTTCAATACAGATCATCCATAATAATTGATACTTATAAGTTCTTTATACCTATAAATCTCCATATGACATCTGCCATCTGTCCACTATTGGTTACAAGCTGGATGAAGGATACATAATTGACAGTCCTTATCATTGATACAATTCTTATGATACCTTGTAAACATAGCAATAAAAATACTTGTAGCAGAGTACCTTGGCATATGAATAATCCGCTAGGAAGTAATTTGCATTTTCTTCAAGCAGTATCAAGTCAAAAGCAGAGACAGAGGTGACCTTTCAAAAATATATTTTATTGTTCTCTGAAAAATAGTATGTGAATGATCTTTTATTTTAGATCTATATCTATGAGCTTAATAGGCTTAATTCTCCCCAGAAGCATGTAAAATCTATTGAAGAAAATGGGTCCTGGGGCCAATGCTGTGGTGCAGCGAGTTATACAGCTGCTTATGACAACAGCATCCCAGATGAGTACTTGTCTGAATCCTGTGGCTGCTCCACTTCCTATCCAGCTCCCTGCTACTGCGCATGGGAAAGCAATGGGCCCTTTGGTTGGGCCCTTGACACCCACATAAGAGACCCAGATGGAGGATCACACTTCTGTCTTTGGCTGACCCAATGCTACCATTGTGGCCATTTGGAATGAACCAGAGACAGAAATATCTCTCTGTCTCTCTGTAAATGTCTGTCAAATAAAAATAAATACATAAATATTTTTAAAAGTCCTCTTTTTTTCAAAGACTATATTAAATAATTATGTTAAGTATGTCAAAAATGAGAAAGACTAGCCAGGTCCTAAAAAAGCTATATGATTTTTGTAGGTTGGCACTGACCATATAATACTTTCACTTTCTACCAACTTAAAACTGCCAGCACGTTCAACTTCTTTCAGTATTGCTTCTTTTGGCTGTAGCAGCTCAAATATGTGCATGACAGAATGGAAGTGCTAAAGCATTATCTCTGCCCTGGTGCAGCTTTTAAGCACAATCTGACAAAACTTGTTGAGCGAACATCTCAGCTGCTTTGTTGCTCACCTGAGAAAATTCGGAAGCAAATACCTGAGTTTTCTTTAAATCAAAGTTCTACAATTGGATTAACTTAAGGTGGAAAACTGTTTTATTAAATGTGGGTTTTAACTTCCTATATTTTTTGGTCTAATTTTCCAATGTACACACCAACGTTTCTTAGAATCATTTAGAATATACTGCTCATATTTTGGTCTTTTTTGATATGGTCTCTTTCTGAGGTATCCAAACTAAAATGGATATTGAAATAGTTCATAATAACTTTTACAGGTATTGGGTTGTTTTTAAACAATGGAAAAGTGTGAGTATATGATTTTTGATGGAGAAGACTTTGTCACTTGGATACAGACTGTGCTCTGAGAAATGTCTGTGTTTATATCCTGATATCAGTGATGGCCATTTATATAGCCCAGACCTATATATAGAGTCAGTGCTCTTGATTAAACTTAGAATGAGGAGATCAAATTGCTTGTAAAAAGAGTTTCTGTTATGCTTTTCAGAACCCTGGACAGTGTGGCACTTTGACCTCAACTCACTGCTTTGAATTTGATTTAAACCTCTAAAACATAATTATTCTCATGGGGACTTTTTTTTTTTTTTTTTTTTTTTTTTTTTTTTTTTTTTTTTGACAGGCAGAGTTAGACAGTGAGAGAGAGAGAGAGACAAAGAGAAAGGTCTTCCTTCCGTTGGGTCACCCCCAACTGGCCACTATGACTGGCGCGTTGCGGCTGGTGCGCTGCGCTGATCCAAAGCCAGGAGCCAGGTGCTTCCTCCTGGTCTCCCAAGCTGGTGTAGGGCCCAAGGTCCTGGGCCATTCTCTACTGCACTCCCGGGCCACAGCAGAGAGCTGGACTGGAAGAGGAGCAACCGAGACAGGATCCGGCGCCACAACCAGGACTAGAACCCGGGGTGCCGGTGCCGCAAGCGGAGGATTAGCCAAGTGAGCCATGGCGCCGGCCTCTCATTGGACATTCTTGACTAATTTGGCTTGTAGCTGCTTTCAGTAATGCTAACAGTGGAGAATAGCAAGCCACCTAATAGAGAGGTGTTCACTTTTGAAGATATTAATTTACCAACTGTGGGTAACAAGGAATTCAAAGATTTTACAAATATTTTTTCAGACCAGACTTGTCAAATATAGTATATACTCTCATATCTATCACACAAGAAGGGATACGATTGTTTTTCCCATGAAGGCTCATGAAGAGAGGTCCTGGATCTTGGTATGCATATTGGAAATAGGCAAGAGAGATGAGATAAAGAAAGTCACGCTATTATTTACACTCTGTGCATATAGACTGAACAGTCCTCAAAATGTACATTAGAAGCACTGTGACTCCTCGCCGGTGCCACGGTTCACTTGGCTAATGGCTCACTTGGCTAATCCTCCGCCTGAGGCGTCGGCACCCTGGGTTCTAGTCCCAGTTGGGATGCCGGAATCTGTCCCGGTTGCTCCTCTTCCAGTCCAGCTCTCTTCTGTGGCCCTGGAAGGCAGTGGAGGATGGCCCAAGTGCTTGGGCCCTGAACCCGCATGGGAGACCAAGAGGAAGCACCTGGCTCTTGGGGGGTGAACTAATGGAAGGAAGATCTTTCTCTCTGTCACTCTCTCTTTCTCTCACTGTCTAAATCTTGCCTGTCCAAAAAAAGAAAAGAAACACTGTGACTCTCATCAATGTCTTTCTCTCCTGATTCCAAATTTTAATGCAACTAATGAATTACCTGATATTCATATACTTCTCTTTCATTCCTCTGATAATATGTATTTAATATATCTTCTTTTATGTACATAAGTTTTATGGCACATGTATTGATTCAAAAGTTTCCAACTTGTATGTAACCTATTTCTGAAATAATGGTCAACTGCTTATGGCAAATATTTGATGATTACTTACCATCTGTCATTCACTTGTCTATACATGAGTGACAGAGCAGTGAAAGTAAACACAGCCCATCAGTTTCTGGAGCTTACATTTCAGTGGTGCAAAGTATTAACAAATACTTACTATTAAAGGTAATTTAGGAAAAATAAATGAGATAAGAAATGACAAGTCTTTGATATAAACTTTCTTGATAAATTTAGTCTACATAATTTATAATATTTGTAATTAATAGAATCATTAGGTTTAGATTAACTAAATATCTGAATGCTTTATAAGGATATGCAGAGTACGACCTAGCTCCTGTATAAGAACTTGACCTTCTGCAGTGATCCCCTTAAGATCTACACTCTAGTCAATTGAACAAATTCCAGTTCCTAGAATAATTTCTCTTGTATGCCTCTTTACTTTTGTAATTGTTATTCCTTCTGTTTAACTTCAGTGATGTCCTTTGCCCAGTTATGATCTCGGAAAACTACAATTCAGCCGTTAAGACCTCAAACAAACCGACATACTAGATAGTGTATTGTTTACTGCCCCAGCATACAGCTCCATTTTCCTCTGTCCTCTAAGCACTTTCCACATCCCTAATTCCAATCAACTACCTATTGCATGGCTCATTACAGAACATTTAATGCTTATTTACATTATAGGCTGTTGTTCGCTCTTCTACTATGAGTCTTCTAGAATGAGGTTGTTCAACCTCTAATGTGATAGAGAATCACCAGGGAGATCTTGTTAACTTATGTACAATATTCAGTCAATAAATCTTGAGTGGTGTCTGTGATTCTGCTTATCTAGCACATTCCCAGATGATGTTAGGATTTGATATGACTGGGCCACACTTTGAGTAGCAAAGATTTAAGGTCTACTTGTTCCTACTTGTATCTTATTGCCTGTCATCCACTCCAGTACATCAGTATTTATTTAAAAATTGTTTGATTCACATATTGTCATCATTTCAAAGAACTCCAATACCAAAATGTAAAGGTCTTTGGAAATCATTATTTACTTTATAAGATTTCCTTGAATATTGTGCATACATGGGGCTTTCTATAATCAGAATTACCACATAAGATATGGTGGTGAAATTGTAGCTGAAATTTATAAGGTGACTGGTCAGAGTTGTAAAATAAAGATAACATATTTCTGACTTCTTAACATTTGAAACATAGTAATATATTAAAGAAACACACTTATATATCTAATATCATAATTAAATTTTAACTCATAAAAAATAACCAACTCCCTACAGGAACAGAACATTTTTGGTTAAAAAGCTACTTATCATTTCTGTAGCCATACAATGTTGAACGCGATGTTTGATCTTTTAACAATTTCATTTTAAAATATTCACAAAAGAGTGGTAATTAAATTACATGGGTGCCATGGTAACCACTGCATTGAATCTGCTCAGACCTTGTGCTCTAGCATTTCAGCAGGGAAAAGGGTATTCTATTCTATGACAATTACAAACTGTGGATGTTTAGGCCAACTCTACCAGTCTATCCGAAAGGAGTAAGCACATCTACTAAAGCTGGATAAGTCATTGCTCACATATAGGTGAAACTTACAGCTAAGTAAAAGCTGAATTTTTGGCTTAGTAAATGCAATTTACTAAAAACCGCATTCATTAAAAACTGAATTTCAGGAATCCAGATGTAGTCTAGGTTCTGCAACTTAACACTTTGGTGTTTTGGGTGTTTTAATTTCTCTTATTTGCACATACATCATATATAAAATGGAAAGGTTACACACAGGATCAGATATTCTGAATCCTAATCTCTTTCTTTCCTTTTCCATGGGATATTTATGATTCAATATCCCATACTGATTTTAGGATATATTTCATAATATGTAATTTATGTATTTGTTCACTGGGACTCTTTACACATTGGGTACCTTAAAACAAGAAAAATATATTCTTCCACAATTCTGGAGATGAAAAGATGGAAGCCAAGAAGTTGGTAGGGCTGTGCTCCCACAGAACCCTCTAGTGGAGGGTGCATTCTTGCATTTCCCAGCTCTCAGTAATTCTGGGCATTACTTACCTTATGGTAACATGACTCAAATTTCTGCCTGTGTCTTCAAATGGCTACCTACTCTGACTTCTTGTCTTATAAGGATACTAGTTTTTGTTGTTGTTGTTGTTTAAAAGCACATCTTATTACAAAATGCTCTTATCTAAACTGAAGCAATTATGTCTGCAATGGCAGTTTCCAATAAAGTCATTTTGAGGTATTGGGGGTTAGGGCTTCAGTACGTCTTTATAGGGTACATAGTTCAATCCACAAAAAAATGTCCTTTTGTGAAATTCAGACAATAATGTGTTTCTTCCAGCTAAAATAAAGCTATGCAATCTTTTATTTTCTTAATCTCCAATGCATTAGATTGGGGGATATGCAAATATTCAGTGATTAGATGATAATACTGTAACTAGATTAGTATCATTTTAAGCAAAGATTCTTCCTCAGACTATAGGATAATTAAATTCTTTTTAAAAAAGATTTATTTATTTATTTATTTATTTATTCGAGAGGTAGAGTTACAGAGAGACGGAGAGACAGAGGGAAAGGCCTTCCATCTTCTGGTTCAGTCCCCTAAATGACCACAGGACTGGAACTAAGCTAATCCAAAGCCAGGAGCCAGAAGCTGCTTCTTCCTCCAGGTCTCCCATGCAGGTGCAGGAACCCAAGTGCTTGGGCCATCATCCACTGCTTTCCCAGGCAACAGCAGAGAGCTGGATCAAAAGAGGAGCAGTTGGGACAGGAACCAGTGCCCATATAGGACACTGGGGCTGTAGACGGAGGCTTAGCCTACGGAGCCACAGAGCCAGTCCCAATAATTTAATTCTTCAGTGTTTGGAGATCACATGGCATACTTTTGTAGTGCATGATATAGCAATGTCTCAATACCCAGAACACCTAGTCTTATTACAGCTGAAAGGGGCCTAATTCATGCACTGATGCCCGTTTTCCACAGAATGCATCTGTCGTTGAGCCTCAACTCTCTGCCTTATTTTCTTATACTTACAGAAGGTTGCTCCACCTTGCCTATGTGCAAGTCAGTGCCCTCTGAGGTAGCAAAACCCTTGTCCTCCCTTGCAGTTCTCCAAATGAGTCAGTGGAGAAGTGTCTATATTCTGATAAGGTATCCCAAAATAACCAGCTATTAATAATCATCCATTGTTTAACTTTTGTGATCTCTTTGTTTCTTCTTCATTTCTTGACTCATCTTGCCATCTGCTCCATGTCTCTTCATGGAGATCACCTCCAAAATGAACTCTCTGCATCCAAGTTCTGCGTAGGTCAATATCTGCTTTAAGGCAACCTAAAATTCAAGCACAGGCCCAATCGGAGTATCGTTTTTTAAGATTTTATTTATTTATTTGAGAGGTAGAGTTACAGGCAGTAAGAGGGAGAGACAGAGAGAAAGGTCTTCCTTCCCTTGGTTCACTGTCCAGATGGCAGCAATGGCCAGAGCTGCACTGATCTGAAGCCAGGAGCCAGGTGCTTCTTCCTGGTCTCCCTTGTTGGTACAGGAGCCAGAACACTTGGGCTGTCCTCCACTGCTTTTCCCAGGCCATAGCAGAGAGCTGGACCGCAAGAGGGGCAGCCTGGACTAGAACTGATAACCATATGGGATGCTGGCACTGCAGGCGGAGGACTGAGCCACTGTGCCACAGTGCCGGCCCCTGGTGAAGACTCTTAGTAGAAGAAGAAGAAAGCAATGAGGTCATTAAGCAATCAAATGTGGCTAAAGCAAGTGAAATATAGAGATTGTTGGAAGAAGAGGCAGGATTTTGAAGCTTCATGTGTTGCAAATTGTGGAATTTTCAAACTTTTTTTCATTTATTACAGAGCCATATAATTATTTTTGTATATGGATGGGATCAGAGTGTGCTCTGTACCTTAGAGTGCTTGCTCTGAGGACACATGTGAGGCAGGGAGACAAGATGGTATGATCTTGCAAGAGTTCAGATAGAAATAATGAGGGTTCAAATTAAGGTAATGGCAGAGCAGCCAGGACTACAGAAACATTATACAAGGCTGTTTCAGATTAGATAGAATTTATTCACTGCATAATTATTAAAGGTGGGGAGAATGATCTGGGAGTGATTCTCACTTTTTTTTTTTTTTTAATAGCTAGTTGGTTATGATTAAGCAAGGGAGGAAATGCTTGATGGAGTAACATGGTTGTCCAATTTAATTAGAGACAGTTTATTTCTGTGTTTCCTAAAATGTATTGTGTATCTCAATCACCATGGAAAATGTAGGTGTTAGTTCAGCAGCTGTAGACTTGGATCAGCTCATCAAATACCTAAAGATGTGGATGCTGTGGGTTTGTGGATCACTTTCTGAGTAGCACAGCTACAAGAAGACCCTCACTGTAAGACTGAAACCTAATACTCTATGAAATTTCAATCTATTTTAAAATCCAATACTTTGTTATATTTAAATATAATTTTTATGTTAAAAATCATTTGCTTCCATGCTTAAGAATCAGCCATAGTTTGAACAAAGAATCAGTCACAAAAAGTAACACTTACCACATTTTATATGGATATATTCAGTAAATAAGAATATGGATAAGTTTGGTTACTCTTGAGGAAAAAAATGAAGCTTATCCAGTTCCACTGTAATTGAAGTGCTATCTTTGGGTAAGTTTCTTCAATAGCTGGGAATGAAAAATTTTCCAAACTGACGTAGGAATTCTATGTTGTATCACTATTTCCAAATAGTAGTGCTGTGTTAATTTTTTAAAAGATTTTTTAAAGATTTATTTATTTATTTATTTGAAAGAGTTACATACAGAGAGAAGAAGAGGCAGAGAGAGAGAGAGAGAGAGAGAGGGAGAGAGAGAGAGAGAGAGAGAGATCTTCCATCCATTGGTTCACTCCCCAACTGTGCGCAACAGCCAGAGCTGTGCAGATCCGATGCCAGGAGCCAGGATCTTCTTCCAGGTCTCCTACATGGGTGCAGGGGCCCAAGCATTTGGGCCATCTTCTATTGGTTTCCCAGGCCATAGCAGAGAGCTGGATCAGAAGTGGAGCAGCCAGATCTCAAACCAGTAACCATATGGGATGCCTGCACTGCAGGCGGTGGCATAACCCAAAATGCCACAGCGCCGGCCCCTTTTTTAAGATTTTTTAAAAATTTATTTGAAAGACAGAATGACAGAGAGAGGTGGAGCCAGAGAGAGAAAGGTCTTCTATCTACTGGTTCACTTCCCAAATGACTACAACAGAGCTGAGATGATCTTAAGCAAAGAGCCAGGAGCTTATTACAAGTCTTCCACATGGATGCAGGAGCCCAAGGATTTGGGACATCTTCTACTGCTTTCCCAGGCCATAGCAGAAAGCTAGATCAGAAAAGGAGCATCCGGTACTAGAATGTTCGCCCATATGGGATGCCAGAACTGCAGGCTGGGGCCTTAACCCCCTGCACCTCAGTGCTGACCCCTAATGTTGTATTAGTTAGAAAGGGAAAATGCTGTCCATATTTGTCAGAATATGTCCTAAATTATGTGATAAATATGGCATTGTGTGATTTTTTTAAATCACATTTCCTGCATCTTTTAAAAAACAGTCTACATTAATAGGAAAAAAAGACTTGCCCTATTTAGTCCATAAATCTGTTTTCATTTTGATGTACAATGATATATGCTACAGAGACAGAACTAATATGGGTTCTTGGAACACTGAAATTGTTGGAAGACTGAAACAGTCTGATATCTGAATAACTTAATTGGTAATACTGTTGAACTTTAGATGTCAGGAATTTCTGGGAGGGTAAATATTTGAATAGTATTTCCAAAGGAAAATATATTGAAAACCATTCGTAATGATACCACTATTTAGAATTCTAAGGGTTCAATACTTATTGAGGGCGGCCAGCATTGTGGTATAGCAGGTAAAGCCGCCACCTACAGTGCCAGCATCCCATATGGGCGCCAGTTCGAGTCCCAGCTGCTCCACTTCCAATCCAGGTCTCTGCTATGGCCTGGGAAACCAATAGAAGATGGCCCAAGTGCTTGGGCCCCTGCACCCACATGGGAGACCCCAAAGTAGCTCCTGGCTCCTGGCTTCTGATTGGCATAGCTCTGGCCATTGCAACCAATTGGGGAGTGAACCAGTGGATGGAAGACCTCTCTCTCTCTGCCTCTCCTTCTCTCTCTGTGTAATTCTGACTTTCAAATAAGTAAATATATCTTTTTTTTAATTTTTTTTTTTTTTTGACAGGCAGAGTGGACAGTGAGAGAGAGAGACAGACAGAAAGGTCTTCCTTTGCCGTTGGTTCACCCTCCAATGGCCGCCGCGGCCAGCGCGCCACAGCCGGCGCACCGCGCTGATCCGATGGCAGGAGCCAGGTACTTCACCTGGTCTCCCATGGGGTGCAGGGCCCAAGCACTTGGGCCATCCTCCACTGCACTCCCTGGCCACAGCAGAGAGCTGGCCTGGAAGAGGGGCAACCGGGACAGAATCCGGCGCCCCAACCGGGACTAGAACCTGGTGTGCCGGCGCCGCAAGGCGGAGGATTAGCCTAGTGAGCCGCTGCGCCAGCCAATAAATCTTTAAAAAAATACTTATTGAGCATTATTATGGTCATTAATGGGGCTTGAATTAGGAGGAGATTAGAGATAGTATGTACGTCTTTCATTCTAAAAATTCTTAGACTTCAGCTGGAGATAAGCTTCAAGCATCAGAAAATCAATTTAAAAAAATTGGAGTAAGCATTTGGCCTAGTGGTTAAGATGACATTTAAGACACTAGTTTTCCATGTTGTAGTTCCTGGGTTCAGCTCCCAGATGCAGCTCCTGATTCCTGTGTCTTACTAACTCAGACCTTGAGAAGTAACCATGATGTTTCAAGTAATTGGGCTTATACCATCCAGAAGTGATGCTTAGATTGCGTTCCTGGTTCTAGGATTCATCCCTGTGCCCAACCCTCAACCCTGTTTGGAAGCCATTTAGGGAGAGAACTGATCTATAACAGAAGTAACCACTTTCTCTCCTTCTCTATCTCTTTCTCTGTCTCTATGTCTGCCTCCATAGCAAATTATGTGTGTGTGTGTAGGCCATGATTCTGCATATCAAAGTGGTTCTTCTTTGTATTTACCTAAGTGATCATGGCTTTGATGAGAATTGTAGCAAATATAGTCCAGTGTGCTATTTCTTGGCAATAACCTTTGTAGCAGGGTATATAGAAAAGTTCATAAAAAATGGAATTAAAGAAACGTTTAACTTGTTAATTTTTTAAAAAATCCATGCATATAGCCAGCGCCGCGGCTCACTAGGCTAATCCTCCGCCTAGCGGCGCCAGCACACCGGGTTCTAGTCCCGGTTGGGGCACCGGATTCTGTCCCAGCTGCCCCTCTTCCAGGCCAGCTCTCTGCTGTGGCCAGGGAGTGCAGTGGAGGATGGCCCAGGTGCTTGGGCCCTGCACCCCATGGGAGACCAGGAAAAGCACCTGGCTCCTGGCTCCTGCCATCGGATCAGCGCTGCGGCCATTGGAGGGTGAACCAACGGCAAAAGGAAGACCTTTCTCTCTGTCTCTCTCTCTCACTGTCCACTCTGCCTGTCAAAAAAGAAAAAAAAAATCCATGCATACTGTCTTTTAGTAACATACATCTTCCATGAACTTTCTAAAGACCTTTCATATAACAAAGTGTAGACAAATGCAGTGGTGGAGCATGAGGTGAAACAGAGAGAGGGCTCCTTGGTTATAAGATGTACAGTAAGGTAGATTTAAATCCTGACTCTTCTTCTATGCCATATGATTTATACAAATGATTTGTATGTCTTTTTTTTTTTTTAACAGGCAGAGTGGACAGTGAGAGAGAGAGACAGAGAGAAAGGTCTTCCTTTACTGTTGGTTCACCCTCCAATGGTCACTGCAGCCAGCACATTGTGGCCAGTGCACTGTGCTGATCTGAAGCGAGGAGCTAGGTGCTTCTCCTTGTCTCCCATGGGGGTGCAGGGCCCAAGTACTTGGGCCATCCTCCACTGCACTCACGGCCACAGCAGAGAGCTGGCCTGGAAGAGGGGCAACTGGGACCGAATCCAGCGCCCCGACCTGGCCTAGAACCTGGAGTGTTGGCGCCGCAGGCAGAGGATTAGCCTATTGATCCGCGGCGCTGGCCTGTATGTCTTAATACATGCTTTTTAAGCTATAAAATAGTGATGATAATGCTTGATGTGATCAATCATGTAGTTTGTTAGGGATATTTAAATCAGCAGACTATGTGAAAGCTGCAAAGAGTTCACCTTCTGCATAGTGGTAGGTGCTCATTATAATTGCTGATTCTGAATAACACGACATATTTTAAAAAGTGTGGTTTAATTTTGAATTGAATGTTGTGGCATGCTGGGGATGTCTGCTTGTCTGATTCATGTTAAATTTAGAAGCTTTAATTATATTTTGAGATGTAAAGGTATTGGGAGCACAGCATACATCTATGTGTCTTACAAACAATTTTAGTACCCAGTAGTGACCAAGTGCATTCCTCACAATGGCGTGAAATCTATCAGGCTAAATTTCCACTAAATATGGTTCTTGGGAAGAGGTCAAGCAACATGTGACTGTGCTGCATCAAATAGGAAAGCCTTAGGATGAGGAAGAGATACAGGAGCTGGCTGTTTCATTCTGATAGAATGTTTGCAGAAACAGAACCCAAGCCTCTCCTCCTTCCACCAACACTTCCAATAACTATGACAATCAAGATTCTTATAATCATGGAGGCCCATTATTTTCAAATTAATAGGCACTCATGCCTATTTCAAGGAGTGAAAGTTTCTATTATTTTTTCCTCCCAAATTTACCATTGATTTTTAAAAATCAAATGTAAAGATATGGAGCTATTCTGCACAGTCAAAGCAAGTACTAACTTTGCTTTTAGGGGCCAAGCAGGAGGTGGGGGAAAACTAGTGAGCATAAACCACCTGCAGCTTTCTCACGTGCTTGAGGTAAACAGTATAGTTATTGTTTGTACAGCTTTTCGTTGTTTAAAAATCTCTTTTATATCTGATTTTCTGTGAAGAAATTTGAACCCATATTATTTCTTTTGTATAAACTAAGAGACTGGGGCTCTGACTAGTGAAGCAAACATTCAGTATCTCTAAATGGCTCACTTCTCATTTCAGGGTCTTAAGGCATGCTGTTTCCTCTACCTGGAATTCGCCTCTGTTCTCTAGTCTCCTCCCAGTGTTTCTGTTTATAAGGTTACTGCCTTCTTAGCTTTCAGGTTTTTTACTTAGAAAATGCAGCGTTAAAATTTCACTGTTTTCTAGATTTCCCTACAATTTTACCTCTGCCATTTTTACACATTCATGCAATATTTTTCTTTCAAATACACATGCCACTTCTTGGCATCATTATTTGAACATATATTCTCCTTTCAGTTACAAGCTCCCTGAGTTCAGGCATTAAAAATGTCTTCTTATCTGCTGTAACTCAGGGCCCAAATTAACCGTCATCACATATGAGATGCTCAAAAAGTTTTTGCTACATGAATGAAGAAAACTGAAAAACATATAATAGTGGCCTTCTTGAGCTATAGGTAAATTAGTAAAGCGTTGATGGAATTTTTCCTTTAGATTGTAAGAGGATTTTAGTGCCTGGAATATGCTACTGTCCCTTCTTCTCCTAAAAATATAATCAATACATTCTACATTTTATAAAACAATTTTTCACACATTATCCCATTTTAAATATCTCTGAAATACCAAGAATAATTCAGGAAAATACTACTACTCATTGTTTGTTTTACCTGAAGAAAATGAACTTCAGAATATCTGTGGGGGGGTATTGTGGGGTGTGTGTGTGTGTGAGAGAGAGAGAGAGAGAAAGAGAGAGAGAGAGAGATGTTCCTTAGATCAAAGCCACATGTATGACAGCACCAAAATCTTCATCACCATTATATATATTGTCTTTTTATGAGTTTGTAAATGTAACTGAAATCAAATGTAATGAACAAATACTGTTTTAACAAATTTTGTTCTGACCACGGGTAAGGAATCAACTTTCTTTTTCTCAGGGGCTTGAAAAAGCTGGTAAAAGTTTAACAAAGTGTTGGGCAGATAGTTCTAGCTGTTCCTCAACTTCAGTTCTCTGCTACTTAATGCACAATAATACAACAATCACGCTAGTTGATCACATGGTCAGTCCAAATGAAGATTATATTTTTCTTATACTAGATAACATGCTAATGTAAGTATGTCATGATAAAATGGAATCTACATGAGTTGTTCATGTTAGGATTATGCCTTCAAATTAAGTACGCATTCCTTCTGAATTTCCAGTTATGATGGCTGGAACTTTAGCGGTCATGTTGAATAAAATAACAAAAGACCCATAGCATAGTTAGAAAATGCATTAACCAACAGTGGGAAGCAATCTAAATACCTGTGTACATGTCTTTTTTTTTAAGTTTATTTTATCTTATTTGAAAGACTTACAGAGAGAGGTAGAGAGAGAGAGAGAGAGAGAGAGGTCTTCCATCCGCTGGTTCACTCCCCAGATGGCCACACCGAGCAGAGCTGAGCTGATCCAAAGCCAGGAGCCAGGAGCCTCCTCCGGGTCTCCCACACAGGTGCAGGGGCCCAAGGACTTGTGCCATCCTCCACTGCTATCCCGGCTATCACAGAGAGCTGGATCAGAAGAGGAACAGCTGGGACTAGAACCGGCACCCATAGGGGATGAAGGCACCTCAGGCCAGGGATTTAACCCGTTGTGGCATAGCGCTGGCCCCTCCCATGTACATGTTTTACTGGTCCTAGACGCTTTACCTTCTCTCCTAGTTTTTTATTTATTAATTAGCTCATCATGTAGATATTTGTCTTTAACTTGTGTAGGAAATAAGCTTTAATCTCGTTCCAGTGTCTTTTTTATCACTTGAACAGAATCTAAAACTAATAAGAATTAATTATTAAATAAAGAGTAGGACATTTCAAAAGTAAAGCATGAAGAAATATTATGGATTAAAATTGGGAAGCAATATCCAAAAATGATGATTTATTTTTCTAGAACATTTTATTTCATAAAATTCAGGGGAAAATAACTTTCTTTTGGTGCATTTTTTTTAAATCAGATGTAAGAGGAGTCATCAAAAAGTTCAGGGAAAATGTATAATATGAAAAATCTACATATGGATTTCAAAAAGTTTTTTCACCAAAATAATCATATCATTTAATTCCATTTTTCCACAAACTTTTTAAAAGTTTCCCTCTATGGTCTCTGGTAGTTTCCTGAACATGATATCCCAAAATATAGCATTTTGGCAATTGAGGAAGCTTCAGAATTCAGAAACTCACTATGATCTTCTCCCCCCTTTCCTCCCTGAAGCGTGGTCATAAAGCAATTCTTTGATGTCCAATGACAAGTCTGCATGACTGTCCATAAAATACATGTCTTTCCCTGGGTCATTGGGTTGTCATTTTCTGACCTTTCTTGTATCAATAAAGACTTAATAAATAAATGTGTTATGCTTTTTTTTCCATAAATGTCTCTTGTTATATGGACTGTTGGATACAAACTTTTCAATGGATAAAGGAAAGATACAAGTAATAGTTTTACTCCTCCACAGAAACATTGCTGGAGGTGATGCTACAAATTTGGGTCAGATTTGGGTCAGGCAATACCTTTGAAACCCGACTATGGAATGTGGATTCTCAGAAAACTCTCTATCATAAATAGACAGTAACTTGCAATTAGTATCAGAGGTGTGTCTCTTTATAATGGTGGTGGATTTTAGGGAGATTGTGAAAACATCATTCTGGTTCTGACACATGGCTTCCCTACATCATTCAGTCCAAAGGAGGATGTCTTTATTCTTTCTTGAAGTGTAGACATTCTGCAATTGAGCTTGCCTGCTAGAAGCTGACATGAGAGTTAATTGTTATTTATATTGATAGCAGTCCAAAGATCAATCTGCTCCCACTGCCTCCACTCCTGAGTGGCTGCAGAGAATGTGGCACACAGGAAAAAGTCTAATTTAAGAAAGGCACCTGTCAGAATATCGAGTGCCTTGCCCTAAGGATATCATCAACCCTGGAGAATTTAGTCTCCTGATGTAATATGTCTAACTTGTCTCATTCACTGACTGTGTTGACATGTAATGCATGGCAGAAGAATAGAGAAAGAAGGAGGTTGCAGACATTTTTTAGGAGTTATTGACAGTAGATTCAGTGCTGTACAAAACCAAGAAGAAAGGTCTTTTCAACTGGGAATGAGGACTTGAACAATCACAAAAGAAAAATATGTTTGGGCCATTATTCTCTTCTTTCAGCTGATTATCTGAAGCTTCCTGTAAAAACAAATAATTCCTAAGGAACCTCACCTAAAGGAAAAATGCACACCCACCAATGTGGCAGAAACATGCCCGGCTGCCTCACCATTGTGATAAAACATCTTTTTCTCCTTGTCCATATATATGAGAGTCAAACATAAGTAGTAAATTCCCAGAGTTCATTTAAGGTGCCATTCATGGTGATGGTCTGCTAAAACGTGGGAGAACAATTTAAATATGGAATGTTCCTTGAGAGAACTATGCTCCTCCAAGAGTGTTTGTGATGCGTAAGGAACTTTACCTGCTCTCCATTTTACATACTCAAATTTCAGGTTTCTATTCTATTTGTTCTTCTGATTAAAATTCTGTTTTCAGTGATAGTCACTTACGGGCTCTTGTGAAAGGAAAAGAGGGGGAAAAACATTTTTCAGTTTTTTCTTTCATTACAGGATCTGTGATTCTTCTATACTCTATTAACCTAAGGACTTCTAAAATCCTCATTCCTATGACCTTGAGATTGACCATGGATATCCTTTTTCAAATTTAGCTTTGGAATGCATGTCTCATTTTCTTTTAAATTGGTTTATTACCTTGGATTTTCTAGCCTCACTTCAATTAAATGACTCCAATTTCAATTTTCCACTTTCAATTCAGCAGCATTGCCTTGCCTTGAATATCTCATATTTCCTGGAACTAGCAACTTCTGGAATTGTAACCAGATATTTTTTTTTTTAAGATTTTATTTATTAATTTGAAAGTCAGCATTATACAGAGAGAGGAGGAGAGGCAGACAGAGAGAAAGGTCTTCCATCTGCTGGTTCATTCCTCAAATGGCCGCAATGGCCAGAGCGGAACCGATCCAAAGCCAGGAGCCAGGAGATTCTTCTGGGTCTCCCACATGGGTGCAAGGGCCCAAGCACTTGGGCCATCTTCTACTGCTTTCCCAGGCAATAACCTACAGCTGGATCGGAAGTGGAACAGCTGGGACTTGAACTGGCGCCCTTATGGGATGCTGGCACTGCAGATGATGGCTTTCCCTGCTAGGCCACAGCGCTGGCCTCAGGCTATTGTTAATTTTTAAATCACCATTTGGCATTACCAAGATAGGGGTCAGCCATTATTACTAAATAACAGAGCCATTGGTATCAAATTCATAGGCTCTTCCTAACTTACACACCATCATATCAAAATCCAGAGAGAGCAATAGCAACAGCTAATGAAAGGGCATTTTGACAACTGAAGATTGAGAAAGTTTAAGAATGTATAAAGGGTGAGATGTAGACTTCTTACATGTCAGAAAATAAGGGAAAACTCAGAAAACACGAATTCCAAAAACAGCTTAAGACAGTAGAGGAGAAAACAAAGTAAGCAGTAGTAATGTTCAGTTGGGAGGCATTGCAGTTTTTCGAAAGACAAGTGAACTATAAATGGAAATAAACAGAAACACATTGGCTGGCAGTGTTGTGAGCTTAAAACAGTCAAGCTCTGCCTTTGCCAGGAAGCCTCTTATCTAGATTCTAGTCAACCGGAAGCCAGTATTGGAGCTTGCAGATGGGGGTAGTTAAACTTATTAGTGAGGTTATAAATTCTATCAAAGATTGGATAAGGTAATATGGGTTTAAAGATAAAGTCACTTTCTGATACAAAAATTTCAGGCTTCCCTTTGATGAGGCCTTTAAGCACAGCACTATCCTAAGATTAGAAGCGTCAGAGAAGCTCCTGGCTCCCGGCTTCAGATCGGCACAGCTCTGGCCATTGTGGTCATCTGGGGAGTGAACCAGCAGATGGAAGACCTCTCTCTCTCTGTCTTTAGCTCTCACTGTAACTCTGTCTTTCAAATAAATAAAATAAAATCTTAAAAAAAAAAGAAACATCAGAGGCAGTTAAAAACAGGGCCTAAAATGTAAGATCTAACAGAATCATAAACAAACTTTCAAACGAACAACTGATTGTTAGCAAGAGATTTTTCTGACTGTGTTTTGGTTCACCAGTATTCCTCAGCAATTATTAAGTATTGAAAATTGATATGTTGTGTTACATCTGAAAGGAGAAGGCAGGCATAATAATACTGATGAGAACTAATTAGGCTGTGCTAAGGCATGTCAGAATGGAGGTGAATGTGTGTGTCGAGTTTGAGAACCACTATCAGGGGTACCGGATTCTGTCCCGGTTGTCCCTCTTCCAGTCCAGCTCTCTGCTGTGGCCAGGGAGTGCAGTGGAGGATGGCCCAAGTCCTCGGGCCCTGCAACCACATGGGAGACCAGGAGAAGCACCTGGCTCCTAGCTTCGGATCAGCACAGTGTGCCGGCCACAGCGCGCTGGCCGCGGCGGCCATTGGAGGGTGAACCAGCGGCAAAGGAAGACCTTTCTCTCTGTCTCTCTGTCTCTCACTGTCCACTCTGCCTGTCAAAAAAAGAGAGAGAGAACCACTATCAGATTAGTTTGACAAAATGGGGGAAAAATAGAGAATGACACCCATGCTTTTGGTATCTTGATGTGACTTACGATTATCTTGATACAGGCTTACCTGAAAGAAGGAACCATTGAAAAGCACCTCCTGGCCCCACTTGTTGGTGGTGTTGTTGTGGTGGTGGTTTTTTTGTTTTGTTTGTTTGTTTGTTTGTTTGTTTTTTGCACAGAGGCAGAATGTGGAGCACTTCTGAGAAGCTGAAGTCTACGATGATTCACTTACCTGTCACCTTTATGAAAGTGTCAGGAAGATGGACTTGGCAGGACTTGTCAATCAGGTGGAGTCCATGTGATTAGTAGAACAATTCAGATGAAAAAAATTACCTCCACTTATTGCCTTTAGTTAATAATAAATTGGTTCATTTGTGTGTTTTCCTTTATTTAGCTTACATAGATTGAACTCAAAAACATATCAACAAAGGAAAATGTTGCCTGTCTCTGGGCTAAAAAATCTGATAATATTAAAAAGAGCAAATTCAATATGCAGAAGGAAAAGCAACTTCTTGTCTCTATCATTGCTACAAGAGTAGTTTGGGATTACAACTGTGTAAATGGGATAAAATAAAGATGAAAAATATCCTGATAAGTGCTATAAAAATACTGTTGGTTTAATTATCTTTTTTTTAAAGATTTTATTTGTTTTATTTGAAAGTTAGAGTTAAAGACAGTGAGAGGGAGAGACAGAGAGAAAGGTCTTTCTTCCATTGGTTCACACCCAAATGGCTGCAAAGGCTGGAGCTGTGCCAATCTGAAGCCAGGAGCCAGGTTCTTCTTTCTGGTCTCCCTTGTGGGTGCAGGGCCCCAGGCACTTGGGCCATCTTCTGCTGCTTTCCCAGGCCATAGAAGAAAGCTGGACTGGAAGAGGGGCAGCCAGGACTAGGACCGGTGCCCATATGGTATAGGATTAACCTACTGCGCCATGGTGCCGGCCCCCGGCTTAATTATCTTGATTAGGAGTCCATTGACTTGAATGTATCTGTGTTCCCAAAAACTGTTAACAGGTATGAAACAAAGGGATTTAGGGTTAGAGAGAACTGGGTTTGAAATAGATGACTTTAGGGACAATTAGTGTTCATCATAGTGTTCAATTTCTATAGATCTAATTTCCTCATTCATAACACTCACACACACATACATAATTAAAAATATGACATAACTCAGCACTGTTCTAGGCCTGTCAAATGTATCTAATTATAGATTTTTATTTATTTATATTCATTTTATTTGAAAGAGAGAGGTCTTCAATCCATTGGTTCACTCTCCAATTGCAACAGAAAGGACTGGGCCACACCTAAGCCAGGATTCCAGAACCTAATCCAGATCTCTCACATGGCTGGCAGGGACCAAAATAGTTGGAACTATTACCTGCTGCCTCCCAAGGTGTACGTTAGCAAAACAACATTCTGACTGAAATAAGCCAGTCCCAAAGGAACAAATGTCTTATGTTCTCCCTGATCTGTGACAACTAACTGAACACCTAAAAAGAAACCTGTAGAAGTGAAACTGACACTATGAGAATCAATGACTTAATTAGCCCTTGTCCTGACTGTCGAGGAACAGGTTACTATTTTATTCTTTTTAATATTTTCTTTTTCTACTTAATACCATTGGTTGAACTCTTTACTTAACACAGAATTATTCTCAGGTGTTTAAATTCAATTGAAAATTGATCCCTGTTAAAAATAAGAGTGGGAAAAAGAGAGTGAGGAGATGTACAGTTTGGCACATGTTCCGTCAGACTTACTTCTAAGGGTAAGTCATGGGAACTTGCCATGGGACTCCAAATCCCATTAAGTTGGCAGGTACCAATGCCATCTTACTAGTTAAAGTGATCAGTTTAAATTCATAACTGATCATAAAGATAGGATTAAGTGTCAAAGGGATCACATAAATAAGACCAAGTGTCTGCTAATAAGAATAGATAAAAAGGAGAGAACAAACATGGGAAGTGGACCACACAGCAGACTCATAGAATGACAAATGCCCTAAACAGCACTCTGGCCTCAGAATCAGCCCTTAAGACATTCAGATCTGGCTAAAAAGCCCATGAGAGCGTTTCAGGTATGGAAAGCCAAGACACTGTGGGAACAAATGACCTACATGAAAGATCTCTGTGAGTGAGATTCCAGTGGAGAGAATGGGCGATCAAAGAAGGAGGTACCTTTCTATGAAGGGAGGAGAGAACTTCGACTTTGATTATGGGCCTGTCTAAATGATGTCAGAGTTTATGGACTCAAGAGGCTTCCATAGCCTGGGCAGCTCATGACAAGAGCCTCGGGTGATAACTGGCATCATAAATAAGAATGTCAATTGTTAAATCAACAACAGGAGTCACTGTGCACTTGCTCCCCATATAGGACCTCTATGCTTAATGTGTTGTACTACGAGAATTAATGGTAAAACTAGTCTTCAAAAAATATTTTATACTTTGTGTGTATGTGTGGGTGCAAACTATTGAAGTCTGTACTTAGTATAGAGTTGATCTTCTGTATATAAAGATAATTAAAAATGAATCTTAATGAAGAATGTGATGGGAGAGGGAGTAGGAGGTGGGATGGTTTGGGGGTGGGAGTGACGGTATGGGGGGAAGAACTGCTATAATCCAGAAGTTGTACTTATGAACTGTACATTTATCAAATAAAAGCAGTCTATAAAAAGAAAGGAAAAAGAAGAAAAAAGAGGCTGGAATGTGCAGCACAGCCAGGACTCAAACACCAGCACTAAAATATAGAATAAAGTTATCTCAAACAGCATCTTAAGTACTGTTCCAAATGTCCACCCAACTTCAACATTTTGAGATAACAGCTTTTCTTATCTCCATTTTAAAGATGTAGAAATTTGGGCTGTCACCTGTTACTCAGGCATCCCATATCAGAATGCCAGTTTGAGTCCTGGATGCTTTGCTTCCATTCCAGCTCCCTGCTAATGCACTTGAGAAGGCAGCAGAATATGGCACAAATGGTTTGACTCATGCTACCCATGTGGGAGACCTGGATGGAGTTCCTGGCTACTGCCTTTTTTCTTGCCCAGTCCCCATTGATGTGGACATTTGAGGAGTGATTCAGCAGGACTAATCCCCCTCCTCTCTGTCAGTCTGCTTTTCAAATAAATAAAATAATTTTTTAGACGATAAGAAAATTACTACAAAAGCAAACCTAGCTGGAGTCACAAAGTTATTAATTGGGTGGAAAACTAACTCCAGGCATACTTGCCTAGTCTTTATATTTGGTAGCAGAGTGTGTACTTTTTTTTAAAGATTTATTTATTCATTTGAGAGTTAACGTTACAGAGACACAGAGAGAGAGAAAGATCATCCATCTGTCGGTTCACTAACTAGATTGCCTCAATGGCCAGCTCTGGACCACACCAAAATCAGAAACCAGAAGCTTCATCTCAGTCTCCCATATAAGTGGCAGGGGCCCAAACATTCGGGCCATCCTCTTCTGCTTTTCCCAGGCCATTAGCAGGGAGCTGGTTTGGAAGTAGAACTGCCGGGACCTAAGCGGTGCCCATATGAGATGCCAGATTCTCAGGCAGCCGTGTTACCCGCTTCCCCACACCACCAGCCCCAGAGCACGTGCTTCTTGAAGGCAAGGATGAATTATAGCTGTATGCCTCTTTATAGCATTCCAACTTCTAGTACATTTTTTTATCAATAGTATTGAATGTTGATTGCCAAAAGAATAAATGGGAGATTAGATTTCTAAGAATGTAGATGAATCTATTAGCAAGTTTTAACTTGCCCCAGAATCTTTTTTTGTTAATATAAAAATAATGTAAATCTATTTTGAACTATAAAAATAATGAAAGCAACTTAATTTAAAGGTGAAAATAACAATGACAGCTCCTTAGTCTATTTGTAAGAATTTCTCATGGAAACAGAGAGAAACTTAACACAAATGGAAAAAAAAAAAATCACACTCAAAGTCCATGTGGTGTGACAGTTGAGAGGATGTTCTATTTCAAAAGGTGATGCGTGTTTCAGGATTCCTGAAATGTGATGGCTTGGCCATCCTCCAGGGCCTTATGTCTGAAACTGGAAGGAGGGACTGGAGAAAGCACATCTCCTTCACTGGTTTAAAACTAGTCTCAAACCCCCACCCACATATAGAGTGTAAGGAGCACAGGTCTTATCAGTCATCTGTACATTTGCTTTGTGTCTTAAGACAGAGATCATACATAATACATATTTATTACTATTGTGTTATCAAGCAGAGGTTACTTTTCTGAAGATGTCTCTAAATTAACCACAGAATCACTTCCTTTTCAGTCCAGAGAAGCAAGAATTTGTAAAACACGTACAATATATAGTAGTGTTCAACCTTGTGAGGAACGCATAACACACAAGATATGGACACTTAAATAATAGTGTTTTAGTACCTTCAGTAAGTAAAATAGCAACCATGAGACCATCATAAATATGATTCCTTCCACACTCTTTAGTGAGGGCAAGAATTCTCCTACTAAGCTATGGATGAAGGCACCTTGCAGAACATGAGTCATAAATAGAATATAGATATACTAGAAGAAGGAAAAAGAGACCCCAATATGTTGGAGATAGAAGAGAACCATGTTCAACTGCTTGAGCTTTGTTTGGCAACCCCGTGCACCATGTTGCTTACGGGCTGTCCTTCATCTTGTTTCCAAGGCAGAGGAACAGAGATAAAGAGTAGCCTCTGTTTTGAGGAAGTGGAAGTTAAGTATACACCTATTTTTTTACTGTTACTTGTTTAGGACCACATTTTACAAAATGCCTTGTTTTCATTATTATTGTTTCTGGAAATGAAAGTTCTATTAAAATTGTTTTAGTTTGCTTATAGAATAGTGTTTTTTTTTTTAATTAGGGCTTATTTTGAAACATTTTGAGTTTAATTCAAGTGTATGCCAGTACCTTCCAAAGTAAGGTCATATTTAGAGATAGTTCTAATCAGATGGCTTAGAGAAATTTCTGGAATATTCATATTCAAAGATGCCTTATCAATGAATGTCTTTGACTTAAATCTAACCAAAAACTGTAACCTTATTCTTTGTACATTTTCATTATATAGTGTTAACAAGCTTAGTTGCAAACAAAATACTTAAACTATTTGTTAAGAAAAAAATAAAAAAAGAGAACCATGAATCACAGTTCAGCTCCTGCAGAAATCACCACTGTTAATCGTAAGCCAAATCTTTTATGAGGTTTTCATATATGACACTCTTTATAAATGACAGAAAGCTTTTAGCCAACTGGTGATAAAACTGAATTAATTAGAAGTTAGAAGATCTCTCAGAGCATTCCAAACACTATACTCATCTATTTTGAAAAAGATTGGTACAATTGGTACAATTCCATTATTTTATCCCAAAGGCATGAAGAAATGCCTAAGAATGTCTCACTATTACATAGTACTTATTTCAACTACTTATCATTTTTTGTATTATTTGGTTTAACATTTAAAAAGAACTTGATGTTATCAAAGAAAACTAGCACAAATCACAACTGTCAACTCCTATTGTTTTAGGATTTAACAGACAAAGATGAATTACTTCATCATTGAATAAATCATTACTAATCATAATTTGTGTATGTACTTGGACTGTGCAATTGAGACTGGCGGCACTACAGCCTGCCCAGAACTAATTGCTATAAATGTGCCAGATGTTGTAAAAATCTGGACACATTTGTGAGAAAGCTGAATGGTGCAAATTTGGTATGAAGCTCGAAGTGCATGATTTAAGGGTGTAATCTATATTTCTGACATTATAGGTCAAAGATATATAGTAAGTATAGAGAGCCTTTATTAATATTGTAAAAGGTTATTTCCCTCTGCACTAAAAACCATTTTTTTTCTTTTATGTCTTGATCCTAATAGATGTGGGCTTGGCTATAAATTTCTATACTCCTGCAAAGGGCATTGGTCTGTGGAAAAATAAGAAGCCAAGGTTTAAATTAAAGATCTGTTCTCCTTATTTCAGACATAAACAGAGACCCTTGCCTTCTTATACACACAAAAAATGCATAATAAAATAGAATATTTCTACTCTTTAACAGCCCTAAGTTTATTAAGACAGAAATAATATGTTAGGGGAAAAAATGCTTCCTCACTTTCTGATTCATTTAGAATTAAGCTGCATATCCCCGCATTAAATAATAAGCAAACATTACTTAGAGGTTATGGGTATCAATATTTCCATTTTCTGTGCATTGTTATGGTAATAAAGCCTTTTAGTCAAGGAAAATACGAAGCCATAAAACTTAATGCTCTATTTGAGGAGCAATTACAGCAAATTATAAGCAACTCGGTTGTACAAAATTGCAATGAATAAAATTTTAAAGTATAATAATACACTGTAAGCATTTATGTGGCTGATACTATCCATTTATTTTAAATGTCAGTCTTTCTAAAGATAATTACCAAAAAAAAAAAAAAAGCTGGATTCCTGAAATAATTATCATGTTGATTACTTAGAAGGATAAGCTTCAAATAAATTTGGGATTATGATTTTTTATTAGAGTTCTGGTATAAAATATCACATTTTCTATTCCATCCCAGTATAATAAAGAAGTTTGTGTTTAGCCGGCGTCACGGCTAACTTGACTAATCCTCTGCCTGCGGCGCCGGCACCCCAGGGTTCTAGTCCCAGTCGGGGTGCCAGATACTGTCCCGGTTGCTCCTCTTCCAGTCCAGCTCTCTGCTGTGGCCCGGGAGGGCAGCGGAGTATGGCCCAAGTGCTTGGGTTCCTACACCGTATGGGAGACCGGGAGGAAGCACCTGGCTCCTGGTTTCGGATCGGCGCAGTGCTGGCCATAGCGGCCATTAGGGGAGTGAACCAACGAAAGGAAGACCTTTCTCTCTCTCTCTCTCACTGTCTATAACTCTCTCACTGTCTGTCTCTCTCACTGCCTAACTCTGCTTCTCAAAAAGAAAGACAGACAGAAAGACAGAAAGTTTGTGTGTGTGTGTGTATATGTAGTCACTTTTGTAAACCAATAGTGTGTGTGTGTGTGTGTGTGTGTGTGTATACTGTTCATTCTTTCTGACTAAATATTGTAGAAGTTTCATGGAAGTTTAAGCATTTTACTCATATTTTCAAAATTAAAATCAATATACTTTGAAATATACTGATTCAAAATAATGTGAACTATCAAATATAGTCTATAAAATTCACTTAAGAGGCATTTTCCCATGTATACTTTTATCAAATCATAAAAGATGAAATAATATGTAACCAAGTATATATTACTATTGTTGATGACTTAAGTTAGGCAAAATTAATAATTTTTGATGCTATTTCTTTATTAAAACTTTCTAGTCTTTCCTAATTTCTATTTGAAAATTTGAGTAACTTTCATTTTCATTGCATTGTGTTATTGCTATTTTTTCTTTTTACAATTCATATTTCATTTCTTTTACTCAAGTTATAAAAATTTAAATTCTGTGAATTTAAGGTATATAACATTATATTGTTATTTTACATGTTAATAATGTCAATAAGTATTTCATTTGAAAATAATTGTAAATTATAATTTCACATCATGTGTTTACAATCTACTTTGAAATATAATATGCTTGTTTTACCAATTATCTTTTTAATAGATATTTTGCCTTCTGATTTCCCATACAGGTTATGTGAGATGCTTTATGGTTTAATAATGAGATTTAATTTTAATTTTTTATTTTTATGTCATTGAAAGGCAGATATATTCCATTTGCTAGTTAATTCCCCACACGCTTGCAACAGTCACATTTAGTCCAGGGATAAGCCAGAACTCCGGAACTCAATCCAGGTCTCTTATGTGGATGGCAGGGATCCAGACACTTGAGCCATCACCGGCTGCCTCTCAGGGTATACATTATCAGGATGGTAAAATCTGAGATTGGAAGCAGAGTGGGACTGTAACCCTGGCATTCCAGCCATTCTAACTACTTTTTTTTTTTTCTAACGCCTTCTTGACTTCTGTGACAAATGCCTACCCCAAGATACATTTTATATTTTACTGGTTTATTTGAGTATATTCAGCACAGGTATGACCTCTTCACAGTGGAAGAAAACTTAAGATATACTTAAATAAGCATACAATGAATCATTCTAACCACTCAGAGTATTCTATAGGGTCTTTATCCTATTGATTGCATGAGTGTATGAATGAAATGGAAAAGCGTGCTATATATGTAAAATAGACTGCTTGTGATACTTTGATACATGACTGTGTCCATAGCACCTACTAAAATGGTAGACATGAATTATATTTTCATAACTTACTCCTTTGGCAAGCACTGATTGGTTCATAAAGAGACACTTGTGTACCTCATTGTCTGAATAATGAGTAAATTAATATTCACTTTAAAATGAAAATAATAGCCAGGATTTGTATTAAGCTGTATTTTTCTATGCCTAATATATATTTTGATGTGATGAGAGTCTGAACCATCAGAATCCAAACACAGCTAGTGTCAGAGAAGTAACTATTAATAAATAAATCAAACTTTTTTTTTCCTGGGAGCAGGCATGCACACAGTAAGTAATCTCACCTCCTCCCAACCCCCCCCCACCGATAGAAAATAAGGCCATGTAGTCTTTGTAAGTGAAAACTAGCCAAGTGCTTCTGTTTTTGTATTTTATTTTCAAATTTCAGCTTCCGAGAGGCATGATTTCTTTCCGTTTGTCTACTAAAAATATGTAACAAATTGAATTTTGCATCCTCAATTACTAACCTCTGACTATAGATTTTTATTTTTGAAGACTTATTTCATTTGTTTAAAAGGCAGAGTGACTGAGGGAGAAATTGAGAGAAAGAGATTTTACATATCCTGGTTCACTAGCCTAATAGCCTGGGGTAGGCCAGGCTGAAGTCAGGAGCCAAGAACTTCATCTGGGTCTCCCACGCTGGTACAAGGGCCCACATACATGGGCTTTCACTGCTTTCCAGGTACATTAGCAGGAGTTGTAATTGGAGCAGCTGGGACTTAAACGCATGGTCTGATCTGGGATGCCAGTGTCACAGGTGGTGACACTGCTGCACCACAAAACTGGCTCTTCAATAGGTTTCCTTAACTTGCAATGAAATAATGTTGGTATGGGGAGAAGGATAGAAAAGAAGTTGAGTAAATTTAAAATTAGTTGGGGCAAGCACTGTGGTGCAGCGTGTTAACACCCTGGCCTGAAGCACTGGCATCCCATATGGGTGCCGGTTCGAAACCCAGCTGCTCCACTTCCCAACCAGCTCTCTGCTATGGCCTGGGAAAGCAGTAGAAGATGGCCCAAGTCTTGGGCCCCTGAACCCGCATGGGAGACCCAGAGGAGGCTCCTGGCTCCTGGCTTCAGATCAGACCAGCTCCAGCTGTTGCAGCCAATTGGAGAGTGAACCATCGGATGGAAGACCTTTCTGTCTCTCTGCCTCTCCCCTCTGTGTAACTCTAACTTTCAAAAAATAAATAAATATTTTTTAAAAATTAGTAAGAAACAAAAATACAGAATTTTAGGATTGCTTTTTTATTAAGTTAAAAATTTAAATAATTGATTTCAAAGTGCAATCAGTCAAAAGCCATGGTTGGAAAGAACAGATCCATGAAAAATGTTCTACAAGGAGTTGGTCCTGTTATTGGAAAGTATTGGAGGTGCTGTGGGCTTTAGGCAACTAAGTTTTTGTTGTTATACATTGATATTCTACATTGAACCATTTAAGTATTTGGTACTCATACATTCAACTAAGAGATACAGAGAATTTAACAATCTAAAAGTTAAAGATTATAAAAAGGAAAATTGGCAGGATACAAAAGGTCTGAGTAATGAGAGTGAGCAAGGAAACGAGAATAGGGATCCAAAGTGGAGCAGACCTGAGAAAAGCACCCTGAGCCAGTACCAGCAGAGAGCAGGGGAGTAGCAGCCATAGCTGAGTCATTGCCATAGTATAGAATCAATCTGCATAGCAGGTGAGCCCTTGTTTACCAACTGAGTATCTTTATTCCAGAAAGTTCAGTAACCTCCCATTGAAAGAAGCTCCAAAAAAAAAAAAAAAAAAAAAGAAAAGAAAAGAAAAGAAATCAATAGCTCTTCTTGAAATTTATTTTTATTTCTTTGATGGGGAGAGAAAGAGAAGGAGAGAGGTTGGTCCTAAATGCCTGCAATGGCTGGGACAGGGCCAGGGCTGGGACTGGGAAGTTAATGCTGTCTCCCATGTGTGTAACAGGATTCCAATTTGAGCTATCAGCTGCTGCCTACCCATGCTGGTTCATGAGCTGGATGCTGGGAACAGGAGCTAGGATTCTAACTCAGATACTCCAACATGGGACTTGGGAGTCCTAACTGCCTTTTAACCCAAAAACCCACTCCTCAATTGCCCTTTAACTTACGCCTCCCCCTGTCCAGCTCTCCAGAGGCTTTCTTCTCTGGAAAGTTTTCATCTTTTCTTTTAAAAATCCCTTAACTATCAAGGTTTTCTTAGTTAAAAATTTTTGTTTCTCTATGACAGCAGTGGAAAACTTTGTTATTGAGAAATAACGCAGATACTCTGTTTAAACTCTAAAAACATTATTATTTATTATTATTGGTTTTTGAAATTTTGTATTGCTATG